>NW_026889793.1:847500-1555000 GCF_033153115.1 Saccostrea echinata
TGCAGTAGTAAATGGCTATCATTACAGACCGTGAAAAAAAAATTATTGACCACATGTCGAGCAACATATTACCATACCTCTCCCCTTTGAGACACATTTCATTTCGGAAAACAAAGCGCACAAGCTTGCTTGTCTCAGATTTTTTAAACACAAAAATACATCTCATACTAGTTAAATGAAATATATAATTATTTAATAAAGTTTGTTCTCTGTGTTTTTCTGAAATAAAATGTTTTTAAAAATTAATCAGCAAAATTTGGATGAAATAAGAGAATCCGGAAAATGACATACTTTGAGACCTGCTTGTGACCTTAGTGTATCTCATAATTTAAAATCAATATCCATTATGTAGCAGGGAGGTCAACTGGTTTTTAATAATGAACTATTACCTCACTCATAGAGACACCCAAAATTATGGACCAAAAAGGGGTCTACGCCTATCTTGTCCTTTGTAAAGTAGTTCTTGTGAAATTAAAACATATCCCTATGAAAACTTTTACTTTTGATAGTTTTGACGTGGGAGTGTGTGTGTGTGATTGTTGAGTTTGGAGAAGTATAATAGGGTTGCTCTCGTTCTGATTTATATTTTGATTGAGATCAGGGTAAGAACACTTATTTGTTGCATAATCAAATCAGTTTTCTTACTGGTTTCTAGTTCCTGTGTGGGCGATCGATCTATCTTCTTCATCCTTTATCATATTTAATTTTTTGCAAAGGTTTGATAAGACCTGTCTTATTGTTTTGGGGAAAAACGTAGACGATTCCGAAGTCAAAGCTATTAACTTTAGTTTTTAACTTGTAAAATATTGATTAATGATAAAGATGTAAGAAGATATCACTTGCACATTTCACTTAATGCTTTCATTTAAACATATTTAAACAAAAATACCTTCCTTCGGGATTCAAGGGTTCATTAATTGAACATATTAATATTGAAAAATAAAACAATATACTACATTACATACTCATCATTAATCTTATTCTCTACTGTGTGGAATAGGGTACTTTGATTCTGACATTTGATCCATGTCATACAACAAATAGTTCAGATTGCTTTTGGTTTCATATTTTTGTCAAACATATTTAAAGAAAATCCAAAGAGTGTCGTAGTTTATTTTTACTTTAGACAGAAAAAAAACTTTTAACAAGAGACCCATGGACCTAAATTGCCAGCTGAGTATAATACAATTCTGTAAAGGATGCATGGAATGTTAAATATTTCTATCACATAAAGGCAAACTAAAAATAGATGATCAGGGCTCAACAAACTAGTTTCTCTGGTAATCAGCAAAAACCAAGAATTTTGCCTGTATATGTCAGTGCTATATTCACTTCATAATATTCACCAAACATTGCAATAAAACATCAGAGTAACTATCCCATGATGACCTCTCTTGGATTATATTTCATGAACATATACACCATATTTTTGTCAAAGTTCGATTCAGCTTCAATTTACAAATCTTCCTGACTATTAAAAACTATGAAAGTACTTTTATATTATATATATAAAAAATTCTTCTATAATTTCATTTCTTCAACTAAATTATTCATGACATTATTTTCTTGATTAATAATAACAAGTGAATAACAAAAGAGGAATATTTTCTCTTAAGACAGAGTGAATATTTTCATACACGATCATAATAGAGTCCCACCTTAACTCTGGAACCCCTGTTTAGTGACCCTGAACTTTACCATTTGAAAGAACCACTCTTTCGTTCAAAACCATGTTCTTAATTTCACAAAGAATGATTTTTTTTTTTTATAGAAGGTTACCCCATTAGTTCCAGGCACTAGTTTTCCTCAGGGTCTTATTTAAAACATAATTACAATGAAAATATAAAAACAGATATTACAAATATGAATCATTAAAATATGATCACAATACAGCAGATAATGAGAACAGGGATATTTCCAAAACTTATCAATAGAGGTACAGTAGAAAAAAAAAGCATATTGTCTGTAGATCTACACCAGAACAACGGAGTTTCATTAAAAAGTATATAGCACAATGTCAGAAGGCTTTAAGTTTTTGAAATTAAAAACCTTTCAACTTTTCATTTGAATATCGCAAGGGATTGGGAATGTCATTAACAAATTGCTAAATCATTCAAGAGAACAACTCTTGAATATTTTTACTTTATGATTAAAAGAGACCGGACCCAATTCCAGAATTTCTAACCCATGAAGCTAGGTTAAGGACACTCAAAGAAAAACACTTAAAAATATTCCGTGAAAATCCATTTCGGGATTTTCATGGGCCCTTTTTTCATTCTTGTAAGTTATTGTACAAAGGTACCATCCTTTGGCTTTATACAAAGTCTATACAATATTCATTCACAATAAAGAATACAAAACATGAATTTATTTATTCAAGAAGATGTATCCACCTTGGTCACATCATATGATTGTTCCCAATTGACTTTGTTGTTTACAAACTATCTAAATAGTTTGTTCCACGCCTAAGCTAAAGAGAAAATACTTGCAGAACTACTGATTGACTACATTTCAGTCAGTACGGTGAAATCATTATGTTTCATTCTTTCATGACATGATAGGTTGAACATCATTTTTTTTAAAAATATTTTTAGAAAATATTCAAAATATAATGCGTTTTATTTTCGGATTTTTTTTTAAAAAAACCCAACAAACTCAAATGTATATGTGATTTCTCCTGACATATTCTATAAGATATTCATGATTTAAATTGTTATTTTTAAGATTTTTGATAAAAGTTTGTTTGTAGCCTTTGTCCTGAAAACAAATCTTATACTCTTAAGAATTTTAATTGCAAATTAAACAGTATTTACATTAAAAATAAATGCAAAAAAGAAATCGTAAAAAGTACCGATAATCCAGAATTAATAATGGTTTTAGAATGCTGAAACCATAGTTTAACAATGTGATGTAGCATTCCTCCTTATTAATAAGTGGTTAGGAAAAAGAACATTTATATTTATTCACCCAGATTCCAATCTTTATTTTTAACTGACGTCATAGTTTCCCCGAAGATCTGTTTTAGTACTTTTGTTCATCACATCTATGCATTTACTACATGTACAGGGTGTTTCATAATATATGTTATATTTTTATATCATTTTCTTGCATATTTCTAATACAAACCATGTATCATTTTAAAACCAAACCCTCCATTCTAATTCCACATGAAAGAGTCAAGGAATTCTTTGAGTTATATTGTTTAGTTGTGACAGAAATACCGCTGTCATCATTTGAATATTTTTTGAAATGGACGTAGCTTATCTACGTATTGCTAAATCGTAAAGCGTTTTATCAATACAAATTGCCAGAATTCATTCAGAAGTCGAGGAAGGAAAATGTCACAAAAGAAAAGAAGCTTTCTAAGATGCTTATCAGAATGCTTGTAAGTTTGGGGCAGGGACGGGCAATATGCGAGAAATGACACAATAATCCAGGGAGACTAAGGACTTCATTTGATCAAGAAGGGAAATTTTTTGTTGAAATGGGGACTTTAAACTCCATAGAAAAGTGTCAGATAAATGTTTTTAAAAATTGAAGCTGGAATTATCAGCATTTTGTATGTGTACTGAGTTTTATAATATGATATGATATGAAGTTGTCAACATACTAATCCTCATAATAAATAATGCAACGCTTCAAAGAAAGAGTTTAGCCCCTGCATTTGCAATCTTAAAGAATTCTTCTGTAGCGATTTCTCAATAACAAGGTCTTCAATCCTAGATCCCAGATACTAAATGAGCTCAAAAAGAACATTACACAAAATACTCAGGACGAAAGACCATCTTTAAGCAATCGCTTAATGTTGGCTTAGTGGTAGCTTATTGGTGGCTTACAGAAGTTAATTCCTTTTAGCCACCATTAAGCCAACATTGAGCTGCAGCTTCTAGGTGCTTAATGTCCAAACTTCATTAAGCTACCATTAAGCCACCTTTAAGCTGCAGCTTAATGGTGGCTTTATGTTCAAGCTTAATCAAACCACCTTAACACATCCTTTATCAAGTCTTTAAACTAACTTACTAAGTTTAGAGTTGTTTTAATAAATGATTTACGCAAAATCTTATTCAATTCATAATTTTGTCTTCTTTCATTATCAATGCGTATAAACTCGGCACTGAAAACAGCTTCAGCAAATGCCTTAAAATTTTCGCTACCAAAAATCAGTACGTTTAAAGCTTGTTTAAAAATTATTTTTATCCATAAACACACAATAAATATTAATGTTTTAAAAATCACGCTGTATTTTTCTTTCGTGTCTGGAGACCCACCTTCCGCTTCCGAATTCATAGGAAATATTGTAAAATAGAGTCATTTTCTTCTGGAAAAAAAGATATATTATCTCTAAGTATCTTAATTTTTCTTTGGGTAGAGAAAGATTATATATATATATATATATATATATATATATATATATATATATATATATATATATATATATATATATATATATATATATATATATATATATATATAGTTTACGTTGCCAATCATTGAATTCTATCATGAATAATTTGAATTAATCAGTGTTTAATTGCCATTATTTTTCCTTTTTAAAATAATGCAGAAGTAAGAATTTATCAAAATATAGTCGATCTTCAATGATTGTTATTTCAAAATCGATTTTCAGAGGAACAGTCGATCAGATTAAACATGACATCCAACCAGATTTATACACATTGGGAAGCGAGGTAAAATAAACAGTGTACAGTATATCGACTGGTTAGACAATAGACCTTAATTAGGTGTCCCCATCAGTCCCCGGTCATCTAACAGGAAACTATACACAACGTACAGTGATAGATTTTGATGATCAATTATTTTTACAAAGCTTAAAACTAAACACAAGCACATAACAAATTAAACATTATGATTCTAGGCAAAAAGACAATTATTTTGATATACCTTGTGAAATTAAGAGAATTAAAACTGAAGTTGATATGTTAAAAAATATTTTATAAGCGTAAGTGTTACAGTTGTACGCAAAGACTGTCAATTATTTAGATACAAAAAACCGTATTTATCGACAGCATACATGTATTTAAAAGAACTAAAATCTCTTTTTTTCTTCGTTCTCTTTCGAGGATATATTCCTTTTTTAATAATAAAATTGTGTAATATGTGTTGAATTTCAATCTTTTCAAGCTAATAAAACAGAAACTAACAGATTGAAGAAATCATAACATCAAACAAAAAGTTGTTTTACACCGAACTCCAAGCTAGGACATATGACCGTAATATAATTTTTTTTAAAATCATATATAAATATAATTATTTATATTATTGATTATAAAGATATAACTAAAAACATTAAAATATACACGTTCCAGTCCATACAAATTTTGTTAAAAATAAAGGTGTTACTTCAACAACCCCGATAACGTAGTGGTTAACGCGTTCGCCCCGTAAACCAAAGGTCCGGGGATCGAATCCAGACTGGACCGGGGTTTTTTTTTTCTTAATTTTTTTTTTAATATTTTTTTTCAAATTTTTCTTTCTTTTACATTACTTTTGCCAAATTAATAAATGTGTAAACTCGACATTTATAATTTGTGCGAGTAAATCATTAAAAACATAATATTTTACCTATAAAAGCGGTTGACGTAATGGTGACTTAAAGGTGGTTAAATGGTAGCTTAATGGAGTTTGGACATTAAGCACCTATACGTTTAGCTTAATGGTGACTTAAAGATTGTCTAGAAGCTAGCATTAAGCACCTATAAGCAACCATTAAGCCACCATTAAGCTACCTTTAAGCACCCATTAAGGACTTTGAAACGGCTAAATGGCAATTTAATGGTGGTGTATTTATTACTTAAAGATAGCTTAATGGTGCTTAATGGTGACTTAAAGACAACCATTAAGCTATCATTAAGGACCTATAAGCCACCATTAAGCCAAGTTTAAAGGAAGTGTTTCATCTTGTGATGTGAGGAGTGTCTCACCAAAAATGTGTGACAACAGTTATAAAAATTTCCATTAGCAACTATCTTTTGTAGTTGATAGGCGGAGATGACTTAGAACATTTAATGTGAGGCTTTTACGTAGTGAAATTCAACATAACATAAAATGACGCAATTTAAAAATTTTGCTTACTTTCATTATTGGTTCAGATTTTGTCCAGTGTTTAATATATTGGTTGGTAATTGTACATAATGAATCTAATGGTTACCAGCATTAAATTGACATAAACACTTAACTGTATTTTTTCTTTTTATTGTGTTTATTAATTTGAAGATTCTAAATGAAACATATATTATGAAACACCCTGTATATCTGCTAAATATCAAGAAGTGGAGAAGATGATTTTCAAAGAATTAGTGAATTTTCACTTTACGATTTATAGAGCCTTAACTTATTCCAGAATCCCTTAGCCAGAGTTATGAATTTTACAATTTGGTAGTGATTCTTGCTAATCATAACCATTTACGTAAACATAGTTTATATTCTAAATATCCAGAAGCAGAGAAGAATATTTTAAAAGAATTAATGCATTTTCACTATTAGTGTAAGAAAAATACAACCCGCCCTTACACCAGATCCAGAACCCCTGACCCAGGGGAAATATGCTTGCATTTCACAATTTTGCAAGAGGCACTCTTGATCATCATGTCTATGCATTTAATTTTTCTTATTATTAGGATGGGGGGGGGGGGACGATTTTTGAAGAAATCTTGCATTTTCACCATGTGATTTATAGAGCCCCGCCATAATTCGAGAAACCCTTACCCTTGGGCCATGGAACTCACAATTCAGGTAGAAGGCTCAAGAGGCTCAAAAAAAGGTATTAATTTTTATCATTTTAGCTCCATCCACAGGTGGGGCAGGGGATCATGTACTTTATAGTCGTTCTCTTTACATATAAATGCTAAATGCCGAAATTGGTTGAAGAATGTTCAGCAGCTACAGATGAGAATCTGAAAATGTTCAATTCTAATGCAACTGTTTTGTAAAACGCATTTTGATAGCCAGTGCACTGACCTTTGAGGAAGTGAAAAGAGCAATAACGAGAAGGAAAGCTTTAAATTGTGATGTCATAATAGAACGACGCAAAAACACAACCCTTCATGACATATTTCATACAAACAAAACGCAAAAAATAAGGCGTTAACATCAAACAAAATGTATAAATTGCATTAGAATGGGGGGAAACTAGCGCTGACGCTTCTCCGGTAAAACTCAGTTTGCGACGGTAAAATCAGCATTAACGGTCGCAAATAACAATTGAGAAGATAGATATTCCCTAAATGCTAACACTTCGGGACGAAAACAGACAGCAATACGTCGCCTGTATGGCTCAGGTGACCTATATAGTTTAGGGTAATAGCAACATATTTTATGGATTTATATTTTATGTTCGATTATCCTCTTTGCGTTCAGTAAAGATTAAAAAAAATATTTTTCATTTTTATTATGTTATTATTATATGACTTTAATATATGAAATGTATTTATGCTCAAAACTTTAGCTCAATTCTAGAACTTCTGTTTATCTCTTTTTCCAATATTGTATATTGTTTAAGTTCAAATACTTACCTTTCTTTTTAGGCGTATTTAGATCAATCAAAAACGATCCAAAAAGACTGCATAGATTCAATCCATGATGTACACGTTCTTTATTAAATCCCTTGACGAAACTGCAAAATTTGTTCTTTTTCTCTGGGGTCATCCTTAATGCAGCAGGCGGCAATTTTACTGTAAAAATAAATATTCAAATCACTTCTTTCATAAACAAGAGGCCTTATCGGTCACCTGAGTACAACAATTTAGAGGATCCATAAACTGATAAATGAAGCTTTGTTGCCCAATAGCAAGAAAAATACTATGATTATGATCAACAAAATAATTGGTCTAGTATCTTTCTATCTGTCCCCCATTTACCACTATTACCATGCAGACTTTTAATAAAATGTCTATATTATTACCTCTCACATTGGCCTCACTTGGCTTTTGAAGAACATTTAAGAAGATAAGTTATTTTTGTTTCATTTTTATTCATCTATTATTTCCAAGTCTACCTGATTATTAAAACTATGAAAGTACTTTTTGTATTATACAATAAAAGTTCTTGCATAATTCTCTTATTGTATTAACCTTTCAAATACATTTTCTACAGTGATTAATTATCAAAAGTGAATGGCAAAGGGGAATAACTTCACTCAATAGAATGCAAATTAATAGATCCCTGGCCAGAACCAAAACACTTGACTAAATGGTCCAGATTCAAAATTCTGGTAAAAATACCCTTGCTCATTAAAACTTTTACTCTGTTTGCTTCCAATATGCCCAGGAGCAGAGGAGATTTTCGAAGAAATAATGCATTTTCACCATTTAACACAGTCCTACCCTAACACCAGAACCCATGACCTTGGGTCATGAAAATTTACAGATTTGGAAGAGGTACTCTCATCATCATAACTATGCAATTAGTTGAAGATTTTCAAAGAATTCACACATTTTCACTATATAATCAAATAGAGCCCCCCACCCCCCTCCCTTTAGAGAAACATCAGAACTCTTGGGACCACAAGTTTGAAAAAAATTGTAAAAGCATTCTTGCTCATCATAACTATACACTTGTTTCTTTGCTTTATAAGCAGGAGTAGAAAAAATATTTTGAAAGAAATTATTAATTTTCACTATATAATCAATAGAGCCCCCCCCCCCTTCATCAGAACCCCTGACCCAGGGGTCATGAAATTCACAATTTTGGAAGAGGCAGCTATGCTCATCATAACAATGTACTTAGTTAGTTTAGTTCTTACCCAAGAGCAGAGAAGAAGATTTTCAAAGATTAAATGCATTTTCACTATATAATCAATAGAGCCCCGCCCTAACACCAGAACCCCTGACCCAGGGGTCATGAAGTTCACAATTTTGGAAGAGGCAGCTATGCTCATCATAACTATGTACTTAGTTAAGATATTTAATACCCTGGAGCAGAGAAGAAGATTTTCAAAGATATAATGCATTTTCATTATATAATCAATAGAGCCCCGCCCTAACACCAGAACCCCTGACCCAGGGGCCATGAAATTCACAATTTTGGAAGAGGCAGCTATGCTCAACATAACTATGTACTTAGTTAGTTTATCTAATACCCAGGAGCAGAGAAGAAGATGAAGGGGGGGGGGCTCTCACTATATGATCTATATAGCCCCACCCTAGCACCAGAACCCCTTATACTGGGGCCATGAATTTCAAAATGTTGGAAGAGGGCTCAATGCTTATTACAATCATGCCAACAGTTTGACTGCTTGATGTCCAGGAGTAAAGAAGAAGATTTTTAAAGATTGCATTAATTTTAGTGGTTTTAGCCCCACCCCTCAGGCCCCAGGGGGGCAGGGACCATGAAATTCACAATTTTTGTTCCACTTCGTCTATAGATCCTATATACCAAATTTGGTTGAAATTGGTTGAGCGGTTTGAGAGAAGAAGCTGAAAATGTTTAAATGTTAACGCGCGACGGACGACGCACGGACAAAAATATATAGCAATAGGTCACCTGAGTGACTCAGGTGACCTAAAAAGTCAGATATTTGATTACCCATTTATTACTAAATTACAGAACGGTATTTTTTTCTAGTGTTTCACACCGCTCAAATGCCATAAATTTGATATAATGATTACCTAGTTATTATTTACAAATAATAATAATAATAATAATAATAATCTCGAAACTAATGTTAGCTTTTAATATCAACAAATTATGATTAACAGTTTTGTCACAACAACTTACCGGATACTTTCTATTTAAACTTACTGAGAAGAGGGTACAGTTTTAGCTTTATAATGCCCTAAAAATTTAATGTTTTCAAAAGGTTTTAAACTGGCTTAAATATTATTGAGTATATGACTGTGATAAATCAGAAAAGAATATGGTATGAAGGATTACCATTCTGGAAATTTGACGTCATTAATTTGATGCATTTCTCTATTTCAAACAGAAAAAGCCTCAAAACGACCCATTTCAAGGGTTATTTTCCTTAATAAGATAATGTCCACAGCCATCGCCCACTTTAATTTTCGGATATGTTGTGTAAAATTCTTTGAAAAATCACATATCTCAAAATCTTTGTAGGCGATGCCTGTGGACAATATTATCTGAAAGAAAATGCCATTAAAAATTGGTGTCTTCTGCAACTTTTAAGAAAATACGGGAAAATGCACAAGTTTATGACGTCACAATTAGCATGTGGAAGGTCATGTGAGAAAAATGATTTGTATGATCTTTCTGCGTGTTATTTCAATGATTCAGAAAGCATGAGTTTTAATTTTTTACATCACTTTCTTTTTTAAGAAAAACACAGGGCAAGATTTGTATTGAAACTGTACCGTGTTCTTTGAAAGAAAAAAATCATTGATAACTTGTTTTAATTGTTTACTTTTTGTTAACCAGGTTTTCCAACAATCTGTTGTACTAGTTGTGGCCTGTTATAGACAGACCTGTTTTGTATTCTTATGAAGCAGAATTTATTCAAAAGCGTTTACATTGAAAGAAGCCTCTTGGCCATAAAGAGCTAGGTTCACTTTCTGCATAAAATGACCCTGTTGAAATACATTTAATCGACTACTACTCGATTTTCTATGTCAAACATCAATATAAAGTATAGACTTAATGCTTTCATTTCATATTAAAAAATTCCCTTGAAAGTCCTTGTATTGGAAAATACGCTATGTAAAAATTACAATGTTCTTGAATTTTGAAGAAAACAGGATATTTCAGTACTTTCAACGAAGAATCGAAATATGACCGCCACCTCGATCTAAAAAAAAAAAAGGAAACGTGTTTTGCAATCTTCAGACACTGTTCTACTATTATTTAATTGCACATTTTAGATTAGAAGTTGCGCTCTATACGAAATATTGAAAAATAGCTTAAAAGTTTGGCCGTTTTTGTCGAAAATTTCAGGTTGTAGAAAAATGACGCTATTATGATGTCATAATGCATTGACCAGCCAGAAAATTAGGTCATTTTTATGGAAATGCAGTTGCCAAGTGTCTAAGTGATATTTAACGCATTGTCAACTAAACCTAAGCAGTTTCAATTTTTTATCTTCAGAAAAACATATGGCCAAAAGGGGCCCTGAGTGAACCTGGTCTTTGACATTTAGATATATCAACGACGTTCTATGTATTAAAAATGTATGTATGTATAGTGTATTATTTTATGGATCTGAGATACGGGTTTTGTCACAGATGTCCTGATATAGAAAAGGTACACTTTTA
Organism: Saccostrea echinata; assembly: GCF_033153115.1. Taxonomy (NCBI): domain Eukaryota; kingdom Metazoa; phylum Mollusca; class Bivalvia; order Ostreida; family Ostreidae; genus Saccostrea; species Saccostrea echinata. Next base: position 858,726 of record NW_026889793.1, read on the forward strand.
TATTTTTGTAAAAACACTCTTGGTGTTGGAAAGAAAACATCAAACAGCTTGATTTATTCAGAGCTTGAACGTTTTCCACTATCTGTTACAATGAAACTAAGAATATTTAAATATTGGATCAAATTAAGAACAACAGAAAATTGCATTCTTAAGTCTTGTTATGAAAATATGGAATTAAAAAATGACAAATGGATTTTAAAAATTAAAAAGAGCTGTCTTTTCTAAGACTAGGACAACTTTGGACAGAAAACCATTTAAATGATAGAGCTCGTAACATTATAAAACTACGACTTCTAGAAAGCAAAATATAACAGAGAGTATATAAAACTCTCCGAAGGGTTATTTGTATCAACATTTAATTAGAAAATTGAAGGAGACTTACCTGTAAGGTGAACTTTAATTAGAATTATTCGAAGCACCAAGAAACGTTGGGTATTACTTGAGATATGCAAGCCTACTCCCAGATCACTATTGAACTCAATATGTGAATATTCTTAAGTTAAATAAAAGCAATTCTAAAAATATTGTTTAGATTTATTTATTTAAAACACCCTAGGTCCAATGGGAGGAGATCAAGGGTGGGCACGTAATACCCAACGTTCCTTGGTGCTTCGGAGAATTCTAATCAATGTTCACCTTACAGGTAAATCTCCTTTAATTTCTAATTCTCCTTCATCACCAAGTCACGTGGGTATCACGTGAGATGTTTAAAGCAAATTTTCACATACTGAAAATAGGAATTATACAAAACAGAGAAACTCCTATAAATGTCAAAGATTTATTGAGTATTCTAATCATCCATGCTACATGCTGAAGACAACATTGTAGACTGAAAATCTTTATCATTATCTAAAACAGTTTTGTCATAAAATTTGGCAAATGTATTCTCATTAGACCAGCCAACATATGATAAAATATTGTCAACCGATATTCCTGAAGAACGTGCGGCGGCGCTTGCAGCAGCGCGAGTGCTATGTCCAGAAAACTTGCTGGTATCAATGCCAGATTTAGATAACAGAGTTCTTATCCAGTGAGAAATACTGTCCTTAGATGCCTCTTGGAACGGCTTTTGCGTTGTCAAAAGAAGTTTTCTATTTCCATTATCTCTATATTTTCCCGTTTTTTCTATATACACTCCAATACATGACACGACACAAAGCGTCTTATCAGGAAATGCTGAAACAGTTATTGGTTTTACATGATAAGATGGTCTAGATTGTTTACAAGATTATGTACACAAAACACAATTCTATCTTCATAAACATGCATATTATCCAAATCTAAAAGTGACAGAGTCTGTGCTCTCTGTCCTGTTACTAAAGATAATAGCATGACAAGCTTTAATGTTAAATCAACCACTGATAATACTTCGTTATCCCCATACTGCGAATAAACGATAAGACAGTGCTCACACCCCAGGTCTCTGTATACCGCGGTAAATTAGGACGGTCGATAAAGACTCCCCTCATGAAACGTTCAATTAACGGATCAGAACCAATAGCCACATCATTAACAGGTGGTAATAAACAACTTAGAAAACTCCTGGAGGAATTTATCGTACTATAACAATATCCTTTATTAAAAAGTTCGGTAAGAAAATCCATGACAAATGTTATTGAGAAGGCATCTTTTCATATGTGAATCATACTGTTTTTTAGTTGACTCTCTCCAAGAGTTCATAAGAACCAGAATTGCTTTCTCAGGAATACCTTGGATTGATACATTAACAGACGTAGTTTTGGGTATAGTTTGTGAACTTCTTGAGGACGATGAGGTAATACCAATGTTTCCCGTGACTGACGAAGAATAAGAGGTTCGTCGACACAAAGTTTCATCAGTAATGGATACCAACTCGTTGTTGGCCAATCTGGAACAACAATAATAATTGCAGCTTGTACTTGTTCTTCCAAAATTTTTTTTTGAGAATTCGCTGGATCAAACAAAATGGAGAAAAAATGTACACACATGAATACAAATTCCAGGCACATGTAAAAGCATCAGCAGCACTAGCACTTGGATCAGGGTGCCATGATATGTAATTAGTTGACTGATTATTTACACGGGATGCAAATAAGTCGACAATTGGACAGGAAAATATTCTGGTTTTCTTCAAAAACGGATTTCTGTTTAACATTCATTCCGTGTCATCGTCAATTTTACGGCTTTCCAAATCGGCTAGAGCGTTTAATGAGCCCTTGATATGGACAGCGGTGAGGAGCACATTATAATGATGTGTCAAAAGCCAAACTCTCTTGTTAATTGGTTACAAATCACCGACTGAGTTGATCCAAAATGATTTATGCAGGCTACAGCCGTGGAATTATCAATATGCAGCTTCAAATTCTTATCTCTTATCTTATCCTTAAAGGATTGGAGAGCTAAATAGACAGCAAACAGTTCTAAATAATTAATGTGTGGATAATTTGAGCTGTCAATCTGCGACCACGGTCCCCCACTTCGTATATCACCCAAAACTGCTCCCTGACCAACAGTGAGAGAAGCATCGGTAAACATTTCCAAAGAGGGTGATTCTCTAAGAATGGGTGATTCCATGCATTCTATGTTTTCATACCACCACTTCAGATCCGAATTCCTTGCAGATGCCGGTAATGAACGCCATATTTCTTTATCGACTTTGGGCACCGACAATATTTCACAATTTTGAGGAAGCTTGGATTTATCATAAAATTCTTCACATTTCTTATCTTCATTTGCCTTAATTTTGTCTCCACGCAGCTATTTTAAGGTTTCCCGAAGCTTCAAAATGCACTCAAAACATTATATGTCATTGCGAGGTCGGTTTTGGTTTTAATTTATAAGTATTGAACTTAAGGAGGCTAGGGGGTCAACAAATTAACCACAAATTAACCACCAGATTTAACTTAATTTTTTAGATATGATATCTTAAGCTGTCAACTATCATTTGGCAAAGAAAAATTTCAAAAATTTTAGTTTCAAAATTTGATCATTTTCTATATCTTCATATGGAGCTCTTCTTCTAAAGGAGATCAATATAGTCTAAAAATGGCCACAACCCCCCAGCCTCTTTAAGTACTTCCAATTTATAAAGAGGGTTTCCTCGGCTATATATTAACATATTAGTAATGATATCACATGACTTTGCTGATCACATGACGGTCATTTATAATTTTTTGAAGTGTTTCATATAAATCGCGTCGGCGCAGCTGATTAACACAATAATTATTAACATTTTGTTATATAAATAAACTCATCATATCCTTGTGTATCCGTAATGTGCTTGGGAAAAGTCATAGTATTACTTAGATACAAAATATTTCCTGAGAAATTCAACTTACCTACAAATTTGAGGGTATTTTCCACACAATATCGTAATTTGTATTAAAACAAAGCCAACACACAATTTTCCCAAGCAAGATTCAGTTAGAGAACAAACTCTTCTTACAGATTTCCACAAAAATTCTCAGATTGATCCTCATTAATCACCTGCGCCAGACTCTTTTATGCACACAAAATAAATTCTACCTCCAACCATAGGTATAAAACAGAGTACATTTCAAAAGTATATTTTTCATAAGCAATAATTTCAATCAAGGGTAGGAAAGCGGTTTTTTTTTAAATATTCGGACATATACGACTTAAAAAACCTTAAACGGCCCGTGAATTTAGCAATAGCAATCTAGCATTTTACATCAAGTTTGAAATAAAGTGTAAAGTTCATGTCACTCTCCCCGTCATAACACCTCAAGTTTGCAGTGACTTGACGTCATTTTCTATTATGACGTCATATTTTGGTAGTTCAGAGATGTGAAGGCACAGAGTGCACTGTGACATTCTACGGGAAGCCTTAACCTGCCTGCGCAAAAAACATAGCTTTTAAAATTTTTGCAAGTTCATCTCTTATGGGTAATCCAAACTTATCCTTGCCCTCAAATTGTTTGGATAACTTTTCCAGAATAGAATTTTTGGATGTTTTCGTTGTTTTAGAATCAGAACATTCCCCGGACACTTTCTTCATCTTTTCTGGTGGTTCCCCGTCAGACTCATCAGCCAAGAGTTCATCTTAACGCTCATTAGCAGCGTTTCATTCAGCCATGATAAACTCTTGTATAACGCGGAAATGCTTAGATTGTGCTGACCCTAACAAAAAATACTATAGTAAACTATAGTTAGCTATAGTTTGCTATAGTAACTATAGTATCAAAGTAAAAACTTTGGAACCTTGATTTACTATAGTAAAAACTTTGGAACTTTGATTTACTATGGTAAAAACTTTGGAACCTTGATTTACTATGGTAAAAACTTTGGAACTTTGATTTACTATGGTAAAAACTTTGGAACTTTGATTTACTATGGTAAAAACTTTGGAACTTTGATTTACTATGGTAAAAACTTTGGAACTTTGATTTACTATGGTAAAAACTTTGGAACTTTGATTTACTATGGTAAAAACTTTGGAACTTTGATTTACTATAGTAAAAACTTTGGAACTTTGATTTACTATGGTAAAAACTTTGGAACTTTGATTTACTATAGTAAAAACTTTGGAACTTTGATTTACTATGGTAAAAACTTTGGAACTTTGATTTACTATAGTGAAAACTTTGGAACTTTGATTTACTATGGTAAAAACTTTGGAACCTTGATTTACTATAGTGAAAACTTTGGAACTTTGATTTACTATGGTAAAAACTTTGGAACTTTGATTTACTATAGTAAAAACTTTGGAACTATGATTTACTATAGTGAAAACTTTGGAACTTTGATTTACTATGGTAAAAACTTTGGAACTTTGATTTACTATAGTAAAAACTTTGGAACTATGATTTACTATAGTGAAAACTTTGGAACTTTGATTTACTATGGTAAAAACTTTGGAACTTTGATTTACTATAGTAAAAACTTTGGAACTTTGATTTACTATGGTAAAAACTTTGGAACTTTGATTTACTATGGTAAAAACTTTGGAACTTTGATTTACTATGGTAAAAACTTTGGAACTTTGATTTACTATGGTAAAAACTTTGGAACTTTGATTTACTATGGTAAAAACTTTGGAACTTTGATTTACTATGGTAAAAACTTTGGAACTTTGATTTACTATAGTAAAAACTTTGGAACTTTGATTTACTATGGTAAAAACTTTGGAACTTTGATTTACTATAGTAAAAACTTTGGAACTTTGATTTACTATGGTAAAAACTTTGGAACTTTGATTTACTATAGTGAAAACTTTGGAACTTTGATTTACTATGGTAAAAACTTTGGAACCTTGATTTACTATAGTGAAAACTTTGGAACTTTGATTTACTATGGTAAAAACTTTGGAACTTTGATTTACTATAGTAAAAACTTTGGAACTATGATTTACTATAGTGAAAACTTTGGAACTTTGATTTACTATGGTAAAAACTTTGGAACTTTGATTTACTATAGTAAAAACTTTGGAACTATGATTTACTATAGTGAAAACTTTGGAACTTTGATTTACTATGGTAAAAACTTTGGAACTTTGATTAACTATTGTGAAAACTTTGGAACTTTGATTTACTATAGTGAAAACTTTGGAATTTGATTAACTATAGTAAAAACTTTGAAACTTTGATTAAGAAAAGTAAACTACAGTTTACTATAGTATTTTTTGTTAGGGGAAAGCAGTTTTTCTACGAGGCCTTCTACGAATCTCGTAGGTCGGTGGAAGATTTTCCTGAGCAGCTTGGCTGCTTTATTGCAGGAGAACTCTCCTAAACAGCTTGGCTGTTTTTCAGTAGGAGAATTTTCAGGGTTTTTATGTGGTCCAAGAACATGTACATCAGTCTCTTCATAAACTGAAACGTCACCAGATTTGTTCAAATCACTTAATCTAAACTCATCAGAAAGTTTTTGTAAATCTGACATTGTTCTGATATCCAATATAAAATAACAATCGCTTCCAATAAATACCTCTTCTGCTCGATCTGGGAATAAACGCGCAACTGATCTGGGAGTAAGCTTGCATATCTCACATGATTCCCACGTGACTTGGTGATGAAGTTTAATTAACAATTTCTTTTTGCAATCATATTTAACAAAACCTATTGACAAAAAATTTAGAAAACTATTAACAAACTTTAGGTTATCAAATCATATGCTGAAAATTAAAACAGGGCGATACCATAACATACCTAAGATTTATAGATTATGTATATGTTGTAATCTCCATGATATAGAAGATGAATTTCATTTTATTTTGAAATGCCCTTTGTATATTGATCTAAGAGAGAAATTTTTGAAAAGAGTATTATTATTACAAGCCTAATATCCTTAAATTAATTCAATTATTAAGTTCTAATAATACTAGAGATCTCTTAAATCTGGGCAAATTTTTGAATGCTGCCACATTGTTAAGAAAAAATAATATCGATGTATAAGACTTTTTTCATCTATGTATTTTTTACGTTCACTCTCTCTGTATGATTTCGATTTCTTTTTCCTTAGCATGATTGTATTATTATTCTGATGAACCGGTTTGGTATAAATTTTCAATACGCTGTGTATATACTGAAACTCGTAGTAGCCCAAAGTGCATTGCAACTCATTCACCTGACTGGCCTGTCGATAAGAGTAAACAGACAGCTTATTTAAAATTCAAATTTATGCCGACGTCATAAAATCTAGTGGTCTCGACCTGTTGGAGTGTTAAGAATTCGGCCAGGAATATCTATATTAGTAAATTCTCTTAATTTCTGTCCGTACTAAACGAGTTTGTTCTGTACTTTGTTTTTCGATTAGCAAATACTAGCAGAAGTTAAGAAGTTTTCATTAATAGTACCGGTATATCATTTTGAAATATTTTAAAATGAATAACTTGCATGAAACTTGTTTAAAATATCATGAAGTTTTTTTAAAAAATCTTTTTGTTTCATCGGTGAAACAGCTTATCTGAAAACAGATCACGAAAAATTTAGTTTTCTGATTAAAAGTTTCATACTAGGTATGTGGATTGTAAAAACTTACAATTGTTTGCCAGTTCTGTTATCCCACACCGAAACTCCTTCATATTGACATGACATAAGATATGTACATCAAGTTTCTTGATATATTTATCTTCCATCCTCTCTGGTAAATGTAAGCACCTTTCCTCTTCAACATTTCCAAACCTCCATGTGCGTACATACTCTAATAATGAGTCCACTGAGGACAAATCAATGTAGTTTATGTAGTCCTCATCTGTGTCTAGACAAGTCCTGACAAAATAACTCATAACTTGATGGCGGACATCATCTTTTGCGAAATGCACATTATTGAGTACATCGTCCTTCATTAACATATTATCATTGTTCACTAATTCTTTAATAAGTAATTCGTCCTCCACTGCCTCATTACTCTGTAATGCTTTAAACGTTTGTCTAGTTTCCTTGATGGAATCTTTCCATTGTTCCTTCAAGCAAAGTTTGTAACCGTTTGACAAAAGGATGGTACAAAGTATGCCCATTTTGGAGGAAGGAAGTGACAGATTAAAAAGATCTGAAATTTAATCGTTATAACTTTACAATATAAAACAAATACTGAAACATAAGTTCACAATGTTAAAAGAATAATTTTCTATAAAACTACATTGGATCCTGACATTTCATCATTCGTCGATGCATACAAAATTTTATTTCTTTGAGTTTTATAGAGTATTTACTTCTTAACATGATAAGACGTAATTTTTTAAATCTTCAATGACGCGAAACTGATTAAGGAGAAATTTCTGTGTACACAAGAAGATGCCTTTACCGCTCTATGTAAAGAATAGGTATGGAGATGACGGAATGTGGACCTTTATTTGATATAAAAATCAAAACACATTTACAGATAAGAAATTTAAATGACGAGGGTCTCGAAGTAGGATATTTTACCAAATTTTCTCAATTCTGATGCATTTTTTTTAAAGAGTTAAATCCACGAAGTGCCAAAATCGGCCCAATCATCAACATAAATGAAACTTTCTCACATAATACTCTAAGATTTGTATGCTGTAAAACAATTTATTTTTTAACAATATTTTTTAAGTTTTCTTTTTACATTCGTTTATATTTAGTATCATTTTCCCTATTAATAGTTTCACGTCGTTACGTTGACGTTAAATACTTAATCGTCGTGACGTTGACATTTTGGAAAAGAAAGTAACATATACATAATAAATATAAAATACATAATAAAATAGTCATGGATTAAGAATAATCTTAAATGTGTTATTGTATGGTCATGCGGCGTACAAATAAAAGAGACGCTTTATCAGAGAATACACAAGTACTCTTTAATAACGAAAACAAAAAATTAAAATAAAAAGTTGCATTAAAATGAATACGTTTGAAGTTGCCATCTATTATATTGTCATTTTGAGGATTTCGATGCACTTCCGTAATTTATGGCATTTCCCAGACATTTGAAATGAAATTGTAGTTCATACATGTAATTCACGTAAAATAGTGACGTTTGACGGCAATCCTGCGCACCAAAGATTGTCAGGAAAGAAGTCACTACAGACTTTTAATCAAGAGTGATGCAAAGCGTCTAATCGGCCGCAAAAAATTAAACACTTTAATTACTATTATTTTTTTTTTTGACAACAAAGAGTCCAACGAAAACACAAGATTTCCGGAGTATTTGAATTTCAAAACGGAACCAAAAATTTAAATAAAACAAGATAAACGGAAATGACATGCATACCACTTTATCCAATGTAAATTACTTAATCGAAATAAAATTCACTAATTATTATAATAAATATGTTATATCATGAAAGAGAAAAGTTTTTTTATAAACCCAAAAGATATGAAAAGAGATTTAAGATGACAAAAAGAATAACCTTTACATGTAATAATAACTTGGATCAGGCCATTGAGTTTTGCAGACTATGCTGCACATCACGATGACGGACAACGCAATAAAGGCGAAGTGCAGAAAAAACATCATTGCGTCAATTACAGCTACAGCATATGTATAGCAACTTTTTTTTAAATAGACTGTTTTTTATTTATTAATTTTGACCCTATAATTCACATCCACAACAATAAAAATGTTTTGCTTTCATATCTCACACACTCCTTTGTTGGGGAGTACCTATTATAAACCCGTTTAATAAAATCGTAAAAAGTAATGATTATCTGGTGAAAAGTGAAGATTAAATTGAAACATAATAACAATAAAGACTTTCATATAGTTCAAAGCCAGTTTTAACATTTTATTCATAATTTTCACATATTTAAAATAACGTTTCGTTTCTCCGTGTGCAATTTCTAACACAGCTACAAACAGATAGGTTATAATGAGTATATACAGAAGACGATAAAATGATCATTATATCGTATACATATTGCATATGAGATTTTTAACTTGGACGATTTCGGCTCGTTACTTTTGCTATTAAACAAAAATATACGGAAAGCAGCTACTTGCAGTAGTAAATGGCTATCATTACAGACCGTCTAAAAAAATTATTGACCACATGTCGAGCGCATATAACCTCCCCCCCCCCCCCCCCAAAAAAAAAAAAAAAAAAAAACACACCATATTCAAACGCCCGAACTATGAAGCTATATTCTATATAGACAATCCTTTCAAGAAAACAAGTATGACTGACAGGCAGAATTAGCAGTTATATCCGTTTATAATAACAAAACATTCATGATACATGGCCGGAGGAACCGGTAGGGGGGACGAAAGACGGAAAAAATGCTTTATTTTGATAAAAAGTAGCAAAATCCACGTGTTTAGACGTTTTCTGTTTAGATATGACGTCATCATATTAAAAAAACATGGCATATACTATGTAAGTTTGATACCCAAGGATAATATTTCTATTGATAATTTTCTTCTTCCTCTCAATTTAATTTTTTCTGAAAAAAAAAATAGGCCGATTTAACCCCTTCGTGGATTTAGCTCTTTGAGACACATTTCATTTCGGAAAACAAAGCGCACAAGCTTGCTTGTCTCAGATTTTTTATACACAAAAAATACATCTCAAACTAGCTAAATGAAATATATATTTAATAAATAGGCAAGTTTGTTCTCTGTGTTTTTCTGAAATAAAATATTCTTAAAAATTAATCATAAAAATTTGGATGAAATAAGAGAATCCGGAAAATGACCAACTTTGAGACCTGCTTGTGACCTTAGTGTATCTCATAATTTAGAACCAATATCCATTTTGTAGCAGGGAGGTCAACAGGTTTTTAATAATGAACTCTTGAATCATTCATAGAGACATCCAAAATTATGGACCAAAAAGGGGTCTAAGCCTATCTGGTCCTTTGTAGAGTAGTTCTTGTGAAATTAAAACATATCCCTATGAAAACTACTACTTTCTGATAGTTTTGACGTGGGAGTGCGTGTATGTGATTGTTGAGTTTGGAGAAGTATAATAAGGTTGTTCTCGTTCTGATTTATATTTTGATTGAGCTCAGGGTAAGAACATTTATTTGTTTGGGCGATCGATCTATCTTCTTCATCCTGTATCAGATTTAATTTTTTCCAAAGGTTTGTTAAAACTTGTCTTATTGTTTTGGGGGGAAAAAACGTCGACGATTCCAATGTCAAAAGCGATTAACTTTAGTTTTTCACTTAGTAAATATTGATTAATGATTAAGATGTGAGAAGAGATCACTTGCACATTTCACTTAATGCTTTCATTTAAACATATCTAAACAAAAATACCTTCTTTCGGGATTCAAGGTTCATTAATTGAACATATTTATATTGAAAAATAAAACAATATACTACATTACATACTCATCATTAATCTTATTGTCTTCTGTTTGGAATAACGTACTTTAATTTTGACATTTGATCCATGTCTTACAACAAATAGTTCAGATTGCTTTTGGTTTCATATTTTTGTCAAACGCAATTAAAGAAAACCCAAAGAATGCCGTAGCTATTTACTTTAGACAAAAAAAAAAACTTTTAACGAGAGACCCCATGGACCTTAACTGTCACCTGAGTATAATACAATTCTATAAAGGTTCCATGGAATGTTAAATATTTCTACAACAACATAAAGACAAACTAAAAATGGATGATATTTATATTATATTTAAAATTCTTCTATAATTTCATTTCTTCAACTAAATCATTAATGACTTTATTTTCTTTGATTAATAATAACAAGTGAATTACAAAAGAGGAATTTTCTCTCTTAAGACAGAGTGAATATTCTCATACATAATCATAATAGGGTCCAACTTAACTCTGGAACCCCTGTTTAGTGGCCCTGAACTATATCAACTAAAAGAAGCACCCTTCGTTCAAAACCATGTTCTAAATTTCTTAAAAATTTTTTTTATAGAAGGTTACCCGATTAGTTCAAGGCACTAGTTTTCCTCAGGGTCCTATTTAAAACATAATAACAATGTAAATATAAAAACACAGATTACAAATATGAATCATTAAAATATGATCACAATACAGCACATAATTAGAACCGTGATATTTCCAGAACCTGTCAATTGAGGTACAGTAGAACAACAGCATACCGGGTATTGTCAATAGATCTACCACAGAACAACGGAATTATTAGCATAATGTCAGAAGACTTTAAGTTTCTGAAATTAAAAGCCTTTCAACTTTTCATTTGAATATTGCAAAGGATTGGAAATGTCTTACACTAATTGCTAACTCATTCAAGAGAACAATTCTTGAATATTTTCACGTTATGATCAAAAGAGACCAGACCCAATTCCAGAATTTCTAATTCATGAAGCTTGGTTAAGGACACTCAAAGAAAAAAAAACATCTTAAAATATTCCATGAAAATGTATTTCGGGACTTTCAGGGGCCCAGGTTTTTTTTATTCTTGTAAGTTATTGTACAAAGGTTCCATCCTCTGGCTTTATATTAGGTCTATATATTCATTCACAATTAAGTTAGAATATAAAACATATATTAATTTATTCAAGAAGATGTATCTACCTCGGTCAGATAATACTTGTTTCCCATTGATTTTGATATTCACAGACTATCTTAATAGCTTGTTCCTTAACTAAAGAGAACATACTTGCAATACTAATCATTGACTACATTTCAGTCAGTACGGCGAAATCATTATCTTTCATTCTTTTAAGGCATGATAGGTTGATCATCATTTTTTTTAAAAATATATTTAGAAAATATTCACAAATAATGCGTTTTATTTTCGGAAATTAATTTTTATCTAAAACAAAATCAAATGTATATCTGACTTCTCCTGACATATTCTATAAGATATTCATATTATGCATTTATAAAGGACAGATGATTCAAACAAAAAATGGATGCATGGATTGGTATAATTTTTTTAATCTATTTTTGTTGTAAATGATTAGAACAATAATTTTCTAAAATATTTTTTAAAAATGTAAACTTTCAACGATTTTCGAAATTCCATATATCTGCAACCATCCTTATTAATCTATACAACGTTCTGTCACTTTAAATCCAATTATTGTGAAACGTTAAATGAAAAATGAAAATATAGGCATTTAAACTTATTCATTTTACTTATATAATTATGACTTAATTTATTATTTCTAGCTCACCTGAGCCAAAGGCTCAAGTGAGCTTTTCTGATCAAAATTTGTCTGTTGTCTGTCGTCGTTGTCGTTGGCGTTGTCGTTAGCTTTTCACAATTTCATCTTCTTCTCCAGAACCACAGGGCCAATTTCAACCAAACTTGGCACAGAGTATTCTTGGGTGGAGGGGATTCAAATTTGTTCAAATGAAGGGCCATGCCCTCTTCCAAGGGGAGATAATTACAAAATAGTGAAAAATTAATGGCATCTTTTAAAAATCTTCTTCTCAAGAAGCAATGGGACAGGAAAGATGAAACTCATGTAGAATCATCGTCAGGTAGTGTAGATTAAAGTTTGTTCAAATCATGACCCCTGGGGGTAGGGTGGGGCCACAATGGACGATCATATTTATACATAGGTGTATATAGGAAAAATCTTTAAAAATCTTTTTCTCAAGAACAACAAAGCCATGATTGGTCATATTTATCTGAAAGCATCCTCGGGTGGTGTAGATTCAAATTTGTTCAAATCATGACCCCCGGGGGTAGGGTGGGGCTACAATGGACGATCATAGTTTAACAAAAGAGTATATAGGAAAAATCTTCTCAAGATCAGCAAAGCCAAGATTGGTCATATTTATATGGAAGCATCCTCCGGTGGTGTAGATCCAAATTTGTTCAATTCATGACCCCCAGGGGTTGGGTGGGGCTACAATGGACAATCATAGTTTTCATAGGAGTATATAGGAAAAATCTTCAAAAATCTTCTTCTCAAGAACTGCAAAGCCATGATTGTTCATATTATATAGAAGCATCCACGGGTGGTGTAGATTCAAATTTGTTCAATTCATGACTCCCTGGGGTTGGGTGGGGCTACAATGGACAATCATAGTTTTCATAGGAATATATTGGAAAAATCTTCAAAAATCTTCTTCTCAAGAACAGCAAAGCCATGATTGGTCATATTTATATGGAAGCATCCTCAGGTGGTGTAGATTTAAATTTGTTCAATTCATGACCCCCAGGGGATTGGTGGGGGCCACAATGGGCGATCCAAGTTTTGTGTAGGAGTATATAGGAAAAATCTTTAAAATCTTCTTCTCAAGAACAGCAAAGCCGAGATTGGTCATATTTATATGGAAGCATCCTCAGATAGTGTAGATTCAAATTTATTCAAATCATGACCCCCGGGGGTAGGGTGGGACAATAATGAAAGTTTAAACTTGCAGGAAAAGAAGCCACAGTTAGTCAAAGAAATATGTAAGCATCCTTAGTTAGTGGAGATTCAATTTTGTTCAAATCATACCCTCAACCCAACCCCAACCCCCTTTTAAGGGTAGGTCGGGACCATTTATGCATGTAAACTTTTTTCCTAGCCACAGTGCTCAGGTGAGCGATGTGGCCCATGGGCCTCTTGTTAAGATTTTTCACAAAAGCTTGTTTCTATTCTCTGTCCTTAAAAACAACTTTTAAACTCTTAAGAATTTTAATTGCAAATTAAACAGTTAATTTACATTTTCTCTGGGGAAAAATGCAAAACAGAAATCGTAAAAAAATACCGGTAATCCAGAGCTAATAATGGTATTACATTGCTGAAACCATAGTTCAACAACGTGATGTAGAATTCCTCCTTATTAATAAGTGGTAAGGAAAAAGAACATTTATATCTATTCACCGAGAATTGTTATTTGCGACCGTTAATGCTGATTTAACGGTCGCAAACTGAGTTTTACTGGCGACGCGTCAGAGGAGCCGGCAAAACGGTTGTTTTCGACCGTTAAATCAGCATTAACGGTTCCAAATAATAATTGAGAAGAAAGTTTTTCCCATTCTTATGAAATTTATGCATTTTGTTTGATGTTAACGTCTTATTTTTTGCGTTTTGTTTATGTGAAAAATGTCATAAAGGGTTGTGTTTTGCGTCGTTCTATTATGACGTCACAATCAAAGGCCCTTGTTCTCGTTATTGTTCATTTAACTTCCTCAAACGTCAGTAAATTAGCCAATCAAAATGCATTCTACAAAACAGTTGCATTAGAATTGAACGATTTTAGATTCTCCTCTGTAGCTGCTGAACCATTTTTAAACAACTTCGGCATATAGCATTTATATGTAAAGAGAAAGACTGTGAATTGCATGGTCCCCTGCCCCACCTGTGGGTGGTTACTAATACGATCAAAATTAATGCAATTTTTTTTTAAATCTCCTTCTTTAGACCTTGGCATTAAGCATTCAAATAGTTGGCATGTTTATACATGTATTAAGAACATGTTTTAAGAATGGCGGGTTGTAGTTTTCTTATACTAATAGTGAAAATTCTTTTAAAATATTCTTCTCTGCACGTGGGTATTTGGATGAAAAATGAAAATGTAGCTATTTTAACTTATTCATTTTATTGATATAAATATGACTTAATTTGTTATTTGTAAGATTTTTCACAAAAGCTTGTTTGTATCCTCTGTCCTTAAAAACAACTTTTAAACTCTTAAGAATTTTAATTGCAAATTAAACAGTTAATTTACATTTTCTCTGGGAAAAAATGCAAAACAGAAATCGTAAAAAAAAATACCGGTAATCCAGAGCTAATAATGGTATTACACTGCTGAAACCATAGTTTAACAATGTGATGTAGCATTCCTCCTTATTAATAAGTGGTTAGGAAAAAGAACATTTATATTTATTCACCCAGATTCCAATCTATTTTTTTAAGTGATGTCATAGTTTCCCCGAAGCTCTGTTTTAGTTTGTTGTTCATCACATCTATGCACTTACTACATGTACAGGGTGTTTCATAATATATGTTACATTTTTATATCATTTTTCTTACCTTTCATATTTCTAATACAAACCATATATTATTGTTAACATCAAATTCCCATTTTGATTCCACATGAAAATTAAAGTCAAGAAAATCTTTGAGTTATATTGTTTAGTTGTGATAGAAATGTAGCAGTCATTATTTGAATAGTTTTTGAAATGGATATGACTTATCTACATATTGCTGAATTGTAAAGATGTTTTATCAAAACAAATTGCCAGAATTCATTCAGAAGTTGAGGAAGGAAAATATTCCAAATTTTCTTGTTGAAGTGGGGACTTTAAATAATGCAGCAAACTCCATAGAAAAGTGTCAGAATCCCTTAGTCAGGGTCATGAATTTAACAAACTGGTAGTGATTCTCGCGAATCATATCCATTTACGTATACACAGTTTATATTCTAAATACCCAGGAGCAGAGAAGAATATTTTAAAAGAATTAATGCATTTTCACTACTAGTATAAGAAAACTACAACATGCCCTTACACCAGATCCAG
Source organism: Saccostrea echinata (assembly GCF_033153115.1). NCBI lineage: Eukaryota > Metazoa > Mollusca > Bivalvia > Ostreida > Ostreidae > Saccostrea > Saccostrea echinata. The sequence continues at coordinate 874,534 of NW_026889793.1, forward strand.
AACCCCTGACCCAGGAAAATACGCTTGCATTCCACAATTTTGAAACAGGCACCTTTGATCATCATGTCTATGCACTTAATTTTTCTCTTTGTCATTAGGAGAGGGATAGACGATTTTTGAAGAAATCTTGCATTTTCATCATGTGATTTACAACTGCAGAGACCCGCCATAATACGAGAAACCCTTACCCTTGGGCCATGTAACTCACAATTTAGGTAGAAGGCTCAGTTCTTAATATAAACATGCCAACCGTTTGAATGCTTAATCCCCAGGGTCTAAAGAAGGAGATTAAAAAAAATTGCATTAATTTTGATCGTTTTAGTAACCACCCACAGGTGGGGCAGGGCACCATGCAATTCACAGTCTTTCTCTTTACATATAAATGCTATATGCCGAAATTGGTTGAAAAAGGTTCAGCAGCTACAGAGGAGAATCTAAAATCGTTCAATTCTAATGCAACTGTTTTGTAGAACGCATTTTGATTGGCTAATTTACTGACGTTTGAGGAAGTTAAATGAGCAATAACGAGAACGAGGGCCTTTGTGACGTCATAATAGAACGACGCAAAACACAACCCTTTAAGACATTTTTCACATAAACAAAACGCAACAAAATAAGACGTTAACATCAAACAAAATGCATAAATTGCATAAGAATGGGAAAAACTTTCTTCTCAATTATTATTTGGAACCGTTAATGCTGATTTAACGGTCGCAAACAACCGTTTTACCGGCTCCTCTGACGCGTCGCCGGAAAAACTCAGTTTGCGACCGTTAAATCAGCATTAACGGTCACAAATAACAATTGATACGTCGCCTGTATGGCTCAGGCGACCTATATAGTTTAGGGTAATAACAACACATTTTATGAATTTATTTTTTTTATCTTCGATTATCTTCTTTGCGTTAAGTAAAGATAAAAAATGAAATTATTTTTTCATTTTTATTACATTATTATTATATGACTTTAATATATCTACCTAAATCCTTGAAATGTACTTAAGCTCAAAACCTTAGCTCAGTTCTATAACCTCTGTTTATCTTTTTTTCCAGTATTGTACATGTTTAAGTTCAAATACTTACCTTTCTTTTTAGGCATTTTTAAATTAATCAAAAACGATCCAAAAAGACTGCATAGATTCAATCCATGATGTGCATGTTCTTTATTAAATCCCTTGACGAAATTGCAAAATTTGTTCTTTGTTTCTGGGGTCATCCTTAATACAGGAGGCGGTAATTTTACTGTAACAATAAATATTCAAATCACTTCTTTCATAAAAAAGTCAGATATTTGATTACCCATTTACTACTAAATTTCAGAGAGGTATTTTTTTCCTAGTGTTTCACACAGTTCAAATTCCATAAAGAGCGCTAGCTAGGTTCACTTTATGCATAAAATGGCCCTGTCCTTATATCAATTAATTGACTATCACCCTCTGTCCCATTTCATACATCAAAATAAAGTAGAGACTTTTTTTTCATTTCCTATAACAAAAATTCTTTTTGAGATTCCAGGTATTGGATAAAAGGCTTTGAGAAAATGCAATGTTCTTGAATTTTGCAGAAAACATGCGTATTTGACTATCTTCAGCAAAGAATTAAAATATGAGCACAACCAACGATCCAAAAATAAAAACATGTTTTATGATCTACAGAAACAGATCTTTCTTTATGTAATTGCATATTTTGGATCAGAGGTTGTGCTCTATATGAAATATCGAAAAAATACTTCAACTTTGGGCCATTTTTTAAAGGAATTTACAGGATATGGGAAAAATGACGCATTTTATGACGTCATAATGCAGTGACTAGAAAGAAAATTACGTCATGTTCAATAGATACACTGTACACGGTCACCAAGGGTCCAAGTGATAAATACTGCGTTTTCAACCAAAACTGAGCAGTTTCGAATCTTCCGAAGTTCTCAGGGCCAAAAAAGGTCCTAAGTGGTTCTTGCTCTTTGCTATAATAATTTTCTAATTATTATTAACAAACCAAAAAAAATCTCGAAACTAATGTTAGCTTTTAATATCAACAAATTGTGATTCACAGTTTTGTCACAACTTACCGGGAAGTCTCTATTCGAACTTACTAATTTGAAAAAAAAATAAAATTGATAAGTTGTTTTAGTTGTTTATTTTTTGCTAACCATTTCTTCCAACAATCTGCAGTACTTATTATGGTCTGTTATAGGTAGACCTGTTTTGTATTCTTATGAAGCAGAATTTATTTAAAAACGTTCACACTGAAAGAGGTATCTGGGCCATAAAGAGTTAGATTCACTTTATGCATAAAATGGCCCTGTAGAAATAATACAATACATTTGACTAACACTCGATTTCCTTTGTCAAACATCAATATAAAGTAGAGACTCAGTGCTTTCATTTTCTATAAAAAAAATTCCCTGAAAGTCCAGTTATTGGAAAATAGGCTTTGTGAAATTACAATGTCCTTGAATTTTGAAGAAAACAGGATATTTCAGTACTTTCAACTAAGAATTAAATTTATATATGCGTGCCCCTCGATCTAAAAAATGAAACGTGTTTTGTAATCTTCAGACACTGTTCTATCATTATATACTTGCACATTTTAGATCAGAAATTGCGCTGTACACGAAATATTGAAAATAGCTTAAAACTTTTGCCGTTTCTGTAGAAAATTTCAGGATGAAGGAAAATGACGCTATTCATGACGTCATAATGCATTGACCAGCCAGAACATTAGGTCATTTTTATAGATATGCAGTCGTCAAGTGTCTTAATGATATTTAACCCATTGTTAACTAAAACTAAGCAGATTCATTTTTTTTTTTCAGAAAAACATAGGGCTAAAACGGGCCCTGAGTGAACCTTGTTCTTTGACATTTAGATTCTATGTATTAAAAATTTTCATTTTCAATCCTACATCGAATTCATATACTAGAAAAAGAAAAAAAAAATACAGAGTCTGACACATCTGCTTCATATCAGGATGTTTTATTAGAAAAAAGCTTAATAAACGTGATGACTTTTCTCTAGTCAACTTCCTTTATGAGCAATATACATGTACATGTACCATTATCATATGCATATGGGGTTAACATGTATGTCTCCAAGTTGATTCGATATGCAAAGCGTGTTCTACGTGCTACACCTTTATCATTTCAGGTTAAAAATAAGTTGACGATATAAGGATATCAACAATCTCGCTTAAATTCCATATTAAGCGAGTCTTTGTTCGATACAATGACCTTCTTTGCAAACACATTCTCACGTTGAGTCGAAGTTGACTGACATTTTCATACAACTTAGGTCATTATTGTTACACTGGGAGGTCTATAGATTTTTTTCGATCACCCTAACATAACAAGAGGCCCATGAGCCTTATGGTTCATCTGAGAATTTTGCTGCGAAAAAGCAGAAATCAGTTCAGTGTAAAAACTGGAAGGGGGATGAATTGAACAAACTTGAATCTACACTACCTGAAGGTCACCCGCGTGGCGCAGTGGTTAGAGTCTCTGCTCTAGAGTCGCGGAGTAAGGAGCGGGTTCGAATCTACTGCGGGACGTGGGGACCGGTCCTTCGGATGAGACCGTATAAACCGAGGTCCCGTGTCGTAGTAGGTGTTGGCACTAAAAACTGCTCAATGGCCCTGAGTGCCGAGTATAGGTATAAATTTGTAGCCCTCGATCGGCAAGTGGTGGCGTCTCCATACGAGTGAAAAATTCTCGAGAGGGGCGTAAAACAACAAACAAACACTACATGAAGACGATTCTACATTTCTGACTAATCCTGGCTCTTGGTAGTTTTTTCGGGATTTTTTCCAATACGTTTGATCATCTTTTGTAGCCTTGTCCTTCCCCCGGGGACATGATATGAACATAATTGAATCTACACTTACCCGATGATGCTTCTAAATTAATATCACTAATCATTGCTTTGCTCTCTGTGAGAAGAAAATTTTTATTGATATATCTTTAGTATTCCTTTCTATAAATTTGATCCCATGTCGTTGTCCATCTCTACCCCTGGAAGGTCATGATTTGATCAAATTTGAATAAACATTACATGAGAATGCTTCTATATTGATAATACTTATCATGACTTTACTGTTCTTGAGAAGATTTTTAAAGATTATTCCTATGCATTCCTATGCAAAAATTTGATCACCCATTGTGGCTTTACACTAATTCTAGGTTTCTTTATTTGAACTAGCTATATCTACAGTTCTAGAGGATGCTACCATATAAATATGACCAATCATGGCTTTGCTGCCTTTGAGAAGGAGTTTTTGAAATATTTTTTCCTGTGTATTCATTTGTCGAATTTTAATCGCCCATGGTGGCCCCACACTAACTCGAGGGGTCATGTTTTTGAAAAAAAAATTGAATCTTCACTTCATGAGGATGTTTCCATATAAATATGACTATTGATGGAATTGCTGTTCTTGAGAAGTAGATTTTTAAAGAAATTCAAAATGTTTCTAACTCCTTTTTTGTTAGATGGGAAATTATCAAAAATCAGAAGTATTATCGCAAATCACTTTTTTCTTTTCTTTTTTTCCCCTTTCTTTTCTTTTTTTTTTTTAATTTTTGATTGTTAGAAAATTTACTTGGTTGAGCTCCTTATTTGCTAAGTTGAGCCCCATTCTCCTTTATTTGTGAGTACACCTTTGCATCAAAAATATATTTCTCTTATTTTTAGAGCATATCCCCGGGAATAAAAAAAAAACTACATTTCACTTAGAGTGTATGCTGCTAGTAGTGATGTTTTGATGGCTACTTCTACTGTAGGAACAGGGTATTGCGAGCACAATTGAAGGACAATGATTAGTTAACAGACTGAATCAAGATACATTTGAAAATGAAAAAAAGAAAAAAATCTAGATACATGTAGGAGAAAGAAAAGAATCAGGTCATGTTGCTCTCAAGAAATGAGGCATAAACTGCATATGTTTGTAATATATGTATTATTCATTTATGTTGTAGTGGTTGCTTTTAAAACCGATCACACCTACCATTTGTCTAAACTTAATAATTTGTTCACCAAATTATAGTTGATGAAATTTGTATTTCTCTAATGTCCCATTGTTGTTATACTTTTTTTCATTTTCAATACGTACAAAAGAAATCAATTCAAAATGAAAACCAGGCCAATGGGCCACATCGCTCACCTAAGCACATTGGCTAGGAAAAGGCACAAATCAGTTCAGCATTGAAAAGTTTACATGGGGAGGGTGGCAAACGTTAATTTTACACTTCCTGAAGATGCTTCCATTTCAATTTTACTAATGGCTTTTCTCTTCTTGAGCAGGTTTTAAGTTTCAACTTTTTTGGCCCAGTGGATCTTGAGAAGATTTTTGAAAGATACCACCAAATTTTCACTATTTCTGAATTATTTCCCCTTAAAAAAGGGTGTGGTCCTTTTTTTGAACAAATTTGAATTCCCTTTACATAAGAATGCTTTGTGGAAAGTTGAATTGTAATTGGTCCTGTGGTTCTAGAAAAAACGTCGAAAATGTGAAAAGTTCACAGACGGACGGACAGACAAACGGACAGACAGGCGGACTACAGACAAAATGTGATCAGAAAAGCTCACTTGAGCTTTCAGCTCACTTGAGCTAAAACTAGATCTGAGTGCCTTGCCGAAATGAATGTACACGTAATTTAAAAAAAAACAAAACGCCTGAATATCAATTCTAATTACTGTCCTTCTTCTTTTGCATTTCATAGATTAAATACATCAAGCTAAAAAAAAAAATAAATAAAACTCAATGGCATATAAGGAGAGGTACTGAATATTTTCCAAGATGTACATAGTCTGATCTAATAACCGCAATACTGTTCAATGATTTTCGGTAATATAGCTGTGATACGACTTTTATATGAAATCAAACAAGGCACAAGATGATGATTTGGACATAGATGATCCAGAAGTATATAATGATAATTAACTTCTTAAGGTGTGGCAATGTCCTTGTTCCAATGCCCTCTATAAACCTTCAAAATTTACATACGCAGAACTTTTCAAATGATCTTGATCTTCAAATTATTACTTTGATTTGTAGTCATAACTCAACAGTTTGAAAAAAAATGTAAACTATAAAGGCATTGGCTTGATAAATAACACTTAAGGTTCATTGGTTTTGACCTCCTAGGGTCAACATATGTGGCCCTGATAACCAAATAATCATAATAAATCAAAACTCTAATGTCATACAATCTTTTAAATCATTAATACACTGACCCTGACTTTTGAGATTAGACCTTGAATCCTAGTTATGAAAAATCAGCTTTGGTCTGTAAACAAATACTGAGTAGTTAACCATGCGTGCCAAGCGAACCTTTGATTGATAAGTACTGTTTCAAATTTAGAGGGAGCAGCTTGTGTATGATATTCTTTCCACTTCAATGAACATTCTACGTTTAACCCATTTTGTGTTCTTTTAAAAGATTCTCCATATAGGAAATCATTTGGTCAGGGACTGATTGTAATTCTTCCTATAATTGAAGACTGGGATAAATGGTAATTCTCGCGCAGTCAATAATCAATGAAATTTATTGTGTGAAATATCAAGTCCATAACTGTGGTAAACTTCATAAAATGGTAACTTTTTCCCAGTTGATTGAGTTTATTTTCCCTATAGTCATTTCCCCAAAAGTAAAGAAACATAGATGTAAATGAATAACTTGCTGATATTTCGATGTATTATAAAAAACAGACTTTTAGTTGATTACAAGTACAAGAAACCAGTCATATCATGATTTCAATGTATAATAAATTCCTCAAAATTACCAAATTTTCCGATACGGCCTCGTCACAAAAAGTGGTGTTATAGCCCTGAATTCAAATAGTCAATTGAACAACTTCACGTTTTGTGTTAAGTAGAAGGTCGATTGATAAAAAAAACATTGTGAAAAATAACATATGTTTTGACGATACATGTAGTATCACATTTATAACTCTATGATAAACTCACGTTTTGAAGATATTTCCTCTGCTATATCATTATTGCCAATGGATGCATGCAATATGGCGTCTATACCAAGCCTTCTTATTAATAACTCTTCCGTCCCCTTTGGTAGGTACATACAGCGTTCTGTCACATTTCTTTTGTACCTCAATGGGCGCGCATATTCAAATAGTGAGTCCACTGAGGATAGATTTAGGAAGTTCTCGTAATCTTCCTTACTTTCTAAGCAATTCAAAACAAAGTATCCCATCACCTGATGTCGGACCTCCTCTGATACAAAGTACAGATATTTGTTCTCTCTATCTACAGTTAACAATATGTCACAGTGTTCTAATTCCTTTAGGAGGACCAGATCTTCGTCGGCTCTTTCCTCCTTAACATCTTGCAATGATATAAATGTTTGTTGAATTTCTTTTCGCTTTTCCTCCCATGGCATATTTACACAAACGGAATAGCTCTCTGACATTAGTATGGATATCAATATACTCCATTTTTTCTTTGAAAAATGCATTTCCATTAATTCTGTAATAAATCGGATAAAAAGGATTATTTTCAAGAACAGTCATTACTTTTTCTAAAAAGTATACATGGCATTGTATGTTCAAATGAGTGGGTACACGAAAGGTATCAAAAATAATTTGTTCCACAAATTAACTTAATTATGCTTTGTTTCAATGTACAAAGGCACAATGGTTATAATTATATTATAATCATATTATGGTTCCATCTATGTAAGACATAAAAAATAGTAAATTAAAACCATATCATTTTTATTTTTGTACTTCGAATTGATGTAGCTCTGAACAATCTACAAATGTTACGGAAACAGTTAAGTGACAAAAACTTTACATGTGGGATTGGATTCTAAACTGTGTATTAATTAGTCCCTTAAGGCAAAACTGGAGGGACTATGGGATTTCTTTGTGACTGTTTGTCTGTCCGTCTAACTGTTCCTCTATTTGTCCCTCTCCTCTTTGGTTTTCCGGACTTTTTCCACACGATTGTAGATTTGAGGTGATTTTTGGTATGCGAGCCTAAATGTACCAAATAAAGTTTGCATTTCCTTCTGCTCCGGTCACTATGACGGCGATACGGTTTCTTAAATTATTTTAAAGGGAAACAGATTACATTAGCCGGTAGAGGACTAGTACTACTAATGCAATTCTCCCTGCATGCATATTTTTGAAAAAAGTAATATTGTCGTCATTTTTCATTTAATATCCAGTTTGAAAAATTAAAGCAATTAATTTTATTTGGTCAAATTAACATTATCAACTTGAGATATATATTTAGCACAATTAGTCATGATACATTTCTAGAAAACAGATAACACTGAACTAGAGTCAAAGCTCGAAACGTATATTATCATCCCTACTAATGATTTCAGAATCTTTTATTTTTCTGTGTTCTGCAAATAATAATATCCAAAGAGTTCGCAGTAGCTCTGGCGAGATTTAGTGAGACTACAGGGAGACTGTACTTGCTGGCAAAGAAACTAAATTTTCTGATGTCAGACTAAATTTACATGATAAATGAGGTACCAACGTGACTTAAAACCGACAAATCAGTTAAATGAGTTGAACTGCATTATGTGTCACTACGAATATTACAAGAATTTTACGCTTGGAAAAGACCAAACTCCTTGCAATCAGAAAAACAATGATACTTTTACACGCATTTCATAGATAAGAAAAAGATATCCATTATTATCTATTATTTCTATGCTCACATTTACAAACAATTGTTAATTAAACGCAGAATTCTGGGTTTTTTCAAAACCATTCTGCTATGCGATTTGCGTCTGAACTCCTTTATTGCTCTATCGATGAATACAAATGTCAGGTAGATTCTTGCAATTGGCATCAAAAAAAGTAAATGACGTAGATAAAAATATATAAAACCTTTGGAAAATCTTCATTATTCAAGTCCATGTATCATGTTAAAATTCGTTATGTTAATAGCTGCAATTGATTAATTAGTTAACAAAAATAAATTAACCATCAACCAAGTGATTTAATATGAGCTTAAAGAATATATAATCTTTCTGTCTTCATGTTACACTTACATGTACATGTATGTATCCGCCATGATTAAAGTGGATTGTTGAAAAATTCTTATATGAAATTATGAACTAAGATGCATAGCATAGCAGTTTGCTAATAGGTGATACTGACCTTCCATAAACTTTGAATAAGTGGTATTAGAGATTAAGAGTATTTTAGTGAATATAGGGAGCCTGCTCGTTGACTTATTTTCATTTCTTTGTTGTATAAAATTTTATTGTTTGAAGAATATATATCCCACTTGGTTTTCCGCATTTTTTCTTAAACGGTAATAGATAATGAGCTGATTTTTAGTGCGTGAGTGTATCTTAATGAGCTACAATTGTATTTCGTTCCACTTCAATGATTTTTTTTACAGAATTACGGCCTTTTTAATTTTTACAGGGTTTTCGGAATTTCATTAAACGTTTGCAGATATTGTGCTGATTTTTGGTATGTGAGTCTACCTTGATGAGTTAAAGATTAAGTTTGTATTGTGTTCCGCTTCATTAATTTTTATGGAATTTTTGATGGGAACCAAATTACACTTGCCGGTAGGGGATACGTATTGTTAATGCAATACTCTCAGAACGCTTGTTTAATTATGCACGTGCGCGTGTATTTTTTTTTTTTTTACATACGTCGATTTTAAGTCCACTTAAAATGAATCAGAGGAGATGCAAGTTTTTTTTTAATGACAGGTTTTTCAGCTGCAATTCAAATTTCTCTATAGATGCATCCACTGACATAGTCCTAAAAAGGGTTTTGACTTATCTGGCCATATTAATTCCATTAACTTTACTTAAAGGTCACAGTGACCTCAAGGTAACACACCTTCTACCAAAGATGTCTATACTGACCAAGTTAATGGTTCTAGGCCAAATAATTCTCCAGTTATGAGCCTAACAGAGTTTTGCCATATTTGGCAATAACATCTTAATAAAAGGAGTAACCTAATTTTAATGTGCAACACACTGTCTACACAAGATGAATCAGTTGACAAAGTTTCATGATTCTAAGCCTTACAGTATTTGACTTATAATTATAACATCTAAAAGAAAATGAATAAGTCCATAAAAGTAAAATAAAAACACCTGTTAAATGAAGTAAAATTTTCCAATCATCATGAAAATACCAGGTGCACATCTTCGTACGGTGAATAAGGTGTGTATACTATACATTTTCAGACAAATCCATACAGTAGTTTCTAAGAAAATATCCGGACAAAATCATGTCTAAAGACAGAGGTAAATTGAAACGTACAGTCCCTGAAACGTTCTACTTTCCCACTTGAACGTTGAGCAAACGCTGAGTGAACAATTAGCGAACGTTGAGTGAACGGTGTGTGAACTGTAGTGAAATTGCATATGTAAATATATTCCCTATGACCTTTCACCCTGACCTCAAAGCCACCCATCCGTGCTGGCACGCTTCCCACGTCAATCGAGTCCTACCAGATACAAACTATTCACCACATTTGTCACTTGCTTTATTGTTTGTTGCATGTTTACCCAACATGTAAACCAGTGTACCTCATTGCCACCTTATACTAAGGTAGGCGACATTATTAGTAAAATCCCCTATTTTACTACATTGGCGTCGCCGGTAATTCGGTGCGGGGGATATATTTTATTTGCAAAAATTCACGTGTGAATATTGCCACTCGTGAATAGAAACACAGGTTGAAATATTTTCTAATATTTCGCATTTAGTCAATTTGGAATTTAAGGAAACTGTTGTTAACAAGTGTTATCTTTAACGTTTGTTGAAAAGTTCGGACAATTTGACTAATTTGCCATGTTATTTTTTTCACTCGTGAGCAGTATTTACTTGTGTTGAACACGTGGTGATATCACGGTCCAATTATTTTTGTATTTTCATTTTCATTAGTAGTTAGTGTTACAATTATCGTAGGAGCGGGTTTTTTTATGAATGCTAATATAAATTTTGAATGTTAATATTGTCCGGTGCAAATCGCCATTTTTTCTCGACTCATTGAATTTTGGTCGCGCCGCAACGATTGACCTAATCTTATTTGAAAAGTTTTTGCCACTCGTGTTGACAATTTTGGAGGAGCGTTTTCTTCTCGACTCATCATTTAATTTAAATTGTTTGTGAATTTTCATACGATTTATTTTTCTCTCAGCTTCCCTAAAAATATTTTAGGGGAAAGTAGAGAGATATTGTTTTTTCATATCGTATATTTTTTGTACTTATGTTAACATCACAGAGTTAGTTCACACAAACCCGTTTACCTGTAATAGCTAAAGATCGAAGCGCACGTGCTTCTTGCTTTAACGGTAGACTGATAGGTGTGATCCCATTTCGCCTTAACTGTTACATATAGGTAAGAAAAATTTAAAAAGTACTAAGGCGAACTGGGAATTTCTTAATAATACTATTGTAAAAACAAGTCTTGAAAATTGATGAGGTGTTTTTAGAATGATTAGCTAATAACACCGTATTTGGGATTTAAAATGATTCTTCAGTCATTGTACATTTGAAAATAAAAAAAGTAGATTCAACTTAAAATGAGAATTAATTTATGCAAACAGTGAATGAAATAATATTATATTTTATATCTAAAAATTACTATTTATAAAAATAATGATTTCTATTAATGTTCTCTTTAACAATGTGCTCCTTGATTTTTATCACTATTAATAAGCATATTATGTAAAAATTAATGAATATAAAATGATAATAAATAATATTTGAAATAAACCTTTATTATGTTTTAGTCAACTCTACCTCCACAAGAGTTTCATAATATTACTAATACTGTACCTTAATTTAAGATTCATAATAATCCTTCTACACAAACAATACTTAAACTTAATCAGATGTTTATGTAAATTCCCATTTTGCCTTAATCTACCTCAGAGCTTAATAAGGCGAAATGGGAATACCAAATTTTACAGTTAAGGCGAAATGGGAACAAACCGACTGATTTTGTAGTGTAACGTTTTTACACATTTTAAGCTCTGTACAATAGTGTAAATCTACTTGCAAAAATATAGTCAATTCATATAACATTATCAATTGAATAAACAATTAATTAATTGGCCTATCTATAATTTTTAGTAACGTCATTGTTCGTTTCTACCGTCGTCTGTCATCGGGCTTTTACATAAACGTTTTAAGAGTCAGTGCGGTTATTTAAGCAAGTATAGTTAATTAACAGTTAAGAAAAAAGTTCAAGTAGTTTACAGTCATATCGTATATTTGGACAAATTGTGTTAAGGTATTCAATGTATAACGACCATATTTTGTACCTAATTAATGAATGGTCCATGGTTTTTGATTATGGTAGCAATATGAAGGTGTTATTAAATAAAAATGCTCCACCAGAGGAATTTGCCAAATTTTGATTATTGTCCAATCAATTGCATCTTGAATTTAACATTGAAGTCTATGGGTAGCGCATGTTTTTTAAAGATATTGTAAACAGTAATTTTAATTTGAATCAAATCTCTTGGTGAAAATATGCATAAACTCTCTCTTTATTTAACTATGAAATAAAATGAAACATTTACCGCAGATATTTCGACAAAATAAAAATTTTCTCTTTTTCATCAAGGGCAGATAACTCTTCAAAAACTTTTAAGGAGCAAAATGACCGGCTTCTTACATGTTATCAGTCTTGTGAATTTGGTTCATTTCACTTTTATTGTTATCTAGCATTGCATTTTTAACTTGTTTAAAATCATTCAAAATTGTTCAAAATCCTTTCATTATACATTGAATACCTTAAAGTCACGTTTAATTCAAATCACTCTGACTACACAGATCTTGTTGTTTATAAGTCACTTTAGTGCGTTATATTTTCACCGGCGAAATGGGAACACACCGTTTCTTTTACTGTAACGTGGAAATAACGTAACGTCAATAACTATACACACATTCACTGACTGAATTTTTCAGTAGGGTCAAACAGCGTGATTATTTCCATAATTTTGAACAACTGAAAACAACAAGATGAACCCAACTTTAACACCTTGTACAGTACCTCTTGGATTCTATGGTGGACCATACATGCCATCATTGAACCAAGGCCAATTTGGGTAGTCCCTGGGAACTACCCAGTACCATTTCCTGGATATGGTGGACCATACATACAGCCATTCCTTGGACCACCACAGCCATGTCCAAGCATACCATATGCATATGGCCCACGTATTGAAATGTTCCCACCTGGATACATGGTACTTCAACAGACATACCCTCAACCATGCATTTATGGAGGGCCACCAATGCCGCCACCAGGTTTTCCACAAATACCGAGTGGTGATATGTCACCTGCTGGTATACAGTAGAATACCATGGTGTCACATGCAAGTCCCCATGTCATTTCAAAGTCAGAAGACAGAGGACAGAGATGACTCAGAAGGCAAACTGTTGAGTTATGGCCTCCGAGTAGTGAGCACTCAACTGTTCGTTGCCAAACAACTCCAGATACTGATACAACATCCAAATGCCAACAATTCCCGGACTTGACCTTACATACACAGCCTTCTAGGAGTGATGCTTTGCCTGAGTATAACAACAAGTCTGTTGTAAATGCTCAGACAACCAGCAATTTACAGACTCCCTCCTACAAAGAGAAGGTTACAGACAAAAAGGAAACAGGAACCTCTTCAATGTGTACACCACCAATCCATGATGAGAAATTCGAGAGTAAAGATGAGATTGGTGAAGAAGTGTTGAATGCTGATTCTAAAGTATTGTCTGTACCAGTAACAGATGTGTATCATAACACCACTGAAAGTGACAGCACAGGTGGCTCCACCAGGTTTACTTGGAATGCTGCCAACAAGAACTTTCCTTTTACAAGTAGAGAGTACCTTGTTTGTTTATTCTACTTTGTAGACCATGGGCTGGGCATTCCATCTTGGCTGCCACTAGAGAGCAAATGTTGGGCAGTGCCTTGGCTGATCATAATCATGTAGATAATTTGCTTTTACCCAGTGTTTATTACTATTAGACTTATTGTGTTTCTATTTAATTTGACTAAGTGTTGGTTTTATTTAGATAAAGGCTGTTCCAGGATACACAGTTTCCCTCAATTTTCAAAAACAAAAGGAAAGGAAAAATTGAGTGTTATATTAGTTACAGATTTTGTATCAAATAATTAAGTAATCTAATCATTTTTAGTATTTTGTACCTAGTCAATAGACTGAAGTGTTAATAACATTGGTATTTACCGCAGTCTAACCTCATTCAGCTTTAATTAATTCAAGTTACTAGCTTTTAAATTAGAATTGGTAAATAACACTGGTAGTTTATCTTAGTTTACTAGTTTACATATAGTATATTCTAATATTAATTTTACGGCACTTTCAATAGTCATTAGTGTTTGGTAGATAACTAATGAATTTGTCTGCACAAGAATAATTGCTTTCCTGATTTAGTGCTTTTATAATGCTATAAGTTATAAAGAAAGCTTAGATTAGTACTGGTGTTACTAGATTAACAAAAAACCACAGTTATTACTATTTCTCCTGTTTTAAAAATAAAAAGGAGGGGAAATAGACGATAAGTGTAGATTGTTTTAAGATCGTTATAGTATTATAGTTGGTAAGTTTAGAAACCACCAATCTAGAGTTGATATGATTTGGAGTAACTTATTTGCACAATTAGCACAGTATTGTCTAACAGTCACATTATAAGTAATATCTATTAGATTATTACAACTAAGGGTATCCAGTTATTTGTCATTGTCAGTATAATTGTTATTAATCTAAGTTATAACTAAAGAGCTACCCAGCGATGCTCTATGCATTGTGGCATAAAATATGCACAGTATAAACTATCATGTTGATAGTGCTAGTAGCTCACAAGTAAGCATCTAGTGATACTTATATCTTAATTTTATAAAGATCTTGAGACTTTAGTAAGATGAATTAAGCAGTACATAGAGGCGTAGCGCCCTTTACGCAACAACGCAAATGAATACAGATTTTTCAACAAGAATTATTCTTTTTTTTTTAAAAGATGTCAAAAATTCAATAATAGATCAAAATAAAATATGTTTTAGAATTTTAAAAATTAAAATAAGTAAAATGTAACAGCATTTCAAATGGAAAATGTTCAATTTTGTGTAGTTGGATATATATAGAATTTAATTTGCATATATGATAAAAAAAAATTGTATTACTTGTGAAATAATTCTATGACATCCACCAAAACATTAAATTTTCTGTTTATTGCTGTTGCTTTTGTTTTCCTATAGTCATTAATAGCTGTCTGTTTCTTTATTAAAATTTAAAACAATATTGCCATGAATGTAAATATATAGGTTTATTTAACAATGTCTTTATCCATGATAACCAGAAATGGATATGAAGAAATGGATTTTGTGGAGCTGTAAGTAATGTCAAAAGTAGCAAATTTTTGTTAACATGTAGTTGAACTAACGGTGGTAAAAATAAAATATTTTAAGGTGATTTTCTGATTTAAATCTGTTAAATTCCATGAGCTTCAGGGGGCTTTGCCCCCTGGGCCCCAACCAGGACCCTGCCCTGGACCCACTAGAGGCCTCAAGGCGGCCCCAGACCCCTGGCCTTTTTTTTGAATGCAGTAAATGTTTTGCTAGCTATGCCACTGGTGTAAGATTAGCAATTGTTATTTAAAAGATATCTTAGATCATGTCCACTTTCAGATAATCAGTGAACATTCATGATTATTGCTTAAGCAAAGCAGATAAAATGTTGATTACATGTACAGTAAAACTCTGTTATAACGAAGTCACTGGGACCTGTGAAATTACTTCGTAATTCGTTTTATCCGTATAAGAAATTCGTTAAATTTATATAGCTGGGGATCCAAGAAAAATTCGCAATATCCGTGAATTCGCTATATCCGTGTTCTTACTAAACGAGTTTTACTCTACTGTATTATAGTCACATAGTAAAACTCTTTATTAAGGAATACTTAGGTTTTAAGTAGTACTTTTAGGTCAAATCTGGGTGAAGCATATTCAGGCAATATATACGTCATAATTTTGCAGTGATCTACTCTGTTGCATGTCTTTGACACAGTTCCTAAGGATGGCCAGGGATACTTAAACCAGGACAGGTGTGAACATGCAATCTAAGCTTTGCGTTTGATATACCTGGCTGAGATTTCTCAGTTTTCGTATATATCAATTCGAATTGCCTTATGTATATAATCCATGTTTTCCGTTAAATACACCGCTGACCATTCTCAGTGACGGTATCAGTGCAGATTCCTGTATGTAAATAGTGTTATGCTTTCCGTTAAGATACTTAATTGATCTCTCTCAGTGACAGTATAGGTGCAGATTGCTATATGTAAATAGTCTTATGCTTTCTTTTAAGATACTTGGCTGATCTCTCTCAGTGACGGTATTGGTGCGGATTGCTATATGTAAATAGTCTTATGCTTTCTTTTAAGATCCTTGGCTGATCTCTCTCAGTTACAGTATTGGTGCGGATTGCTATATGTAAATAGTCTTATGCTCTCTGTTAAGATACTTGGCTGATCTCTCTCAGTGAAAGTATTGGTGCGGATCGCTATATGTAAATAATCTTATGCTTTCCGTTAAGATACTTGGCTGATCTCTCTCAGTGACAGTATAGGTGCAGATTGCTATATGTAAATAGTCTTATGCTTTCCGTTAAGATACTTGGCTGATCTCCCTCAGTGACGGTATTGGTGCGGATTGCATTAAATGTTATGTGTATAGTTTATAGCTGGAATAAGACAACATTTTCCATGTCATACCTGGCTTACTAATCATAGAAAGTGACGGTACTGATGCATAATGTGTTTTGTAGATATGTTTCCAGTTGTTATATTTCAAAGTTAGATTATTTCTAGTTAGAAATAAAGGATATATACATTCTTCAATTAATTTAGTACTTAGACTAGGTAATAAGATAATACATTTTTGTAAGTTTAAGTTAAGGCTTTAAGTTTGTATATAGTTATACAATATTATGCATCGAAGTTAAGGTGACGACACACATCAAAGTATAATAATCTAAATATAAAGTTATTATCAGTATACATTACAACAGTGCAATATATTACATATTACTTTTATATCTGTTGTAAGGTTCTAACATAGACTGCACTCCTGCACAATTTAATTAGGCAAATCAGCTGTATACGTGATTAAGTCATCATATATATGTTAACCTTGGTACAACTGAATCTCACTAGACTAAACCATATGTCATAACATCATTCGGTTTCAGGATTCTCATGGAAGTAGGTCAATGTTAGGACATAGAAAAATAGGATTCTTTTTGATTATATGAATCTATTACTGTTAAAAACCCACTAAATTTATAACAGACAATATGGAATGCGTATGGCTAAAACATGATCATTATACATAGATCCAATGTGGACGATACATGCGGATTATCATGATTCGCAAGTCAAACCATATTCAATCTTGCCACATACGTACATATACATGTTTATCCCGCAGAACTAAGGCGCTAGAAGTAATTCCAGCCAAGTTCATGTGGATACATGGATTAGTTCATACGTTTTCCATGTCATACGAAATTATAATCATATATTTTCGGTTTGCATTTCTCTAAGTAAATTACAGCATTTGCCCCTTGCTTTATTAAATAAAACAGAGAGGAATGTAGTGAAATTGCATATGTAAATATATTCCCTATGACCTTTCACCCTGACCTCAAAGCCAACCGTGCCGGCACGCTTCCTAGGTCAGTCGAGTCCTGACAGTCCTACTATTCACTATTACCTGTTATTTACCTGTTTGTTGTATGTACCCGTGTTTACTCAACATATAGACCGGTGTGCTTCGTCGTCACCTTATACTAAAGTAAGCGACATTTTTATTAAAATCCCCTATTTTACTCCAGAACACTGAGCACAACATGGTAAACGCTTGATAAACAAGATGAACGATTTATTCTGAATATCTCTGATGTTTTCTTTGCATTGTATGCATTCTATTCTATTCTATCGACAGGCACAAAAAGATAAATAAATCTTATGAAAAAAATTATAGTTCCGACAGTGCAAGACCAATTTAAATCTTTTTGGTTATTCTGAACACTTTCAGAACAAATAAAAATCAACTAGAGGTTCTGTGAGCGAGCTCACAAAATGATAATTCCCGCCGCAATTCTTTTAAAGTGTCACTCGAATTTTGTAAATGTGACCTTGAACTTGCCAAAAAGACCTTGGTTTAAAGAGATATCCTCTGGACATAAGTAATCCTTCAGTGAAAAGAAAGAAAAGCAATGTTTCTCCATTAGAAAATTATAGACCTGTTATGGGGTTTACACTTTTTAAACGAGTGACCATGAACTTGCTGCACTACTGGCCTAAATGATTACTGATAGTGCCACTTTTTACTGATAATTTCTTATATTTACTGATATTATACTGTTGGTACTGAGAATTTCTGATATTTACTGATATTTTTACTGTTGTTACTGATAATTGCTGTTGGTTCTGATAATTACTGATATTTACTGTCGTTTTTACTGTGGGTTCTGATAATTACTGATATTTGCTGAGAGTTACTATTGGTACTGAGAATTGCTGATAATTACTGAGATTATTTTTCTGAACCCAAAAGATGTAAAAACAAGCCTAACAATAAATAGAAAAGGAGGGGAATTGGTTGAAAGGAAGAATTGGGAAAGAAAATCCTTTATAAATCGTTAATAATCGTTCTTATTTTAAAATATGATTTCAGAGAAAAGAAAAATAACTGGTAGATGAAACTTTTTAAAGACTTCTTCAACTCTAGCTGTTTCAATATTAGTTATACATGTAATTAAAAAATAATCCTATAAAGCTTGTACTCATTTTTTTTAACTATACAGTAGTTGTTACACATAACAAAAAAGTTCTGTTGAAAGCAGTATCAGAATTTCTTGACAAGCCCCCCCCCCCCCCCAAAAAAAAAAAAAAAAAAAATTAAATAAAGGATTACTTAATAAAAAATAATAATAAAAACAATATATACAAAACGAAAAAAAAAGTTTATAGGACGTTTATAGAAGACACACACATTTCTGTATAAATGAGCCTGATGAAAGTATTGCAGTAAAATTATTTGGACGCTCTTTCTCGCTTCCCACGGGCGTGTTAAACAATTTTTTTTAATTTAAATTCAAAGAACAGAGGATGTTATTATATCTAATGCTTACAATTGAAAGAACTATGATTACAGAAATAAATTTAAAGGAAATGACAATATCCCGATCTATTTTTTTTTTTAGTTTTGAAGATATTCACGACTACTTGCAAGTCTTAAAAATTAATATATTCAAATGATAAGTATTTATTTTCATTAATCACAACGGTGCCTGATGTGAATTGTTTTCAAAATAGAATTCAAAATTTCCTTCCAATATAATCAATTACATGCAACAGATGTGTGCTGGTCCCGGCATTATTCTTAAACTACATACGTCTTCATTGAGTCTATACCTTGTTCTTAAGTTAATGTATCTAAATAATAAATTTAACATTTCTCAGATGTAATGTCAAATTATATTAATAAGTATTTTATAACCGAAAAAAAAACGCATTCCCGTCACCCTGTAATAAATAAATAAATATTCGTGTTAAGAATCTGCTTATTATAACCCCCCCCCTTTTTTTCATAAATGTAGAATGCACAATAACATGTACCCAACCTCGAGGAAAATAAAAGGATTACATAAATAAGAAGTTTGACACTGCATTTTTTTTATACATCCCGGACTCTTATTTAGTTTAAATTATTTCCCCTATTCCCCGAAGTAGACTTTTACACGGATAATTTTTTTTTCATTCAGTTATCTATCTGTTTACTATATGTAATGAATTTATTTCTTCTGAAAAGAGGCATTCTTAATTATGAGTTTTACTCATCAAGCTTACCCAGAAAAATAAAAATAAAAGTAATCCCCCCCCCCCCTATAATTTTAGCTTAAACGTTCTAGATTACAAGTGTCGTGTTGATACATGTAACATCATATTTTGATACATTTAAATTCTTTATTTTCATGTAAATACTAATTGTTGTCCTTCTGATCTTTTTACGCAAATAAACGAAAGTGAGATGTATATCAAAGAGAGATGTACATTTTTTAAATTCACCTGTCACTTCATTGTTGCGTAACTGACTGTGATATCCGGTGAGTCCTGGCCGCCGAGTGCCCTTCTCTCTCACTCGCCGTGTCATACATGTATATATTATACAGC
Organism: Saccostrea echinata; assembly: GCF_033153115.1. NCBI lineage: Eukaryota > Metazoa > Mollusca > Bivalvia > Ostreida > Ostreidae > Saccostrea > Saccostrea echinata. The sequence goes on from NW_026889793.1 coordinate 894,737, forward strand.
AGGGACACCTATTGTGTTATTTTCTCGCTACCGTACAGTGTACATCACAGCACTTCCGTTTGTGTACAATACCCATAAAAGTCTTTGTACCCCGTTACGGTGTTCAACAGGAATCAGACAAAATTATATTTGTAAAATTTGGGATGAATTATATTTTTGTGGTACATGTAAATTGAACAGGATTTTTCATGTAAACCAAATCTTACCTGGTATTTTAATATTCTGATAAATTTGATGAGCTAAGTGCAACAGAAAAACAAGTCACAGTAACTGTTAATGAGGGATAGATTGTGAATTAAGTTAGAAATAATTCATACTGATATAAAACATGCTGATTCTCTGTTACATGACATTGTAAAAATACGATTTCATTTTCAAGTTAATAAATAAATTTTATTTGACGCCAAATCCTTGCATAATCCTTGGCTTGTTTCAATTAACTCCAACAATAGCTAAACTTTGTATAAAAAATATTTTAGATCCGTTGTTTTCCTCTGCAAATCAACTACATGTATACTTCCGTGTGCATTCTACTTCTCCATGATCAGTAATTTTATTTATTTTAAGGACAATACATGTCTTTGGACATGTTCAGTCAAAATTATATATGAATTGTGTTAATTTATCTAAGGATATGAAATAAATACGCTGAGGTTTAATGAGTATCGAACATTTAATTTTCCCATTGATTGTTTTAACTGACAATCCATTAAAAATCTCTATTTATTAAAAATATTTTTGACGACACAACTGGAATCATGATCAATGTATTCGAGAAACATTATATATGGTATGTGTTTTAACAAGATTACTTGTTACATGTTTCCTATGAAAATCTGTAATGCTTTAGAAAATGTTCAAAACATTACAACGTGTGAACGGGTTGGTGGTGTATCGAGTTTGACTAACTTTGATCCAATCTCTTATAATTCTTAGGGGGGCGGATCAAGAATTTTCTGAAACAAATAACTACAGTACTTTATAAGGCATTGAAAATGATCGGTTTTAATTTTTTTTTTACATGTGTACTTTTGATAACGTTTCACTCATATTGGGACACTATTATTTCCCTATTAAAAGCTGTGAATTTCGACATGTACGCTGCACTTACATGTACATGTATATGTCCATAAATCAGTGGCAGGATCTTCCATGTTCAACTTTTGACATGTACTCGGCGGCATTTTTTACTTATGAGCAATCTTTCTCCTGCAATTTTCTATCTGTACTCTGCACTTATAAACAATGAACAGAGAGGGATCTTTCTCGTGACTCTGCACTATTTGATCACCGAGGAATCTTTTTTGCGCCAGCACCTACTTTAACAGAAGACCGCGGTTTATACAGTCCCATCCGAAGGACCGATCTCCATGTCCAACATCACCGCACCATATGTATGGATTAAATGTGAATCCAATTTATTATTTTTTTTAAATTGGTTTTATAATAAGAAACTGATTTATTACGTCCTTTTTAGGCCTACTAGTCATCGATTGAAATAATACAAGTAAGTTCTTCGGAACTAAGGAACAGGATGAAATTGAGGGGGGGGGGGGGGACAGGTTGAATCTTCTTACAGAAAGAGAAATCTAAGTTTTTTCCTATATATAATTAGTTTGAAAATAATTTTTTATGACAAAACGTATACAATCTTTGCTGTCACTCAAGTTACAAATTCTAAATGACTACGGGTTAAAAAAAAGATGTAAAGGATAAATTATAATATGAAATTAATTTGTTTAATTTATTTAATCCATCCACCCCAGTCTCTTTTAAATTTTACATCTCATGAACATAGAAATTAATCTCAGTAATTATCAGCAATTTTCAGTACCAACAGTAACTCTCAGCAAATATCAGTAATTATCAGAACCCACAGTAAAAACGACAGTAAATATCAGTAATTATCAGAACTAACAGCAATTATCAGTAACAACAGTAAAAATATCAGTAAATATCAGAAATTCTCAGTACCAACAGTATAATATCTGTAAATATCAGAAATTATCAGTAAAAAGTGGCACTATCAGTATTTTTTTAGGCCAGTAGTGCTGGGATGACCTTGGGTCAAGGTCATGACACACCCTTGGGTAAAAAACAATCTCATTAGCAAGCACGAGCTTCCAATGGATCTCCATTACAAAATTACAGCCTAGACAAGAATTTTATATCTTTTCTGCCAGTAACCTTGAACTTGCCGGAATGACCTTAGGTCAAGGTTTGGACAAACCCCGAATCATAAGCAATCTCTGGTCAAGTTTGAGCTTCCAGTGATTCTTCATTTCAAAGTTAGATCCCAGGCAGGAATTTTATATCTTTTCTACCAGAGACCTTGAACTTTCTGGGTTTTTCTTGGGTCAAGGTCCTGGCAAATTCGCGGGTTATAAGCAATCTTTGTCCCAAGTATGAGCTTCCAGTGTTTTCCATTACAGAGTTATAGCCCAGACAAATATTTTATATTTTTCTGCCAGTGGCTTTGAACTTGGGGAAATGACTGGGTCAAGATCAGGACACATTTTTGGGTAATAAGCAATTCCTATACCGAGTATGAGCTTCCGGTGATTCTCCATCACAAAATTATGCCCCGGAAAAAAAATTATACCTTTTTTCCCAGTGACCTCGAACTGGCCGGAAAGACTTTGGCTCAAGGTAAAAACGCACTCTAGAAGAGATTAAGAAAACCATGATACAATGGAAAGCTAGAAAGCTCACTCCTCTTGGAAGATTGACTGTAATAAAAACATTATTAATTCCTAAACTAAACCATCTAATCCTAACTTTTACCAAATCCCAGTGAAGAAGTTATAAATGCTTTTGAAAAAGACTTGTATAATTTCCTTTGGAATAAGAAGAATCATAAAATTAAGAAAAATGTTATAATTCAAGACTACAGATATGGTGGTCTAAAGATGATAGATTATAAAGATTTTATTACATCATTGAAGGCAAGTTGGATAAGACGGGTAATACATTCAAAAGCCAAATGGGTCAGCTTACTTGAGGCAGAATTAAAAACAAGTATAAATCATCTTTGGCTGTTTGGAATTGATTATATTAAGAATTTAGGCAATAACGTGAGAAATATATTCTGGAAAGATGTATTTTTTAGCTGGTCTAAAGTATATCAGAATGAAGCTATGAAAGGTTTAACACTCCAGCAAGAACATGTTTGGTACAATCCAAAGGTCACCATTGCTGGCCGGTCAATTTTTATTAAAAGTTATTTTAATTCTGGCTTTGTTTTTTATTAATGATTTCCTTGATCCAAACGGTAATATTTATAGTTTTAATCATATTCAAAATAACTTAAATGTGAAAACAAATTATATTGAATATGCAGGACTAAGAACTGCTATAAGAAAGAGACTAGCCTGTTTTAAAGATTACAAAACAATTTCAATTTCCAGACCACTTATTCCTGCTGGTTATAAAATGGAGAAAAGAAGGAGAACAATTTTGTGAGGCATCATTGGAAGAAATATTTGAGCTACCATTTAAAACAACTCAAGAATCTAAATTTCAATGGTTACAATTTCAAATTTTACATAGAATAATTCCTACTAAAAGTTATCTTTACAAATTAAAATTAATTGATTCACCATTATGTTCCTTCTGTGATACTGATATTGAAACTATTGATCATCTTTTTGTTGACTGCTTCTGTGTTAAAGAACTTTGGTTGGAAATTGAAGAATGGAATTTGAATAAACTAAACCGGTTAGTTTGTTTCGATAAGAAATCAATCTTGTTTGGTAAATTTACAAACAGAGAACAATACAAGTTTGAGAATCTCCTTATTATGACTATCAAACAGTATATTTTTTCAAGTAAGTTCAAAAATCCAATAAAATTAAGCATTGAGGAATTAAAACATGTGACTACTGACAGAATTAGAGTTGAAAAGTTTTTACTGTTAAAAAACTGTAAATTTGAGGAATTTACAAGACACTGGCAGGAAATTGTTGAAAAATTGTAAGAACTCAAAAATCAATTTTTATTAATATTTTAAAGGTTCAGTGCCCCTCCTTTCTTATCCCTCTTCCCTCTCCATCTTTCCCCCTCTTCTTTTCTATCTTTTCTTAATCCCCCCAAAAATAAAATTCTTTCACACATTTTTTTTCTTTATATAACTGTGACTGTTTTTTATTTATAATTTGTGTGATTGAAGAATTAAAAAAAAAAAAAAAAAAAACACCCCTCGGTCATAAGCAATCTATGTACCACTTATGAGCTTCCGGTGTTTTTTATAACAAAGATATAACCCAGACAAGATTGCCCACACAGAAGCACAAGGCGATTCCTAACCCCCCTCCCCCCTTCCCCACCCAAAAAACCCCTTCCATTTCAGGGGGAGGGTAAAAGAATAATCCCGTATTGATGTAAAAAAGATGATAAATGAACAGTACATGCACATTATGTTTGCATATTTATATTTCTTACAATATTTCCTGCACATAGATATGTTTAAACTAAGCTCTTTAGTCACAAAAAATGATAGTCGTAGAACCTTGCAACTAATATCGAACTCTCTCAGTTACAATGAACAAAAATAATTCTAGCTGTAAAATAGATATGGTTAATTTCATTAGGTCTATAAAACCATTACAAATGTTGAAGCTTTTAGAACAGGAGATGACCGATATTTGGAATGAATTACAGACATATTTCTTTACAAAAGTGATTCGTCTGATATAGTAAATAATGTCACAATTAGAATTGTTGTACCTTTAAAAATCTGTTCAGATATAAATCAATATTAAAAAAAAGTCTAACATTTCCAATGTTTTACTGAGCGGGCATTAAAAATTGATGTTTGACTGCGGAGTGAGATATTGGACCTGTCGATGAGATGTTGGACCGCTTACGTCACACAATGGCCCGGGTCATCTAAATCTCATTTGCATTCGTTGGTGTTCGACATACATGTATGTCAAAAAAAATAATAATATAATAATAATAATAAATAAAAGGTATAACAAAACATTTATTGACAGACTACTATTGTTGGTCACCACCCTCCCCCTGATTTATATTTGGACAAGATGATACAAAGAGGCATTTATATTATTTATTATAGATTTAAATTATCGAGATTGATATTTAAGTACCTGTAATATATTGTCATAGATTTGTATATACCAACAAATTATACTGAGAGAGAGAGAGAGAGAGAAAGAGAGAGAGAGAGAGTCCGTGTAAGCCCCCCTTAATTAGATCAGACAGCAAACATATACTAGTATACATATTTACAGTGTAGGAAGGGAATTTTTTTCTCTATAACCGTAGACTACGACTACATGTAAAGGGAAAAGACATTCCCTTTCAGCTCCACGAAAAATTTGCTTTTTTTTAATGTATTACAATTTCTATAAATAATTTTTAATCACACTATTAATGTACATCTCACCGCGAATATTCGTATTGGTATCTATAATTCTAAGAACTAATTCTTACGTGTATTTCTATAGTAAATGTATAGCATGTCAGAAATGAATATGTTTGTAATTATGCTGCATGTGGTTAATCAATTGACTTAGACCATCATTTCTCTTACAATGTTTTGTCGTCTATGATGTTTACAAAATGTCGCGACGCTTGAAATTGCCCTATTTTAATTTAATCTGTCAGCTTTGTTCTAACTAAATATACTCACAGCAACATTTATTTTGTAGATTATATTAATAAATAACGTACAGTTAAGTTAATCAAATAATAAATAATACTGTAGATAATATTTTTCATAAAATCATGATTGTTTTATTAAAAAAAACACAATAAAAGTCCACTATTGAATTTCGAAATCTGTAAAGTCTTGCACATACGCTCATTTTACCTTTAGAAAGATTTACTCTTCACTTCGGAGTTACCGAATGACATCGAAGAAACAAAGACTAATCGATGAGTGAACGCTGAACGTAAATAAACGTACGGTAAGCAAACGCTGTATGTTTAGTGAACAGTGAAGGCAAGCGGTTGGTGAATATCAAACTTGAAGGGTGAGCGCATGCTGAACGGTGAGCGAAGGAAAAAATGAGAAGTAGAACATTTCTTGGACTATTTAATACAATTATTAGCAGTCAAGTCATCTTGCAACTGATATACTAGTAAGTTTTAGTTCATTATATTCATAGAGAGCACTCACCATTCTTAAGTCCTGAAAGGATGGTAAAAGCAGAATAAAATTTTTTAATTTTCTCATCAGGAATTTGGTCCGACAATGTCACAGGGTCTGCATTTCTAGCTTTGCACCAAAATTTTACAAACTTCCCCAATTCTTTCTCGTCATCTATGAGAAATGCAGGAACTTCGTCTACAGATAAAACAAATAGTACATTCTGCGTTAGTGCGCCATTGTTAATTTGAGTAAGATATTTTGATGAGAGAAAAAATGAACAGCCGTTGAATGGATATAAAATTTAGAGGTATCTTTTTATATGCTTTTGAAATTCCTCAGATGTTTTCCCTATATCCAAATGCAAGCCCGAATTTCTTGCGCGAGTGCCACTGGACTCCTCCCAAGTGAATATATATTAATGAACCACAAGGTAGTGGCCTAAAAAAGCTAGGTTATCAAAATATTGAATATCTAATGTAGCTTCTGTGACACCTCTCTAATATTACAGAAATCATGGCTCCCACATTCTTTGTTCTTAAAATATTTAAATGAATTAAAATACACAATAAAGGCCAGGGTATAGTTTCATCCCTGCGATATTTCTTATTTCATAGAGTATTTCCAGAATTACATGGGGGGGGGATATTTTTTAAGTGCATCGTTGGTGCAGTATCAACTATCCTTAAGTTCCGTACAAAGAGTCAATTGCAGAAAATGGTTTAAGGTAGAATCTTGTTCCTCTTTTGATTTACACACACTACATGTATTTTAATTTTTTTTTAAAAAATTCAATTTTTTTCTATTACTTTGTACATAGCATTGTTCGGTTAAGAATCCCTGCTAACTTCAACTTCGAATCAGTACTTGAACCAGGTCTTTAATTTCAAAATCATCTAGCATTGTTCATTGACATTCCAATGTGTACCGTGCTGTAGTATAAATTGTTTCAAATTTTGTTGGAATTAAAACACGTCTGCAGGAAACATAACGTTAAAAGAATCACAAAATGTTCATTCTATGTTACTTTAAAACGTTTGACAAAATCAAAAACCGATATCTAAAATTGTATATTTAAGCATAATCCAGTACTGTATCAACCGATCATCAAAAGGAAACGATGGATAAATAGAGTAATGTTTCTTTGTAAAGTTTAGTTGTGTATAAAACTTTTTTAATCAGAAAAAAACTGTTGGGGAGTATTTGTTTGACTTATTTTCACAGAATTTTCCATATAGTAACTATATGCATAGTAAAATTTATACCGTTCTTCCGAATCAAAAACTGACACAAATAATTACGTCTACAGATAACTAAGGTTTAATAACATGGTAGAAGTATTGTGGGGGATGAAGCGTTTTGAGAGAATAGAGCAGAAATTTCTATGATCTAGAAACCATGGCACTTCTGTTCGTTCAAATTAAGAATCGATATTATACAGAATCATGTATCGTGGTGTAGTTTACTTGTACATGTATACCAAGTTTTATTGAAATCGCACACTGTGGCAGGAGTAGAACTTTGAAATATTATTCACAGATAGGAACGACGGACACCTTACCACACATATTTGACAAACAAAGCTTAACATTGCTTTAGTTCGCAAAGTACAAAAATTTAAAATAAAATAGTATATACCGCATCAACTTTAATTAACTTTTATAGAAAGTGGTATTGCATTCTTTTTCAATAAATAATAAAATATTTCTTTCAAAAAATACTTAGATTATTACTTCAAATAATATAATATATTTAGGGTCAAACACATGTACCTTTTACAGAGGAGGGTAACTCGTTTCCGCGACCCTCCACAATCAGTCTCATCATTGTTATAGGACCGATGTCCTCTGATTTTCTAGAACCATCTACATGACGGCAGTACTCCTCAGCATATTTTCCTATGGATCCATTTGAGGCTACCTGTATGAAGAAGTCCTTGTCTATTTCACTCAGCAGGCAGTTTTCTCTATAGGATTTCATTATGTGAGGTCTTTTCTCGAATGAAATGTACACCCTGTCACCTGGAATTCTAGGTTCCACCAGACCTTTATTCCTTAGCTCCTTTATTATCTCCCCGACATCAATGTCACCAATACAGTCGTCGCCATCTATACAGATTTTACCAATGTAATCCTGACATAAGAACAAGGTGTAGAGAACGATACGCTGATCCTTTGTTAAATCTGATAACGGATCTGTGGGACACATGAAACAAGTTTACTTGATACTGCTGGGATAAAATTGTGTTGTTGTATAGTACTACACAAAATAATACATTGTAAACGACAATATAAAAAAGCAATGAACTTTAATGCTTACAGTTTAGAATTTATTCTACTATTTCACTGAAAGAGTTCTTACATATCTATTCTCAAATGTGAACAGTTTATGTAGAATATCAAAACAATTCACAAAAAATAATCTAAATACAATTACACTTCCTTGGATTGATTTAGTCAATCAAGTTGATTAAATTATATCATTTTTACCCTCCATTCCATACATATAAGATGATGTTTATTTCTATTTTTTTAAAATGTTTTTTAAATTCTTTTCTATTTCTAAAAACTATATGTTATGAAGGTAGAAAATAGCACTGTATTGGAATGAACGACTTGAACATATTGCCAAACTGCTTGAAATGATTATTTATCGACATCCTTACCATCACCTTTATTGTTTCCGGAATCCAACCGTCGATCTTCATCTCCAGACAAATCCTTATAATTAACAGAAGTACCAAGAGGGTCAGTGTATGCATCCGTCTTTGGGCGTTTTGCAAGGATGCACTGTAATGAGACAATTACATGTGAATTACATGTATATTGTTTGTCAAAAAATGTGCGTGTATATAGAAAATCTTTTAAGCATTGAATTATTTATTTAAAAGATGTAAAAGGTGTACGCAAACAAATTTGAGTAACGCGCGTTTGCGCGTTATGAATTGTTTTAGCGCAAACTGTTGTAGTTAAATATGACATATTACATCTTTCAAACAATAATAATTTAATGCTTATATTTACATTTTTAACTCCACGCATGTCTGCAAAAGTGATTTATATTGCAAAATCCCTGTATTATCCTTCTTGTAAGTTAGAACTATGGAAGAGCCATTGCAACAGCTACTTCCGCCAGACTGTTCAATGTGAGCGTGAACGCTGATTTTTTGCTTATAGCGTACACATTTGTGACGTCAAAATAAAAATCATACTTGAATCTTAGGACCTCCCCGTCTGTGTGATGGTGTTTTGAATGCCAAAGTTTAAGACGCACTTTATAAGTAAAATACAAGTGGAATGTTAATATTTTCATTTACTAGATACTTTGGAAGTTACTGTGGTTTTAAATTCTGTTCAAAAAAATATTTTTTAAAGAACTGTTTATAAAGTTTAAGTTTAATAAAAAGTTAAGAAACCTCTCGTTTGAAAATATTTTTACATGTATTCATTTATTTTGCATATCAAATTTCTTAAATTGCACTCATCGACATAATTGACACTCTTTTCAATAAAATTGAAAGCATTAATTGATTTGATGTGCACACCAATTTAATTGATGAGAGGACTATTTATTTAGTTCAACATTTATTTCATTTTAATAAGTCAAAAAATATCTTATACAGTTTTCGGAAAGAAGTTGATTCAACTTATATGTTTTTTTTATTTACTTTCAATTTTAATTAATATTTGTCCCTGCTGTGTGACAATTATAATATTTATTAGTAATCTAGAACGTATTTACAATGTCTGCAATGTAAATATCTGGAAGGTAATTCGTGTGTTGCAACTGTAATTTGTTATTATTATGATTACATTACTGTACATGTTTATTTTCTCTTTCAAATGTATATGCCCCTTCTTAATAGAAAGAAATGCATGCACAAAACAAATATACATGTATACAATACCTACAGAGTAGAGTCAAGTGTATATATATATATATATATATATATATATATATATATATATATACATATATATATACATATATATATATATATATATATATATATATATATATATATATATATATTTATATATATATATATCTGTGTGTGTGTGTGTGTGTGTGAGGGTGTGTTTGACAGTGTATACATGTACGATACCAAAAATACAATAACTTCCGACGGATAAGAATAAGAAGACAAATAAGGAATTCACCGAAGAGGGTCTCACTCTAGAACAAGACCTCTTCGAGGAAACATGGCTCTAGATTTAGCCTTCCCTCCGGGTGAGTGAAGTAGGACTCTAAAGTGAATATTCCCCCCTTGTGTACTTACTATGTTTTGAGACTTTTGGGGGAAGTATGGCTCTGAGGGAGATGTATGCTATAGAGTGAGAAATTCCCCTAGGGTGGAAGGCTTACTCTATAGCGAGACTTCCAGTGGAGGTTTCACTATGAAGGGAAATTTCACTCTTCAACACCGGGATTCGAACCCGGCCCCCCTGAATCTCCTGTCAGGTGCTCTACCAACTATCTGACCTCCGGCGATTGAATCATTCTGACTGCCACAGATTATTACTCACGTTTCCGATCTCCCCGATACTATCGTCATAATTCCTCTTCTCAGCTATAATCATCGGAAACTGTGAAAATCTGTCATCAATCGGATCTAAAGGTTGGCTACAAGGTCTGTGATAAAGAGAAAATAATGATTATCTTTTATTTCTAAAGGTATACAGTTATTTTTACTTAAGACAAGTAATTACTTTTTGAAAGTTCATTGAACAAATCTCTTCACAGAAATAAATACTTATATCATTTATACACAATATAAGATTGTGCACTTGATTTCTTCCACTTCCCAAATAAGAAGTATATGCAAACGACATACATGTATTTAGGAGTTTGAAGTTACTTAGCATCCTGAGCCTTTAAATAAAATGGTTTAAATAACATAAGGTCACTGAGCCACAACGCTTACTTGCATCAATCTGGTTTTGATGTTCTTTAGAAGAGGGGTTTTAAAAGATTTTTTTCCTAAACATTCCTGTGAGATATTTAATCCATTATTGTGGCCCCAAACTATCTCACTGGACCGTGATTTGATCTCTCTACTTGATGATGCTTGCATGCAAAAATATGAATAGTCATGTCCCGGTAGTCCTTGAAAGAATTCCTTTACATTCCTTTGCAAAAATCTATTTCTGAAAAACCTAAGAAGGTCCCAATTTAAATCTCTCAATCTCCACCTGTTGAGAATGCTTGCATATTTTTATAGTCCATCATAACCTGGACGTTCTTGAGAAGAAAACTCTAGCCCTGATCTTTTGTTCTGTAGGAGAAGCTAAAAATGTGAAAAGTTTATAACAACAAAGACGCTGACAATAAATAAATGAAACATTTTGAACAGAAAAGCTCACTTGAATATTTGGCTAGGATGAACTAAAAACAAGATTAACCAGAACTGCCCTTATGAAACTAATACCCCTTGAGCAACCAGAAAAGGGGTTCAATTTTAAATAGCTTTAAAAAGTGCTCAGGCTTCTTGATGAAAAATAACACTGCAAATATTCTTATTGTTTAATTCCTTGTGGAATGTTACTTATAAATGAATGAAGGCTGCAACATTTCTAGGCAAGAAAAATGGTTAAGAAGATTTATAAAATTCTAGTCAAGCTTCAGAATATTTATGCCATGAGACACTTTTACTTCTGAGTCGGGTAACTATAACTTTACGCACACAACTATTGCATTTGATCATGTCATACCTCTTGCTCACAATCACCTGCATTCAAAGTATTATCTCCTGATACCCTTGCACTAGAAGGTTTTGCCTTTCTGAATTTATCATTTCTGAGCTAATATCTTAATGTGCTTAATACCTTTGATTAAGATCATGAAGAATTCTATGATCATTTCCTATAGAGTCATTAGGAGAGGCAGAAAGGTTTCCAATAGGACCAGCATGAGATGCAGACATGTTCCCCTTAGGATGAGCGGGAGAGGTGGACATGTTTCTCAAAGGACTAGAAGGTGAGGCGGACATGTTTCCCATAGGACCAGCAGGAGAGGCGGACATGTTTCCCATAGGACCCGCAGGAGATGCAGACATGTTTCCAATAGTACCAGCAGGAAAGTCGGACATGTTTCCCATAGGACCAGCAGGAGAGGGAGACATGTTTCCCATAGGACCAGCAGGAGATGCGGACATGTTTCCCATAGTACCAGAAGGAGAGGGAGACATGTTTCCCATAGAGCCAGCAGGAGAGCTGGACATGTTTCTCATAGGACCAGCAGGAGATGCGGACATGCTTCCCATAGGACCAGCAGGAGAGGCAGACATGTTTCCCATAGAGCCAGCATGAGAGGCGGACATGTTTCTCATAGGACTAGCTGGAGAGGCAGACATATTTTCCATAGAGCCATCTAACTTTATCAAAGGTGGTAAATGCTGTCGTGTTTTGTAGCCTAAAGAATCCCATCCTTTACCTAAATTATAAAAAGCATACAATGTATTAAATGTACACTAAGAAATTGATACTGCATGCATATAGTCCAAAATTAAACAAGTATGGGCAGTTTACGAAACCATTATAATAGTACAGAGGAAATGGTGTTCTTAAGATTAATTTTGCAAAAATAATGGGGAAAATGGATATTTTATTATATCAATTATGGTACTTTACAAAACTTTCCCAACAGCAGCAATTCAAAATTTACAGTTTTTTTTTTTAAATTCAATCACTAAAAAAATTCAGACAGCCACTGATAGCACTGATTCAAAGATACCTCATTATAATCAAGGACACAGTTATCCTTTTAGAAGTTCAAGAGAAGAAATGACCTTCAAACACCTGCACATACAAGGACCAAACTAGTCCCACCCTGGGTCCTAAACCCCGAATTCAAAATTAAACTTCTGGTAGAAGGGTCTTTGCTTTCATCACTTAGTAAGTTTTCTGTTTATTTATAAACAAAATATAGTTATATTCTACATTTATTTAAAGTTTAATCAGCAGTGAAGCATAGATAGAATATTAATGCTCAACTGGAAAGTTATGGGAATTGGACAGATAAACTGATATTGGGAGAGCTTTAAAAAGAGACAATCATAGGCCTCTAGCTCAGGTAAAAAAATATATTATCAACAAGCTTAATTAAATCTGTTTATACAAGAGTTCTTACTCCTTATATTGTTTAAATTGGAGTTTTTGTCAGCTGAAAAGCTTATAAGCGGAGTTGTGTGTTTGCTCTGTTCCTGATTTGTATTGTTTTAATGGACTTTTGAGTTTGATTATTGTTCGTTTTTTCCATATTTTATTGTAATAACTATGTGACTGTATTTATTCATTTTTAATACATGACCTAAAAAGCCCAACCTTAACACTAGACCTCCTGATCCTAGGGCCACGAGAATTCACAATTTTGTGAATAAGCAGTTTTCATATTGCTGTTGTTTCTTTCAGTCTAAAACATTTAGAAATATTCTAAAAAAAAAAAAAAGCAAGGATGCCTGCGACTATATTTTTTTTTTAAATAAAACCCATTCATTTAAATAACACTGAAAAATCATACTTGAAGGAGCTGCCATGTACTGATTAAATGTTGGTAGCTGAGAAGGCATATAAGCATCATTTCGATATGGTGTCAATCGCTCATTTTGTCCCGTCATTAAGTGTTGTTGCTGATGTTGCTGTTGAGTTGGTTGTGGTGTTGTATGCCCTTGCTGCTGGATGAATGGATATATGCCCCAAGGAGCCTGAACATCGTGGTTTTGAGGATAAAATATTGATGGTTCTAAAATAAATCAACGACATTATAACAAACAAAAAAGATCATTCTTCTAATATCATGATTAAAAAAAAGAAAATATACTCTTTGAAGGCTCCCCTGAGTCACATTTTCTGTAGTCAAGGAACTTGTAGATCAATAAAGCCCATACATGTACTAGTTATTGTGCCCCAAGAAGAGTCACTCATAAAAGATCAGTACTGGATCCTTATTGCAGTTCCTACTTTAATTTGGGAAGGGGTTATTCAAACTTGAAAGCACATAACAATATGCACAAATACTACTTGTAGTATTTTGATCCAACTAATGTTTCACGAATTTTTTGATGACATTTTTGATATGATTTATAAGTATTTTTACCAATAGAATGTTCTTTCTACTGTCAAAATGACAAGAACAGTTTTACGTCTGCATTATATAAGGATTCTTAAATCTTTATCATATATTTAATTAGTCCTTTGCAAAAATGAACCATATTATTGTTCAATCCCACAAAAAGAAATTAACTAAATTGAATATCACTGCCTGACAAAGTTTGCATAATGATTTAACAAACTGTTGCCATTGCCAAGCTGTTCCAGCAAAAAAATTCCTACCCATATGAATCCTTTCACATTTGCTAACGATTTGTTAATTATCATCAAAATGCGTGTAAAAGCTGGGGAGCGGGGGCAGGGGTTATACCTCTATAACTCTAAAACATTTCGTAATGGTAACAGTATTATCATAGTTTCTTCAAAATATACACATCTCTAAGTATATATGTATTTTGTCAGAAATATTTTTATTAATGATCTTTCGGTAAGCAACTTTGAATTGTAGGATTCATACACATTCCTTGTAATTCACGGTTGATTGACCACTAGGAGCCTCTCTCCCTTCATCAGAGAGGACTTTGTTTTCAATCTAAGCTAAAAGGAAGTGATTTATGTGCTTTTTAAAAGCTAATTCCTTTGGATATATGTAAACATGTTGTGGTTCTTCAGTCAAAAATGTTCAAGACACCAAAAAAGCAAAAAATGTTAAAAGGATAATCTGAGCACTCCAGGATCCTACTTAATTTACTGGTTGTTACTGAGAAGAAAAAAACATTCATACTTGAAGTGTAGGTCATCTGCTGATTCGAGTGAGGCTGCTTAGATGTCATAAAGGCTTCATTTTTATGTGGTGTCAATCGCTCTTTTTGTTCATTAATTAATTGTTGTTGATGCTGTTGCTGTTGTTGCTGTAAAAATGGCTGTGGTGTTGTTTGCCCTTGTGGCTGGATTGCATTTCCTGTATGGAAGCCCCAAGGAGCCTGAGCATCATAGTTCTGATGAAACATTAATGCTGGGCCTAAAATATATCAACAAGGTTTATAAAGATCAGATGAAGACCATTTTTACATGAAATACATTATTATAAATGAAAATATATGATGCCCCTCGGTCACAAGGCTTACCTGAGTCATAGTTTTTCCCATTCTCAAAAGGATATGTAAATCAAGGAAACTCATAATTGTGGCCTAAAAGTTTATCACACAGAACACACAGAATCAACGTTAACACACTTGAGAGACACGGAGATAAGGGGTATATATCTGGAATATTGATAATATCTCAAACACCATGAGGCGGAAATCCCAATTAACCACTCTTTCTCTAAATATTATAACCTTGATGTTTACTTTGGCAAAGGTGAACTATTAAGTAGCCCATGGGCCACAACGCTCACCAGAATTATAAAGGTTCTATTGTGTTTGAGCAGGAAATTGTTTTAAAGGATTTCTTTCTTCCACTATATTTCTACTATAAACAATTAGACAAGTCATACAAGATTACTAAGATCTCATTAATTCTTTCATAAAAACCCCAAGCTAAAACCTACTAATTTGAAAAATACAATATTGAATTTTATGTCAATGTAAAATGGGCCGCCCTATGGTAATAAAGCCACAAAGAGATAAGTATTATATTATGCAAATTAAGTGGGTTAATTAAAACTCTCATTGGTGCAAAAAGAAAGCAAATTACAATCCTTTAACTTAAAAATTTACAGAATCGTGATCTATAGACAAGTATGCTTACAGGATATTTGATATTATAATTCTCATGTCAAAAACATATGAACTTTTAATTTGAATTTTACGACTTTCAGAATTTTTAATCATATAGAATTTGTAAGATTGAATGTCTATTCAGCGTAATCCTAGTTACCATTACAGTGATGAAAAACTTAAAACTACACAAAATAGTCTCAGATGCAGAACAATTAAAAAAAAAAAAAGAAGAAAATTAAACGATTTTTATAAACATAAGTTTTTATTCCATTTAACAGAGTGGCCATTTATACCCTTGGGTTATGGTCATTTACAATATATGCTTAATGGAATTGTTATCTATGATTTGTAAAAATAGTTCTCATTGTATATATAAAAGAAAGATTTGTACATGTTGTTTTTTTTTCAGTCCAAAGTGTTAGAGGCACTAGAAAACATAGGTAATCAAAGATTACTAAGCTCACCTCGACGAATGTTATCTATAAGTAAGGTAAATCTCACATCATATTTTTTTCCTAGTTAGTGTACATTCCAAGATTAATATCCATCAATATTAGATTCAGAATCCAAAGTAAGTCTGGAACTGTCCATCTCTAGATACATCATCATTCATGCTAATTTGGTTAAAATATGGCTAAAATTCACTCATGTGGAAAATCTAGGTCAGATCCAGAATCCAAAGCAGGTTAGTTAGTGTACATCCCTAGATGCATCATCCATGCAAGTTTGGTCCAGGTAGGGCTTATATTTACTTGGGAATGGACCTGCTCCAAAAAAACTTTAACCTGATCAATCATCTGGAAAATCTAGGTCAGATCCAGCATCTGAAGCAAATATGGTAGTGTCTATCCCTAGATGTATCATCCATGCAAATTTGGTCCAGGTAGGGCTTTTAGTTACTTGGGAATGGACCTGTTCCAAAAACTTTAACCTGGTCACTCATCTGGAAAATCTAGGTCAGATCCAGCATCCCAAGCAAGTGTGGTAGCGTCCATCCCTAGATGCATTATCCACGAAAGTTTGGTCAAGGTAAGGCTTAAATAATCACTTGGGAATAGACCTGCTCCCAAACCTTTAATCTAGTCACTCATCTGGAAAATGTAGGTCAGATCCAGCATTTGAAGCAAGTATGGTAGAGTCCTTCCTTTGATGCATCATCCATGCAGGTTTGGTCCAGGTAGGGCTTATAATTGGGTACCTGCTCCAAAAACTTTAACCTAGTCACTCATCTGGAAAATCTAGGTCAGATCCAGCATCTGAAGCAAGTGTGGTAGTGTCCATCCCCAGATGCATCATCCATGCAAGTTTGGTCAAAGTAGGGCTAATAGTTTCTTGGGAATGGACCTGCTCCAAAAACTTTAACCTAGTGACCCATCTGGAAAATCTAGGTCAGATCCAGCATCCAAAGCAAGTGTGGTAGTGTCCATCCCTAGATGCATCCTCCATGCAAGTTTGATTCAGGTAGGGCTTATAATTACTTGGGAATGGACCTGCTCCAAAAACTTTAACCTGGTCACTCATCTGGAAAATCTAGGTCAGATCCAGCATCCGAAGCAAGTGTGGTAGTGTTCATCCCTAGATGCATCATCCATGCAAGATTGGTCAAGGTAGGGCTAATAGTTACTTGGGAATGGACCTGCTCCAAAAACTTTAACCTGGTCACTCATCTGGAAAATCTAGGTCATATCCAGCATCCGAAGCAAGTGTGGTAGTGTCCATTCCTAAATGCATCCTCCATGCAAGTTTGATCCAGGTAGGGCTTATAGTTACTTGGGAATGGACCTGCTCCAAAAACTTTAACCTGGTCACTCATCTGGAAAATCTAGGTCAGATCCAGCATCCAAAGCAAGTGTGGTAGTGTCCATCCCAATCTGCATCATCCATGCAAGTTTGGTCCAGGTAAGGCTTACAGTTACTTGGGAATGGACCTGCTCCAAAAACTTTAACCTGGTCACTCATCTGGAAAATCTAGGTCATATCCAGCATCCGAAGCAAGTGTGGTAGTGTCCATCCCTAGATGCATCATCCATGCAAGTTTGGTCCAGGTAGGGCTTATAGTTACTTGGGAATTGACCTGCTCCAAAAACTTTAACCTGGTCACTCATCTGGAAAATCTAGGTCATATCCAGCATCCGAAGCAAGTGTGGTAGTGTCCATCCCTAGATGCATCAACCATGCAAGTTTGGTCCAGGTAGGGCTTATAATTCCTTGGGAATGGACCTGCTCCAAAAACTTTAACCTGGTCACTCATCTGGAAAATCTAGGTCAGATCCAGCATCCGAAGCAAGTGTGGTAGTGTCCATCCCTAGA
Source organism: Saccostrea echinata (assembly GCF_033153115.1). Lineage (NCBI taxonomy): Eukaryota > Metazoa > Mollusca > Bivalvia > Ostreida > Ostreidae > Saccostrea > Saccostrea echinata. The sequence continues at coordinate 912,931 of NW_026889793.1, forward strand.
TGCATCATCCATGCAAGTTTGGTCCAGGTAAGGCTTATAGTTACTTGGGAATGGACCTGCTCCAAAAACTTTAACCTGGTCACTCATCTGGAAAATCTAGGTCAGATCCAGCATCCGAAGCAAGTGTGGTAGTGTCCATCCCTAGATGCATCATCCATGCAAGTTTGGTCCAGTTAGGGCTTATAGTTACTTGGGAATTGACCTGCTCCAAAAACTTTAACCTGGTCACTCATCTGGAAAATCTAGGTCAGATCCAGCATCCGAAGCAAGTGTTGTAGTGTCCATCCCTAGATGCATCATCCATGCAAGTTTGGTCCAGGTAGGGCTTATAATTCCTTGGGAATGGACCTGCTCCAAAAACTTTAACCTGGTCAATCATCTGGAAAATCTAGGTCATATCCAGCATCCGAAGCAAGTGTGGTAGTGTCCATCCCTAGATGCATCATCCATGCAAGTTTGGTCCAGGTAGGGCTTATAGTTACTTGGGAATGGGACTTGCTCCTAAAACTTTAACCGGGACGCCGACGCTAACGCCGACGCCGACGCCAACGCCGGGGGTATAGCATAAGCTCATCTCGACTTCGTCGAGGTGAGCTAAAAATACAAAAATGCAAAATTGACAATTTTGGCGACTTCAGAATCTTGAAAAAATCCCAATTTACTAATGAAAACAATCCTACTTGAAGTGGTTATCATCTGCTGATTTAAGCCTTGCTGCTGAAATGGAATATAAACTTGGTTTGGTCTCAATAGCCCATTTTGTCCATCCATTAAGTATTGTTGTTGTTGCCATTGTTGCCGTGAAGTTGGATTTGCAGTTATCTGACCTTGCTGCTGGATAAAGTTTTCTTCAGGGAAACCCCAGTTAGCCTGACCAACATAGTTCTGAGCATGAGCAAAGGCTGGTCCTAAAATATAACAACAATATTTACATGAATCAGAGAAAAATCATTCTTCGATGTAACATTATTATGGAGAATGTATTAAATGCCTCTGAGTCACAATGTTAACCTTACTGAGCACACTTTTCTACTAGTCATATGAATATGTTGAACACTGACTACAAAATTGTTCCTATATACTGAGTCTTTCAGCACTGGACCATTGTAACACCTCTTCCTTTATAGGGGCCAAGACTTGATTTAAACTTGAAACCAAACTATACTATGCACAAATATTAGAATGTATATTGATCTGACTTCTGTACCAGAATTTTTTAAAGCTTATATCCTGGGTACTTGGTCGGAAAATCGTCCAAGTAACCTACTTCCTTCAGAATGGCTATATTTTTGCCTTTTAAACATGGCCTGAAAGGGGGTTGCTCTTAATAATTTGTAGATAACGCGATGCTGCTTTCTTAGTTAAAGTAAATATGTTAATGCTTGGCTCTACTGTCAAAAATGCCCATGGCACCAAATAAAATTTCAAAAAATGTCGAATGGATAACCTGTGTGACTCTAGAATCCTATAACTAATAAGTTATTAAAAAGATATCATACTTGAAAAGTTAATCAAAGACGGATTAAAGTATTCCTGCTGAAACAGTATATTGGCTTCATTTTGATTTTGTGTCAATCGCTGATTTTGTCCATCCATTAAGTATTGTTGTTGTTGTTGCCGTGAAGTTGGCTGTGCAGTTGTCTGTCCTTGCTGTTGGAATAAGTTTGCTGGAGGGATGCCCAAATGAGGCTGACCACCATAATCCTGAGGATGAGTTACTGCTGGTCCTAAAATTTATCAATAACATTAATATCAAACAGAAAAAAAAACAATTTTGATTGCAATGTTAATTCAGATACTAACAAAGAAAGAAAGACATTTTATTGGTCATATTTATTTCTGTACAAATAATCATCAAAAGTAGGATTAAGTAAATTAACCATTGTATTATTGATACATGTATGTACGTCATTGTATGTTTCATTGGGGGATGAGCCACTGCTCAAAAAATCTGTACAGGTGATAGGCTTATTGCCCTTTGCTGACTGATAAATGGCAATGGTTTTCTTAAGAAATAAAAATATTCAGTGGATGTAAAAATATGTACAGGTATGTTACTTATAGTGTACAGTAATTGTGAAAAATGTTAATAGGAATACTGAAAAGCAGAAAAATGCAACCCCTATTATAAAATATCAATTTAAGAAGTTTTCATGTAATTTGTCTGGCTGGCAGAGTAGTTCTTCAGAAGATTAAAAATACTGCATTTTCATAATTCGTAATTAACTCCATTTGAAAGAAAAGATGATATGAATGGAACAAATTTGAATTCCCTTTTGCAAAAGCTGCTTAAAAAGTTTACAGACTGACAGAGAGAGAAAGATGGACACACTGATCAACTCCTGATTAAACATGTTCTACAAAGCTAATATGACAGATTGATGAAAAAGTATAATGCAATCAGATATCCCATCGAAATATAAGTCTATGTAAAACAGAGACCTATGTTCATACCTTGCTGACTTCCTGCACTGACTGATACTGTGGCAGGGGAGACGAGTCGTGCGGGAGGACAGGGATCTCGTGGATTCATTATGAGACGTCCATTAATCCATTTTGGTCATAATACACCGGAAGTAGAATCTAATATTGTAGATCTGAACGATCTGAAAGGATAATGCCAAATGATAAATGAGAAGCCCAGGCAAAACGACACCCAACCTGCCCATCAGAAACAAAAGCTAGTTATCAAAGCCTAAATTATATGAGTTATGTTGCTAGTGCTAATGAAATCAAGACACCTTTTCAATTTGACACAGAAAAAAGAGTTCAAAATCGTTTTACATGGCGTTGTGAGGTCTGCTGTTTATACCTAGAACAAGGAAATAAATTCCAACATGCGAAACCTTTGACCCGTAACCTATATGGTTATTTACTTTTCATAAATTCTTACTACATAACCCCCGATAATTATATAATATACTTACATTATCAAATCTACTTTAAAATTTATATCTTACCATTTCTCTGTTATGAACTTCTCATCCAAACTCCATGATGTGCTTATCACTATATCTTTGGAAAAACCTGTTCTATATATAGGGTCTAACGTTACCCTGTAAAGGTCAAAAATGGGAATAGATATACACATGCTACATCTACTTTCGTTTTGTTTTAAATCATTTTTCCTCCAACATAAAACCTCGACATTTTGTTATCAACAAAATCAAGTTGCAAAATTTACATTTACTCATTCAAAATCAAGCTAAACTGGAAACAGGCACGTACATGTACTGACGTAGAATCGGGGGAGGGAGGGGGGTTACCTATCCTCCACTTTTTTTTCAAACAAAACCTTTTACCATTGAAAATATTCATCAAAAGGCTGGTTGATCCCGCCCCCCTAAAAAAATTGTTGTAACATTTAAAATCATGATAATTTATAAAAGATATATTATAAAAAGAAAAGAGGTATGGAACGTACAGCAAACGTCGCAAATAAGCATACTCACCTTTTTCAAACCGCATGACCACTAATTTTAGACTTGGTCACAGAAAGTGCCTTAATTAAAGGAGGTTCGATCCTGAGCTTTTGAGCAGATTTTGGCCTGGATCTTTATTTCTAAAATTCTGCATCATTTTTAAGTTCTAACATTAAATCTGGATTCTACTCTGCAAATTAAACTATATCCAATTAAAAAACCGCGATTAAATTCCATTCAAATAGGATTAAGCCAGGAACTATATTTTGTGGCGGAAGCTTTTTTAGAAGAAATTGATCATTTTTTCCCTTTTGAAATATATACAGTACTGTTAAGTTTAGATTCCTATTTTTCCATGCTGGTTGCAAACAGAGATGTTTTTTGCAGTGAAATGTTTTATGCTGGTTCTGAAATATCTATTAAATTATTTCTTATAAATTCTTTCATTATATTGTGACAAATATAGTAAATATATTCTGAAATTCTAGGAAAAAATTGAGCCAATTTTATCATAAAATTAACACTTTTTTAGTAATATCTAAAAATTTAGATCATAGACCCCCACTTTTGTTTTTCTTTTCTGAATATATAAGATAACTTTGATTAATCTACTTAAATTCAGCAAAAGTTTAAGACTTTAAAATAATTTTCTTGCTGGTTAAATTTTTAATGCCAGAAAAATCACATTTTGTGAGTGCAGAAAGGTCAAATAATTGATTATGCAACGCAATTTGTAACTTTTTCTTAGTCACAACTTTAATGTGTCTCTTTTTAAATGAACTAATAGTTTATTTTGTCCCATGATTTATTTGGATGAAAACTTTGGAGGGAAAACGTCGAAGATGTGATTTTTGATTAAGACACAAATTTCAGTGCAAAAAGGTCATATTAAATGTACTGTAGCGCCAAAAGAAGCATATTGACCCCTATTTTTTGTTTTGATTTTTAACTAAGCTATGTGTGTAGAAACATAAAATATACTTTACAAAAAAAGTTTAAGACTTTAAATATCAGGATCCAACCTCGTTAAGGAAGTGATTGCAAGGGTCCGTGAAAAAAAATCCGCACTATGAATTTTTCTCATTTTTACCTATAATTAACTTGCTTTACGTTAATGGTATCATATATTATGAAAATATCAAATTATATCAACCATGATCATCAGGGTTATAAGGATGATACGGTTGCCATGGTAGCCATCGTTTTTCAATATTTTAATATTTATGGGTTAAAATTTTAAGTATGCCATACAGGTATCAAAATTGAAACAAAATAAGTAATTTCCAACAGATATTAAATAATATGCTTTATATTCATTCAAAATAAAATTTGTGTCGGAAACTATTTGTAGATATAGTAATGCCACATTTGCTTTTCGAAATATTCATTGTAAATTTGCAGTAATATTTCACCTTAAGAGCAGATTTCAACGTCTTGACAAAAAAAAATGAATTTTCCTATAACTATTATATTTTGTACTAATTATTATATGTGACTTAGTTTAAAATATATTTATTCATTACAAATGAAACGGATTGAACAGCAGGCATAATACCTATAATCGTTCTCTCCATAGGTCAAGTGTAAGTGACTTACATTTATGTTTAAAATATATGACGTACAGTTATCAGATTCATTTTGAAGCTACATGCATTTCAATTACCCCCCCCCCTCCCCCTTTCCTAAAATTTTAAAAGATTTCATAATTTTCATATGAAGGTTAGTTGCTGAACTTTAAATACACTGTATGAATAATCTGTTAAAAGACTATAAAAACAATAGGTATAGATTAATAAATAACTTTTTCCTGAACATCTTGCGGTTGTTGCTTATCTTATATGTAACTAGCAGAATGATAAAAGTATCATGTACACAAAAATAACAATATGCACATCTTTTTTTTTTTTTTTAATTTTCTCATCTCCAAAACATTTATTCCGTTATTATATCAATATAATACAGGGACACAAAGTCGTAACCTCATTCTCTCACTTCAGGTAAAGAAGATGGACGTATTTGGTGTGTGTGATCTGTAGAAATCATGTGTACGAAACATTTACAGTTTAATTAAATCGTGGTCGGCTGCCTGACCACAGCTGGACAGACTTCACAAAGTTACGCACATACAGACATAGGAAAATGTTGCATTTAGTTTGAAATACCTTGTCATATTGTAATATTTAAGTCCGATAATCTTAATAGTTACGATAACATAGTAACACTTAATTCACTTAATATTAAAACCTTTAAGATAATAGGGCATAGTTAAATGAAATTACAAGTGTATATCAAAAATTCAGTAGGATGGAAGCACTGGCGGATTTAAGGGGGGGGGGCGTGGGGGGCGCACGCCCCCCCCCCTAAAATTTTCAAAGTATGATACGACTAATATCAATAATGCCATACTTTGGTATATAACAAACCAATACCGCTATTTTTGTGCCTGGTTTTACTCTTAAAATACACGAAAACCCAGGAGCTTCCGGGGGCTTCGCCCCCTGGGCCCCCTCTATTCAAAGTATGATATGACTAGTATTAATAATGCCAAACTTTGGTGAATATAAACTAACCAATACCCCTATTATTGTGCCTGGTTTTACTCTTAAAATACACAAAAACCCAGGAGCTTCGGGGGGCTTCGCCCCCTGGACCCCCTCTATTCAAAGTATGATATGACTAGTATTAATAATGCCAAACTTTGGTACACATAAACTAACCAATACCCCTATTATTGTGCCTGGTTTTACTCTTAAAATACACGAAAACCCAGGATCTGGACCCACTTGGGGCCTAAAGGCGGCACCCAGACCCCCTGCCTGAACGAAGTTATCCACGCCCCCCCCCCCCCCAATCACAAATCCTGTATCCGCCCATGGGAAGAATTGTTTTCGCTCTCAGTGCAACTGAACTATAATTTATCCAATTTAAAATTTACTTAATGAGTACATAAAATTTAACTGACAAAAGAATTGACTATTTGCAAAAAAAAAAAAAAAAAAAAAAAAAAAAAAAAAGCCCCATGCGAAGATCGAACCGAAAACTTTCCAATTCCTGTGCACTGGACTACTTAGCTATCATCGCTACATACTACATGTCGATATGAAAACGACAATGAAGCACCGGCCGCATTTACACAATGAGATTTTTTTTTTTTTTGGAAAAACTTCATTTTTTATGGTCTCTGGGTCTTCTCTCCATTTTTTTTTTTTTTTTTTTTTACAAATATTTGCTCGTTTCTTTCAATTAAAATGCATGCAAATAATGTTTCAGAGAGATAACCAAGATATAGCAAATTATTAGAAAAACTTGTTTAAAAATGCAACATTTTGTACCAAATGACTTATCGAGCCAATTTTCAAGTCATTTTTTAGCAAATCAAAACGTTATATTGGGAAAATGTTTCTATTTCCCATTTCACAGGAACCCCATACATCAAAAGAATGGTTAAATTTCATGTGTTAGGTCAATGAAATTTTCACTTTTCAAGTGCGCCCATATTCCTGCCGAATGCCAATCTAATATGCCCTCGTTCTTTGCCGACAATGCATTTTCTCCAGGATTAAGTTAAATCTATTGAACAAGCACATCAATGTACTTTTTGACACTGTAGATGTGCTGAATAAAGATTTTTGTTCACAAATAATTTCAGTAATATTCAAGTATAATGTAACACTGTAAAATATTTCTACCATTTACTTCAAATATTTAAATTTTGTTTTTCCAAAATTCATAATCATACAATTTTTTTTAAATATGCATGACAAAGAATCAAATTTCATTAGAGAAAACAGGTACATGTACATTTAATACATAAATAATTAAATTCTGTTTTTAAATTATGTACAAAGGCAATGACCAATCTTTTCCTAGTATATTAAATAATAAATATGAATTTCTCACATTGCTACATTTTACAATATCAGAACTGATTTTTTTTTTTAAAGAAACGATATTAGTATTAGGAATGTATTTTTTTTTTTTTATAAAAAGCTCCTTTTCAATCAAGATTTTTTGACAAATATTAAATATTTCTAAACATTTTTGCACAGACATAATGCACATATTGAATTCAGTAGAACAGGGTAGGGAAGATGTAAATTTGGAAAGAAAACAAAAATAATAACATTAATGAAAAAGTCTTCTACATGTACCATATTTAAAATGGGGAGGGCTTTGATAGAGTGATTTACATTTTAAATAATTCCTGCCACTCAAATACAATGAATTTAAATGATACAGAACAAAAATAAAATAATGTAACTGTACATTTTCTCTTTGTTTTCTCAATAACTAATCCATTTTCAGCTTTTAATCATGATAGAATGTACTTAAATAGATATACAAACATGTACTCTGACTCAGATGTTTATCATGGTACCAGTATCTTGTGGGAAACAAAAATAATGTGGAGTGAATAAATAATCAATTACTCCTGAACCAAAAATACTTAGCCTGGCCATAAATACAGGAAGATGTGACTTAATATTTCTCTCATTTTCTTATCTATGAATCATTCATTTTACACATTAAACAAATTGCTGTTTTACACTATTAGCACACATGTACAAAAAGTCCAGGTGAAACTGATGTCTTTTAAATGAATGAATCATAGATATATATACACATACATGTAATATCAATGAAGTGAAAATAAAAAATAAAAATAAATGTCTTTCCAATAGGTGGCAATCTGCCTGCTGTAGACCGACTAGACTCCAATCAAGTCACCGAAGTTGAAATAATTTTCTTCAAGGGTCTTCACCAATTTGAATGTTTGGTATAAAATCCCTGCCTCCACCATTAGTTCAGTTATTAAATAAGTTTAGATATAAAGCTTTTGTCAACCACTGTATTTGTCCTGTAATAAAAGTACAGCAAATATTAAAGATGCAATCCTCTAAATTTTATTCGATAATATGAATATGTAATATTTTTACATTGACTTTTTATCTACAAACCAAACAATACGAAAGTGTTTACATGAGCTTAGTTCAAACGTGTATATGTAATAAAGGAATACATGTACGTAAATCACTTAAAAACAATCCCAATCAAATCCCTACCAACCATCAACGCTCCACAAAAGAAAGCCTAGTGCTGTCTTGTTTTCATTAGAGCTCCCATTTCAAAAACAGTAGTCACTATTATAGAATTTTGTGTATGATGAGTGTGAGATTAAGATGTTAGAGAAGCATACAAATTTTGACAAAGACTAAACTACAAAGTGAAGTGTAAAAAAGGGTAGAAGATAAATACATTAGTTATATTGAAAAAGAAACTAGAAAATGTATCTTGGTTAGTGTACAACTCATTAAGTCACAGTTCACAGCAGACAGAAGATAAAAAAAAACACTATCTTTACTAACTGTATTTCACAAATAATAATCTTTAGTTAGATGATCTACAGACATAAGTTACGACTCATTATAATGCTAAGTATGAAGAATAATCGATGATTGATGATATGATTTGAATATGTAATCAAATTTTCCATTGCATATAGAAATATTTCAGTGTATAGAAATAGTAAAACCCATGTAAAGTGCATTTGGACAGCATAAAATGCCATGTTAGATTTGTAATTCATCATATTCAGTTAATCATTTACTTATAATTTCCAACTACTGGGTTAAAATATATTATTTTACTGTAGGCATAAATTTGCAAATTCGGGTTTGGCAAAAACATGTCTCAATAAATTGTTCTACAGTGAAAAAGAGTGTGATTTCTTCTAGAGTGTAACTACTTGAGAAACTTGCAAACCTTAGCTATGGCAGGCTTTGTCAATCCTAAAACACAAAATTACTCTAGTTGTGAGAACTAATTCAAACAAAAATACACACTGAAATCAAAAACAACACAGCTCTCTTTGAAAATGTACATGCTTCACATGCAAGACAACTTTTAAATTAACTTATTGCATTAACAGATTAAGTTCATTATAAACATCAAAGATTGTCTGGCTTCTGGAATAAAAACTCATGGTACATGTAGCATTTCCTCATCATAAAAATGGGTCATAAATTTACATATTTTAAGAATCTGTCATACATACATTGCCATCTTTAATTCATTCTTATTCAAATATACTTTGGGGGAAAAAATTTCCTTCAGAATTTTTTTTTTTTGGACACACACAATGTTGCAAACATCAATTTAATTTCGAATGTTTTTTGTTTAGTTTGTTTGTTTGTTGTTTAACGTCCCTCTTGAGAATTTTTCACTCATATGGAGACACCACCACTTGTTGGTGGAGGGCTGCAAATTTATACCTATACTCGGCACTCAAGGCCATTGAGCAGTGAGGAATCTTTTCATGCTAACACCTACTGCGACCTACAGGACCTCGGTTTATATGGTCTCATCCGATGGACCGGTCTCCACATACCGCAGTGGATTCAAACCCGCAACGTAAGGACCAGGTTCTTACTCCTTGACTCTAGATCAGATGCTCTAACCACTGCGCCACGAGGGCGAACACTTAAGAATGTAAAATTTCTAAGCACTTGGAACTCGATCAAATGCTCTTACACCAAAGTCTCTGTCCAAAACAAGACTACTTATATCCTTTCATTAATGAATTATCTATGCAAGTTTGGATCTGTAGGCCTCACAATTACAGCTGAATCTCAAGAGTCAATATGTTGAATACAAAGAATAAGCTAAAGTGAGTTAGTGATATTGACCTTATATTAATTTGAGGCATTTTTTACTGTAATATCTGCAACCCTCAGAACTTCTCTCAGTTTTTTTTTTTTTTTTACAATCCACCATGTTTAAGATTTTAAAGTTTGAATGGATCAAAAATAAAGACATGCACCTACACCAAAGGTAAACAATATAAAAAGTTTAAACAGAGTAGATATAAGAATTACACAGATGCATTTATAGAAAATAAAATCTGGTCAGGAGGAGGTAGTCACTTTCTCTTAAAACTGTGAATTTTTATACATAAATACTGACAGTAAAACAACAAATCAAGTTTTCTTCAGATCAAATCTGACCTGATTATAAAAGGAGTTTTAATTTTATTTTTTGATATTCTATACAAGTATCTTTTGAAATGAAAACTAGAATTATGTTGTGAATAAAACTACACCATCCTCTACCATACTAACAATAATAACAACTCAGGTGATACAGCAAATGCCAGTAAATAAGGATATTGTTTAAAAAAATGATAATATAAATATGCTTTTAATTTGCTATGGATAAAAGGTAAATGAAATATATAGCAATATCTGAAAAATAAAGAATACTGAAAAACTGGGGGAGTTTTTTGTTTTTATTATTTTTTAATTACATGTGATGAAAATAAACAGACTGAGTCTAGTTATGCTTTAAACTCAAAATCATGTGAAAAACTATCATGCATACATGTAGTCACTTAAAATATTCTAGATCTAAGAGTCACAGAAATGCTTACGACACTAATGCACAATTTTTATCGGAAATATGTAATTATTCCCCCTTCCACCCCCCGTTATAACCACATTTACAGTATTTAATATAAAATGAAAGTGTGGTGTATTCTATAGGGCATAACACCTTTAACCCCCCCCCCCCCCAATAATATTTTCATTATTATAAATATACCTTACGACAATTTAGTGTGTGTGTTTGTGAGAAATTTAAATTTCATATTGAGTGTCAAATCAGCGTTGGCACCTATGAAATTCAATGTTAACTTACCATCATCAAAAAAAAAAAAAAAAAAAAAATCGAATTTTGGCTTGTAAGAATATCCTTCACCAGCCATGTAATGTAAGCATCAAGCTTGAAGGATGCTGAAGTTTACAATGATAAAGGAATGGATGGGATTGATACATAAAAACAAAGGATTGCCACTGAACCATTAAAACTTTACACAAAGCTCCCCATTTGAAAAAAAGAACAAGATAAACCTACCAGGCTTTACCAGAAAAAAAGCCTGTAATATTACCTTGTTATTTATTTCTCTGCAAAGGACAGAGTTAATTGTTAAAATAAATAAGAAGTCAAGAACTTTTTTCCTATTTACAAATATTATACATATTATGGCATGCTTTTAATAAAAAAAAATAGCTGGTATGATTAGTGCTACAGTGTATTAAAAAGTTTTTTTTTTAATTCTTGTACAGATGTACATACATGTAGTTTACATGGAAAGGGACTTTCCTAGATGCTGTTAATCTAGTGTGTGAGGTGTTTTTGCTTAAACATGCCAACTTTAATCACAAATGCAATATATCATAAGAAATTATATATTAAGACTCTTAATTATGCACCAGTATGTATTATCTCTTTAGTAAAGGAAAACAAAAGAAGTCTGTTTCTTTAAATAACAATTTTCAAACACTTTTTGTCACATAAGATTCCCTACCCTTGAAAAATTAGCAGTTCTTTTTTAGACCACTTTTTTCTTTATGGCAATCAACGTGGCTTACCAGTTTATATATAGATGCTTACATTATACCTTTAAACTTTTCAAATACAAACTGATACATTTACAACATTAATCACACTATATGTATATAATTATTCATACACTCTATAGTGTACAGATTTACTAAGTCCTACCTGTAATGAACTCATAACACCACTGGCTAGATTGGAAAGTTTCCCTGCGACCTTTGTGACCCCTTGACGAACTCCGTCTTTTATATCCTGTAGATCGGGAGCATTGCTGGAATAATTCTTACGACCCGCGGATTCCGTACCAAACAGCTGAGAGCTGGAGATACTGTTACTTCCCTCAAATCTGGACAAATTCTGACGCATCTCAAACTACAAAGTGATCAGTAATTTTCACTCAGATTTTCTTTTGGGAATTATTGTTCACTCTTGCTACAATATATCTGCATGTTACTTTGAGGAAAAATTTGATTTTCATTTTCATGACGGAAATGTTTTCAGGCTACAATGTGAAAGAATCTCAGAGAGCTAGATGCTCCACGTATATACCTGTGATATCAGATGACTGCCATCCGAAACTCTTTATATTTCAATAATTTCAAAAATGCCTTCAAAGCCTATACTTACTTGGGTTCTTTATTTACCAACATTAAAATGTAGGAATTAAACAGATAAATTAATGACTGCAGAAAAAAAAATGTTCTTTTACTTCATAACAACAATTATTTAAAAACTAAATTGAATGTTTTGCTCTAGAATGATTTAAAATCTAGATTTATTCCCCTTTCGATGTATCAATCATTATTTGATTACATGTAGCATTAAGTTACAAAAAAATAAGTGTGAAACTTTTGCATTGTAACTTTGTTTGATCATGTCTACTAAAATATCTGGACTCAATTGTAGCTTGATTTAGCTTATTTTAACAGTACTATGGTCACTTCTGCTATAGACAGGGTTCTTACATCTGCATCCGGTTTCCCGAAAAACTGATCTGAAGATATAGACTTGGCGTTGCCGAATTTCTTCTGGGCTTCTTCGGACGTCGACTGTGAACTGTAGTCATATGCCTTACGGCTTCTTCCTTGTCTGAAAAAATAATCAATTTCAAAAGTTTAACAAGTCATGCAGTTTAATTATAAAGACCTTGCACCTATCTGTATTTTCTTCAAGACTGAAGCCAAATAACTAATTACCTGACTTCTGAACACTTTTTGAATATGGAAAATATTAAATATTATCATTTGGGTACAAACATTCCCTTTGATAAAAAGGAAAATAAATAATCATGTCCCTAGGTATCAAGGAGGATTTTTCTTGACTAGTATGTACTAAAGAAAAGCTAAATTCAAAAGCAAGTTTAGAAACAACTACATTGCCATGCTCTGTATCACGTGTTGTTTCATAGTAACTATCTACATTTACCATCTGTGAAATCAATTATTTTTGTTAATTTTTGAATCCAAAATACATTTTACATGTTTATAAGTTGTTTTTTTTTCTCCTTATAATGAAAAACCAACTGCATGTAATTTTATTTCCCATGAAATAAAATATATAATTGAAGAATGGTTACCACTGAACAGAAAATCATTCACTTCATGGAATATTCCACATGAACACACTTTTCAAAATATGCACAAAAATGTATGGTGAAGTTTAACTATATCACAGGTTAAAAAAATTATCCAGAACTTTCTGAAAACTAGAACCCATACACAGAACGGAAATAAATGATTTCACAGAGATCAATCTATAATTGCCCATGTACCACTGAAAACAATAAGTTAAATTACAGGCTCCTGTGGTCATATTACTTGGACCATAATAAATGGTGACCATCCCACATCACAGAAACTTAAACTTAAGCTTCTATTTTGTATCCCCTTTATTGTGTTCGTTTACCTGTGGGAAAACTCAACTGAAGCATCAAACTAAAACTTCTCACAACTAACTACGGGTCTATAATGTTTTCTTTGAACTAAGCTACACTGTCCTCCCTATTATTAATTAGAGGCAATTTTGTTACAGTTGGGTGACCTAATTAACCAGGGTAAACAATGCAGCATTTTTTTTTTTTTTTTTTGAGTACCACAACACAATCATCCAATGCATTGTGGCTTATGTCTATTAGCCTCAACAGATATTAAAAGGACATATTTCCAAAATTTGATTATATCATTACACAGAGTGAGCAGAAATAATGTTTTGTGCTTTAATTTTTAAAAAAATTTTTTGATTTGATCACTGCTACAGTAAAACTCAGTTATAGCAAAGTTCTGGGGACCTTCGCTATATCCGTAATTTGTTATATCCGTATAACGAATTCGTTAAAGTATTAGGGCTGGGACGATATATCGAGATATCAATAATATCGATTCAATGTGAGGATGATACGCATATCGATACGAATGAAGAAATATCGAAATATCGCAAAAAATTTCTGACTTATGTTTTTTCTTTGTTAACTTAACATTTTTTGGGTTAAATATATAAAATAAATATGCAAAATATAAATATAAATATGAAATACATAATAATAACACCACTTGTGTAAAAGAATTTTGTTTTACAACAGAGATACAACTTCTCTGAATAAATTATTCGTATTTTGTGAAGAAATATTGTGTTCATTTCAATACAAAAAAGCATTTTATAACTAATTCAACATATCGTGATACATATCGTATCGTGCTTCAAATGTAGTGATACGTATCGATATAGAAAATGTTGTATCGTCCCAGCCCTATAAAGTATACATAGCAAATTCACAATATAGATTTTTTTCCTTCAAGTATGACTACAAAATGTTTTTAGGGAAGTATAAAATACAAAATTTACCTTGGATTCAAAAGTTTTTGATGAGTAGACTTTCAAATATTCATACTTACAAAATTGATGTTAGTTTAATATTCAAAATTGATATCTTTGAAAATTTGCTATAAAAGATGTAAATGTCGTTATTTTTAACTTCTAGGGGACACAGAATCAGTTCATTATAACCATAAATTTGCTACATCCAAGTTCGTTATATCCACAAAATTTTATAAGGAATTGTTAAGAATTTCGCAGGGGATTGCGAAAAATTTCGATATATCATCTGTACTAAACGAGTTTTACTGTAACATCTTTATAAGAATGGAAAAAAAAAACCCATCAAATCTGATTTTTTTTTTTGTGCCTGTTTATGGGGGACTGTAAGCTTGTGTATTGTACCCTGTGACGTAATTTTTTTTACCCTGAATCCTCATCATCATACAACTCCTCCAAACTGGGCAGCAGAAAAAATAAGTATGTATACTAATAATAACAATCCAACATTTATTTATCAATCAACAAAATAATTCATTTTTTCAATATCCTGCCATACAACTATATATCTTTCACACCAATATTTGACCTACTTTTCGTCGTTCTGGGGTTTGCTGGACAGGGTCTCGGAGAAGCTCTGTTTGGAGTCGAAGCGGTCAATGTCCCAGCTCCCAGATTTGTTGTTGTTTCCCCAGGAGCCGAAGGAGTCCTTCTTGTCAAAATCAAAGTCTCGGTCATACCTAGATAGAAGGCAAAGTCTACGTCATACCTACATACAAAATCAGAGTCTCGGTCATACCTAGATAGAAAATCAAAGTCTCGGTTATATCTATATACAAAATCAAAGTCTTGGTTATACCTAGATACAAAATCAAAGTTTCGGTCATATCTACATGTATGTACATAATCAAAGTTTTGGTCACACCTATGTACAAAAAGTCTTTAATACCTAGTTCGGCATAGTATATACTTCTGAACTTTAAATATCATAAAGAATTTTGTGTTTATAGACTTCTTAAAGCTATCCAAACCTCCAATTAAATTTTTTTTCTGCTTTACATTTGAGAAAATGTATGGATTGAAGAAATTTGTATTTTCATGGTTTCTTTTTTCGAAGAATCCAACAGGAGTCTCTATTGACATATGTTTAACACAGAAAAATCAAAATTTTATCTCTTGAAACAAAATAAAAATATAATATGTTAATTGTAAAATACTAAATAGATGACATACAAATTCACTATTAAAAAGATAAAGCTTTCAATGTGAAACTTAAGAAGGATGACAAAAATCTGGATCCACTCCTTAAAATTCATACTTAGAGGAAGAGGAAGTGTAGTCATCCAGCTCATCGTCAAAAAAGCTCCGCCCCTTTGATGGCTTTTTATCGTATTTTGATCTGGAGGAATTTGGCTGTTCCTGCTCAATGACCTGCATGTCTGTCATGGCTGAATGGCTCATCCCCCTGAAAAACAGCAGAAATCAACTCACGATAAGAAGAAAAATTCAAAGAAGACATATGCTTTACAAGACCATGGAATTTAACTTTTGTTGCAATGCCTGATTGCACAAAGATTATCCCTGACCTCACACACATGCAATTATCAAAATTAAGCCACTTCTACCTTGATGTATCTAGTGGACAGATAAATCAATTGATAGAAACATATCATTTGGTATACTTGTTTTCAAATTTGAAGAAAACATTAGCAATTCTTGAGGCAAAGACAAGTTAATTTCCTTTTCAATAAACATCCAATAAACATTCTAAGCATACATACTTGTCTCTGAATGTGCTTTTTTTTATGAACATTTTGCTATCATAAGCAACAAAAAAATATCATTAGATGTGTGTAACCCCACTACTTAAATAATTATCAAGGTAAAGAAATCCTTTGAAGAGCCCCTCTGACTTACTTTGATGAAGCAAACCCCATGCCGAGCCTCTCTAATTGTTCCGCCTTTTTAGGGTCTGACTGCTTTAACTTCTCTTCTTGTTTCTTTCTTTCTATACTCATGTCTTGGTATGCTAATCTCATAGAGGCCCTGTAAGAATGAAGCTCATGTTATTGTAGAAAATTAAGACTGAGAAAATTTTATAATTTTAGTTTATCAGACCTTTTCAATGAAACACAACATAATTATTTAATCATAATAAAGTAAAACCTGCAATTCAAATCAACAAAAGGAAACAAAGAAAATTGTAGGTGTTTTCCATTCTTCATTTATGATCTAAAATTAAGTTTAAAATTTATGTGCATCTTCAAAGCTGACATCAAAAAATTATTTCTTATCCAACCTAAAACTCTTTAATCTAAATTCCCCAATATTCTCTGTGATTTAATCCTTACAAGCCAATTTAATCCCTCACTCTACCTCCCATAAATCTTTCTGGTTGGATCAACCTCTTACATTTGTTGGATCTACCCCCTTTACATTTGTTAGATCCACCCCTTTACATTTCTTGGATCCACCCCTTTACATTTGTGGGCTCCGCCCCTTTACATTTGTTGGATCCACCCCTTACATTTGTTTGGCCTTTTCCTCTTCAGACTTGGCCTCCTGGACAGCTCGACTGGCGGCCAGTTCCTCCCTCTCTTTGTCCAGCTGCTGAGCTTTATTCTCAATCTCTGAGAAGTTTGTTTTCACCCTCTGTGCTCCAAGACCACCCTTCTACAATCAACATAAAGAGCTGACACTTTATATTTTTCTTTCCATTTCTTTTATCAAATCAATTTCAATCATACCATAAAGATACCCAGAATTCTTTTTTAGAAATGTATTTAAAGTTTGACATAACATTACAGATCCTAGTACCATTCCCCCAACCATTCCCCCTATGTAAAAAGAAAGAGATTGATATATTCTTGACTCCTCATTAAAAACTTGATACCAGGCAATTTATTTTACCTCTTCCATAAAACTTATAAATGAAATATGGAAATAAAATCCTTTACAAAAAAAAAGGATCATATAATTATCAATTTCATAAATTTAAAAAAAAAAAAACCTGTATCTATATTGGATGCTAAAAGCTTTCATAATTCAAAACATGTACTTTTACCCCTTCCAAGAGCCGTAAACCTATGATGAGCTCAATTTTGATCCCAGTCTCACTTTTCCACTATAAATTTCTATCATAAAAGAGAGATTGAAATCAAAAGTGGGCTGGCTAAGTTTTATGGCCCCAGGGCTAGATCTTACCCCTTTCCTGCCAGCAGGTTTTTTTGCTCCTATGATGGATTTCCGTGGTTCCGCCTGAGCGGCTGCTGAAGTTGGTGACATACTTAAGGCTGCTTCTACACTGGGGCCCTCAGAGGGGTCTGTGATAAAGTATCAATTCATTATGTAATTGTAAATTCATATTGACTAATATTCTGAGTATGTCCTTTCTCTTAACCTAGAATGTCATTTTTTCAAACAGTTCATTACATTTAATTTAGCTGCTTTAGATATGCTATATATTTTTATAGCTTAATTTTTTTTTCTTTTTACAAGTATATATTTTTCAATATGATATTCTTTTCAGGTAGCTGAATTGTATATTTCATCATCTGCCCACATATGTCATTTCTAATTTGGGGATGTTTTGGCACACTCTTCAACATCTGAATTTTGATTGGCTAAAATTTCATCTTACCAAAATCCTCCTTTTTCAGATTGCCATTTTTGATTGGCTGAGGCTCTGATGCACTGAACAGCTTCTGATTTTCTGCAATAGGTGTGGAGTCAATACTGTCAGCATGTTCTTTGAAGAAATCGACTTCCTCTTTTGTCGTCGGAGATGTGGGTTCATGATGACTGTCTATGTGTAACTGTAGGGAAATATACAGGTTACAGTAAAATTTAAAATTATTAAATGGCCTAAGGGAATGACCATTTGATTCTGAAGGGGGAGGGGAATTGGAATATTTTGAAAATAAATAATCTGTCCTTGACAGGCAAGAAAAAAAAATAATCTGTCCTTGACTGTCAAGGAAATAAGTAATCTGTCCTTGACTGGCAAGAAAATAAATAATCTGTCCTTGACAAATGCTACTACCCCCCCCCCCCCCCCCTTTTCAGATTCAGAATCAAATGGTCATTCCCTAAAATAAAAGTTTTTAAAGTTAGATATTTGATGAATACATAAACAAATACATGTAAATGTACTTTAGGGTTCAATATAGGTAAGATCTGAAGTAAACTGGATCACTAGTTCTTAGTTTATCTGTAGATAAATGAGTTGTTCCAAAATTTTTTTTACAATTTTACCACTATAATCTCACTAATCAGTTTAACTGCTAGGATAATGTTATAAGCATTTGTTTTGTCCTCTCGAAAGGTTTCGTTGACATTAAATTTCTTTGTTTTGAAAGTAACTCTATTCAGTATATATAGTCATTTAAAAATTTCGTGTGGGATTTAATTTCGTTGATAACTGTTAACAACAAAATAAATGAAATTTAATCCCCAATGAATATTTCTGCTTTTAACATGTTTAAAGTATATTTTTATTGTTTGATACTTCAAGTTCATGGTTTAGGAGACATAATTTTTGTTTCCATACCTTCGTTCCATGGAGTCTCATAGCATTTGTTGCCAAGGAGTGGAGTTTGTCTTTATAGAGCTTGGCAGCTCTGCTGTGATATTTTTGTTGGGCATCTGATGTTGTACAACCATGCTGACGGAAAAAGGCAGTCTAAAAAGAGGAAAAAAATTAAAAATAAAGAAATAAAAGTGTGTTTCTCATACCGCAGAACTTCACTACAGTATAGGTCGGGATAAAAGAAAATTGGGTAGTCTCCATGCACATATAACCAGAATTTCAAAATCTGTTGGAACCTAGTACTTTTACCCAGCTGAAATCATGATTGTACCAGCTAAAATATTTCTGGGAGAAAAATTTCATAACATACATAATTTAAGTCGCTTCCACAAGGTACCTCCTTTTTTGTAAAAGCATTACCTGTTTCTTATCATTACAGGAACACCTACTGATGTACACTTCAAGTGTTGAGTCTGAATCTTATAATCTACAAGTTTGTATACATGCACATAACTGTACACAGTAGGAATGCACATTATACATCAAAATGGCCACATGTAAAGTCAACAATTCCTGGAACTGATCTCATATTCTTCTGTTAAGATTTATATTCAACTTGTTTAGTATGTTTAGGTCAATCATAAATTCTCTGATTGGGTAATTTAAAATATCAACTTTAGGCCACACCAATATGTAAAATAGATCTTCGGACTTTCAAAAATAAAAAGTGATGCGAGAGAGCGAAATAATTTTACAAATACTATTTTTCATTTTGGGGCTAAAAATTATGAGGCGAGCGAATACAAGTAATATAATTTTTTTAAACGAATAAAGCATGATACCAAAGAGCTAGGGCTTAAAAAATGAAGACTTAAAATAATTAGATATCATTTGTATATCACACGAACTTATGATTTATAACTTTTTTCATATTGTTTTCAATAAATAAAAAAGTTTCAGGTTTCAAAAATAATTCATAAAAAGAAATGTTTTGCTACATTAAATAAGGTCTTTTTGAAGAATTTCCTCTCCAATTTGTTGTCCAATCTATCAAATCATTCAATAAATTCTGTGGTCTCGTTTGCCTGTAATTTTTCCAGGGTGAGAATATTTTTTTGAAGCATTCATAAAACGTGAAAATGCACCTACTTTCTGTTTGTCATGTTTTGAATGAGTGATACATGTTACATACATTGCAATTTAGTTTCATTTCTACAGAAGTTCTTTTCAATTCCATGCAAATTCCTAGGGACATGTCCAGTCTTGAAATCTCAACTACATCACTCTTAAATTTTTTTTTTATTTTGATAGAGCAAACATCAATATTCATCAAGCCTTCCGTGGACTTTTTGATGTTCTCTTTATAATAACATCAAACAGCGCTTCTAAAGTTTCCTCGGCTTCTAGTTCGATTGCAGTATAAGAAAAAAAAATTCACATCCATTGTTTTTAACTTTTGATGTATCGTATATGTAAAGAGTAGACAGGCATCATGAAAAACTTCACACAATGACACCTTGTTACACAGTATGAGTTACGAAGTATGATCTTTCTCCATCCCATGCTTCTGCCATTCCTCAACATGTGTTCTGAAGTCTTTTGTGCGTTTGGTGTAAAAAGTCAAGAAAAAATGTACTTGGATATTTTTTGATGTGCGGGCGGACATATTTTTTTGATAATATTATAATTTGGAATTGTTACAAATAGAAGCAGCGAATCCAACGAACTAGATTGCAAATTGGTATGGCTTTACATTTATTTAAAAAAAATTATACATTAATTCTCTTGTTAAAGTATACATACAGCATTGGCATTTCCACCGACTTGCATTGCACGAAGTTGCAGCCATGTCCAGCTTGTGTCTAGTTGTGTGGAGCGTATAAAGGTTACGTGAACACCCAGTGACCTATGAACAGCTGAGCAGTCTATACACAAGAACACACCATATGTCACACTGGCCCATGTGGGGTTGTTGCTGTTGCAGTCAAAGCATGTCTACAAAAAAAAATAACAATTTGATAAAAAAAATTCTTTTGAGAGTTGTGATTATTAGAAAATTAATACCGAAATTTGAAAAATCTTTCTTAAGAAATATAGGTAAGAGTCGAGAGCTATGTTTCAACTTTGATAACGGAATGTCAAAATATTACTGCTTTTGGTACTAAATATTATTGATGCTTTTTTTGTTCTATCATGATGAAATCGATTCAGTTTTAATTTAAAGGCACTACAATCAGTGCCACTCACATTGCAAGTTCTTAATTAAGGCAACACTTTGGTGATGCAAACATTTGGATTGTGCATATTGACCCAAATCATTTTTTTTCTAAAGTTTTATTGACAGTAAATAGGAATCTCGTGTTAAATACGACACAACCGTGCTGGTCCCAAAGGTCTAATCATGAACAATTTATTATAATAAATTATAAATTCTGGTGTAACAGTTAAAGGAATCTCCAGCTCCAATTTCTCTAGAACATTCTATTTGATCGATACATGGTCTTTATGTTTACAACAGATAATGACTATGCTGTTATACAATACTTTTATATTAGCTATCATTACCATGTTTATTTTTTTTTTCAGCAATACACTTTCTGTTTCATAATTGATGACAGGGACTGTCAACAATATCATTTTCAGTCTTTTGTTTGCTTAATTTTGAAATTATTGTGCACACCCCTAATCTTAGACTGATGTGTAAAATAATATTTTGTTTGTCATGGAACATATGTAAAAGCATCACATTCGCAAAATAAATTCATTTACTATGTGAGAGGAAAAAAGTGTCGGCTTACAGAGAAAATTCGAATGTATGCCACATATGCGTTTCCACACGTCAGATCAAGGGGCAGAATGTAAAAGTTCTGGGGTGGAAAGTCTGATATAGACAAAAATCCAATTACATTCTACCAAAGTGTCCCTTAAAACTAACCTTATTAGTGGGAATTGATCGCAAACGCTTGAAAATAGCATTTATATCACTTTTCGAAGGTCCATCTGCCATTTTGCCGATGTATGACGTTGTTGAGATATAATATGTATGCTTTTTTGGATCTCGTAACCAGCCTCTATAACCAGGCAGAGCGCATGCGCGCAATAATTTTCCATCGAGATCGGAAAACGGGAGGAGGAAATTCGGAATAAATAATGGAAACTAGTAATGCAGACTGATACTATAGTCAGATGCAGAAATTTATGCATAATTCGATCAACTTTTATTTAAAAAGCAGAAGATTAAATGAATCAACTTTACAGTTACTTTTTATTTATTTCATTTATTTCATTTATTTATTTATTTATTTATTTCATTTAATTTATTTATTTATTTATCTTTCTAATAATTATATAAGTAACTGATTAATTTATTAAAAAATGTATTTATGTATTTTTTTATTTATTACATTCTTTCCTTTATTTATTAATTATTCCATCCATTAATTAATTATTTATTAATTAATTCATTGATTTATTAATTTGTATGGTTGTTAGTTTATTTATCTATTCATTTATTTATTATTCTTATAATTAAATAATTAAGTAATTGATTAATTCATTAGGAAGTTCATTTATTTCTTTATTTATTTATTACATTCATTCCTTCGTTTATTTCTTATTCTATTAATTAATTAATTAGTTTATTTATTTATTCATTTATTTATTCATTCATTCATTCATTCATGCATGCATTTATTTATTGATTTATTTATGCATTTATCATATATTACTTTTATAAATTAATTGTGTTTACAGGGTCTGTATACTTATTACCAGGGTCTGTTTATATATTGCCATAGTTTGTATTATGTATCACCAGGGTCGGTATTATCTATCACCAGGGTCTGTATACCTATCACCAGGGTCTGTATACCCATCACCAGGGTCTGTATACCTATCACCAGGGTCTGTATTGTCTATCACCAGGGTCTATATACCCATCACCAGGGTCTGTATACCTATCACCAGGGTATGTATACCTATCACCAGGGTCTGTATACCTATCACCAGGGTCTGTATTGTCTATCACCAGGGTCTACATACCCATCACCAGGGTCTGTATACCTATCACCAGAGTTTGTATACCCATCACCAGGGTCTGTATACCAATCACCAGGGTATGTATACCTATCACCAGGGTCTGTATTGTCTATCACCAGGGTCTATATACCCATCACCAGGGTCTGTATACCTATCACCAGGGTATGTATACCTATCACCAGGGTCTGTATACCCATCACCAGGGTCTGTATACCCATCACCAGGGTCTGTATTATCTATCACCAGGGTCTGTATACCCATCACCAGGGTCTGTATACCTATCACCAGGGTATGTATACCCATCACCAGGGTCTGTATACCTATCACCAAGGTCTGAATTATCTATCACCAGGGTATATATAACCATCACCAGGGTCTGTATACCCATCACCAGGGTCTGAATTATCTATCACCAGGGTATATATAACCATCACCAGGGTCTGTATACCCATCACCAGGATCTGTATACCCATCACCAGGGTCTATATACCCATCACCAGGGTCTGTATACCCATCACCAGGGTCTGAATTATCTATCACCAGAGTATATATAACCATCACCAGGGTCTGAATTATCTATCACCAGGGTATATATAACCATCACCAGGGTCTGTATACCCATCACCAGGATCTGTAAACCCATCACCAGGGTCTGTATACCTATCACCAGGGTCTGAATTATCTATCACCAGGGTATATATAACCATCACCAGGGTCTGTATACCCATCACCAGCGTCTGAATTATCTATCACCAGGGTCTATATACCCATCACCAGGGTCTGTATACCCATCACCAGGGTCTGAATTATCTATCACCAGGGTATATATAACCATCACCAGGGTCTGTATACCCATCACCAGGATCTGTAAACCCATCACCAGGGTCTGTATACCTATCACCAGGGTCTGTATTATCTATCACCAGGGTCTGTAGACCTATCACCAGGGTCTGTATACCCATCACCAGGGTCTGTATACCCATCACCATGGTCTGTATACCCATCACCAGGGTCTGAATTATCTATCACCAGGGTATATATAACCATCACCAGGGTCTGAATTATCTATCACCAGGGTATATATAACCATCACCAGGGTCTGTATACCCATCACCAGGGTCTGAATTATCTATCACCAGGGTCTATATACCCATCACCAGGGTCTGTATACCCATCACCAGGGTCTGAATTATCTATCACCAGGGTATATATAACCATCACCAGGGTCTGTATACCCATCACCAGGATCTGTATACCCATCACCAGGGTCTGTATACCTATCACCAGGGTCTGTATTATCTATCACCAGGGTCTATATACCTATCACCAGGGTCTGTATACCCATCACCAGGGTCTGTATACCCATCACCAGGGTCTGAATTATCTATCACCAGGGTATATATAACCATCACCAGGGTCTGAATTATCTATCACCAGGGTATATATAACCATCACCAGGGTCTGTATACCCATCACCAGGGTCGGTATTATCTATCACCAGGGTATGTATACCTATCACCAGGGTCTGTATACCTATCACCAGGGTCTGTATTGTCTATCACCAGGGTCTATATACCCATCACCAGGGTCTGTATACCCATCACCAGGGTCTGTATACCTATCACCAGGGTATGTATACCTATCACCAGGGTCTGTATACCCATCACCTGGGTATGTATACCTATCACCAGGGTCTGTATTGTCTATCACCAGGGTCTATATACCCATCACCAGGGTCTGTATACCTATCACCAGGGTATGTATACCTATCACCAGGGTCTGTATACCTATCACCAGGGTCTGTATACCCATCACCAGGGTCTGTATACCAATCAACAGGGTCTGTATACCTATCACCAGGGTCTGTATTGTCTATCACCAAGGTCTATATTCCCATCACCAGGGTATGTATACCCATCACCACAGTTTATCTTTCCCTCTCGCAGGGTCTAAATGCCATCTTTTTAGTAGGGTGTCCTTCAACCTAGTTTGCATTATGAAAATGGAATCCAATTTAATTACTTTTTAGGGTGTCTCTTTGCATGTTTCTAGTCATAAACGTAACATCTTGTGGAGAAGATGCCTTAACTCTAATGTTATATTGATCTTATTTACTTTTTATTTTGTAGTGTAAGCCTGTCAAGGAGGAAGCAAAGGATATAGAAATTTATAACAATGGACAAAGATTTAAATTTGTGTGGAAATATCTTTACATTGTAAATGTCAATGTATCCTGATTCCTCTATTGCATAAATCGAGAGAAATCTTAAAATTCCGTTATGTTGTTTACTTGTTCCACAGAAAATGTGAACATATACATATCTACATAATTAATCAATAAAGTGTGAAATGAAAAAAAAAATATCATAAAAGAAAAGCAACCAGCACAAAGTTCAAATTTCTTCTATGTTCATGACAGTAGAACAGTAGGATAATAGTGCCAAAATATATGTGTTCTACAAACCCTAGCTGTCATGTTGTCAAGAAGGATACCCAGTGTATTTCACTACAGGGAAATGATATGTAATGTCTTTAATCTTTTTTTTTTTTTGGTTGGGATGCAATCATCTATGGCATATTGTGACTGTCGTGGTAGCTCATCATATTTAAAATTATTATATATTTTTAAAGTTGGATGTTCTGTTTAAAAGCTTTGGACCAAGGATTGAGTTATGACTTGAAAGTCAAACTTCAAGGTCAAGTTTATGAGGTTAAAAATCAGAGTATATTTGGAAGGTCTTGTTACAGCTATGTACATGTACATGAAAATATAAAAGTCCTGTCTCATCAGGTGCAAAGCTTTGGCCAGGATTAAAAGTTTTGTAAAGAAGGTCAAATGTCAAGGTCAAAGATCATACTTTCCAGTGACTTGTTATAGTTTTGTCACGGGCATTGCACATGTGAATTATGAAAACATATATCTCATTCCATACTAAGCTTAGGTCAGGGTTATTTTTTTATAAGTATATCAAATTTCACAAGGTCATAAGATAAAAAAAAATGATAAATTAGAAAGATTCTGTAATTCTTAATTCATATGTGGAATATGAGAGTCTGATCTTTTCAAAATTATTATACATTTTCTATTAGATGGATATTTCTTGAAATTGATAAACTAAACAAAAAATTATGACGAATGTTCAAGTTTTTGTGATGAACAAACACATAGACTGTCCCGGCGAATTTGCTCTAGCAATGGAGAATAATTGAATAAAATTCCATGAAATATAAAATGATAATTATGATAAAACGTTTTATTTGAAGTAATGATATCTACATGTATATCTTTCCAAATTAATTTTATTAACAATACATATATTCAGAGTAAGACGTGTAGATAGTTTGTATTAACCCCCCACCCCCTCTTTATTTTTGTAAACTTTAAAAAATATCATGCTGGCAATTTTTTTTAATGCTTGCTAAAATAAAAACTGATATATGAATAATTTACGGTCTAAATTTATTTCATCTAAACACACTGCCCACACGTTAGGTGCCTGTAAACATCTGTGTGCAACAGAGGCAATTAATGTTACTTTTTTGTATATATGAGGTAAAAAGTTTTTTTTTTTTTGTTATAAATACCTCCTGCATTTACAAGTGAGGTTTGAAATATTAAAATTTTATTTTAAGAAAATGTTCCGAATATTCGACTATCGTTCGAATAATGTTATCGAATAGTCGACTAAGGAAAATAAATATTTTGACACACCTAAAAAAAAATACACAGTAACAAGATTTCAAATATGAACTTTTCGGATATAAGTCACAAGATTATCGCATAATTAAATATGAATCACAGGGATTTTTTAAATGTAATTATAAAGTATTCACAACCTTCAAAAATAAATCACAAGATAATCGAATATGAATTACAAGATTGAGTGAGTTTGTTTCCTATCTGACTTTATCTTTGTGATTTCAAATAATTCTCCCATGTATCGTACATTTTGGGGCAATTTCTTAGAAAGCCGATTTTTCTAATCATGTGCAGACAAACACAATCTGTGATTAATGTGTTAACTGTTGATTTTACTTGTTTTATAAACAAAATATTTCATAGAATTTTCCTGAATTAGACTACATGTACCATTTGCAACCAGTTTAAGCGTTCTCAATTCTTTATTTGGATAAGATAAATTAATCTAACGCTTTATTCGCATTTTTTTCTGTAACGGTGATTTTTGTACATCAGTATTGGGGGAATTCAAATTCATACTTTAACATTAACCCAGCAGGATGGAAAACATTTATACAACACTTTAACAACTAATCAATAATTTTCAATTATAAAAAGTTAACTTGTTTTATAAAAGATAAAAAATTGTAATAACAAATTGTTAATCTGAATTTATAATTTGATGAATTGTAAATACAAATGAAATAAATAAAATTGTAGTATTTACACCGAAGAAGGTGGATTGAAAATCTATAGTGAGGTCGTTATTATTGGTCTACCTTTCCCTACACCTTGATCTACATGTTTAGGCCCTGAAATAAATTCCAAGCAACACATTCCAGACAATTATTTAGTCATCCTTATTTATTTATCATGATAGTTAGACTGACAACACCTTGTTATAAATAGTGAGTTTAACCCACCTCCCCCAATAAAAATACATGTAATCGGTAGGTTATACCTCCTTAAATTTAAATTTAAAATTAAACTTAAATTTTCAGTGCAATTAAGCGTTCATTAAAAAATATATTTACAAAGTCGCACAGACCAAATGCAGACTTCAAAGCTAAGTATTCATGAAAGTTTTATATGTTTGATATCAAAGAACATATCGTATTGATATTAATTTCTCGAATGGTCAATAACATGGTCATTTCAGGCCAAAAATAAATAAACAAATTATTGAACAAACAAACGTACAAATAAACCTAACTTTACAGCAAAGAACTTTCTCTTCTTTAGTGAACAAAATTATCTAAAAACTATAATGGTTCTTATCGAATATTTCAATTTAATTTTGTTTGGTATTTCAAATTAAAACAAGATGTGTTTGTGAAACACTGATGTCCCTGTATGGCAGCTTTCGGCTAATGGTTAAAGTTTCTCAAATGCAACTCAAACTCAAATATTAATAGCTGAAAAATGTTGTTACCCAAAGAAAGGACTCCCAGTGAATACACGAATATATGAGAAATGTGAAATTCCAAGCACTAACCATTCAAAAGATTTAGCCCAAGTTAAAGTTTTTTTAAATGTAGGTCAAACTGCAAGGTCATGGTCAAAGGGTCAAATTAAAGGTACCCAGGGTAAGGCCTTGTCATAAGAAATACACATGTAAAACTTTAAAGCATTAGCACCAACTGTCCAAAATATATGGCCAAGATTAAAGTTTTTCAAAAGTAGGTCTTATTCCAAGATAAAGGTCAAAATTTCAAATATGTTGGAACACAAAGAAAGGATTTGTCACAAGGAATACACATGTGGAAAATAAAGGCCCTGATACTAACTCCTCAAGGTTAATTTTTTTAAAAATGGGTAAAACTCAAAGGTCAAGGTCAATTTTTTTTAAAAATATCCGTTGAAAGGAATACACATGTAAAGTATGAAAGCCTTTGCACCAACTGTTCAAAAGTTATAGCCAAGGTAAAAGTTTGGTAAATTCTTGCAAAGGTGGGCAAAACTCCAAGATCAAGGTCAAAAGGTCAAATACGTTAGAAACCAAACAAAGGCTTTATCACAAGAAATACACATGTGACATATGAAAACCATAGATCCAACCAATCAAAAGTAATGGGCAAGTTTTTGTGGACACACAAACAGGTGATGGGTATACAGACCCTGGTGATGGATATACAGATCCAGGTGATGGGTATAAAGACCCTGGTGATGGGTATACAGACCCTGGTGATTGGTATACAGACCCTGGTGATAGATAATTCAGACCCTGGTGATGGGTATACAGACCCTGGTGATAGGTATACAGACCCTGGTGATAGATTATACAGACCTTGGTGATAGGTATACAGACCCTGGTGATGGGTATACAGATCCTGGTGATAGGTATACAGACCCTGGTGATGGGTATACAGACCCTGGTGATAGATAATACAGACCCTGGTGATAGATAATACAGACCCTGGTGATGGGTATACAGACCCTGGTGATGGGTATACAGACCCTGGTGATAGGTATACATACCCTGGTGATAGGTATACAGACCCTGGTGATGGGTATATAGACCCTGGTGATAGACAATACAGACCTTGGTGATAGGTATACAGACCCTGGTGATGGGTATACAGATCCTGGTGATAGGTATACAGACCCTGGTGATGGGTATACAGACCCTGGTGATAGATAATACAGACCCTGGTGATAGATAATACAGACCCTGGTGATGGGTATGTAGACCCTGGTGATAGACAATACAGACCCTGGTGATAGGTATACAGACCCTGGTGATTGGTATACAGACCCTGGTGATAGGTATACAGACCCTGGTGATGGGTATATAGACCCTGGTGATAGACAATACAGACCCTGGTGATGGGTATACAGACCCTGGTGATGGGTATACAGACCCTGGTGATAGGTATACAGACCCTGGTGATGGGTATACAGACCCTGGTGATAGATAATACAGACCCTGGTGATAGATAATACAGACCCTGGTGATGGGTATACAGACCCTGGTGATGGGTATACAGACCCTGGTGATAGGTATACATACCCTGGTGATAGGTATACAGACCCTGGTGATGGGTATATAGACCCTGGTGATAGACAATACAGACCCTGGTGATAGGTATACAGACCCTGGTGATTGGTATACAGACCCTGGTGATGGGTATACAGACTCTGGTGATAGGTATACAGACCCTGGTGATGGGTATATAGACCCTGGTGATAGACAATACAGACCCTGGTGATAGGTATACAGACCCTGGTGATAGGTATACATACCCTGGTGATAGGTATACAGACCCTGGTGATGGGTATATAGACCCTGGTGATAGACAATACAGACCTTGGTGATGGGTATACAGACCCTGGTGATGGTTATACAGACCCTGGTGATAGGTATACAGACCCTGGTGATGGGTATACAGACCCTGGTGATAGATAATACAGACCCTGGTGATAGATAATACAGACCCTGGTGATGGGTATACAGACCCTGGTGATGGGTATACAGACCCTGGTGATAGGTATACATACCCTGGTGATAGGTACACAGACCCTGGTGATGGGTATATAGACCCTGGTGATAGACAATACAGACCCTGGTGATAGGTATACAGACCCTGGTGATTGGTATACAGACCCTGGTGATGGGTATAAAGACTCTGGTGATAGGTATACAGACCCTGGTGATGGGTATATAGACCCTGGTGATAGACAATACAGACCCTGGTGATAGGTATACAGACCCTGGTGATGGGTATACAGACCCTGGTGATAGGTATACAGACCCTGGTGATAGATAATACCGACCCTGGTGATACATAATACAAACTATGGCAATATATAAACAGACCCTGGTAATAAGTATACAGACCCTGTAAACACAATTAATTTATAAAAGTAATATATGATAAATGCATAAATAAATCAATAAATAAATGCATGCATGAATGAATGAATGAATAAATAAATAAATAAATAAATAAATTAATAAATAAATAAACTAATTAATTAATTAATAGAATAAGAA
This sequence comes from Saccostrea echinata, assembly GCF_033153115.1. Taxonomy (NCBI): domain Eukaryota; kingdom Metazoa; phylum Mollusca; class Bivalvia; order Ostreida; family Ostreidae; genus Saccostrea; species Saccostrea echinata. The sequence goes on from NW_026889793.1 coordinate 943,797, forward strand.
ATAAACGAAGGAATGAATGTAATAAATAAATAAACAAATAAATGAACTTCCTAATGAATTAATCAATTACTTAATTATAAGAATAATAAATAAATGAATAGATAAATAAACTAACAACCATACAAATTAATAAATCAATGAATTAATCAATAAATAATTAATTAATGGATGGAATAATTAATAAATAAAGGAAAGAATGTAATAAATAAAAAAATACATAAATACATTTTTTAATAAATTAATCAGTTACTTATATAATTATTAGAAAGATAAATAAATAAATAAATTAAATGAAATAAATAAATAAATAAATGAAATAAATAAAAAGTAACTGTAAAGTTGATTCATTTATTCTTCTGCTTTTTAAATAAAAGTTGATCGAATTATGCATAAATTTCTGCATCTGACTATAGTATCAGTCTGCATTACTAGTTTCCATTATTTATTCCGAATTTCCTCCTCCCGTTTTCCGATCTCGATGGAAAATTATTGCGCGCATGCGCTCTGCCTGGTTATAGAGGCTGGTTACGAGATCCAAAAAAGCATACATATTATACCTCCGTTGTTTGTCTAGTCATCTGACTACATATTTTTCTCCTCTAAAAACTAAAGAGTTCCAACAAGCTGATTGGTTGTCAGTTCTAACAATATGGAGTCTCTCGCCACTGTTCACGTTCTTGGGTACGGAAAGGTTGCCCCACTGCTGGACGTGTAAGCAATTACGTTTCTTAGTTAAACGATGTAATGTTGCCAATAAGCCCTTAAATTATACAAACTACCAAGAGTTGTCAAAGCAAGTTTTGATAACTTTTTTTTTATACTTCTCTCAGTGTTTTCATAGTATCTTGTTCAAAGATACATAAAAGTACATATGTTTACGTTACTGATTTGACATAAATTCTTGTATTGAAATATTCCAACAACTAATCACCCTTTCCCATTTACTTAGAAATTTCTGGCTGGTAAAGAGAAGAACTTAATATGATTTGTTCTGTTATTATTTTTTTTTTTAGAACTGTGCAATGTGTAGTGAAAAATCTCTCATCCATGTGTATTGAAAGCATCACCCTGCTACCAGGCAACCTAAAAGACAAATGTCTCTACCTCATGTCAAAGAGGGGCTGTATCACAGACACAAATCTTCCAAAAGTATGTAAAACTGACAAGATATCAGTTCACATCAGAATGCAGGAGTTCATTCTTAGATTAAAGGAATAGAATTAATGTACAACTATATACGTTACTGTAGTTAGAATAATCTAACTGTGTCTAGGGACAAGCCCGCACCAAACTGGGTCCGTAGGACAATATATCATTTTAACGATAGAACGTTCTATCTAACATTACTGGTTTAAAAAGTAAAGTACTAATGTACAGATGACAGCCAGTATTAATTTTTTTTTTAAAGCATACCTTTTAAACTTGCATCATTTTTAGCTTAAACTGTAACTTGAAATAAGTTTAAATTTCTGTAGACATACTTTTTTTCCTTGTGGAATTTAAATTTATGCTATGTATGCTGTCACATGTTTTCCATGGAAATTTGTCACAGCATACTTAAATTGCATTGAAGGCACAGAAAGGCAATTCAAGAAATCTGTTTAAATTTTTACCCACGGATTGAACAGAAATTTTGATTTTATGGAATTTTGACCCTGTGGAAAAAAAGTATGTTTACAGTATAACGTTGATAATGACTCTTTTATCTATACAGGTGATACATGAAAATCTGAAGGTTTTAGACCTGAGTGAATCAGATGTATCAGATGAAGGACTGAATCACCTGTGTAAATGTCCCCAGCTTCTAAAGATAGATCTCAACTCAGCAAAACAATCTCGTACCAACATCTCATCTCAAGGTAATTATCACCTGTGTATAAGTCCCCAGCTTCTAGAGATAGACCTCAACAAAGCAAAACAATCTCGAACCAACATCTCATCTCATGGTAATAAATCAGTCAATCTCATACCATATCTCAAGGTAATTATCACCTGTGTAAATGTCCCCAGCTTCTAAAGACAGATCTCAACTCAGCAAAACAATATCGTACGAACATCTCATTTCAAGGTAATAAACTGGTCAATTTCATACAGAGTTCTTATATCCAGAGAGTAAATATACCTTATTTTCACCAGACACATCTCATTTTAAGGAGTTAAATGTACAGATTCATGTGCCAACATGCATGTAATGTTCAATCTGAAAGGTACCAAAATCTCCATTGAAGGTAATAAACTTGGTCAATCTCATACTAGCCATTTCCATGTGGTAAATGTACATTCTGATACAAACATGTTTTCTTAGTTATTATTTTTAAATTCTTTTTTCTTACCAATATTTCAACTCAAGGTAATTTATGAACAGTTATAACATATAAACTTACATGTGTCGATCTCTATACCTGAGAAGAAAGCTATCATCACATGCTTCATTTATAAATGATATTGGATGACAACACAAAAATAGTTTGTAACCTTTTAAAAGAAGGATAGGATGTATCATGTACATATTTTTTTTTAATCTTCCTTGTAAAAAAGTCATGAGAATTACATGTAAATCATCCCAGTCCCTTCTCTCTCCACAATGACTTTCTGGAAACATTTAATCCCTAAACTCACTTTGTATCTTGTGTTAATTCCAGGAATTATCCAGCTAGCACAAAATTGTCATAACCTACAGACTGTCTACCTGCGAAGGTGTCTTAATCTGACAGATGAGGCTGTGATCGCACTGTCTACAAACTGTTCACAGCTTCGTTACCTGAATGTGGGTGGGTGTTCACTTTTGACGGACAGGTGTCTGGAGGCTTTAGGGGAAAACTCACGATTTCTTAGGTGTCTCAATGTGTCCAACACAAAGGTAAATTTTCTCATGATGAGGAAATGTTCAGAGCTCTGATTAGTTAGTTAGTGGCCAAGGTGGAACATGTGCAAATGTACTTAACTTGGAAATAGTAATTCATTTAGAAAGATCACCAGCCCATTGAGACATTTCACAGATGCTAAGCATTTCTAAGTTTGGAATCTCAAAATATTACAGAGCTACACGCACATGGTCATACTTACCTTTTCTATTACAACACAGATTACAGATGCAGGGATCATGAATATAGCAACAGGTGCCTGTAACCAGTGTCTGAAGGTAAGTGATATATATATATATAGAGAGAGAGAGAGAGAGAGAACCTTTTTATCTCAAGCTCCACAGAGCCGAGAGAAAAAAACATCAAGCTCCTGAAAAAGAAGTGTTTGGGATTTCCAATTCACTTTGACATAACTATCCATGATTCTCTCAAAATTTTGTCAATTGTGCAAAATTCATTTGTTTCACAGGAAGTCCACATAAATGGTTGTAAAGCATTAACAGATGAGTCAGTGGAAGCAATTCTTCAATTCTGTCCACAAATCAACATATTCCTTTTCCACGGATGTCCAAAAATTACAGGTATATCAATTCTAAACTTAGATATTAATCTGAGTTACTTCCCTTTAAGTTGCATCTAATTTTCCCTTAAAAAAAGTCATTATAATTTACAATATTCTATTTAGTTTATTCTAATAAATTTGTAAAGATTGAAAGTCAGCATTAAGCTTGTTTTTAAAATATATTATATCAGGGATGTCAATTTTAATAAGGGGAGTTGGGGGAGGGGGGTGATTTATCACTGTTTCAGTAATAGGATTTGGCTGCTTCAAGAAGTAAACTATTGAAAATAATTTTAAAACAGCCTCTTCAAATGAATAAATTCACCTCTTCACTTCAAAATTATTGAAAGCCTAATTTATTAGAGTTTTTTTCAATCAATGAAACAACAATTAATGGTTCATATCATCTCTCTATTCACTCAAATTAAATTTTTGCTATTTATGCTCGACATGCTTTTCGAAAAGAAATCAAATATTTATAATTTTAAAAATATACACAATATCAGCATACCTGGCAGGGCAAACTTTGACAGAAATAATGCTTTAGCTTTTGTCAGTGACAATTTTATAAAGGAGTAATAAGGAATACATGTAATAGTGTTACATTAGAAGTTTGGACTTACCAAGTCAGACTGTTATAGATAAGTTTAACTTGATAAAGTCTAAACTTTTAATGTAACAGTAGTCATTTATCTTGGTCAGTAAGAGTTATCTCTCTTATATGTATCAATGTATTGATGAACCTTATTGTAAGTAATTTTTTTGTTGTTGTATGTTATTATAATATATTTTTAATGTTATAGAGATGGCAAGGGAGGCTTTAGAGAATGTCACATTGGAACGAGCTTCGCCCATGAAGCAAGTGACCTGGACTATTTATTAATTACATCTTAATCGCATATCCATTGACCTTTGATGACCTGAACCTTCTATTAAGAGGGCAACTCAACCAGATCAAGTGCTGTGTCATTCAGATGTTGAAAAAAAATTCTATATATTTGATGCATTTCCAAGAGGTGTTGGAAATTTTTTGCTATATTTATATAAAGTTATTGTTTTTCTACACATTTTTTGTTTTCATTCTTCCATTTTACATTAAAAAAATATGTATTGATCACATACCTTACAGGTAAATTTCATAGGTTCAAAATCAGCAGTGACTGTATAGATCTAATAGATTTCTAAAGAATATTATTACTAATGTGAATGCTTGTATGGATTTATAATATTAATGTTTTCTGTTAGTTGAAATAAAATTGTTAACATTGTTGAATGAAGGTTTAGTTTATTATATGAACTATAGATTAGCATAGTTTCCATTCCACTCCAAGAAGGAAAGCAAATCTAGAGTTAGACGTGTGCTTGTTTTGTAGAGTATGTGATTTTAGTTTAGATGTAATCCTTAATTCAGATATGATTTCAATGATTTTGATTAACTAAAATGAATACATGTATAACTACCCAAGGATGCTTCCATATAAATGTGACTAATAATATTAATAATGGCTTTGCTGATTGATTTTTAATGACCCCCCATTTCTGCCCTTTTTTGATTATCTCCCCTTTGATTGGGTATGGGGGAGGGTTGGCCCTTCATTGAACAATTAAGAACACACTTTACCCAAGGAAGATTTGTTCCAATTTAGGTTATAATTGGCCCAGTAGTTCTTGAGAAGAAGTCAAAAATGTGAAGTTTTCAGACGGTCGGATGCCAGACCAGAATAACTAGGACCAGTGGTCAGAAAAGCTCACTTGAACTTTCTGCTCAGGTGAGCTAAAAAGGTTCGAAATGTTATGTAAAGATATTTTATCATTCCATCCTTCTATTAATACTATTCTACTATTTTTGACCATACAGTTACATTAAAGTAATATTTAATCCTCATTCATCATGATTCAGAAATGGTATCAAGTTTCATTTGAAGTTTTGTAAATTCACATTGGGTGTATATTAGAAAAAGACAAATTTAGCACTGAACAAATTATGATTTTCATATTCAGAAATAAATTTCCATTAAAATAAATGAAATGTCCAACTGACTCTTTTTGATACTTTTTATTAGATATTTATATTATGCATTAATAGAAAGCAAATCTGAAGCTCTCAAGTGTCTTATTTGCAACCAAAACAATTTTAACATTTTCTCTGAAAAAAAATTCATATACAATAAAGAAACGCTCATAAGGGTCTTTTATTGGTGAATTAGAGTGATACTTTAAACATCCATTAAAAAATTAAAAAAAAAAACTGATGCATCATACCTCCATATTGCAGATAGTGAAAGAATCCACACAATAAAAATATATAATTATTTTATTAACACATCATGGAAAAGTCTTACAGAACAGACCTGTCCAAGTATGCTAAATTTCAAATTATAATTATTATAAGTTGACAAATTTTAATTGAATTTACCCTACTTTGCTATAAAACCATTGCACTGTTTAAGAGTATTCATTTTATGCGAACTATGATTGTAACCTTGTAAAACAAAGTTTGGAATGAGATATTTGATTTTTAACGGATTGAATGTATAATTAGAAGTCTGTGACGAGACTGTAGCTCTACTGTTGTTTACTATCGATCTTGTATAAAGTCTACTTGTGTACCTACTCTACAAGTCAGAGCCTCGTTTAAAGTCCCTACGCTCCTTAAATACCTCGCGGCACCAAGTCAAAAGTATCTCGCCATAAACTTCTAGCATGCTGGAGTACCAAGTCTTATGGAAATCTGAATAAAACTGTAGGAGGAGTAACGTTTTGAAAGAATTTCACAAAAATGTCTATTTAAACTAACACCTGGCAACAGCAATTGTTGAAATCAATGATTGATTGTATGTTGTTTTACGTCCCGCTCGAGAATTTTTCACTCATATAGACACGTCACCATACCGATGAAGGGCTTCAAATTTAGACCTTACCCGGCACTCAGGGCCATTAAGCAGTGAGGGTTCTTTATTGTGCCAACGCCTATCGTAACACGGGGCCTCGGATTTCAAGGTCTCATCCGGAGGACCCGTGTTGAATTCAAACACCAATAGAATTATTTATTTAAGTATAGTCTAGTTGCACACCACATTTTATTGAAATTTAAACTGTAGGAGGAGGAATTAACAGATTTTTTTGTAACTATGACACCAACGTTTTGTCATAATCAAAAAGTAATACAGAGAATTATTTATCTTTAGTACAGTCGTCTACGTGTGTAAAATTTTATTGAAACCTAACAAAACTGTAAACGGGGTAGCGTTTTGAAAGAATTTCACAGAAATTTTTATTTTATTAACCATGTCAACAACCACTTGGAAATCAAAAACCGATATACAGAATCATGTATCTAAGTAAAGTCTACTTTTGTACCAAGTCATATTGAAATCGGATCAAACCTGTAGGAAGAATAGGGTTTTGGAAGAAATTCAAAGAAATTCTGATTTGCAGGGCAACACCCTGTGAAGAAATCAAAAACCAACACTTAGAATCGTGTATCTTAGAGCCATCTACTTGTGCGTTTTGAAAGAAATTCAAAGTAAATTCTGTTTTAGTAACCATGCATGGCAACACTCTGTTTCAAAATAAAACAAGCATTCTGAGAGTATTGCATTAGCAATACTAGTCCCCTACCGGCAAGTGTAATCTGGTTCTGTTCCCGTTAAGAATTGAAAATGCCATAATTCCGTCAAAAATTAATGAAGCGGGACGAAATGCAAACTTGATCTGTAACTAATCAAGGTAAAGCCACATACCAAAAATCAGCTCAATATCTACAAGCGTTTAGAAGAAAATTGCGGAAAACCCGTAAAAATTGAAAAGGCCGTAATTCCGTCAAAAATCAATGAAGCGGAACGAAATGCAGACTTGATCTGTAACTCATCAAGATACACTCACATACCAAAAATCAGCTCAATATCTGCAAGCGTTTAGGAAAAAAGTGAGGAAAACCAAGTGGGACAGACTGACAGACAGACAGAGGGACAGACAGACAGACAGACGGACAGACAGACAGACAGACGGACGGACAGACGGACGGACAGACTCAGAGGAAACCTATAGTCCCCTCCGGTTTCACCGGTAGGGGACTAATAATAACGATATTTAGAATTATGTATCTTAGTATAGTCTACTTGTGTACCAAGTCTTATTGAAATCAGACAAAACCTGTAAGAGGACTAGTTTTGAAAAAAAATATATTTACAGACAGAAGGAGGGACGGACGACGCACACTTTACTAATGCATAAGCTCTTCTGGTGTCTGACCAGTAGAACTAAACAGGAACAAAGATCTCTCTCTCTCTCTCTCTCTCTCTCTCTCTCTCTCTCAGATTGTTACAACTGCGCAGACTAAAATTAAAGTTTCAATTAAAAGAAAAGAGTTTGATATAAATCTGCTTCCGCCGGAAGTATCGTCACATCCGTTGTCGTCAACCATTTCAATTCTCCCGTCAAGACCAGTGGTTAAAGGGGACATCAGCTTTATGTATTCGGCAAATACATCTGTGTCCAGAATACCTTCAAATAAACAAGAAAGAGTGTTAAATTATCACGGCTTAAAAAGGATACTAAGTCTCCTCATGGTTCATCAATAACTTTTTTTTCAGCAGACACTTAATTACTACTAGAGTAAAACTTGTCTAATCCGGCCACCACTGGTTCCAAAGAAATTGGCCGGATTAGACAAAGTTCCGGATTAGACAACATTTTAAACAATTGAAATTACTGAAAGGGACTTCATGTTTACATCGTATTAGGCAAGATTTCGTAATATACAACATCCGGATTAGACAAGTACTACTTTATACTAGTATTTCTATGAACTATATTGTGTATTGGTCTTATTAACAACTTGTACCCCCACCCCCCACCCCACACACACATTTAGATTAAGATGACATAAGTAGATGTCATGCACGAAATCTTAACAGTTTATATAGGTTTTTATAGGACGATCATTTGATTCGGGGGGATGGCGGGGGGGGGGGGGAGGCTAGCAAATTTTTCCGAGTTAGATTATTTATTTATTTATTTTGAAATCGGTGAAAGAAAGATTATTTATTTTCTTCTTCACTAAAAAAAAGTCTGACATACAAAAAACAAGGGGGGGGGGGTGCCAAACTCCAAACTTCTATCAGGATGGGGGGGGGGGTGCACAAGTAAAGGATACAGATTAATTTTCTTGCCAGTTGAGGACGTATTATTTATTTCCAACATTTTCAAGAACAGATTCGTTTCAAAAATCTGCCAGCCCCCCCCCCTTCTCAGAGTCAAATATGGTCTTCCCCTATAATTGAAAATTGTTTTGACTGAACTTAAGTTCAAAGCAAGGTCACGGGTGCACTTTAACAATGATAAAAACGTTTACAAAAGGGGGCTGTGTTAATTTGATTAAGAATAATCAGCCATTGATGCACTCACCCACAACGTGTTTCTGTATAGCGTTGTCTTTAATCATTGTGTAGCCGTCACCTCCATTTAACAGGAAGTTGGATAGAACAATGTCGTACAGTTTTTCATCCTTTAAGGAAACAAATTCCGGAACTTCACATTCCGAGCACAGAACTTTCACATCTACAACCCTTTGACCTTCTGGTTTCTGTAGGTTGTATTTCACCCTTATGCCTGTTTAATTAAAATTATAAAGAATCTTCTTTTTACTTAGTAGCCATTACCATCATATAAAACCTTTGAGACAATTATTGTACATGAATAGAACACGGTAAACGTTCTGTACGCTTGAGTCATTACAGTTTTTGAATACTAAGTATATCTGAATAATTGAATATAATTTTTTTTTAAAAATCTGTTCATACCTGATATTTGTAAAAATCCACCATCCGGGTCCTCTTCATCGTATGACGTCACACTGTACTCTAGTGCCTGACGTAAGTTCCGACCCGGAAGTTGTATGGTGTCCATCGTATTTCTGTACGGCTGGACTTCTATTGCATTTCCCAAAGTTATGGATCCTGAAAACCATTCCAATAAGATATTTCAAAATATTTTTTTTTTATTGCACTTTGACCAAGCAAGATTTTCTTAAAGCATTCATGCAGATTATTAAGATTTTGAGTGCAACAGAAAATCTTATCAAACACTTGCTTTTGATCAAATATGACTCGATAGATTTTCATTATATACGAAAGTATATTATTCCAGCTTGAGCTATAATCAGAAAGATGCATGTTCAAAACAACTAAGGAACGACATATGGTATACATACTCCTTAAATGGAAACAAAACCTTCCTGGGTTTTTCCAAGGAGAAATATTTAATAAAAGCAATTGTTGGGCATTTCATTGAGGAGTATGTCTACTTGGTATGATGGATGGAAATCATCAAAATTACAATGAAATATTTAATTATATACATATCAAAATCTGAAAATATCATTCTTACCTCTTTCAAACGACGACCTTATGGATCCGGAGTTAACAAGGGCTATAAATACCCGAGTAGAGTTGATAGTGTCAGCATCTCTTAGACTCATGTGCACGAAGGAATCAGCCACCAAATTTCCTGAAACAATAAAAAAAGAAACATTTTAACATTCATAATATAGTTTTGTTTACAGTTTTACCGTCTACATACCCATGACCCATGTAACACTCTCTCAGTGTAGCTCTACTAGTCCCTCTTGACTATATTACTCCTCTCTATTGTCTGGCCTCTATACCTACCCATATTCTACTTTCTCACACCCCCTACTACCCTCTACACTATATTACAATGTCCAATGTCTGACCGCTATACTTACCCATGTTTCACTCTCTCATGCAGTTGGCACACAGCTCTACTAGTCCCTCTACACTATATTACACTTCTCCAATATCTGACCGCTATACCTATCCATGTTTCACTCTCTCAGTCGGCACACAGCTCTACTAGTCCCTCTACACTATATTACACTTCTCCAATATCTGACCGCTATACCTATCCATGTTTCACTCTCTCAGTCGGCACACAGCTCTACTAGTCCCTCTACACTATATTACACTTCTCCAATATCTGACCGCTATACCTATCCATGTTACACTCTCTCAGTCAGCACACAGCTCTACTAGTCCCTCTACACTATATTACACTTCTCCAATGTCTGACCGCTATACCTACCCATGTTACACTCTCTCAGTCGGCAAACCGCCCTACTACCCTCCATCTTAACCAGTGATCTACCAATCACTTTCTTTGTGGCGTTCTCAATTTCAAGGAAAAGATCATCTACAATTTTCTGCACTTTTGTGTCTGGAATTAAGACATAACAAAAAATCTGAATTTTACTGTAAATTTCTGTTTGATGAAGAATATTTTGCTTCCATATCTATAATTGAAAATTGGGTACTGTTGGTCTAGTCCTATTTACACACAAGATCACCTTTTTACAATCCGGGGGAGGGGGGGGGGGGGAGTCAAAGTTTTATTAGACATGCAAGGAACTTTTTTTTTACATCTTAAGTTATTTGTGTTAATATTCGAATATCTACAATTTTTCAGCATTTCAGACGTTTTATTCGTGTGATTTGACATCGTTTTAATTCATATCTAATAATTACAAATAATTATGATTTTTGAAAGTCGTCTGGAATTTTGTAGGTGCCATTTACACACATGTATAGAGCCATAGTACATGTGCACGTGTATTTCACACACAAACTGTTGCAATAAATATTTGAATAATTTCGTTTGTTGATTTAAAATACCCTTTGCCACTGAGTTGTTCAAAATGATTGGATTGCCGCCAAAAGAAACCACTTTTCCGTTGTTATCGAATTCGACTTGCAAAAAACCTAGATACTTTCCGAATGCATAATCCTGAACCACCAGAGTTCTCTCCCCATTCGATTTCTCAATCACGTGAGGATATTCACCCACGGGCTTCTCAACAGATGGCGCTGTGCCTGGAATAAATAAGCTTTTTGTCAATGGTAGTTAGGCACATTAATTAAAGTGTCCAGGAGGAGAAGGGAAATTGCAAAGAAAACCAATATTTGTCTTTAAATTCAATTCAAATCAAGCATATACATGATAATTATTTTTGATTTTTACATCTTCAGCATGCTTGAAGACTGAATGCCTTTATTACGGAAAGTTCAAAAACTACATTAAAGACAGTGACCAAAATTATCGTGACAGGTAATGTTTTTTAACAAATATTTTGATATTTTTATTCAAAATTTGTATATGACAATTATAGTCATAAATAAATAAATTTCAAACAGAGTATTAATATGTAACATGACACAATATAATGTATGAAGGAATCGGGAATTGAATCAGGGACCACTGCATCACAAGTCAAGTGCTCTACCACTGAGCTACCAAGGCCAAATCCAATGCCCGTCCTTTACATTCCCCCCTCCTTAAATTGTCTTCGTCCTCTAAATCACAACCCTGTTATTTTTGCCCCTGACAGGACTTACAACTGCAAGTTCAGAGGAGGTCAATGGCACCAAATAATGTAGTTTTGGAAAGGGAAAAATGTTTGGCTGGACAGGAAATCGAACCCTGGACACCTGCGTCACTAGTGTCTTTCACTATTTAACAATTTTCAATTGCCAATGAGTACATGACTTGTACTCATTAGCAATAGAAAATTGTTAATTAGTGAAAGACACTAGTTAGATTCTCTACCAGCCCATGCTGATGTCCACGACCCAAATCAAATTACAAAAAATATGTTTTTTTTACGAACAAAATCATAATCAACTCTAAAGAAATACAAAAGTTCTTCCAAATATAATTACAGATCTATACAATAATAATGATTCCATTCAGCACATAAATCTTTTCTTCGTTAAAACAATAGATCCGCGCCTGTATCCCTCACCTTTGTATAGAAATGTATTGGTGTGTCCTCCAACTACGACGTCAACGCCCTCTACCTGGTTAGCGATTTTTGTGTCCACAGAAAATCCGGCATGGCCCAGAGCGATGATTTTATTGACCCCCTGACTTTCTAACTTCTTGACCTCGGCACGGATGGAGGTCACCTCATCCTCAAATTTCAGGCTTCCTTAAAAAAAAAAGGGGGGGGGGAGGGAGGGCAAAAGAAGGAAAGTTATTTATAATGACATCTACAAGCATATGTTACCATGTTGTTTGTTTTCTATAGCTTTAAAGCTTTAATTCTTAAAATAAGTACAATACAGGTTGAGAAATAATACTAGTATTATATGTGTTGTAACTGGGATAGCTGAGGGCAGCTTTTCTCAGTAAAAAACAATCATCACGTCCATCCTTTGTTTTATGAACGTTAAATGAGCAAATGTCTACTAATAAATACGGTTTCTGAAGGTAATATAAATTTTTATCACTGTATGAAATTCATTTTCTACAGTAGTGGGATTACTTATACATTTAGTTTACATTGAAAGTTCATTAAAACAGCAGCCATTAAGATATGGACGTCTATACTATGGATTTGTTGCCATTAAACTTATTCTACACAGCCGTAATTGTCATTTACTAATGAAAAATTTCTAGGGATGTTATTTTTTTAACATAATAGCTCTGCTCTACATTTGTAATTTCATCCTTGATTTTTTTTTTTTTTTTTTTTTTTTTTTTTTTTTGTGAACAGAATAAAAGCCATATATTTGGTCTATTTCAAGTTTTCATTAATCGACGAACTAATTACAAGCTATTTAATAAAATGTATGCCATTTTGTACAGGAATGGCTGTTAAAAACCAAACATAATGGAAGCAAACAGAAAAAGCACCTGAGCTTTCTAATAAACTAATGGACAACATGAACTCTGTTGTCGGAACACAATCATTTTAACGAGCTGTCAATTTGACGTCGGTTTAAAGTTTCGTCATTAAAAATATGATTGATTTCATATCAAGAGAGAGAACAGATCAGTTTGAAAAATCAAGATAACTTTTTTTAATACTTGTTCCACTGTTTTATTAGATGTTAGTTTTTAGTTCACTTCTGCAAAAATGAAAAGAGCTTATACTTTGCCCCGTCGCCGGAGTTCCACTTTAAAATTTTGGGAGCGGTACATTGGACCATCCTTTCATTGATGCTGTATCTTTGGATGCTTACTTTATGCTGCGGATACTGAAATTCAACTAGACAAGCTAGCAACCAACAAGGAATTTCGTCAAAGGACTGAGAGTACTTAGACAGAATTTTCGACAGTTTATAAATAATAATTTGATAACTTAATTATGCAAGACTTAATTATAAATAATAAATTACACACTCGGAGGCATTTAAACTCATCTGCATAGGGAAAATTCGGGGGGGGGGGGTATTTTCAACGGGAATCATCAAGAAAATTTGTTTCTATCAGTCAAACTCATCGCGGATATACTGCCATGTATTAGGTCTTATTGTCGAACGGAAAAAAAGTGTGACAATAACACTTTAATAGTGAGTGCAGTCCAAAGCAGGGCCTCCAAAGCACCCACCGTCACAGAACCTGAATGGCGGTGGAAATGAAACTTAAAGACTTTATACAATTTAAAAAAATTACAAGGAACATCATATGACAAGTTTTATTTTAAAAAAAATTTCATGTACTTCGTGTCATTCACTTAATTTTGTGCTGTGTTTAACTTTTAATCGTTCGTTTGTTAAAAAATAAATAAATAAATATTAAATAAATAAATAAATATTAAATAAATAAATAAATATTTAAATTAATTAAATAAATAAACTCACCAGGCTGAGATATCATGGGCGTGTCTTTTGTTGTATAACCTATAACCCCGATCTTTTCCCCTCCCACTTCTGTGATGTAGCTTTTAGATACATAAGGTTTGATCCGGGCTTCTGTCTCTAAATTGATGTTGGCGCTGAGAATGGTGAAGTTTGCGTTCTGGAGCAATGGTAGAACACCGGCAATATTGTTGTCAAATTCGTGATTTCCCAAGGCCTATCCAAGATATAAAGTTCATAAACTTTCAGTTCTGATCTGAAAATATCGGGATAAATGATCTCAGTGAAATTTGGACTGCATGGCGAGATGCAAACCTGCAGCTTTTTTGTATGGAAAGGGTATTCATAAGCACTGCCTGATACCCAATCCATTTAGATTTCTGAATAAATATTATTTAAAGCAAAGTAATCTAAGGAGCACTGGGATAAGTAGAAACGTAGCCGTAGGAACCGGGGGCACGGAGGGGGGGGGGGCTGTCCCCAATAATTTTGCCGATATATAGTATACTATAGAATACATAGCAACTGTATGTTTGTGTCCCCTCAGTAAAAACGTCTGATGAACTTTTTCTGCTTGTTAAGCAATTAATGCTTCGTAGTGTTCCTCCAGACCGAAATATTTAGTTTGCCTCACCCCACCCCCACCAACTGAAATTGCTTCTTAAGGACCCGAGAAAGGAATATTTAGTGCTACAATACTGACCTAAACTCACCGTGAAAGAGTTACTATATTTACAGGTATATGTTAAAAAACTATTTTTAAAACTGGGGCGATATTGTATTTAGTCACTCACCATGTTGTTACCCATGCATTTGCCGGGGCATATTGTATAGATCAAACTTTGCATGACAGTAATACAGACAGACGTTGACCTGTAGAGACGGGTACATGTATAAAGCGACATGTAGAAAGCATCGAAAAAATACATAACGGACTGTCAGTTTTTTTACTATATGCAGCTTGATTTTGAGACACAAGACTTATATCTGATATTTGTTTTCGAAATGAAGATGTTTTACTGCCAGTGGGTATACCTGGGTAGAGAACTGAAGCTACTATAGATCACCTTTTGATAACGGATAAAAAGAAACGTCAATTACTTAATTGACCAGATTTTTATAACTTTAGTATGTAGAAGGACCATTTTTAAAAACCATAACGTTTAAGCTGAAGTTATCTTGTACTTTTTCATGTCTTCTAGGACCACAAAGAGTACCCCAAGAGGGACACTCTTTAAGTTACATGTGTTTTCGAATAAGCTAAGTGGTATTAATTCAATGTAGTAATCCCAAATGCCAAATTCTTAAGTTGGAGGGCACATATATATGCATAATGTACGTGCAAAAACAGGGGTGTGCAACTGCATTCTATTCATTTGAGCAGTTTCGTACAATAATTCAATGGCATGTGAACCCTTGGCTTTCATGTTTTATTATTAATCAGCCAGT
This sequence comes from Saccostrea echinata, assembly GCF_033153115.1. Taxonomy (NCBI): domain Eukaryota; kingdom Metazoa; phylum Mollusca; class Bivalvia; order Ostreida; family Ostreidae; genus Saccostrea; species Saccostrea echinata. The sequence continues at coordinate 959,330 of NW_026889793.1, forward strand.
GTACAGAGTTGAAGTATAATTCAGTCTTCGGGACTATGTATTTCTTTCTTTTTTAATTGGTATAGAAAATGCATGACGTGAAAATTTTCAATTAGTTCATTGGTTGGAATGCTTTTCAAGGCAAGGGTGGATAATTTTCTGGTGATCTAATTTCCGTTCGACTTAACCGGGCATTTTTTTTTTCAATATTTTTCAATTTTTAAAAAAAATTCTCCAATCGAACAAATTAAGAAAATTGCAATAAATGAAACTGACACTTTAATTTTTTAAAACAATCACTATAAGAAGTGTTTCAATGAATCTATATTTTCATATTCAACAGCAATGTTCTTTTTTCCCCCTATGTTTTGTCTTTAATATGGTATAGGGCTAACGTCTGTAAAAACTGAGGAAGAATTACAGAGCCAAGAACTACTCAAGAATAATACGGCCTAATAAGTTATGTCAGTTTACTGTTTTGGGTTATTGCTAAAGACGGCAAAGCTTTTGGTTGGGAAAGCAATACTTGAAAGATAATATATTGAACTTTGTGAGTTTTTTAAAACCTATGGAACGAAAAATTATGAATTTTGTAGATGGCTAAAAACTATATAGCTGAACAATGTCATTGATCAGTACATACTGAAATGACAAAGGGATAGCTATTTTTCTATAGGTCCGATAAATATGGTATCGACAAAACAGAATTGGGATTTATTAAAAATATTTAAAATATTTCCTTATTTAAAAAAAAAATGGAGAATTTTAGTCAAAGAAGATAGACGAACAAGGCGAATACAGTTAACACAGGTCTATGTTGCGACAAATAAGACGAAAAATTAAATCTCAGTTACAACAAAAATTTCGTTGATATTTCATCTAACATTAACGCTTATTTTATGTATAATCTCTACAATTTGCAAAAAATCTCACAAAGATTGAAAATTTTTGTCTATGAAATAGTATACACACCAAAGAGGACAAAAATGATCATTTTCTCATATACAATTTTCCCATATGAGAGGGTCTTCGCTCCATTTTTCTGAAGGTTTATCCTCGAAGTATCTATACATTTTTTACTTTAAAAACATGGTGCAAAGACCCATTGTAACACTTTTAATTTACACTTTTAAGGACAGACGATACGTTCCTAAATAATATATAATTTTTTCCAAGATTTTGTCATTGAGGTATTGCTCCTTTAACATGTTTACTCACAGAAAATTGAGGTACCTTACCAGGCATTTGTGCAAAATACTAGAGGGTAGTTTTCCTTATATAATCCTTTTGGAAAAAAAATTAATTTGATAATTAATATCAATTTTTTGAGTGTTTGGATTTTTTAAAGATGATTAGAAACTGGTTTAGAAATTATAAGGTAATTAAAATTTTGAATATTTTTCATACATTACGAAGATATACATAACAGATATTCGAGGAACGTATCGTCTGACCTTAAAACACAACATTCGTGTCTTCCCGAAAATTACTTGAAGTCCATTTAGTCAAGGGTTATATCACAAACCTGATTTAAATGCTGATATTTCTTATGACCGGTATATATGTAGCGTAATGGTAAGCTTTGTTACAATGCGAAATGTAATAACAATGCAAAATGTAATAAACTGGGATTATAACATTTTGAGTCGAGATCAACGCAGAATGTAATAACGCAAAATGTAATAACACGATTTTTGAATTATTATATTTTGCGTTGGGATTAACGCGAAATGTAATAATGCACTTTTTGGTTGTTACATTTTGCGTTACTTAATTTTTTCGTTGCGGACAACGCAAAATGTAACAAAACAATACAGCTACACTTCGAAATCTCGAACACAGATATCTCGAATACCCCGGATATGTCGAAGTAAGGCCGCGGTCCCGACGAAATTTGCTTTATAAATGATTAAAATAAACCCCTCTATATGTCGAACACGGTAATGTCGAATACCCCGGTTATCTCGAAGTAAAATTGTGTACCCATTCATTAAAATTACATGCGTTATCTCGAAGTCAGGATAATTTTCCGCACGGTCCCGTCAACTTCGAGATAACGAAGTTTAACTGTATGTAATAAAACAAAATAGTATTTATTTTTTGTATTGTGTTCAACGCGAAACATCACAAAATTGATTGAAACATATAACGATGGGGAAACGCGCTTCACTAAATAGACAGACATATCTATGACCATGAGACAAAGTTTAACGTTACGGCTCTTACGGATATATCTAAATCTAATTGTTTAATTTTTTTGACGCTATTTCTAACATTTTTATTGAATACTTATAAAACATTAACTTAACTTTGATTGACATGTATATTTATAAATCATTCTGTATTATATATCTATCACCGACATTCTTAATTACCAAAGATTAACCATGGGTCCATTAAGAACTCTTGATATGCATGTACGACGTGCATGTGAACATTGGTTAGCAAATTAGAAGTGTATATGTGTGTGTATACATGTCTAGCGAGGAGAAGCGGGGGGGGGGGGGGGTAGAGTTACTCGTATATTGATCATTGTATTTTTATGCACATGCAGAAAATATCCATTTCATTGTTGAAAAGAGAGAGAGAGAGAGTGAAAATTTTATTTTTGCTGGTCTGCAACGCACATGATTTGTAAAACATGCAGAATGAAATCTTAATTGTCAAGAAACCCCCTTCCCGCTATCTTTACACTGCCAGTAAAAATAAATATATTTCTTTTCTAAATTTCAGGCATGTATCAAAAAGCAAAAGCAAACTGATACACTGATAAACGAAATACACCCCCCCCCCCCACACACACACACACATACATGTACGTGAACATGCGCGTTTCTAATTTGTAATATCTATGATTTGGATATCAACTAATTTTAAATGGCTAATGAAATCAATATATACAAATGTAATAAAATCAGATCTAATGAAAGAATTAGCATATGTTTATTTTTTCTTTTGTTTATTTTTTCCATTTATTTTCTTCATCCACTACTCAATTGAAAATTATTCTCAACCTGATTGACTTAAAAGTGTGTTATTACATTTTGCGTTGTTGCATTTTGCTTAATCTCGACGCAAAATGTAATAACGCAAAATGTAATAATCCAAAAATCGTGTTATTACATCCTGCGTTGTTACATTTTGCGTTGATCTCGACGCAAAATGTAATGACGCAAAATATAATAATTCTAAAAAGTTTGTTTTTACATTTTGCGTTATTACACATTTTGCGTTGATATCGACGCAAAATGTAATAACGCAAAATGCAATAATCCCGGTTTATTACATTTTGCGTTGTTATTACATTTCGCGTTGTAACAAAGCTTGTTAATTTCAAGGACAAATGATTCTCTGAATTTTTAGTGCTAGGGTTCGAATCTCCGAGAATACAATATTTATTTATATTTTTAATTATAGAATAATTTTTCGCCAAGAAATTTTTCCGCAGAAAAGTTTTATTTGTCATAATTTCATTAATGTCAATAAAAGAACTTTACTCTGAATACTAAATTTACAAATTGTATATGATTTTCACATGTATATATCTGAAGCTATCTAGGCATTCTGCACGCCTTGTTCGCCCATTTCCTTTTAATAGAACAACAAATCATCGTCTTCCAGTTGAGTCTGGGTGATGGCGTGGAATTTCAAAAAAAAAAAAAAAAAAAAAAAGAGAGAGAATATGCCATATATTCAGTATGCATCTAATAAGGGACAAAATGCAGCCGAGTGTCATTACATTCTAGAATGTCATTTGTTTCCCAGAATGTCGGGGAAAATATCTGCATAAAAGTATTGTAACAGAAAAATGCATAATTAAGTGGTTTGAGAGTGAGAGAATAAATTGAACTAGAACTTTTCACTTTAGGCAAGGTACTAGTATTAATCTTTAATAATAGGTATTTGATAATTATTATGCATTTCATTAAAAGATAGGACGGAAGCAGTATTAACCATATAATGGAGAACTACATTACGCGGTTGGTGTTTAATTTGAGTCTGCACAAAATTATATACACAATGATTATTAAATTTAGTTCGATATGCTTAAACAAAGGTTTTTTTTCCTGTATGAATTTCTGTGTAGTTATTGGAGAAATGTGGCTTAGTAATAATATTTCAAAGTTTATGTATATACCCCCAACCCAATATATAAATATTTCTAAAAGTCGTTCTTGTGTTTCGATATACATGAACCGTTAAGTTCGCTTCAAAAATACGTAAAAAACATTTTTTTTAAATCGACTGAGTTCTAAAGAACCTTTTAGTATATTCCTTTTTTATCAAACACCCGCAGTGAAGGCATTCACAGTATTTATTTTAACGGAGTTTATTTTATTCAGTATTTTATTCTGCAAGAAGAAGTTATATATACACACTTCACTGTAAACATTGAACAATATGCTATATGTCATTCATGTGATGTGGGAATCAGATATAACTTAATCTCAATTGACACAGGTCATGTGATTTTCTTTCTCAGAGCAGAGATTGAGCTTTCTAGCACTGCATTCCAACCTCAGATGACCTTTTACTGGTAGAAGTTTTTGACAGGATTGAAAACTTTTACAAGTTTATCTTTAAGAAATTTGTAAGCTATAGCTATATCTTTCAAGATAAAAAGAACCTTTCATGTATCGAGTTTACAATGACCCATTAATTTTTTTTTTTTTGCTTGTAATCTGTAAGGCACGTTCGCGTGTACTCGACAAAATAATTTCATTTCGAAATAAATTTCGTTTTGTTCATTCACATATACTCCGTTTCATCCGAGTCTTTGGGATAAAGAAAAAATAAATTATTTTTAAAATTCACTTTAAGTACACTACACACAGGAAAGGGGGTAGCATAATAATTTGTATATAATAGAAGCACACTAATTATAATGTAATTACAATAAACATGCATTTGTTGCTATGATGTAAAAATGTAAATTTTGAGAGAGGGGGGGGGGGGTAAATCTAGTTTAAGCTGACAGTGTCACAGTTTTGTCTCCAGGTTACCAATAAAAGGAACATCTTTACAAAATTAAAGTCTCATTAATTTATTGTGCTTCCTGATTTATTTTACCATATACACATGTAAAAAGTAGCATGTACGCGTAACATGCACGTATACATATTGTACATTTCTATTTAAAATATACTGAATGTCAGGAAGAAAATATTTTGATTTTGTTCTCTTTTATCTTAACACAGAGGTATTGTATTATAGTTAATACGGATATTGTGTGTGAACGTGCATTATAGTACTTTGTATATAATACCGTGTATAATCTGCGTTACTTCCGTAACGAACGCTCTGTGTGTTATAGCCTGTATCACATGTTAAGATAAATATAATGTAAGTGTGATGTATCTTAATAAAATCCGATATCTTTTCCAGATTTTGGGGAGGAAAAAAATTCTTATAAATGGGAGATATTACAAAATTCCACTAAATATTCGGAGAATATCGTCAACATTACTGTGTGCATTGGGGGGGGGGGGGCTCCAAATAGTTCTACAGCGACTATTCATGTTTTTTTTATACAATTGCAAAAATTACTTTGATGGAAATCTACCCAACGGTCCACCACTAAAACCCACATTCATTCCTAATTCCTAAATTTTAGATTGAATGAAAAAATATAAATACCATGGCATCGTAACCGATGAGATTCATCATAGTGTGCGTAACGTATCCTCCATAATGAGAGAACCAGAGGGTCCCCTGGTACTGGTCCCCAGCGTCCAGCAGGAGAGTATTCCGATGCCCCCTTCGGAGCTCCTCGACTTTTGTCTTTATTCTGGCCACTCCGCCAAAGCAATTTGAACTTCCAGAGGAACACTGTCCACCGAAAGCGTTCATCTCCTGTATTCTAGCGTGAACATCATTTGTGTGAAGGACTGTTAATTCATACCCATATGTCATGGCAGGTGTCATAATGATAAAAATATTGATGATGAGTCCAACATTCTTGTTAAAATTCATTGCGGCTGAGGGTTTTAATTAAAAGACAAATTCCAAACCACAGCACTTAATTTTAGTCCTCAAAATAACAAATATATTTTTTCACAGCTTTGTTGACTTCACAATCTTCTGTCCACAGTGTGTTCAGAATAAAAATTTCCGCTATTTAAAACCTTAATGAACTATGCACATAATAAAGCATTTAGTAAACGGTTCCTAAGGATTTTAGCAAACATATCCGCCCGGAAGTTTAATCACACTTAAGATTATTGTTAATCACTATTAATACAATTATTTAGCACAACGGACCTCCAAAGACGATTCACCAGTAAATCTAGTTTCGTTGATCTATCAACAATCATTTATACAAACAGAATAAAAAGTCTTGGGGTGTTTTGAAAAGCGTTAACAGTCGCTCGCACGTCCTTTAGAAAGTTTGTAAAGCTTTTAAGGTACTTTTATCTTACGGACAAATTGATCAATGCTGGTTTGTGAACTTAAATAGAAGAGGAATGTAATCATCCCGAACATCATATCTAGAGGGCATAATGACACTAATTATTCTACAGAGAGAGAGAGAGAGAGAGTCCGACATTTTTAGAAGAAATACGTTAGATCTTTGTATAACCGTGTGCAAATAGCTGTATAATGACTTTACGTAATTCTTCTTTAAATTGGGAATTTTAATAAAGTTAATTGTTTAATTTATCAATCTTGATAAACAATTCAAAAAGCAACTTAAGCTCCGCAGTGTGTACGGTGGCTTGTATAGGACATGGTATGAGAAATCTAAAAATTGAGAGAAATAAAATTTCGTAATTACGAAATAAAAATCGTCTAAAAACATCAGGAGATCTCTCTTAAGTCAAAAAAAGTTTTAACAAGAATAAATGCTATTTGTAGATAACATTGCATAATCATTGCATTTTATTGTAGAAATATATATCTTGATACAAGAAGCACATCAATGCACCCATAACACATGACATTATATTTTCTTCCTCAGAGCACCTGTCAGAGAGAGTTATAAATCTTGAATATAGTCAGTTTCCCATTCATTTTAATCCCGTTATTCCAGGTAGAGTATTCTCCTTGTTTTGGTCAACCCTTTTGTGTCCAAAAGAACCCTGTGTACATACATTAGGCCTTTCAACTGCCGCTAGGGTTCGATGAAAAGAACGATAACCCATTACCGGAACTTGTTTAGAGCGGGTCCGAGGAAGCTAATTGTTTTTAAGGATGTCAAGTTTTAGCATTTCCCAAGTGTTCCTTCACTGACAGGGAAATTAATCCAGTGGTTTTAAAATTTAGTTTAAATGTTCAACTCAATTATCATGTAGTTATAGACACTGTATAATAATATATAAGTGAAATTTTTAATAAAAATATAAAGTGAATTCCATCCCCCTTCTTAATTTTGATCTGATAAATTTTTATACTTGATCGTTCTTCTTCGTGCTTAGTGAAAAGAATAAAATAATTTATTGTTGTATTTAATTGTAGAAATATTTATCTTTATAGATGAAGCACAACAATGCACAAACAAAAAACATGGCATTATATTTTCTTCTTCATAACAACTGTTAGGGAGAGTTAACAAGAGGCCCAAGGGCCTTAACGGTCACCTGAGTATAATACAACAATTTAGAAGTTAAATACACTGATAGATGAAGCATTGTTGCCCTAGCCCCTCCCCCCCCCCCTCCCCTCCTCAAGAACCCCCAAAACTGAGGCCATATATTTAAAAATTTTGGAAGAGGCATCCTTGTCTATCATAATCATGCACTTAGTTTGTTTAAATAATCTCAAGTAGCAGAGAAGAAGTTTTTCAAAGAATCAATGCATTTTCACTATATAATCAATAGAGCCCCGCCCTAACACCAGAACCCCTGACCCTGGGGCCATGAAATTCACAATTTTTGAAAAGGCATCCCTATGCATTTAAATAGTCTCCAGTAGCAGAGAAGAAGATTTTCACCGAATCAATGCATTTTCACTATATAATCAATACAGCCCCACCCTAACACCAGAACCCCTGACCCTGGGGCCATGAAATTCAAAATTTTTGAAAAGGCATCCTTATGCATCATAACCATGCACTTAGTTTGTTTAAATAATACCCAGGAGCAGAGAAGAAGATTTTCAAAAAATTAAAGCATTTTCACTATATAATCAATAGAGCCCCGCCCTAACACCAGAACCCCTGACCCAGGGGCCATGGCTTTCACAATTCTGGAAGAGGCCCACCTCCTCATCATAACTACGTACTTAGTTACTTTATTAAATACCCAGGAGCAAAGAAGAAGATTTTCAAAGAATTAATGCATTTTCACTATATAATTTATAGAGCCCCGCCCTAACACCAGAACCCCTGACCCTGGGGCCATGAATTTCACAATTTTGGAAGAGGCACTCTTGCTCATCTTAACTATGTACTTAGTTCCTTTATTTAATACCCAGGAGCAGAGAAGAAGATTTTCAAAGAATTAATGCATTTTCACTATATAATCAATACAGCCCCGCCCTAACACCAGAACCCCTGACCCTGGGACCATGAATTTCACAATTTTGGAAGAGGCACTCTTGCTCATCATAACTATGTACTTAGTTCCTTTATTTAATACCCAGGAGCAGAGAAGAAGATTTTCAAAGAATTAATGCATTTTCACTATATAATCAATACAGCCCCGCCCTAACACCAGAACCCCTGACCCTGGGACCATGAATTTCACAATTTTGGAAGAGGCACTCTTGCTCATCATAACTATGTACTTAGTTCCTTTATTTAATACCCAGGAGCAGAGAAGAAGATTTTCAAAGAATTAATGCATTTTCACTATATAATCAATACAGCCCCGCCCTAACACCAGAACCCCTGACCCTGGGGCCATGAATTTCACAATTTTGGAAGAGGCACTCTTGCTCATCATAACTATGTACTTAGTTCCTTTATTTAATACCCAGGAGCAGAGAAGAAGATTTTCAAAGAATTAATGCATTTTCACTATATAATCAATACAGCCCCGCCCTAACACCAGAACCCCTGACCCTGGGACCATGAATTTCACAATTTTGGAAGAGGCACTCTTGCTCATCATAACTATGTACTTAGTAACTTTATTTGATACCCAGGAGCAGAGAAGAAGATTTTCAAAGAATTTATGCACTTTCACTATATGATCTATATAGCCCCACCCTGGGGCCAGAACCCCTGACCCTGGGGCCATGAATTTCACAATTTTCGTAGAGGGCTCAATGCTTATTACAATGATGCCAACAGTTTGACTGCTTCATGTCCGGGAGTAAAGAAGAAGATTTTTAAAGATTGCATTATTTTTGGTGGTTTTAGCCCCACCCCTCAGGCCCCGGGGGGGCAGGGACCATGAAATTCACAATTTTTGTTCCCCTTCACCCATAGATGCTATATACCAAATTTGGTTGAAATTGGTTGAGCGGTTCTAGAGAAGAAGTTAAAAATGTTCAAAAGTTAACGCACGAAGCACGACGCACGACGACGGACAAAAACAGATAGCAATAGGTCACCTGAGTGACTCAGGTGACCTAAAAATCTTGAATATAGTCCGTTCCCCATTCATTGATCCCGTTATTCCAGATATAGAGTGAAGGCATTCTCCTTGTTTTGGTCAACCCTTTTGTGTACCAAAGAATATAAGGAACCCTTTTGTGTACATAACAATACCAACTGAAGCAGCCTATATGTCATTCCTATAAACGATAACTCAAAAATCGGCACTTTGTTGGTCATGTTTTACATTTGAGTTACCTGTCCTTAAAACACCACATCGTACAAATCAAATATTAATAATTAATTTTTTTATGATTTAATCAAAGGTATGTATAGGTTATAATCTTTTTTAAGAATTTCATGTACCTACAAAAAAATCTATCAAATGTTTTTTACCATATGTATAACTTGAAAAAATTAGTTGAAAGGCCTACATACATGTACATTTAACAGTACAAAATGAAGCAGCCTATATGCCATTCCTATAAACCATAATTCATAAATCGGTAATTTGGTGATGACGTTTTTCACACTTCAGTTACCTGTTCTTAAACCTCAACATCACACAAATCAATTAAAAATGATTAAATTTTTTAACGAGTTATATTAAATGTATGTATAGAATACACTTTAAATTGAGAATTTCATGCACCTTAAAATCTATTAATCAAATGGTTTTTCCATATGTGCAACTTGAAAAAATTAGTTGAAAGGCCTAATATTACATGTACCTGTGCTTACGTGTATTCCTTGCGACAAGGCCTTTCATTGGATATCACCATTTTGAGCTAGCTCTTGACATTGGAGTTTAACCAACATTTGAAAAAAAACTTTATCCTTGGCCTTGAGCTGCCATACTGGAACATCTGTGTTTCTATAACACTGCGGATATACTAGTATTTATATTATAGACTCAATTCTTAATGCAATATATTGTGTCTCTCAGTATATACAAACATACAGGACAAAATTTCATATATTCCTGAAACACAATACCTCTATAGCGATCCAGTTATAATGGGGACACAGTTAATTTTTACAATGACCGATTTTATTTCTTTCAGGAGAAAACCGTAACTGTCTAAAATCTTTCTGAGTTATATATGACCTTTCATACACAGAGATCGAACAAACCAAAAAAAAAAAAACTTTAATCATATCCGAAAGACATTGGGTCAAGGTCATGAGAAATGAATTGATAATAAGAAGCATGTATATATGTAATGGATATATGCCAAATACTGTTCTATATGTAAAATTATCAGACTGTTTGAGGCCCGTTAGGGCCGAAAACAGTCTGATAATTTTACATATAGAATTGTATGAGGCATATATCTTACTTAAAACATTGCTATTTAAATGTCCAAAAGTTACCTGGAGGAGTCCGATAATTACACAATAGGAGTTCAGGCATCGATAGTTTTCTACCTGAAACCATCTAATAAGTAGACAAAAGAAAAGAGAAAAATTTTTTTCTTTAGACAGTAAAATCAGTGAGTGAACTCTTGTTTCATTCATTCAATGGCAGTCATTTGGCTTAGCAGGAACTATGGACAGTGGTCAGGCGATGAAGGTTTTTTTTTATGATTCGGAAGATATTTTTTTTATTAAGTGCGTTTGACATTGATACAGATACAGTGTTGGATGATATCTTCAAAATGCATTGAGTAAAAATGCGGATTTTTATCTAAAATTTTGATTGGATGATATAATGAAAATCTTGGGTTTAAAAGTGCGGTCATTGGCGAACAAACCTCGTTAAATGAAGAGATTCGCAGAATGGTTCTTTATCAGAAATGGATTTAAATTGGCTTATTCACAGTGCTGTATCGAAAACGCTTTGCAAAAAAACGAATGGAAAGTGTTACTTTTGAGGAAGGTTAAAACTCCAGTTTCGTCTTGGATTTTCTATTTTTAACAACTTAATTTCCTCGCGTTCGCTTTCCCTGAATTTTTTCTCCCTAACTTTTTTTGGTTTCTGGACAAATTAAACCTTGATTTCACTCTAGTTGTTGTTTTTTAACTACCGGTACTGTCCGATTTTGTTATCACTGCCGTCCGATAACATATTATTGGACTGCTAATTATTATTATCGGACGGCTACAGGTAAATTTTTAGACTGCAAGAACAAAGGCATGACGTCACAGCAATGTTTTAAGCTAGGTTTAATTATCGTGACCAGAGGAAGAAGTCATCCAGACTAAATCTGACATTAAAAAAGATGTGTTTGTGAAACAGTGAAACCCCCTTATACCAGCTCATGCCAAAGGTTAAAGATTCCTCAAATGCAAATCAAATTCCAATGTCAAGAGTTCAAAAATGTTGGGACCCAAAGGAGGGTCTTGAAAAAAGGGAAAAGGGAATACACATTTATCTTTTACCTCTCGTCACAAGAAATACACACGTGTAATTTGAAAGCCCTAGCTCCAACTATTCCAAATCTATGGCCAAGGTAAAAGTTTTAAAAAGAACATCAAACACTACGGTCAAAGTCTAAATGACAAAAATATTCATACACAAGAAAAGGTCTTATCATCAAAACTACATCTTTGAAGTGTAAAAGCCCTAGCACTAACCGTTCTTAAATTATGGCCGAGGTTAAGGTGAAGTGAAATTTTGCAAAAGGGGTCAAACTTCAAGGTCGAAGGGGTCAAATATGTTGGTATCCAAAGAAAGGTCTTGTCTCAAGGAATATACATGTAAAATATGAAAGCCATAGCTTCAACCAATCAAAAGTTATGGGCAAGGTTACAAAGACGTACAACACACTGGGGGAGATAACTCTTGCAATTTCAATTAAACGTTTAACTTGATGTCAAATTTGACGTTTATAATAAAGCGTCAAAATGACGACCGAATTGATCCCGACGTAATTAAAAGAAAATGGGATTAGGGACTTGATGTGGTTTCTTTAGAAATACCAAATCGTATCTTTGATTGTTTGCGCTTTTGATGTAAAACCCACCCCTCCTTCCATAAAAAGGGAAGAAAAGAAAGATTATGTCTTAAAATTTCTTTAAATTTATAAGAAACTCGTATCCGTGATCAATATTAGCAGAACAATATTCTTTATTTTTTTTATGATACATTGCTTTCTTTTGTTACAGTTGGCTATGTAACATTCGCATTACCAGATCACGGGCCTATCTTAAAATTAAGAATTAGCCATATAAATACTCTTTTGTTCTCCTTTTAAGAAAAAAAAAGTTTTACGACCCGTTTCCAAAAATTCACTGGTCAAAGAGGAACAACTCTAAAAATTTGGGAGATTTTCCCCTTCCCATCTTGAGTTATTTACTCCTGTTTGCCGATCAGTTATGAAGACACATTTACAATGAATTCTGATGAACTCAGGAACTGAAAACTATAATATATACTCAGTGAGTACCGAAAATGCAATAGAATTGTTTACTGAAATGGTCCGAATTAATGAATATCTTATATGCGGCAAACTGGCCATATCCGACCATCTAGATCTACGATCTACCTCTGTAAACAATTTCAGTGCGCATTTCCTCGAATCAAAACAAAACGTTAATTTGATACATGTATCACTGTACATGAATATTTTGACACATGAATAATTTACTTTAATTTAATTAAACATAGATGGAGAATTTACAGTTTGATAAATTGAAGTTAATGTAGACGAATACGATATATTTCCATTTTATCTACGGAAGCAAAAGAAGGGTGCATACAAGTGTGTGTGTGTGTGTGGGGGGGGGGGGGGTTACTTTTAGACCCCTCTCTTGTTTGAAATAAATAAGAAACAATATATTCCATTTACCAGTCTGTTTACATCATAGAAGAGTTGAATTTTCAACATTGTGCGTTCACTTTTAATGAAAATTGAGATTAAAATTCAATGTAAGTTGAATTCATACGCAGGTATAAAATTAAATGCATTTCAGCCATGTGTATGGACTACATATTGGACACGTGGAATTAAAATCCTTAGAGAAAAAGTTTTACTTTTATTCTAGTAGTTGATAGTTTAAGTCTTATTCTAGTTGTCAGAATTTTAATCTGCATGAATGAATGAATGAATGAATGAATTGGTACTTCAGGGATTTAAAAGATTAAATATATATCTCGAGGTAACCTATGTTTCATCAAGTTCTAATGACTGCGTCCAAAAAAAAACAGGGGGGGGGTGCTTCGTCAAAAATTGCCTATACATCTGCATTTCAATGAACTGAAAAGTTTTAAGAACTCCGATATATAATGTAAATAATTTTTTTAAAGCAAAAAATATTTTCTAGCTTGGAATTTTTCATGTGTATTTGTAGATCTAACAATGTTTTCGTCCCAAGTCTGAAAGACGCTTGAGAAACGTGACTGAAGGAGAAGGGGGATGGGGGTGATTTTTCGCTATAAATTCAAAACGGCTCGTTTAAAAAAATTACAAAAAATTATCAAGATTACTTTTGCAACCAGTTACATGAAAAAAGTATTTTTTCCAAAATTAAACGATAGGTTTTTTCATAAAAAAATATTTAAATAAAAAAATACGCATTTTTTAAGGCTTAAATGAACCATAGTTTTTCAGTTTAAGGTCTTCAAAAAATATTTTGTCAATGAGTACCTCTACAAAAATACTTTATTTGAGTGGATAATTGTTATATGAATGAGTCGATGAAATTTGACGGCCAGACTAGCTCAACTTTTTTGATAATCAAGGATTTTATAGCCAGCCGAATGAAAATTTCTTCTCCGCGTGTACAACCAAAGGGGGGTAACTTTTGGAACTTCCTGTCCAAATACGACTCGAACGATTTTGTCCAAAATGTGCATACGCATTGTATATATAGTCATGTGTAACATATACAAAAATAGCGAAAATTAAACGACAGGAAATTTTTCGTGGTGGGTGTGTTGTACGTCCTTAACATCCTTTACAAAATAAACATGTAGTTCATAACGCCAATGTACAGGATATTTTGGTACTTCAGAGGTAAATTTATGCTTTTTAACACTTAATTGCACTGTTTGACATAAACACTATAAAAATTACATTTTTCAATCCACTTGTCCTTGACGTTTGACCTACTTTGCAAAAAATGCTCTGGAAGGTTGCTTTGAAATCTCTCTTTTGGTTTGTGAGGCAGGCTTTTGATATAGGCATTTACATGTATATCACATTTTTATAAGCTCATGACACTGTAATTTGAAAACGTATATTATACAGTAATCACAGAAACTGAAATTTAAATATCATGAAAATACATTCGGGTCGGTATACCAAAAGGATCGTTGTAGGCTGATAGTATTGCAGGAAAGAAAAACTGCAATCTCTTTTTGGGAGAAATTTGGATTCATGCGGATTCATTTCTAGGTTGGAAATATTTTGACTGGGGTGGACCCCCTTGGGAAAAAAATCCTGGATCCGCGCCTGGGTGCTTAGACACAGATTTGAACTTAATATTTTCTCAAATTTTCTGTATAATATCACGACTTATATATTGCAATAGCATTTCACACGAAAATATAATTAAAAACTTATTTTATCTGGAAATTATTGGAACTACGAATTTCGGGACCCGTTTGATTAACACATCTTTGCACTTAAACAAATTTTAACATTATCCTTAATATTTAAGAAAAAGAAGCGATTTTGTTATGTAATAATGAAAAGTATTACATCTAAAATCCAGAAAATTCAGAGTAGAAATTTTAATGTTCGAAAGCAAAAACCAAATCACCAGTATTGTCAGTACGTGCTCTGTGATGTGTATAGAGTTTAACAAATTGAACACACCCGTGAAACGTAAACTGTAAACAGGGCACGAGCTCTGTTATTGTTAATGTTTACGATTCACCGGGTGTGTTCAATTGTTAAACTCTGCACACACCATTGAGCACGGACTTACAATACTGTGAGTGGGTTTTGCTTTCGCTCTGAATTTACTGGGTTATAGTTTTAATAGTTTTCATTAATACACAACAAAACTGCCACTTTTCTTCAGTATTTTACGAATAAAATTAAAATATGTGAAAGGATGTGTCAATCCAACGCGTCCAGAAATTCGAAGTTTTAATAACTTCGAGATGAAATAAGATTTTTATTGTACTTTTGTATGAAATGCTATAGCAACATATAAGTCATGAAATTATACAGAAAATTTTAGAAAATATTAACTTCAAATCTGTGTCCAAGCACCTTTAAGATGTAAAATAATTATTTTAAATACATGTATCTTATGTAATTTCAATTTCATTATTCACTCTAGATTGGAGGGTTGGGGAATCATATTTCTTTTTGAATGTCAGATTTTCTTGCTATCCTATCGGTCTTACTATAAATTGTTGATTATCATAATAATGATAATCCTAGTAGCAGATTAACCGACCACCCTTAAGATTTATCGTTCTCTTTTATGATGCTATAAAGCAGACGAAACATGCGCTCCTTGGAACACTCTAGTGTATGAATTATACTGGTTTGTTTATGAAAGGATTAACTTTATCCTGTGCTTTCGTTTGAATTCAATTCTTCCCTAACAAAAAATATTACATGTATAGTTAACTATAGCTTTTTATAGTATGAATTTTTTTTTACCATAGTAAATCAAAAGCTATAATAAATCAAAGTCAATTTACTATGGATATCAGATTGTTATATTTTATGTTCTCCAATTCATACATGTATATTTTTTATATATTATATTGCTAATTCTTATTTGCTTTATTTTTTTAAAAAACCTCTTCATCTAGAAATTCAAATATTTGCAAGACTAGCACGAGAGTGGCTGGCTAATTGTCTTCAATTATTTCTGCTAATGATAATTAGCCATTTTCAGGAATCCCAACTTTTGAGGTAGTCTGATAAAAGAAGCATTTTACAAATCTATTTCGTGTATTCCTTATTTACCCCCTCCCCCCTCCCCGCAACCTCTGTTGAGAAATCATGCTTCCAGTCATATTCGAAGTGACCATTACAAAAATATTGACAATGTAAACATGACACAAATGCAGAAGAAATATAATATTCTAAGTTGTTTTTTCCTGCTTTTTCTTGAATTCAGTAGCATCTGGAAACAGCAGTTTTTGCAGTTTTGAAAATATATATAAATATATATACATGTATTGAAAAATAGAGTAAGTGCATGAGTGTGAGTAGCTAGTTTATTTCATCATTCATGGCAGTGTAATACATGTAACGTTTAAAAGTAAAATTCTCCTACACAGTTGCTGTTAAATAAAACATTCGTTTGAGAAAACATTTAGACCAAGTACGATTTAAATGTGTTTTAAGGTAATGCAATACAAATATACGGCATCTTTGAAATAGGCGAACTTTGAAGTGCACTTTTCAGTGATAAATGATAAACATTTCGTTTCTTTAGGATAGCAAAGTGGCAAAAACTTGAAACGTTTTAAAGATAAGTGTAAATAATGCACTTATCAAACATCTACATTGATTTACCCATATAGTCAAACGAAAAGGAATGGCGCGAGAGCAAGATGGAGCAATAGCATGCATATCGCGATAATGTCGCACCATCGCGTTATCGTCGCAACAGCGTTCTCACATTATCGCGCTATAGTCATTGTGCCAGTCTTTCATCATCGCATTGATCCCCAACGCTGTCGTAAAATAGAAATTGATATCATCGAAATTTCGCCTATTTTCATGTATATTGCCATGCATGTATTGGATGGCAAGGCAAATCGGTTCAGTACGTATCGTTCTTGATTTGTACATAACGATTTGTAACATGAACTCTTGAATAATTATGGAAGTAGTGAAAGATATGTTAGGAAAATACGGTTTATAGTAAATTATTTTAAGATGGCAGCTTGAATATGAAATAAGTGACAATAATGAAGAAATAGTCGAACTATACGAACACTACAAATTGTACACATCTGTGATCTTCCCAAGAACTACTTGACCAGAAAAGCTGAAACTTTTGTTGAAGCGTCTGGAGGCAGTGTATACTGTAATTTGTGCAGATCATCGTCCCCAAGGTAGGGTGGGACCAAAATGGGGATTACGTAGGGAAGAAAATCATTAAAACTCTTCTACTAAAGAACAGCAAAGCTATGATGAATCAAATTAAAGTAGAAACATCATCTGGTAGTGTAAACGATTTCAAATCACTGAATATAAGGTTGGGCTACAAAAAAGATCAAAATTACACAGGAATACATATATTTTGAGAAAAAGGTAATGAAAAACAGCAAGGCCAATGTGACTCAGGTAAGTGTTGTGGCCGACAGGCCTATTGTTGGATTTTACTGGTTTACTGGGATTCCATTTCAAATTGGACATGTACTAGATGCATATTTGGACACTTTGAAGCATAAGATTATCCAGCTTTGTCAATAGGCGCATCCTTAGGTCTCAAGAGTACACCTACCCAAAAGAGGTCACAGTGACCTCTTTTTTTTTTGGAATTTCTTGGTTATATTTTTTAATCTCTCTGATACTACCTAGCTTAGAAACTGGCTTGTAATTTCATAGGTTTTTCTCAATTTTAAGAAAACTACGATGCTTGGAATCTTCAATTTCAAATTTTGTCAATTTTGGAATTTTGAATCCCCAGAGTGTGAAAACCAAATAAGTAGCCCTAATTTCCCAAATTAATACTAAGAGACTAGGAATCATCAAAAACTTTGTCAGTTGAAAAATCCTCGGATCTCAACGTTCATCAGCGAAAAAAGTATGTCGTGATGACTTATTTCTGAAATTTCATGGTTATATCTTAATTCAGATAGTAAGAGGCTTAAATTCATCAAAGTTGAAAGTTGGTGTATCCTAGGTCAGCATACTCTATCAATTAGAAAGTAGGTCACAGTTACCTACATAATTATGTACTTTTGAAATTTCATAGGTTTTTTCCTCAATATTAAGGAAACTATGATGCTTGGTATCATAAATTTCTAATTTTGTCAACTTTGGCATCTTGAATCCTTAGTATATGAAAACAAAAGTCAATAACCTTAGTTTGGAATTTCAAGCAATGCCTAATGCATCTTGGGTACTAATGTAGACTAAAAAGTTAGTTAAGGTCACCTTATTTTGATATTTTAACAAAATATATCTATTTCAGTTATCAAGAGGCTTAAAATCATTAAAGTTTGTCAGTTTATGCACTTTGGATCCTCAGAGTGTTTCAATCAAAACAATGAAAAGTAGGTCACTTCGACCTATTTTTGGAATTTTACACCTATATCTCAATATTCTGGATAATAAGATGCTTAAAACCATCATATTTTGTAAGTTGATTCATCTTTGATCATTGGGGTGTATCAACCAAAAGGTTGGTTACTGTGTCCTAATTTTGGAATATCAAACCAACTGAACATTTAGGATTCGTAAGTAGATTAAAATCATCAAACTTTGTTAGTTGGTTTGGGTCCTCAGATTGTGTAATCCAAAAAGTAGGTCACAATCATTCTTTTGGAATAGGATTATATCAAAATATTTCGGATACATATGTAATAAGAAGATCTGTAATCGTCAATCTTTGTGACTTGATTAGTCATGTTGACCATGACCTACTTTACAAGTTTCAAAACTTTATCTGATTTTTTTTATACTAATTAAGAGGCTTAGAGTAGAAATGATTAGGTTGATGTACAATTTAACACAGAAGTGATTCTAGGCCCTTGGGGCCTCTTATTTTTTTTTTTATAACATAAGAGTAGTATGGGTGCATTAAAATATCTATGATACCACTGTTTTGCCAGAAACATTACTTTCCTTTTGGTTTCAATTATTTGTCTACACATTTCTCTACACATAGGAATATTGCAAGACAGTGTACTGTATTTTATTATTGTGGTAAACAGCATGAACTGACATTCTAAAAATAGATATTTTACTAATGAGATTAAATAACTTCATTTAAACCTGTTAATATACTTCTGTGATTCATTTGTTATATTTATACTTAATATCTTTTTGACACTGTTCAATGTTCATGAAGATAGTTATACATTTGTTTTGTGCATTCTTAACATGTGTCTTTTCAAAGAATGTTTATGCATTACCATATTGCACTTCTCACAGGAAATCTGCATTTGTCCTTTATGGAGGGCAGAATGAGAAGAAAGAGTTGATTTACTGGAGAAAGTTTTTCCACAAATGTCACATATGATTCGATCATCAGGGTTTTCTCGATGGACAACTGCAACATGAGACCTAAGAGCCGATTTACTGCAGAAAGATTTCCCACAAATGTCACATATGGATCGACAATCAGAATTTGTCTTCTTCTTCTTCTGGTTATCTTCTAAATGACTTCTCTTTTTGTTTTTTTTGTTTTTACGCTCATGCACATTTAATTTGTGATTTTCATATCGCAGCCTCTTACTAAATCTTTTGCCACAAATTTCACAAACCCATGGTAAAATGCAGAATCTTTCTTTCAAGTCCGAACCATTATGGATTCTGTGCAATTTCTGATGAAGTCGCAAAGAAGAAGTGCATGTGTAGAGTTTCCCACAAATCTCACATAGTCTCTTGCTCGAGGGATTGTGGGTATCCACATGAAAAATTCTGGCCATCCGACTATGAAATCCCTTTCCACAGATCTCACAGAGAAAGGGCTTTTCACCACTGTGTAATCTCTTATGTTCTATGAGTTTAGGTTTAGACTTCAATTTCCTACCGCATACATCACATTGAAACCTTGCAGGCTCATGTACATTCTGATGTTTTTTGAGAAACCCTTTTAATTTAAATGTTTTTGGACACTTATCACATGCAAATGTTTCCATTTTTGAGTGTAAACGTTTGTGTAATCTAAGGGAAGAGGGATGCACATAAGCCTGTTCACACAAATCACATTTATGTTGTTTTATGGTACTGTGCAACATTTTCAGGTGCATCTCATATGTATCTTTTTCTGCATAAGATTTCCCACAATCCAAACAATTGTAGAACTTTTTCACCTTCTTCTTACATTTTTTGTCAGTTAATTTTTCATCTTTTTGTTTATTTTCATCCTTCTTCTTACAACCAAACTCTACAATACTTGGTTGTGCTTTATCTAAAATCATTTCATCGCCTTGTTTATTTTCATCCTTCTTCTTACAACCAAATTCTACAATACTTGGTTGCACTTCATCTAAAATCATTTCATCTTCTTGTCTGCTTTTATCCTTCTTCTTACAACCAAATTTTACAATACATGGTTGCACTACACTTAAAATCATTTCATTTCCTTGTTTGTTTTCATCCTTCTTCTTAGAACCAAATTCTACAATACTTGGTTGCACTACACCTAAAATCATTTCATCTCCTTGTTTCTCTTGCTCCATCACAGTATCTGTGTTCTCTTTTGACTGGTTCCCTGACTGATGACATAGTTTGCATATTAATTCTTTTGGGAGTGGAACTTCCTTACAAGTTTCTTTGCCAACTTTTTTCCGACAAGAAAGACAACAATACCACACATAAGCGCAAATGCTTTTCTGTTTGTGCTCTGCAAACCTTTCCAGATTTGGAAATATTTTCTTACAAACCTCACATTTTGGAATTTTTGTTCGAATGACTCGAATAGTTTTCGGAGATTTTCCATCACTCTCATATGTTGGTAAATTAACTTCTTCCATTCCAGCCTTTGGTTTCTTACAAATAATACCATGAGTGTGATTCAGATGATGCAGTGCATTTCTTTTAGAATAGAAAATCTCTTCACAATACCCACATTTAATGGTTTCACTTTGGAATATCTTGTGCTGGTGAACGTGTTTCTCTAGATTTACTGAATTAATAAAAGCCACATCACAAATTCCACATTTGAAAAACTTGAAGTCGGTCTCACTCATTTTATCTTTGTTACAATTGTCTGCATTTTCTTCCTAAAAGAAAGAAATATCTTATCTTAAACCAATTATGAAACACAAACAATGTATGAGTTTTAGAGTCATTGACAAGTCCAATTAAATTCACTTCCAATTGCTATAAATTCTACAAGCTTTCATTTTTCTCAACATTCAAATTCCCAGCAAACAAAATATAGAAAATTTACTGGGTTACATTTGAACATGTAGAACTGAGGTAATCTGAATGTTATGAAAGTCAACAAGTGGCCAATGGGCCACAACGCTCACCTGACTAACTTTGGCCATGGCCTTACCGCTCTTCACTAGATCCCCCCTTTTGGCCCCACCCTACCCTAGGGGGCCATGATTTCAACAATTTAGAATTTATACTACCCCAGGATATTTCCACATAAGTTTCATCATTTCTGGCCCAGTGGTTCTTGGGAAGAAGATTTTTCCTATATATATATTGCAACATTAAACTTTGATTCCATGTTTGGCTGCACCCTACCCTCGGGGGTCATGATTTGAACAATTTAGAATCTACACTACCCAAGGAAGCTTCCACATAGTGTAAACCAACTATTATTTGCGTCATCTTTTATTCGTGATTCGTCAGTTTGAAATCAATCCGCGGTGTTTAATTTTTGAGACTTAGGAAATATTCTCTACAAATACAAAGCATAAATTAATTCACAGCAATTAATATTCGAGAGTTAAAGCAGGTCGCGAAACTCACAAATATTTCTCACAATCGAAAAAAAGTTGGTTTACAGTAAGTTTCATCTTTTCTGGCCCAGTCTGTGGTTCTTAAGAAGAAGATTTTTAAAGATTTTTACTATATATTTCATTGTTAAAATTTGATTCCTTGTTTTGGTCCCACCCTACCCCTGGGGGCCATGATATGAACAATTCAGAATCTACACCACTCCAGGATGATTTCACATAAGATCAGGGGCTGACAAATAGATTTTTCAAGTACTTGCCCATGGGCGAGTACATGGTCAAAATTCAATTGCCCTACCTGAATTTTTACTTGCCTCACCATAAACTATGAAAAGTAGGAAGACAAAAAAATGATTATTACAAGTGCCCATCTCCACTTAAAACTAAGACTTATTATTTTATGTCTTGAAAAAGTCACTTGCCCTCAGGCAAGTGGTTAATAAAAATTCACTTGCCCATCCCTAAAATTCACTAGTCTCGGGCCTCAGGCAATGGGATTTATCAGCCCCTGAAGATTCAGCTTTTCTGTCCCAGTGGTTCTTGACTCATTAACAGTGCATTGATAAACTGTTTGACGGTATATCGCAGTATATTTTTCCACGGATCAATTCACGATACACTAAACTGATATCGCGATTTGGTTTAATTGGTCCAGAATTATCCGAGTCATCTGTTTTATTTCCTTGTTTACAATTTCAAAATGGCTTCCACACAAAACGTGAGGTTAACGAACACATTAATGGCAGTTAAACTCATCTCCAGCATCTTACAGACCTCATGATTAAAAGTTATAGATGTTAAGACAAATGATTAACCCTTTAGATCTAAATGTATTCTTGGTAATACACGATATCTCATCACGCGTGTATTTCGATGAAAATTCGCTGTCTTGTTGACTAAAATATGTTAACACGAGAAATTTTACAACTGGTTTTCTAGGTAAATAAAAGGAATAAAAGAATGAATGTCTTTCTTTTTCATTCCAATTTAAAAGGAAGATTATTAGGAAAGGTCCCAGTAGTTCCCTGCAAATGTTTATCATTGGTTTAGAATATTGTCACAACTCAAAGATCTACCTACATGTATCAATCCAATTCAAGTTAACAAAATGATATTTTAATTATTATCACAAAATATGAACATTTGATATAACCCTGTCAAGTGTAAAAAAAAAATATGATGACAAACTTGAAAGACTTCTTAACCTTGTCATGTATCGTGATACCTTTTGTATCGTGAACTGAATACCATGAATAAGTATCGTATCGTGAGGTTGATGTATTGTTGCACCCCTATTCTTGACAAGAAGATTTTAAATTTAAAGATTTTCCTTATATATTAAAATGTTAAACTTTTGATTCCCTATTGTGGCCCCACATTTCCCCTGGGAGCCATAATTTAAACAATTTAGAATCTATACTGGGTTTTTAAGGTCCTATTTGAAGGACACAACTTACATTTTAAACATTATGAACATAAAGTGCTGAATGTTTGGCAAAGGAATAATGGTTATTTATTTTTGTTGAATTAGGTCTGTTGCAGCTGTAGCCTAAAGAATTGAGATTAGATAGAATGTTCTGATGTTAAAATGATAAATGTCCTATGGACCCGGTTTAACAATAGAATGCGTTCTGTGTATTGGCAATGTAGAAAAGAAAAATGGGAGATAACTCTAACTCAGTGCATACTCTTTGAACAATCCAGAGAGTTCCGAATGTCAACATGGCATGTAAATTTGAAGCAAGAAAAAAAACATTGAGAAAATGAGTTGAACTTTCATATTTATGTGGATTATATTTAAGGTTAAAACATATAAAAGGCATACACAACCTCAAAAATGGTTTGTTATAGTTAAGGACATTGGCAAGGTTCCTGGTTATTGTAATAGAATTTTTCAAGAACTTTTGAGTAGGTTTAATGCACTAAACAGGCTATATTCTGGATCGTTTTACCTACCAATCCAACATTCTTTTTTAGATTTTGTCAAATTAGTGTTTTTACATTTCTTAATGCATTTTGATAAAAGGGATCTACATAAATTTTCACCTTAATATTTCTTCAAAACCAGGGTTTGACACTAACGTTAGTCCGTTAGTCTCAGACTAATACATTTTCATTCGGACTAATAAAATATGTGGCTAATTAGTCCGAACGGACCAATAAAAAATTTTGAAAAAGAATATGAATAAATTACCGATGTCCGATTCTCGACTTTTACTAAGAAATCCCGCGTGTATTTTTAGATTTCTAGCTTTTGGCGGGAGTTACGCAATACCGGGTCAATTCAGCGCTTAATTTTTCGACTGATCAATATGAAGTATAAGGTTTTAGCGATCATGATTTAGTATGACTCTTTTAAGAAAGATGTTGGACGTTTTGGATGTAATGTAAAGATAAAAAAAAAAACGAGATCGGGAATACGATCGTACTTGCTGATTGCAAGATTTCATGAATCTGTGGAATAATATATTTCACATAAATACTTTGTTTATTTCAAAAAATAATATGTATATTAATTGTCATGTTAAATTAATGTTAAAAAACATTGATGTTTCTTTTTTTTTTGACGGACTAATAAAATCGCGTGCGGACTAGTAAAAGTAATGAAGCACTAGTCCGGCAGGACTAAAGCCTTAAAAAGTTAGTGTCGAACCCTGAAAACCCATTTATTTCATACAGTTTTTGTATTATATACATTATTGTATCTTCATTTCCTATGACTTCTAGATATTTTGGCTGAAAATGTATATATAGAAACAAGACATGGATATACCGGCATCGATCATCATTTTTGAGTTGCGTCCCTTAACAGCTAAAATTGGTCAAGAAACTGGTTGATTGTTTTTATCATGTAATTGACTGAATTGATTGAAACACATTGTCATAAAAATATTGGCATGGATTTATTTTTAACTTTTATTCGTAGTTACTAAATGCTGATTCCTTCACACAACCTAAGAACTGTTCTCAGTCAGCATGGTCGATCTACCTTTTAGCATCTCTATGTCACATCTTTGCCCAGCTTCCCAGCATACTGAGCATAACTATGGTAAATGATGACCTGTTGGCTCTTTGTCCCTGAATACAATGTACAACAAAGCCATTACTACTTTTCTTTCTTATAGATTATTCTAAACGTTGAAGGAAGTACACATGCTTTTGTTTACCTCTGTAACATACGCTTTCTTGGTTTTCACCGCTTAGAGAATTCTACATGTTATAAGTGAAAAAAAAACCATGTATTAAACCTTTTTTCTCCGGAAAACCCTGACTTGCCAATGTCCTTAATTTGGTAGTTATTTTCAGTGCAAATCCTTTTGATTCTTCAAAATAATTTCGGAGCAATTCTGCAATTTTTTGCTAGTATATGGGAGGCATTCTAACTGTGGTGAGGGCTTGTCCCGAGACACAGATTATTCTAACTAGATTGAGATGCATTCAATTGATAAAACTTGTGAGCCGTTGAGTTTTGAAAATAAATCATTTCAAGCATTAAATATTATAATAATTATATATAAGTCACAAATGTAAATATAAGAAATAAGGTATGATTTCAAAATATTTATCGGAATATAAATACAAGTTGGTACTTGATCAAATTTACCATAAAGTCCTTTTGGAATTTGATCAAGTGACCAAACCATATTTATATCCCAATGGACATTAAATAATTATACTTTATTTCTTAAATAATTTGCTAATTACTGTGTACATGTATATTATACAGTTAAAGTATATTATTGAGGGAGTTAGCAAGATTCCAGTTCCCAAAGGCCAGGACCATTTCCCGAGGTGCAGCCAAGGAAAAAAGTCCTGGTCAAATTTTTGGTATAATATCATGACTTATATGTTTATATAGCATTTCACATGGAAATATATAATAAAAAAAACTTTTTCTCTAGAAATTATTGAAACTACAAATTTGGGGATGCATTTGATTGACACATCTGTGCACTTTCACAAAGTAAACTTATCCGAAAAGTAGAAATTTTGTTGTGTTTTAATGAAAAATATTCAACCATAACCATGAAATGTAAACAAAGCACAAACTCTGTTATTGTTAATGTTTACGTTTCACCGGGTGTGTTCAATATGTTAAACTCTGCACACATCACTGAGCATAGACTGACAATACTGGTGAGTTGGTTTTGCTTTCTCACAATTCTACTCTGAATTTTCTGGATTATATTTTAATTATATTTCATTAATACACAACAAAATTTCTACTTTTCATAAGTATTAAGAATAAAGTTTGCTTTGAGAAAGTGCAAGGATGTATCAATCAAACGCACCCGAAATTCACACAGACCCTGAAACGTGCTACTACCCAAAAAAAGCGTGTGACTTTCGTGCATTTTCGTTTCATGCAAACCGTGTAGTGTTTCGTGTAAACCGTGCAGCGTTTCATGCAAACCGTGTAGCGTTTCGTGTAAGCTCCAAACCGTGTAGCGAGCGTGCGAGAAGCGTGTGAGAAACATGTGACTTTCATGTAA
This sequence comes from Saccostrea echinata, assembly GCF_033153115.1. Taxonomy (NCBI): domain Eukaryota; kingdom Metazoa; phylum Mollusca; class Bivalvia; order Ostreida; family Ostreidae; genus Saccostrea; species Saccostrea echinata. The sequence continues at coordinate 985,788 of NW_026889793.1, forward strand.
GAATCGTGTGAGATATGTGTGACTTTCGTGCAAGAATCGTGTAAGAAACATGTAGGATTCATTCGGAAGTCCTTTTATTCTAAATATGGCTATTGATAGATCAACATGTCATTCTATGTTGTTTGTAACTAATACTATTCAGATATATCATACCAGTGGTATTTTAAGAGTGAAAAAAAATACATAAACAACAAAATAAAATTACTCGGTAATGTATAATTACATATTTGTTAGATTTTCTTTCTTTTTTTATCTAAATAAAGATGTACTGAAAATGTGTTAAAAGTAATAAATTATTTGCACGTCAATTTTAAGGTATTTGATTCAATACGTTTTTTAAAGGGAGTATGCAATACTGAACATTTTTTGAAAGAAAATGCGTGAAAAATAAAATGCAAAATTTAGTGTGTTGCTATAAATGTGAAGTATTGGGATTCTATGTTAGGGAGCACAGTTAATTGATTTTCTTTATAAACGAACATAATTTTCTTATATTACACGATTGTAATACAAACAATTTTGAAACGATGAGTTATTTATAGTCTTTTAATGCATAAAATAGGTTGATTAATAATAGTCATATAAATGAATTATAATTCACATGCATCGGCAAATACAGGGTTAAATATTTCCGGGGGGGGGGGGGATCAAATAAAAACACAAACTAAGTTTTTGTTGTAAACAAGTGTTTTATTGATAATTTTCCCTTTAAAGAAAATGATTGCTTTTTTTCGGGGTGCTCCTGATGCACCCCTTAAAAAATATATTGGAATCTTCTTTACACTTACGACTGTGATCAAGGTCATTTACAACAGCGATCATGGACACCGCGTGCCGGGCCTGACAACTTGTTCTGCTATTATCATGATTATCTCTTGTCAATCATAGCTAAGATGACACCCGACAATAAGGATTGATTTTTTATTCATGAAAATTAAACGGCTTTATTTGTATTTCATGGGTACAAATAAATACACATGGATTTTATTTCTTAAATTTATCCAATTGTCTGTAAACAGTGACTTAATTTGCCAGACTGAGTGTCTTCATGAATAAAATAATATAAAGAAAGAAATCCTAAAAAATTATATATTAGTTGTTTTATTAATCATGCAGTTCTAGAGCATATTTTTTTATAGTCTTTAGGACATTGGACATGTATACATGTATATTGAATGTATTGTTAAGAGCCGCGACTATTGATTACATAAGTATTAATTTTTTTGTCTAGACGGGGTTTGAAATCAAGTATTTTAAAAGGTGGTGGGTATATTGTTTTCATTTGATAAACACAATGCCTCAAAAGAGAACTAAAGAACTACAATACCTATATCCCCCGGCTTCTCTACCATGTAAAATTTTAATGATAAAGACGAACTCTGTAATGAAACGATATATTTACCAATCTGAATTAAGTGTATTTAAAGAGTTACAGGTATCGGGTCCCGCTGGAAATATGGATGTCCTTTTTTTTTTCTTAGAACAGACACTTGTTTCTATAATATTTTTTTCCCAATGGTATACTTACTGAAACAAGTGCCCGTTATATTTAGCCATGTACAGATTTGGAGATACAACAGTAAGATCTCGGTAATCTACCACCCCCATTCCTGCACAATGTTTCTGTTTGATGCAGTTTATGTATTACCTTTGCAAATTATAAACAGAACCTAATTTAAACAAATGAAATTATTTTTTTTTACTAAATCAAAAAACGTTTAAATCAATCAATACTGAAAAAAAGAGGAAAAGAAAATCAATCCGTTTACAGAAATCATACGCAATTTATTCAATTTTTTTAAATCAATAACTTAAGTTTATTTGTCAGTATTAAAACGACTTTTTAATATCAAACTATAATTGTAAAAAAAAACATTAAATGTTGTAAAAGATTATGAATTACGAATATAATAATTTTTTTCAGTGCTTAATTTAGAGTCTAGTGAAAAAGGTTTGTAGACAGACGATGATTTAAGCATTTCACCGGGTGGGTCACATACTCAATGACAGTTATTAATTAATTAAACCTGAACATTGAGTATTTTATCTGTTAATATAGTACTGATATTGCGAGTTTTTAATCTTAACTTCATTTGAATGATTGCAATTCTTAAATAATTTTTGGTTAATGCGTAATAATTTAAATAAAGTCTGAGAGATTCCGAATAGAAAATCCAGATCGAGGCCAAAGCATGCGAGAATCGTGTACAAAGCATGTGAGAAACGTGTACAAAGCGTTTCGTGCAGCCTTTCGTGTAAACCGTGCAGCCTTTCGTGCAAAGAGTTTCGTGTAAACCATGTAGCGTTTCATGCAAACCGTGTAGCGAGCGTGTACCGTTCATGCAGCGTGCAGGTGGAGTAGTAGCACGTTTCAGGGTCTGTAGTTTCAGTAATTTCCATATAAAACTGAAAAAACAAGTTTTTTTTTTTTTTTATCATGTTTATATTTCCATGTGAAATGCTTTAGCAACATATAAGTCATGATATAATACTGAAAAGGATGACTGCACTTAAGGACATGTGAAATTTGCGACAAAATAAACTTTTAAAACAAGCATTTTTCTTTTCATTGCAAGAATGGTCAACATCCAATCTACAACTTTATGTAATTACGTTTAATAAAAGTTTGTATTTACGAAGTTCGAATCTGTTTTCAAAGGCAGGGTCATCACAATTCCATGAATCTCCGTTCGATAATGAGGACGCCCACTTTTTTACTGACTTTATACATAGTCAGCGCATGTTTGTCTATTGTTCTACGTTTAACAGTAGTTGTATATTTGCATAAATAATAATGTGTCAAAAGGAGATTAATAGACAAACATGCGCTCATGGTTAAAAGGAGAAAAAAACTGCTTCTTCTTACATTCGCTCTCTGTGTTGTAACCAAGGATTGTGACATGCTGAATATAATAATTCACCACATGATTTCTTACCTCGGGTAACTTTGTGAATACTAAATTCCGTCATGTGACTTGTAAGGTAGCATGTTTGTGCTAACTAGGACATTGTGTTCAAACACGTTAAGTCATCTGGCATTGATATAAAGTCTGCTTTAATTACATTGACGTGCTCATATTGTTAATTTCGTTTTGAAACCTTTATCAGAAGTGTATTTGTGCCATACAGAATGGAGAGGGAGATTGGAAAGAGTGATCACGTTCTTTTTTCCAAACATGTCATTGTTATTTATCAAGTCTAATTTTAGACCCATTCTTACAATGTTAGCTCCACCTCTCATGCATACCTAATGTTCAATCAAGGGCAGATAAGTGTAAATTCACTATATTTGGAAAGCAGTAAGGACAAAAAACATTGAATAATTTTATTGTATCACAGTCTAAAATCATTTTAAGATTTAAATTTGGTTCCAAATTGACAGGATTCTCTCAAAAACATACAAAAGTGAAATGAGGTTTAGATATAAAAGCAACAGAAGCAACCGAAAAAGACCCAAAAATAGGCATTAAGTGCAGTCATCCTTTGAGAAAATATTAACTTCAAACCCTGTCCAAGCACCTCTAATAGCATCGATAAATGTTCCCACCATGCATATTTTAACCTTATAAAGTTATAAACTTTTTTATCCCTGTTGACTTCAAAAAAAAGGTTTGTCTGTAGACATTAAACCTATATACAAGATATAGGTTACATATTTAACAAATACTTACACTTTCTTCAACAAGACTATTTTCTACCCTTTGTTGCTCATGTTCTTCACTCATAGGGGTGGAAGACTGGAGTTCCTCAACAACAGAGCTTTCTTCTATTTTCACTTGAATATTTTCCAACTCTGTTGGTGGATCCAAATTTGTGATTAGTGGTGGATCCAGTTTCTGAACAGGTTGAATAGTGACTTGAAAGCTCTGCTCTGTAACCTCCACATCTGTAGGTCCCACTGTTTTTGAAGTGTTCACAGGTAATGTTTTGTTATTTACAATCTGATTAAGAGTAAAATTACTTTGAACACCATTGTTCAGATTTATCAAAATGCTAGAACTGCTGAGGGTTGCAGGGTTCTTAATATTTGTGCTAGAGACAGTAACTGCAGTATTTCGGGGAATAGGCATGGTATTTACTGTTTTTCCTGTGTTCACACTAGGCTGGGATGACTGATGCGTTCCAAGGCTGTCTGTGTTCACACTAGGCTGGGATGACTGATGCGTTCCAAGGCTGTCTGTGTTCAAAGTGGTTTGAGAGGCCTGCTGGATTCTGAGGCTGTTCACGTTCACACAAGCCTGAGTGAACTTATTGGTTAGAAGGCTTTTCATGCTCCTACTAGCTGTAGGAAGGGTAGAATGAACCCCTAGGCTGTTTGTGCTCTCTAAAGGATCACACAGTTTTGTTGCAAGTGTGCTTGGAATCTTTGATGGACTGTTATTCAGAGTAGAAAGAACTGCTTCTGAATCAGTTGCTGCATCCTTGACTTTTTCAGTTATAGAAGTAGTAGCCATTTGTTATTGCTTAGATTGACCAAATTAGATTACAGACTCTCCCATTAGAGTATTGATGAAATAAGTTATTTCTGTTAATATCAACATGATGAAGGCCAAACTTTAGATTAAATCAAGCATTTCTATGTGTTCCTGTTCTGGTGTCAAGGATCCATGGTAACTATCCAATCAGTCTTTGGAACGGGACTAAGTTAGGTTGTAATCTCAATATCACACCAGGGAAGATAACTCCAAAGCTAGAAATAGAAAAAGAGTAAATGCTTTAAAGCGTTTTGTGTCAAGGAGTATTTCTTTTGTGTATATTAAATATGTTTGATGAAAGTTCATAGTGTGAGAACTCATTCTCTGTGTACTTAAGCTTTTTACTCCTTGTTACAATATTTAACAGGGTCTCTGGACAGCAAAAGCCCTTACAATAGATAGTTTTCATATGACATATTTTCTCTCCGAGTGATTTCTCTTGGCCACCATCTTGGTGGTCAACCTGGTCATTTTTCCTCTTTGTCTTACCAAATTTAAGAGGGTGTAGCAGAAATATTTGGGAAAAAAATCTTAATAGAATAAAAACTATGAAATAAAGGAGGCTTTAATAAATGCATATCTATTTTCAGGAAAACAATGCCTCCTACCCCACAATGGCCAGTATAAAAAGTTAAAGTTGGTTGAATAATGAAGGAATATAAGCATGTTGACCACCAATATGGCAGCCAACGGGAAAGAACTCTTGCTAATTTGGGCTTAATGAAAACTATCTATAATAAGAATGTCCCATTTAATTGCACTGTACCAAATCGGAGTGGATCTGCTTCAAAACAGTTTTAAAGAATACAAAAGAGGTGACACTGAAAATAAATCTGTTATTAATCATAAACCTTTTGGGGCTTGTATATGTCTTCTATCTTGAAAAAAATAATTCATATGTAAAAAAAAAAAATCAATATGTTCCTTTATCTCAAATTGACATGCCATGTTGACATTCTGAACTCTCTGGATTGTTCATAGTAAACATGAAGATTAAAATTATCTGCCCCTGTTTATTTTGCTACATTGATGGTATCAGGTCCGTTAGCCCTATCTACTTTTTTGCATGAGTCCGTTTGCGCAGGGTTTGTTCGCCTTCATTCTTGTTTGCCCTGTACCCTATTTGAAATATATCCTGATCACCCTAATGTAAATATTTTACGCCAACATTATCTTTGAATTATAAGTTGTTTTCTTTTTTATTTTCTTAATGAAACGTTTATCAAAAACTTATTTGGCTTAATTGCAGTTAATGTTAACCCCCCCCCCCCCCCCCCCATAATTTGCAGAGGTATTAAAGTATATACTGAAGCAAATAAAAAATGACTTTGGACACCCCCCCCCCCCCCCTTAAAAAATGTGGACCCCACCATCGACACCACAAAATAGGTGTTTTTTTCTTTTTTCTTTTCTTTTTTTTTTTTTTTGCTTGTCAAGGAATTTTTGGGTTGGAAATTTTTTTGGACTGGGTGGACCCCACTGGAAAAAAACCCCCTGGAAAATATTCCTGGATCTGGACCTGCATCATGTATGTTTTGCAAATAATTATGGAAATTGAGAGTGGTGTTAATCGTGATAATAGGCCATTTTCATTGGGGATGAGTAGCCTCTGAGCAAAGGGTTTATTTTATTCTCAATTTAATTTACCGTTATATATCACATTACTTATAACAAGAGGAATTTATGAAATATTAATCGACTAACATACTATGGGCGAACAGACTTTGGACGAACGAGTTTTAGAGCAAATGCCAAACCGACTTTGGGCGAACAGTGTCAAGGGTGAATGCGAGGGTGAGCGAACGAACATACATTCTACATTGACAACACATGGAACACATTTTATTGTTAAACCGGGCCCGTAGGACAATACCATTTTTAACGATTGCTTGTTCTATCTATCTTACTCCTACACATTTCTTTAATTTGATAACTTTTCAGTGCACAAATTAACCAAAATGTCTTGTAAACACTTTTCACATGTGCCAGTACACTGAAATTGAATGGCAAAAAAATAAAAAAAAAACAATGTCAGTATGTGTAAAATACTAGCATTCTGCAAGTGGATTAAGACAAAAACCTTTGCATGGCTGTTAGTAATACATATATTACTAACATTTAAGGTATTTTGTTGTCATTCCAAATCAAGTTTAACTCCTAAACATGTTAAAATCTAGAAATCAGTTTTGAATTTTGATCAGGCAGCATTCAGGCTATATTAATCAGGTTGGGCACACCCCACCAAATGGTCATTTATCCCCCGTTTGGTGAACAATCTCCCATATCGGAGACGAATTTTACTGACCAATTGGGAGAGAAAAATGGTTGTGTTTAATTACATAGAATGTCGTGGAATGGCACATAATTTTAAACCATGTGGAATAAAATATAAATATTTATCGGTGTTTTGAGTGAAAAAAATTGAAAATTCAACGTGTAATTTTTTGCGTAGAGTCGTTCAGAAATTTGACAAAAAATGTCACGTATGTAAACAAGTACAACTTTTCTCCGTTTTTACTTAAAAAGAAAATTTCCTCCTTCTTCAACGATCCTGCACCTGTCAATCATGTTCTTTACTTTCTCTTTCGATTATCCGGGCAACTAATCAAATAATGCAAACCAATAAAAACGATGATCTTTTTTTAACCTGGTCAAAAGTCGGATTTTACTACGGAGGCACATTAGTGTCAATTTTCAATTAGAAAATCAAAAGAAAAATAAGTTTTCGCCTTTATTTCATTTTATTTTGTACGCAATAGCTTTGTTCTCTATAAAAATAGTAAATGAATTTAGATTATGATATAATTATTGTTTTAAAACCATGTACTTCGAACGAATACAAGAATAATTGCAAAAGTCACTTTGTAAATCTTTTATTGAAAATTATTTATCAAGTATATTAAATTCATCAGTAATATACATATTAAACCACAAAAGGTCGTAAGGAATATGCAACTTCATCCTAAAAGAAAAATAACAACAGATATTACGTTCAAGTATTTAAAAATTTAACTTTATAGCAATAAGTGCCCACAGTACCAGTAAAGTAATAAGGAGCTTGTGTTTAACGGGATTTTATGGAAATAAATATTGACGAAGATCCAAAAAGCGATTGAAACTTAACTTATGAAGAGTTCAACCACTGGATAAAATAGAATTTTTATCCTCCTAGACATAATAAATTTTTTTTTGATCGAGTGATCAAGAAGTTCGGCTGTTAAGGACAACTATGGATATCGTTTTTAGGAAGTTATGGAGAAATTGCACATGGGAAATCGACCGAACTATGATAATTGTATGACGAATATGTTCACTAAAATTCCCCAATGCCTAAGTAAATGCGCTTTTGCTTTATTTTAATAAAATTTGGAATAGAATAAAGAAGTCCACCAATTGGTCAGTAAAATTCGTCTCCGATATGGGAGATTGTCCACCAAACGGGGGATAAATGACCATTTGGTGGGGTGTGCCCAACCTGTTAATAGTTTCCCTATCGGCATCCCTTCAAACTTCATATTTTAAAAAATGTGTTAAATTTATACATTGTTTTATTACAACAAATAAAATACTTAGGATGAGGGTATTAAGACTAAAGAGTTGTAAGTTATCCACGCTTCAGGTGCCTGCGACCATTCACCACTGTGTAGTGTGTACCACGTCCACTAGATAAAACGTTCCATCGTTAAAATGATATTGTCCTACGGACCCGGTTTAACGATAGAATTCGTTCCGTGTATTGGCAATGTAGCAAAATAAACAGGGGCGATAACTCGTACTCTGTGCATTTTCTATAATCAATCTAGAGAGTTCCGAATGTCAACATGGCGTTAAATTTGAAGCGAGGAAAAAACGTTGAGAAAATGAGTTGATTTTTCGTATTTATATGGATTATTTTTTAGTTTAAAAGACATATACCATCTCAAAAAGGTTTGTTATGATTAATTTGGTAGTTATTTTCAGTGCAACTCCTTTTGTATTCTTCAAAATCATTTCGGAGTGGATCCACTCCGATTTGCTACATTGCAAGTATATGGGACGTATTCTAACTGTGGTGAGGGCTTGTCCCGAGACACAGATTATTCTAACTACACGTCCACCGACTACCAATACAGTCCAGACCTCTTTTAAATATAATCGCAAGTTAAGTTTTCTATAAAAAGATATTCAGCATATATATATATATACATTACCAAGAAATGCAAACAATATTTAAGAAATGTGTCAACGAAATACTGTTTTCATTGCAGCCTGCAGGTTTCTGTCCGACTCGTAACACCACATTGTATCTCGAACCCGATGATAAAACAGAAATATCCCGACATCATGGCTTTGGTAGGAAAATTCTTGTCAGACAAATACATAGGGGTTAAATCACGCAGCCTTATGATATGAAGTGTTCATTTCTAAAAGCTTTAAAATTCAAATGACAAAATTAAAAGGTTATACTTTACTTTTATACATTAATAATACAAGATATTTTATCCCCATTAAAGGAAAACCTAACGACGCTATAATGATGTTCTACCAAGAATATGTGTGCGTACATTCTTTGATTTGTTTTATTACATTTAATAAAATAAGTTTTCATAGTTCTAATTATTTAAAAAAAATGAAGATCATTTTCTTAGCTGGTGTAAGAAAGAGCAGGCGCGTAGCCAGAATTGAAATGATGTGTACGCAGAGAACGGCAGGGGGTTGGGGTCTTGACCCCCCCCCCCCCCCTAGTGTTTAAGGGCTCTGGTCAGGCACGTAATAAAGTTTTTGCCAGCCAGGAAAAAATTACAACTTTAAAAATTTTGACAAGCAAGGACGAAAAAGGAAGATTGTCAAAATTGGAAGTCCTATTTCTTGTGTGTTTGTTTAAGGGGGGAGGGGGGTTCCAACTTTCAAAAACCAAATTTTTACAACAAACAGTGGGGGTCCACCCTTTCAATGTACATTTTCAATAGTAAAAGGTTAGGTTTTGGGAATAAGTTGAGGGGAGGCTCCCCTGATACTACGTGCCTGCTGAAGCTCCGGAGTTTTTCCAAATATTTCATTCATTTTCTTGAAATATAAAAAAATATGCCATTTAGTTTTTGTTTAGGAAATAAAAGACATAGTAATATTTATTGTTTTAACGAAAATTTATATTCCATGGAAACTTATTGCACATATAATTGAGGCTAAAAATTTAACCGATATATCAATTGGTATTATATAGTCTTTCTTAACGTTTAAAAACACGTATACAAAATTTTAATTATGAACAAAAAAAAATATCGTATTGTAAATCAGACTAGTAGATCAAAGCATTGAACGATGTGGCTGAAATTTAATTTTTCAAAGATCTTTAAAAAAAAATATCAATGTATGATAGAACAATGACAAAATAATGATTGATTTATTTGGATTTTGCAGTTATTTAATAAAAGATTTCAAATTTTATCATACAATCATGATAATATAAAATTTAAATCGACACAGTGTGACACAGAATAGTTTGAAACACGAATATTTGTTGGAAGGTATTGAGATTTGTTATCCGAATAATTCTCTTTTTTTTTTTTTTTTTTTTTTTTTCTGAGAATGATGTGTACGCACTCGCGTATTTGCGTATAGGCAGCTACGCGCCTGAAGAGAGACATAATTATATAAATTTAAAAAAAATGTATATATATAGCTTCCATAATTGTAATCTTCTTTGAACTCTGGGAAAATAATGTGCAACAGATAAAAATATAGTCTTCTTTTTTTCTTTAGAAGTTATAAGAAAGGTTAACGTTTTGGAACCTTACCCAAATAAATTTGCTTGAAAAAATGGAAGATTGATAAGAAAATTTGATCTCGTACAGTAAATATCTTTGATTTTCTATTAATAAAGTCCCAAAAATTGACACATTTATACACGGTAGTATCGTCTTTCCCCTTTCTAGTTACTTGTAAAGTAATTTACCAATAGAAAAAAAAAAACGAATGTCGCATTATGAAAAAAGCTTCTCAGTCTAATTCACATAATTTTTTCTGAGTATGATTGGTAATATTAGCACATTTGAAGTTGTGTGTGCAAAAAATATAAGAACTGTACAAAATAGTATTGTAACACATAGTGTTGGAATCAAGTATAATGCGAGATTCATATAAGCGTATCTATAGTGGCAAGTTTTGAAGGGGTGATCTGCAGGAATCATGTGTACATGTACGAAACATTTATAGTATAAATTTCCACGATTTGGTTGGCTGACCACAGCTGGACAGGTTTTACAAAGTTACGCACATAGGAAAATGTTACAGTTTGAAATAACATGTCATATTGTAATATTTAGATCTGCTTATCTTAATAATGCAACTGTAACATAGTAATGCTTCACATAAATAATAAACACCTTTAAGATATAATAAGGGTATAGTTAAATGCAATTACAAGTATACATCTGTATACATGTATTAAAATATCAGTAGGTTGGAGAATTGCTTTCGCTCTCGATGCAGTAGAACCAGAATTTATCCATTTTAAAATAAATCGGTACAAAAAAATTAAACTGACAAAAAGAGTTGATTTTGCTATCATCGCTAAAACTAAAAAGCTGGATTTTAAAAAGGACAATGAAACACCGCATTTACACATTTGGAATTTTTTTTGGAAAAAGTTCATTTTTTATGGTCTCTGGGTCTTCTCTCCATCTTTTTACAAATGATTGTTTGTTTCTTTGAATTAGATTGCATACAAATAACGTTTGAAAATCATGGAGAGATGACCCAGAGATAGCAAAATTTTAGAAAAACGTGTTTGAAAATGTGACATTTTGAACCAAATGAATCATCTACCCTATTTTCAAGTTATTTCTAGCAAATAAAAAAAAAACAATATCGGGAAAATATTCCCCTTTCCAATTTCACAGGAACCTTATACATCAAAAGAATGGCAAAACTTCATGTGACGAAACAATGGAATTTTCACTTTTCAAGTGCGCCCAGATTCCTGCTGAATGCCAATCAAAAGCGCCCTATAGGAAAAATTCCCTTCTAGCCATGTACGTCTTTCTTATAAACAAATTCAGCGTTCTTGCTGTCTGATGCGAGGTTTAAAAATATTAGAGTGTTTTTAGGATAAAAGTGAGAAGAAATCTTCTTTTCCTTTCATCAAAAATCCTCTTATAAGGATTTTAATTACATAATGCATATGTGCATTGTAATGCAGATTGTTTTAATTTCACTACGATTTACAAATGTTATCTCTATGATGATACATGGCTTGAGGAGGGCGGTATGCACGACCGAGGCAACCTTGTAACATTTTCTAAGCACACATTTTGCATGGCTATCTTTTTTTATTGAAAGGCTCTACTGCTGAATGGAATGATTGTTATTTTCACAGAAGCATGGCTAAGGCATGTTATAAGGTGAACATTTACTCAAATTATACTGATGGGCCAACGGTAAATCATTTAACACTATCCATTCAAAAGTGTTATGTATAAATCTATGGTTAATAGAGAAGAACCATGCACCAAGTAAAATTTACATGTAGGTTTTCTTAACACTACGCATTTGAATAAAACACCAAAAGAACATTTATGCAATGAGAAAATATGACATACCGAGTAATGTGTGAGTCATGATGCAAATACATTAATTTTGGCTAATATTCAACGCAACGACACGATATCTGAACAGGACAAAAATTATAAAAATATGAAAATTAAGTAAACTGAGTGCATACAAGGGAAAGGGATAGTGAAGGCATACTTGGTCAAATAAAGAATATTTATAGACCTCTTCTCAGCATGTGGATACTTTAAATACTTTTCATAACGGTACAACAAATAATATACAACTGGAATTTCAAGCTGACATATCATCATATAAGTATTGTTCTTCAAACTGATAAAATTCTTCTTCATTAAATACGCAAACAAACCACGCAATGATCTAATTGTGTACAGTATATAATTGTGTGGAGTTATCGCCCTTAAAATTTTAAATTACTTTCATTTTTCGCATAAATAACAATTCTGTCAAAACCATTTTAAAGTAAAAAGATCAAGAATAAACATTTTATAATTTCTTTTAAAATAACGATAAGAATTTTCTCTTTGTTACAGAATAAGTATTTTCCCATTATTTTTATTGTAAATAACTATAAAACATCTATGTATTATGCTTATATATAATTTATTTCACAGGAAGAGAGATTGAGTAACTGAGTCAGAAGGGCAAGAAACAAATAAAAAGGGGGAGAGAGTGGGGAGAGAGAGACAGAATGTGGAGAGAGAATAGAGAGAGAGAATGGAGGGAGAAAGAGAGGTTGGATTGAGAGAGAGATAGAATGTGGAGAGAAAATAGAGAGAGAGAATGGAGGGAGAAAGAGATATTGGGTTGAGAGAGAGAGAGTCGGGTTGCGATGGGATGGGGGATAGAGAGTGGGTGGGTGAAAATGGGGAGGGAAAGATTGTGAGGGAGAGACAGTGGGTATAGGGAGGGAATGGGGAAAGGTTGTTACGGACATAGAGTCGGGATAGGATAGAGCTTGATATAATTTCTATTGAATATTTAGGATATTTTACTTGAATGTATTGCAAGCTACCAAACAGTTTTACAGCTGCGCTGTTCACAAGTCTACAAAAGTAAAGTCTTCAAGTTTGTCGAATTTTGATAATGAGAAATTATGGAGAGATAACAGTGTTTTTCCAAATTTTTTTCAAAAATTTTAATTTTGTTTCTTATTTTAATTCTGACTTTAAGTTTATTTTTTTTTCAGGTTATTTTTACCATGATTATTCTTAATGTCATTTTATTTAACAATATGTAATGATTAGCGGGTTCCAGTCAAAGTCCTTCTAAGCCTCTTTCTTTACTTCTCATAAAATATTAATGGCAGTGAAGGAGAAACTTCAGGAGTATTGTGCAGCAATATATTCAAGTATTGGTGTAAATCAGAAGTAGATACTTAAAAATTCGTTGGAACTTTTGGAAAATTAAAAATCACAAAATTTTTCCAAAATAACATAAAAACATACGACTTTCCAACTCTATATACAACAATTCAAAATGATAAATTAAAGTCCAGGCTTTTTTAAAATCATTGACAGCTGCTTTTTCAATAAAAATGGAACTCGTTAACTTACTTACCTCGTCATTGGTCATTTACAAAATTATTTTGTTAAAAAAACATTCTGATTACACAAGCACTCTGAAGTTGATATCAAAAAGATATACTTAGTTTCTGGTTGACTATATCTATGTAGTTTTTGGAGACCAGATCTTCAAACAATCTGTCGGAATTCCCATGGGTACCAATTTCACCCCGTTATTAGCAGACTTATTTTTGTATTCATATCAAGCAGAATTTATTCAAAATCTTATACATGAGGAAAACACTTGCTGGTCCTTCAACTCGACAATTAGATATATCGACGATATCAATTAACAATAGTTATTTCCATTCATATGTCGACACGATATATCCCAATGAGCTTGAAATTAAAGATACCACAAAGTCTGACACATCTGTTTCATACATGTACTTGGATATTTCACTAGAAAAAAGACGTTAATGATAACCTAACAACAAAGCTTCATATGATAAACGTAATGAATAACTTCTCAATCGTCAACTTAATATACCCCTATCACCGGCAAAAGGGGTTTATATCTTTCAGTTGATTCGTTACGCATGCAATAGGATGCACTACGTATGAACAATTTCTAAAACAAGGCAAGTTATTGACAAACAAGTTGATGAAACAAGAATTTCAACAGTCTCCTTTAAAGACATCATTTCGTACGTTCTGGTCGGTACAATGACCTTGTCAGCAAAAACACCCATCATTAAGTCAAATGCTGACTGACATTTTTCATACTAATAGTTAGGCCATTATTTACACACTGAATTGTCGATGGAATTTTCCATTATTTCCCGATGTGTGTGACCTGTCGGCAGGGATGCTCACACCTCCATGGCACCTGATCCCACCTCTGATGTTTAAGAGGTCCTTGTTTGCTCTGCTCCTGATAAGTTTTGTTGAATGAAATTTTGAGCTTGAGTACTGATCTTTATGACCATATTTCATGATATGAATAATTTCCCGCTTATGCACGGTATGCGGGGATCTAGATGGGCTTCGGTTTTTAAGGTCCCAGCCGAAAGATCATTGGCTTTCAATGCCGAAGGAATAGCCACTATCTACATGTATGTTGAAATATGTAGGACTGGCACGGCATGAGAAAGATTTACAATCGAACTCTGCGCTCCCACGGCGTACGAAGCTATCGCCAATAGACACTAGGATACTGTGATCAGTGCTGCAGTTATTAAGAACTAATTTAAGTGCAATGATATCAAATTTTTAAAAATAGCCACCCAATAAATGCAGGTTCGTGGCAACGTTTTTAAGGGGGAGGGGGGGGTATAGATATATTTGGAAGAACAAAAAGTTAGAATACAGCTAGAAAATAAAACATTAAAAAATGTGGTGCTTATACTCCTCCATACTTTCTCATTATCAAAATTTGACAAACGTCTAGACTTTACATTTGTAGACTTGTAAATTGTCTTTGTGTTTTTTTTAAAGGGCTCGGCAATATAGACAGCAGAAAGCATGAAGAGGGATGAAAGGATAACTTACAACACATACAAGTTTAATGTCTTGTTTACTGCATTACAGTAAATTCTGAAGTTGTATATTCGGAACTACGTGCTAAAATTAATCGGAATTACCTACTTACATGTCTTGACTATGAACCTGCTACGATTGCAAGTTCGGATTTACAAACTTGCAAGTCTGGATATTTGAACACGATTACCCTCCATACTTAAGCACCCTTTTCTCGTGACGGCTGCCTATTTACTTCTTTTGTTTAGAAGAGGATCGAGTTTGGGAGGGGGGGATCTCCTTCGTAAATGAAATAGTACTCTTCAAGGTAACACAGATCCCTTGTTAGATTTTAAGTTTATGCATATGAAGATAATCGGCTAGCCTTCAGAAGTTTCATTACCACGTATCCCCTTAATATCCTTTATCTTTTTATTTATTTTTGTTATTTTGTTTTGTGTGTTTGTGGCTGTGTTTTGTTTTGTCCATTTTTGCAAAACTTTCCAGTGAAAAAAAAATTAAAATTTATACCGGTGTATTGCGATTCGTTGACAGAAAAGAATGTTCCAATATCAAAATTTACATATGGCAAAGTTGATTGAACAGTGTTGAAACTGAATCAAAGAAACCCCATGGCATCTTTTGGAGGAAGTTAAAGTTTCTCAAGTTAAACTCCAAGGTCATGAGATGAAAAATGTTGTTACCCAAAGAAAGGACTTTCTCAATAATTATATCTGTGAGATATGAAATGCCAAGCACCAACCATTCAAAAGTTATGACCAAGATTAAACTTTTTTAAATATGGGTCAAACTACAAAGGCAAGGTCAAAGGATTGATTTTAATGCTACCCAAGGGAAAGCCTTGACCTTAGAAATATACATGTGAAATATTAAAGCTCTAACACCAACTGTTCAGAATTTATAGCCAAAGTTATGTTTTTCAAAACTTCGAGGTCAAGGTCAAAGGTCAAAATTGTTGGTATCCAAACAAAGGCCTTGTCACAAGGAATATATCTGTGATATGTGAAGGCTTTAGTTCTAAGTGTTCAAAAGTTATGGCCAAGGTTATTTTTTTAAAGTGGGTCAAACTCAAAGGTCAAGATCAGAGGGTCAAAAATGTTTATATCATTAGAAAGCTCTTGTCACAGTAAATACATATTTGAAATATGAAAGCCCTAGCTCCAACTGTTCAAAAGTTATGGCCAGGATTATTAAAGTTTGAAATTTTTTTGTAAAAGTGGGTCAAACTCCAATTTCAAAAGGTCAAATATGGTGCTACCCAAAGAAAGGCTCTTGTCACAAGGAATACATATGTGAAAGAAGAAAGTGATAGCTCCAACCAATTCAAAGAAATGGGCAAGGTTAAAGTTTTTGAGGACAGACAGACAGCTAGACGGACGGACGGACAGACAGGGCAAAAACTATACACCCCGAATCTTCGATTAGGGGGGATAAAAATACATGTATAAATGACTGTCAGATGATCATCAAAGACATGTCATATCAAAACAAATTGATAATATTCAGTGTCACGAGCAAAATTAACATTTTTGTAATCGAAGATTCGGGGGTATATAGTTTTTGCCCTGTCCGTCCGTCTGTCTGTTTGTGGATAAGTGGAAAAGAAAAGAAACGGAAAGAAAATAAAAACAAAATAAATAAATAAACATATACTAATTCTTACATTAGATATGTTTTTATAAGATATTGATTTCTATTAGCTACATATATTCGATATTAGTTTAATATTAAAATTAAGAAAAAGTTTGATTATGCATTCCTTAAAGAAAGAGGGCGTACAAGGCAAGGGCAAAATCCCCTGCTCTGAGATAATATATTTCTCAATTTTTAAAATTTATGGAAAAGTTTTATTTCACTAAAATTTTATTTTCAGTAATGTCCTCTTCACCAAGTTTTATTTATTTATTTTATTGAACGACTTTTTAATTGATAATCTAATTCTAAACTTGACGGTTATAAGCATATTTAGTGGGAAACGGGTATATTAGAGCCATAAAAATGATTTTTGAACAAGAATGGGTCAAGTCTCCATTCTTCATTTACGTTAATTTATTTGACGGAAAAATAAATGTTAAACTGATCTATTTCATGTTTCAAAAGAATGGAGACTGAACCCATTCTATACATGAAATTGAACATTTCTGAAAATAATTACACGCATCAGGAATATCATATATATATATATATATAATTTATTCAATAAAATAAAGGAAGCAAATGTAAGATGATATTAACAATACAATTTTTAAAAAAGATAAATTTTCATGAACTTTTAGAATTGAGAAATCTTTTCTTAGAGTGGGGGATTGTCCTCGCCTTCTTTTCAAATGAAGGTTGATGTCTATCATAGGTTGCAATTTACTTTATTAAAGACTTTCAAGACACAGTGGAGCCATTATCTTCCTATTTTCTGTTTGACCTGCTTAACCGTTTAAGGAGATATTTTAAAATACAACAATTGCTTGTTTGTTGTTTAACGTTCCTCTGGAGAATTTTTTACTCATATGGAGACGCCACCACTTGCCGGTGGAGAACTGCAAATTTTTTACCTATACTCGGCACTCAGGGCCATTGAACAGTACAACAGTTGTAAAATAGGCATGGGAATTCTGTTGCCCCTGGGTGGTATGCACAACCCTGGACCCAAAAGATATTAAGTAGTCTTACTATGTTCAGTCTGACTTTTGACCCTTGACCTCAAACCAATAGGGTCATTGACTCAGTACAAAGACTTTTCAAGATACTGATTGGACAGCACTTGTTCTTTCACTCAACTTAACAAGGAACATACTGACAGACCTATATAAACCAATTTGTCCCCTTTTTTTTCATGGGAGAGGGTATAATAATATAAACAAGATATATTTTATGAAACCATGATGCCTTCATATTATAGTTCATTGTCAAGGTTAATGTTTCTCAAATTCAGGACAAACTTCAGGGTCAAGAGGTCAAAAATTTTAGAGCCCAAAGAAAGATTTTTTTCACAAGGAACATACATGTGAAATATCAAAGCTGTTGTATTAGTCGTTCAGAAATTATAGTCAAGGGTAAAGTTTTACAAAAGGTCAAACTCCAAGGTCATGAGGTCAAAATTTTGGTACTCAAGTGAAGGTCTTGGCAAATAATTTACGTCATTGTCTTCGTAATCCTTTACTCACACAAGAAACATATTGGCATTCAGTTTCATATTCTACTGTACAATCATCAAAAAAAACACAAAACCTTAAGGAGGGAAATAGACACACATCAAATATGAAAGTTTTTGCATCAACCGTTGGTTTGGTTTGAACATATTTTATTGTTTAGATGATACAACAAAAGGACACAAGTTCTTAAAACTTCGAATGTCCTCTCCTTTATAAAAATTAATTACATAAAATAATGTTCAAAAATTAAACTACACTGGAACCAAAGGTCAATATGTTTATCAACTTACATAGGTTTTGCATATACAAAATTAATTTGATGTGTACAACTGAATCTAAATACATAAATTCAAAAACGACCAGATCTCTTAATAAACAATTGCACATTTAAAAATAAACTTTCATTTTCAGAAATATTGATCGAATCATCTCCCCAAAACACAACATGAGTGTCTACAATATGTAAATTAATCATTCTAAAAATAGTTTCTTGGGGGCAGTGTATTTCATACCAAAAAAAAAGAAAGAAAGAAATGATATGCGTCTTCTACTTTTCCACAAGTGCATAGAAGACTGTCAATGATATTATACCTAAATAAATCTTTATTCAGAACACAATTGTGTCTTAATCTAGTATGAATTACATTCAAGTAACGATCACCAAAAGAACAAGAGGCCCATGGGCCACATCGCTCACCTGAGCACATTGGCTAGGAAAAAAAGCAAAAATCAGTTCAGTATTTAAAAGTTCATGGGAGGGAGTGTGTGTTGAATTTTAAACTACCTGATGATGCTTTCATATCAATGTAACAATGGCTTTGCTGTTCTTAAGCAGAAGATTTTTTCCCATATATACATTTGTAAAAATTTGATCCCCCATTGAGGCCCCACCCTACCCCTGGGGGCCATCATTTGAACAAATTTCATTCAACACTACCAAAGGATGCCTCCATATCAATTTGACTAATCATGGCTTTTCTGCTCTTGAGAAAAAGATTTTTTCCTATATATTCCTCTGTAAACTTTGATCACCCATTGTGGCCCCACCCTACCCCCGGGGGTCATGATTTGAACAAACTTGTATCTACACTACCTGAGGATGCTTCCATATAAATATGACCAATCATGGCTTTGCTGTTCTTAAGAAGAAGATTTTTAAAGATATTTTCCTGTATATTTCTATGTAAAACTTGGATCCCCCATTGTGGCCCCACCCTACCCCCGGGGGTCATGATTTGAACAAACTTGAATCTACACTACCTGGGGATGCTTCCATATAAATATGACCAATCTTGGCTTTACTGTTCTTAAGAAGAAGATTTCTAAAGATATTTTCCTATATTTCTATGTAAAACTTTGATCCCCCATTGTGGCCCAACCCTACCCCCAGGGGTCATGATTTTAACAAACTTGAATCTACACTACATGAGGATGTTTCCACATAAGTTTCATTTTTCCTGGCCCAGTGGTTCTTGAGAAGAAGATTTTCAAATGATGCCATTATTTTTTCACTAATTCCTAATTATCTCCCCTTGAAAGAGGGTGTGGCCCTTCATTTGAACAAACTTGAATCCCCTTCACCCAAGGATGCTTTGTGGCAAGTTTGGTTGAATTTGGCCCAGTGGTTCTTGAGAAGAAGTCAAAAATGTGAAAAGTTTACAGACAGACAGATGGAGGGACAGACGGACGCCGAACAAAATGTGATCAGAAAAGCTCACTTGAGCCTTCGGCTCAGGTGAGCTAAAAAAAAAAAAAGATGGAATAAGTGTTTTCTGAGCGTTTATATATTTTTGAAGGAACCTATAGTAGTGGATTGTCTTGTTTCAAGAGATAGAGAGTTCCATTCCCTTCTTGCCATTGGGGCAAAAGATGATTTATAAATATTTCATCTACACTTAGGGATGCAATAATTTTGTGATTGTCTTGTTACGTAATTTGATTCGTGTTATTGAATGTTTGGAAATATTCTTTCAGATACTTGGGTACCATGTTATGAAAAATTTTATACATAGATGTTCTTACTTTGGACATTCTTCTACGCAGCTCTGTTAAGGCTGCATAAAGGGGGCGGGGCCTAATTTATACGGGAAAACTTTACTGTGACATCACACAAATATAGCAATTCCTCACAATAACAGAAAATGAAATAATTTGCGAATCTAAACTGCATAAGAGTAATGAACTACATCAAAACTTACCACTGCATTCATTTTTGTCGCTAGTTAAATCCCACACAACAAGATATAAACAAGTCATTGATCGCAATGTACTTGTCGACATGACGTCATCATGGTAAAGTTTGACGCATTTTATGTGCAGTGAGAGGCGGATCAAGTAATTTTTTCACAGTGAAAAATGCATTTTATTATTAAACAGAATATTATTTACAAATCTTAGGTAGACCATTAATACAAATCTGAAACGTTTGTTTAGTACCATTATTTAAAAACTATCGGGAGAATGTATTGAATTAATTCTACCGTGTTTTTGTCTACAGGGTGTGCCTGTTTCACGCCGAGGTGCCTCATTAAATCGCCTTTTCGCAAGGGCATACACTTAATAGATCTTGACCATTTTTTGAATACACATAACGGACGTATTCCTTAACTTGAAAAGTGCTGCTGCTTTCCTGAAATCGATAGCATAATTTAATAAATACATAAAGTACTTGGTAAAGGTCACACATATTTCGACATTAGCCAGATAACTTGAAATTTAAGCTAATAAAATGCGAATTCTATTTAAGGCAGCAGCACTTTCCATAAACTAAAAGTTATGTTGAAACAATCTATTACTTCAATTTTTAATTTTAACTAGGGTATGCCCTTGCGATATTGAAATTTGTTTGTGACCTACATACAGTACACATTACATGCATTTATCACGTGACTATCAAATAACGTGACCAAACCAAATTCAGTACAGAGCGAGGTATACAATGTTATTTCAAAGAATGTTAAAGTCATAAGATAATATAGTACCTTTACAAAAATAAATTCAGTCTAAAAAGGTATGTATTTATGCACGTATATATTCTGTTGATTTCTTCGAAGTACGCCTTAACAGTGCTGCGTAACAACAAGTGGTTCCCAACCGTTTAAATGATATGACTAAGGTTAAAAGTTTTTCAAAAAGAATGTCAAACTACAAGGTCAAAAGATATAAAAATGTTGATGCCCAATAAATAAATAAATAACATAATGGGAGGCCTTGGTGCATTGAAATATCTTAATGTATTTCAAATTTCTCTACATATACAGGTAGGTCTTTTGCAAAACACTATATCTTACTATTGTTATAAACAGCATAAAAACAAACTGGCTCTCTAAAAATATATAATTTAGTAACAGAATAACTATAGCATATATATGAAGATAAACTAACTTCACTTAAATATTTTGATTTCCATGATTTATTTCTAACATATACATTAACTTAATAAGTAATATTAGTAACTTGTTAACATCAAATTGGTCAATAGTCATATAAATAGTTATACATTTGTTCTGTGCATTCTTAACATATGCCTTTTCAAAGAGTGTTTATGCATTACCATATTGCATTTCTCACAGGCAGTCCACATCATTCCTTTATGGAGAGCAATATGAGATAAAAGAGTCCATCTAGTTGAGAAAGATTTTCCACAAATGTCACATCTGATTTGACTATCAGGATTTTTCTCTTCTAAATGACCACTCTTGTTTTTACTCTCATGTACATTTAATTTGTGCTTTTCATATGGCAACCTTTTACAAAAGCCTTTGCCACAAACATTGCAAACCCACGGTACAATGCGCAGTTTTTCTTCCGTGCTTGAACAGTTATTGATTTTGTGTCTTATCTGATGAAGTCGCAAAGAAGAAGCACACATGTAGAGTTTCCCACAAATCTCGCACAGTCTCTTGCTTGAGGAGTTGTGGGTATCCATGTGAGAAAATCTGGACATCCAACTATGAAACCTTTTCCCACAGATCTCACAGAGAAATGGCTTTTCACCACTATGTAGTCTCTTATGTTCTATGAACCGAGATTTCCACCTCAATTTCTTACCACATACATCACATGGAAACCTTGCAGGCTCATGTACTCTCTGATGTCTTTTAAGAACCTCCTTTAATTTGAATGTTTTCGGACACTTATCACATGCAAATGTTTCCATACTTGAGTGTGAAAGTTTGTGTAATCTCAGAGAAGTGGGATACATATAGGCCCGCTCACACAAATCACACTTATACTGTTTTGCGGTACTGTGCGACATTTTCAGGTGCATCACATATGAACATTTTTTTGTAAAAGATTTCCGACAATCCAAACAATTGTAAAACTCTTTCACTTTCTTCTTACACGTTTTACCACCCAAAGGTACATTACTTGGTTGCTGCACTGCATCTATCATCATTTCATCTCCTTGTTTATTTTGATCCGCATGCTTTGAATCACAACTCACAAAATAACTTACAGCATCTAAAATCATTTCACCTCCTTGTTCGCTTTGCTCTTTCTTTCTACACTTACATGTATTACAACCAGAGCCTACAATACTTGGTTGCACAGCCCCTAAAATCATTACATCTCCTTGTTCGGTTTGCTCTTTCTTTCTACACTTATTACAACCAGAACCTACAATACTTGGTTGCACTACACCTAAAATCATTTCACTTCCTTGCTTGTTTTGCTGCATTATGGTATCTGTGTTCTCTTTTGGCTGGTTTCCTGACTTATGACACAGTTTGCACATTAATTCTTTTGGGAGTGGTACTTCTTCACGAGTTTCTTTCCCAACTGGTTGCCCACAAGAAACACAACAATACCACACATAAGCGCAACTGCTGTTCTTTTTGTGCTGTGCAAAGCTCTCCAAATTTTGGAATATTCTTCCACAAATCCCACATTTTGGTATTTTTGTTCGAATGACTCGAATAATTTTCACAGATTTTCCCTCACTCTCATAGGTTGGTAAATTAACTTCTTCCATTCCAGCTTTTGGTTTCTCACAAATGATACCATGGATACACCTCAGATGGTGTGATGCATCAGTTTTAAAAGAGAAACTCTCTTCACAATACCCACATTTTATGACTTCACTTTGGAATATCTT
Source organism: Saccostrea echinata (assembly GCF_033153115.1). NCBI lineage: Eukaryota > Metazoa > Mollusca > Bivalvia > Ostreida > Ostreidae > Saccostrea > Saccostrea echinata. The sequence goes on from NW_026889793.1 coordinate 1,009,105, forward strand.
GTGCTGTCGAACATGCGTCTCTAGAACTAATGAATCACTAAAACCCTCATCACAAATTCCACACTTGAAAAACTTGAAGCCAGTTTCATTCATTTTATCTTTGCTACTATTGTCTGTTAAATCTTCATTCGGACCTTTCTAAAAGAGAAAAAAAGAAAAGACAATACCTTCAAATGTCTTATTAAACTGATTTATGGATTACAAACAACGTACATGGTATTAAGAATATTTATAAGCACTGTAATCCATTCATAAAATTACAAATCATACAAGCTACATTTGCAAAATTCAAATTCCCAGTAAATTATGGAAAAGAAAATTTACTGGTTTACATTGACCATGTAAACCTCTACAAAATGCTGTACAGTCAAACCATGTCAACTTGAATACAATGGATACGTGACTTAACTTTGAGCTATCCAAGTATTTTAGATATTGAGGTTAAAATAAATTTTAAACTAGAAATATGTCCATAGGACATGAATGCCCCGCCAAGGGTATATGATTGCGCCCATGGGAAAAGGGCCTTATGGCAATTTTTACACATTTTAAGTTTTTCATGGATATTAATAGAGCAAGGTTAGAAGTTGCCAAATCTGAATTTTTATGGCCCTACGTCAACTCTAAGTAGGTTTTTTCTTCATTTATATCAATGATACTTGAATAGGTAAACAATGATGTCATGTTACTTTCGCACCGTCAAAAGTTTTCAGAGTGAACATGACTTTCACTTTGCATTGTAATGTTACTAGGTAATAAATGTATGTTATTGAGCATTTCCAGAAACATTTTAAGGTCATTGTCTCTTTTAATAATTGTATAATATATGATAATAAATAGTTGTATCAACTATTATCCATTATGCAGTGGCGTATAGAATCTTGAGTGTTTGTTCGTTTGTTTGTTTTACATTTCACTATGCTGGAATGTCAGGAAAACCCGAGAAGCAAGCGGCTTCTGTTCAATATCAATTTATTCTCTCAAAACCAAAGTATTTATCTCATGTAATAATCGTTTGAGAAACCTGTAGAATTTATTCGAAAATCTTCTCATTTTAAGCATGGCTCTCGATAGGACAAGATGTCAATTTTTTTTTTTTGGGGGGGGGGGGGGGGGGGGGGGAAGGATCCAGTATAAACGATATCTCTTTCAAAATGTGAAGTTAAAAAATATTTCAAAAAAATTATCGGGAACAACAATAAAATAGATGCTGCTGGGTAGTGAAAATTTGTTGGGTTTTCTTGTTTTCGTTTTCTAAATATAATTAGACAGAAAATTTGTGAAATGTAGTGAGTTACCGTATACGCTGTACAACAATTTAAGGACATTAAGTTGATACACTGCATGTTAAGCAATATTCGATAAAAAAAAAATCTTCAAACAAAAAATCAGAAGGACTTCTGCCCGCATGTGGTAACAAAACTTCTTTTTTAAAATTGAAATGATACACATTTTTTCAGTCACATCAAGGAAAATTTTTGAATAATTAATTTTAAGTAAGCAGGTTGATAAATTATAAACAAATGGATGAATTATAATTCACATGCATTTAAAATGAAAGGAACAGATCCAGGATGACCAGTGGTTAGATTGTGTGTGGGGGTGGGGGTGGGGGGTTAAAAGTTAAATGACAGAAACATGCAATACTTGTAGTTAACATGAGTTTAATAGCATACGAGGGTTGTCGTATTTTAAAAATCTTCCTACATTTTAGATGTGCAGGGGGGATGCCTTCCCACCACCAACCCCATAACCTCCAAATACATCATTTGGTTAGGTTTGAAATAATATTGAAATAATTCCTCAATTTATTTTTGCACCTTGAACTCTCTCCTTACGTACATGTATATGAGCAAGGTCATTTTCAAAACAAACAGCGATCATGAGCTCCACATGCCTGGAACTGGAAACGTAACTGCTATCAAATCTAGTTAATCATGAGAAAAATTACGTCCTAGAATAACGATTTTGTTTGATTTTGTAAATTAAAAGGTTTTAGAAGAACATGTATACACTGGGTATTAATACATATCGGGTATTTTATTGTCATTTCAACAAATTTTATCCGAACTTTGAATGAAATCAATATGTCTTTTTTTAAAATTAATATCAAATAGATTTTTCTAAGAAATAAATCATCAATAATTATATATATATGTTGTCGTTATGAATCAATGACAGGCAGATTAATTAATAGAATTTTTTCGGCTGAGGTGGGGGGGGGGGGGGGAGTGTAAAATTAATTGAAAGTTTTATATATCCAGTCAGTTAAATGCGACTGGTTCATAATATTCCTTGACTGGCTGAGTTTTTAAATGACAAATTTTTACGATGTGGCACACATTTAGGTACATGTAAATATTGTTATGTGATGGTGTGTGTAGAATCCCCCCCCCCCCCCATTTCTCGCGGCTTCTTTATCGTATGAAATTCTAATGTTATTGTTTTCAAATGTTATTAAAAATGAAGTTTTACAATATAAAAATTCCATTCTGGCCCCATGCCAGAGACTTGGATATGCTTATCCTTGTAAAGCTTTACAGATACACTGTAAAGTAGTTAGGTCCCCGTAATATAAAATGACCCCGGCCCTCTTCCCCGGTCTCCTGCACTGCCACAAAAATAAAATCTTTCAAACATATTTTTAGTCTTTTGTGCAGTATATTTTTAGCATTTAATTTAATTTGTACAATGCATGTTTACATACAATTTGATCTTAACAAGATTTATTTCAATAAATCCAAATAACAAAATCAGCCCGTTTACATAATTCAACGGCAAGTTAAGCAATATCATACTAAACCGATAACTGAGATTATTATTTCAATAAGAAAACGAGTTTTATAGATTGATAATAGAACTGTAATACAATGCTGAGATTGTATGAATGACAAGGATTACATATACATGTATTTGACTTTTAAGTGACTAAAAACTGCAGATAAAGCTAAAACCTTTGAACTTTTTATGCACAACACGAGTACCAAAATGTTATATTTTCGAGTTACTGAAAATAGATAGACAGCAAAAGAAGAAAAAAAAGAGATAGAGATTTCTTTTCATAATACGATATTGTTGTGTTTTTGAAAATTCGCCTTTTCATTAAAGTTTCGCATTGTATTAATAAACTGGATTTAATGTAACATCTCTCTCCCTCTCTCTCTTTCTCTCTCCCTCTCTCACATACACATCAGGTATACATACATGTAAACTTTTTTTAAGCTAGAACAATTAGAACAATTTTATTTCATTCGATAGTTTTTGTTTGTTTTCAAGTACTTACATCGGAAGCGGCAACAACAAAAATAAGATGAAACAATTTTTTGTTTAATTTCATTTTATTTTATTTAAATTTATGATCATTATTACTGAAAAAAAATTCAAGTTATTTTAAAAAAATAATTTCATGTTAAAATAAATAGATGCACATGTAACGGATTTAAAAAATAAATGAAAGTCTGGTAGCATCTATTTCTTATTCTATATTTTTTTTCTCTTTCACTTTGACAGCAGCTAGTTCCATGAGCTTTCAAAAATACTTTTAAAGAAAATATAAATATAATACTTATAATTAAAACGGTTTTTTAACTGATGATAAGTAAGATTTTTAAAAATATTTTTTATACTACAGGAGCAAATTTGTATGAGTATGTTGATTTTGAATGGTGTTAAAAAAAAAAGAAAAAAAAAAAGAAAGTCCCTCTCTGGTACCTCTCTAGTATCTCGCTTGTCAGAGTTACCTCTCTTGTTTTTATTTATACATGTAGTTCTTAAAATTAATATCACGTCTGTCATTCGTTCGTACTTTTGCTAGATTTGTGAAAACTTACAAGAATACTTAAAATTCTTTTCTGTTGGAAGAAGTGTGATCAGTTTCAAATTTTTGGCAATTTAAGTATTTTACAGCAAAAATTTATACACGATGTACCAATGCTTCAATGTTTACATGATCGATGTGTTGAGAATGGTGGGGCGGATCTTATACAGGAAAACGATTTCCTCTGCAATATTTTGATAATATACCTGTCTTTAACAAAAAACTTCAATTTGTCTATATATCAAAATCGCATTCGTTCATCTATATTCAATTATCCAGAAAATCACCTTGTCTGAAGCTTCTATACATACAAGAAATGCATAGCCCAGATCAGAGACGTATAAAGCTACAATAACATGGAGTAAAGAAATGGGTCTCGAATAAAATTTTAAATATTTTAATTACTATCAGTGGACTAGAAGATCAAGACGTGAATTAAAGATATAAATGAAAATAAATAATTATTTTAATGTTGAGAACAACCACAAAAGTGAGCTAGACGTGTCAAAACATAAAACACGTGGATAAAAAAATCTGCGTCGACGCTCACCGTCTGCAACGTCATATCTTTATGACGTTATTTCTCTGTTTTAGCAAAATTGCCATAAGGCCCTTTTGTCATGGGCGCAATCATATTAGTAATGCAACATTTTAACACAAATTGAGAAAAGTGAGGTCAAGGTCAAAGGAAAGGTCAAGGTCAAAAAATATTGCTGCAGTTGAATAGCTTACATCAGTATGTATCAGCATATGACATTTGATTCAGAAACTAATTTAAGAAAAGTGAGGTCAAGATCAAAGGAAAGGTCAAGATCAAAAAATGTTGATGTAGTTGAAAAGGTTACATCAGTATGTATTAGCATATGAAGTTTGATGAAAATATTATGAATGGTTTCTTTAAAACTGAGCTAAACACTAATTTAAGAAAAGTGAGGTCAAGGTCAAAGGAAAGGTCAAGGTCAAAAAATATTGATGAAGTTGAATAGCTCTCATCAGTATGTATCAGCATATGAAGTTTGACACTAATTTAAGAAAAGTGAGGTCAAGGTCAAAGGAAAGGTCAAGGTCAAAAAATGTTGATGCAGTTGAAAAGGTTACATCAGTATGTATTAGCATATGAAGTTTGATGAAAATATTATGAATGGTTTCTTTAAAACTGAGCTAAACACTTATTTAAGAAAAGTGAGGTCAAGGTCAAAGGAAAGGTCAAGGTCAAAAAATATTGATGCAGTTGAATAGCTCTCATCAGTATGTATCAGCATATGAAGTTTGACACTAATTTAAGAAAAGTGAGGTCAAGGTCAAAGGAAAGGTCAAGGTCAAAAAATGTTGATGCAGTTGAATAGCTCTCATCAGTATGTATCAGCATATGAAGTTTGATAACACTATCTTGAATGGTATCTTTAAAACTGAGCTAAAAACTTATTTAAGAAAAGTGAGGTCAAGGTCAAAGGAAAGGTCAAGGTAAAAAATATTGATGCAGTTGAATAGCTCTCATCAGTATGTATCAGCATATGAAGTTTGTTAAAAATATCTTGAATGGTTTCATTAAAACAGAGCTAAACATTAATTTAAGAAAAGTGAGGTCAAGGTCAAAATAAAGGTCAAGGTCAAAAAAATGTTGATGCAATTGAATAGCTTACATCAGTATGTATCAACATATGAAGTTTGATTACACTATCTTGAATGGTATCTTTAAAACTGAGCTAAACACTAATTTAAGAAAAGTGAGGTCAAGGTCAAAGGAAAGGTCAAGGTCAAAAAATGTTGATGCAGTTGCATAGCCCTCATCAATATCTATCAGCATATGAAGTTTGATAAAAATATCTTGGATAGTTTCTTTGAAACTGAGCTTTGAACAGAGCTAAACGCAAAGTGTGACGGAAGGACAGACGGAAGGACAGAAGGACGGAAGGACGGAAGACGGACATGACAAACACTATATGCCCCGGCCATATTCATGGCGGGGCATAAAAACACAAAGGTAATCAAAGATTACGAACCTCACCTCAACGAATGTTATCAGACTATGATCAGTATAAGTAACGCAAATTTCACATCATATTTGCTTTATAGTTAGTGTGCATGCTGACAACATTATTCATGCAAGTTCTGTTTAAGTAGGTCTTATAGTTCATTGGGAATTGACCTGTTCCAAAAACTTAAACCTGTTCACTAATCACAGGGCTTAATTGACCCTTTTTAGTACAGAGTCCTGTACCCTTTCCTTTGGGAATTTTTAATGGAAAAAGTGGAAAACCTTGGAAATACTGATGTTTCATATCAAATTAAAATGTTGATTAACATGATTAAAGAGTAACTCTGAAGGCTTATTCCCTATTCACATCTTATTAATAATTAAAATCTCAAAATTTAAGTGTTATTTAATATAAATAGTACTGATTAATGCAATCTGCAATCATTTGGGAAATTTTACTTAAATTTTGGAAGAAAAAAGTCAATTTTCATTTGGGACAGGGTCCTTTTACAGGACCTGTATGCAAGGGTTATTAAGCCCTGAATCAAGAAAATGTCTTTCATTTCCTATATTTGAAGCAAGTCTGGAATTGTCCATCCTTCCATGCATCATCCATGCAAATTAAATCATAACAGGTCATATAATAATTATAGAGCTACTCCAAAAACATTGACATGGTCACTCATTTGGAAAATGTAGGTCAGATCCAGCATCCAAAGCAAGTCTGGTAGTGTTCATCCCTAGATGCATCATCCATGCAAGTTGGTCCAGGTAGAGCTCATTTTTACTTGGGAATAGACCTGCTCCAAAAAACTTTATCATGGTCACTCATCTGGAACCAGCATTCGAAGCAAGTCTGGTAGTGTCTATCCCTAGATGCAAGACAATATTGACCTGTGACATGTTTAATTTTATCTTGTATTAGTTCATATCCAAAAAATGCTGTCGGAAAAAAATAAAATAAAAATATAAAATAAAATAATTTTCCTACCTACCTACCCTATTTTTTTCAGGCTGGTAGCAGGAAACAAGACTATTATTTTTTTTGGCCTGAGCTAAAAACAAGAGGCTATTGGGGCCACAGTGTTCACCTGAGTCAATTTGGCTGCTAGGGTAGCAAGAAAAGGGGTCATCAGCTAGAGGTCATGATTCAAATAAACTTGAATCTACACTATCTAGGATTGTTTCCATATTGATAAAATGTAGATTTTAAAAATATTTTCTCCTAAATATTCCTATGTAAAGTGTTGATCTTCTTTTGTAGCCCCACTCTAACAGTAGGGGTCATGATTTGAACAAACTAAAATTTAAACTAATTTCAGTGTAAAACTTTGATAAACTGTTGTGGTTCTGCCCTAATCCTGAGGTTCATGATATAAAAAACATGAATCTACACTACCTTTATAGGTAGCTTCCATAATAATTTTCTTATTCATTTAGCTTTGAGTGTTAGAGAATAAATTTCTAATTTCTAATTGATTTTCAGATTCTATATATTGCAGTCCTTGGATCTTTTAAGTCACCTGCTGTGGAGAGAAGCTTGCAGGCAATTATCCAAAAACTATAATGCTAGCAGCAAATAAATACTTATTAAAATAGCTGTATTGTACATCATGTAACTCAATATGTTGAATATCATGAATATCTTGAACATTCTCTTTCCCACCGACTTCAAATTACATGTAACAAGGTTTGTCTATAGCTATTACTTTTACACTCTAATTGTTCACTTCACATTCATACAATTATTGTAAACAGGGAAATTTTTGCCCCCCTTTTTTTCACCCCTTTCACCCTCGTTGCAAGTGGATTAATTTTTAAAATAGGTGGATTTCAAAATAAACAGCATTTATTTATCTCTTTAATGCAACTACGTCCAGGCAAATTTGGAATAGGGCACAATTGTTTGCAAGTGTTATAAGGTGAAAATAAGATGGGTGAAAATGACCATGTATACAATTTAAAGTACTTATACTTACTGCAACAAGACTATTTTCAACCCTTCCTTCTTCACTCATAGGGATGGAGGACTGGATTTCATCAACAACTGAGCTTTCCTCTATTTTCACTTTGACATTTTCCAGTTCTGGTGTTTGGTTAAAATTTTGGACTGGTGGTGGTGGATCCAATCTCTGAACTGATTGAATAATAACTGAAAAGCTCTGCTCTGTAACCTCCACATCGGCAGGTCCCACTGTTTTTGAAGTGTCCACAGGTAATGTTTTGTTATTTACAAGCTGATTAAGAGTAGCAGCACTTTGAACACCATTGTTCAGATTAATCAGAATGCTAGGATTGCTGAGAATTGAACGGTTCATAACATTTGTGCTAGAGTCAGCATCTGTAGTATTTTGGTGAACAGGCATGGTATTTAGTGTTTTTCCTGTGTTCACACTAGGCTGGGATACCTGAGTTCCAAGGCTCTCTGTGTTCAAAGTGGTCTGAGAGGCCTGCTGAATCCCGGGGCTGTTCATGTTCACATTTCCTGATTGACCTTCTTCAGTTAGACAGCTTTTCAAGCTCCCTCAAGCACTGTAAGCAGTGTAGACTGAATCCTTAAGGTCTCTAATGTTTTGTTGCAGATTTCCTTGGGATCTTTGATTGACCATTATTCAAAGTAGAAAGAACTGCTTCTGAAACAGTTCTGCATCCTTGATTTTTTCACTTATAGAAGTAGTAGCCATTTGTCTTGTTTAATTTGGCCTAATTTGACTAAATTACAATCTCTCAGGTATTTAGTAATTTGTTTCTGTTATTAACATGATGAAGGCCAAATTTTAGATTTAATGAAGCATTTCTTTATGTTCCTGTTCTGGTCCCAGGGATCCATGGTAAATATCCAATCAAACTCAGGAACTGGACAGAGTTAGATAGTAATCTCAGTATCACATCTGGGAAGATAACTGCAAAACTAAAAAAAGAAAAAAAATTATTTATGCTTTTGCATTACCAGTACTTGCTTTTTTTTTAAAAAAAAAAAAAAAAGAAAAGGAGTAATTCTTTAAATTATGTATAAATATATAATTTGATGAAAAGTTCACACAGTGAGAAGTTATTCATGTACATAACTTATGTGTCTTACTCCAAGTACCACAACTAGAATATGTCCCAATGCATATAGTTGCAGTGCTGAAGATCAGAGCAGATCTGTGCTCTAAACCTTAAATTTTAATTTGAAGGATACAAAAAGGAGTTACACTGAAAATAACTACCTAATTAATCATAATGAAACATTTTGGAGCTTGTACATGCCTTCTGCCTTCTAAGTTACAAAAATAATTCATATAAAGACAAAAATTCAATTTGTTTCTCAGCATTTTTTTTACTTCAAATTTACATGCCAAGCTGACCTTCTGTACTTTCTGGATTGTTCATAGTGAATGTGTAGACCCTGTTAGAATTATTTGTCCCTGTTTATTTTGCTACATTGACCACACACGGAACATGAAACCAGGTTCTTTAGTCATTTTAATCAATCTAGACTATATGTTTTTAAAAGAGAGTGCAGAGAGCGGCACAAAGCGCCGCTTGCCACTGCGAGCACTTAAAGCAACGCCTGGGCGAAGAGAAAATTCGGACTTTGCACATTGATCCAAATGAATTTTTTTCCGCAGTCACCTGTGGTCCCATAATGCTTTGTGAATTGTATCTCGCTGCAAACTACGATCTTGTGGTACCCAGAAGTTCCAAGAAAAAATAAATTCACCTTGATTTAATGGATATATAGCAGATAAATAGTAGATTAAACGTTCTTTATTAAAATAAGCACTGTTGAGACTTTATGTTGGTAATGCAACTTACATACAACAACATGTGACGTCAGAGTCTAGACGTACGAAATATTACGTGCAATTGAAGAGCCCAATCTAAATTAAAACTGAATACCAGAAGGCATCTCCACAGGCCCTGCCAGTACTCCATCAACATATTAATTCAATAACATTTTGCTGCACAAATTTACCACAATGTCTTGTAAACACTTGCCACATTCATATGCTAGACTAGCACACTTAATGAATAAAAATAATTGTAAACATGTTGAAAGCTGAAGATCAGTTTTGAATTTCTATCTATTTTTTCCCATCAGCATTCTTTCAAAGTTTATATTGAAAATTAGGAAGAATTACGACAGAGTGGTCATTAACATTTATAACTTTTCGTAAACAGCTCAAAATGGTATAAAGGTGTAGATCATTCTATATGCATGAAATGTACATAGTGTAATATACATATTATAGACCTATTTATCGTCTACGGCAACAGGAACATGCAACTGTTTATATACAGCCCACAGTGGATTATGTAGGAAAAAAAACCCATCAAAAAACACTACCCTTTGAAGGCCTTTCTACTTCTCAAGTTCTACCATGTCTACCGACTACCGAATATCGATACAGTCAAAGACCTCTTACAAGTAAAATCGCATGGTACAATTTCTTTACACAGATCATCAACATATACCGGTATTTCTGTAAATACATACCAAAAAATACAAAAATATTCAAGATATGTGTCAACGTAACAATTTGTTTTTCACCAACTAATGTACATTGAATCTCGAACCCGATGATAAAAAAGTAGTGTGCATATCCCGAACCCAATAATTTGTGGTCTTTGATATTTTTTTAATTAACATGATTAAGAAGGTTCGATCCTGAGCTTTTGAGCAGATTTTGGTCTGGACCTTTATTTATAAAATTCTGCATCATTTCTAAGTTCAAACATTAAATCTGGATTCTACAATGCAAATTAAACTATATCCAATGAAAAAAACGCGATTAAATTCCATTCAAATAGGATTAAGCCAGGAACTATATTTTGTGGCAGAAGGTTTTTTTTTCCCTTTTGAAATATATACAATACTGTTAAATTTAGATTCCTATTTTCCATGCTGGTTGCACACAGAGCTGTTTTTGCAGTGAAATGTTTTATGCTGGTTCTGAAATATGTATTTAATTGTTTCTTATGAATTCTTTCATAATATAATGATTATAATGTGACAAATATAGTAAATATTAGTAAATATATTCTGAAAGTCCGGGAAAAATTTTAGCCAATTTTAACATTAAATTGACACCTTTTCATTAATATCTAAAAATTTACATCATAGACCCCCACTTTTGGTTTTCTTCACTGAATATATATAAGATAACTTTGATCAATCTGCCTAAATTCGGAAAAAGTTTAAGACTTTAAAATAATTTTCTTGCTTGTTAAATTTTTGATGCCAGAAAAATCACATTTTTTGAGTGCAGAAACGTCAAATAATTGATTATGCGAAGCAATTTGAAACTTTTTCTTAGTCACAATTTTAATGTGTCTTTTTTGAAATAGGCTAACAGTTTATTTTGTCCCATGATTTATTTGGATAAAAACATTGGAGGGAAAACGTCGAAGATGTGATTTTTGATTAAGACACAAATTTCAGTGCAAAAAGGTCATGTTAAATGTACTGTAGCGCAAAAAGAAGGATATGTTTTGATTTTTAATTAAGCTATGTGTGTAGAAACTAAAGATATACTTGACAAAAAAGTTTAAGACTTTAAATATCAGGATCCATCCTCGTTAAGGGGAGGATTTTAATTTACTTAAAAAAAAAAGGAAGACTATTGGTCTGTCAATGAACATTAAATCGACAGTTAAACATCGTGTTTTGTATGGTAAAAATGAAGTCTACCGAGTAACATTTTTACATTTTCTCGACGAAACTATGATTTACACCAACTTTGTCAGTCTTGGGGGGTTGGAGGGGCGCCGGGTGCGCCTCCCCCTTTAAATCCGCCACAGGACTCCCCATCCGATAAATACATTGTGCCTGCAAAAAAAAGTTCAACGTTAAACTTACTGCAACAAAAGATATTGAGTAAAATAATGTTAAAATACTTTTGAAACATGCATGTACATTGTAGAAAACAGAAAAAAAATAATGAGGAGAAAGCATAAATTCAGCATGATTTACCAGTTAATCTAATATGGAAATTTTTGCAGGAAAGAGGGTAAATCAATTTATGCATTTTTGTAATGATCAGAAGAATATCGATTTTTTTTTCAAAGTAGCCTCATCTGCTTCTAAAATGTTCAAATATATTATTTAATACAGTTAGATCATTTATTCACTTTTAATATCAATGTGAAATGTACATATTTTAAAATTCAAATTCATATTTTATTCATATATTTCTTTATTTACTTTTAACTTTAAAATAATCGTCAGTAAATATTGAGTTGAAAAGCTGTGGATCAGACAGGTAAAGAATTTGCTGAATTTGCGATTTTTTGTTCAAATTTATTTTTTATTTTGTTGAAATATGAAAGACAATTGCGAGTTAATCATATTATACCAATGGCGGATCCAGGAATCTTCAAAAGAGGGGAGGGCGACCAGTTTGGGGTCGAGGTAGGGGCCCACGGCCATACAAAAAAAAATTGATTTATTACATCTTTTGTATATTTTGGACACAAAGTGTGTGTGTGTGTGTGTGTGGGGGGGGGGGGGGGGGGGGGGCTGGACCTACTCTAAATCCGCCAGTGTATACTATATGATTCTGATTTTTTAAAAATCATTTTCAGGTACTCAAAAGCTTTAAAAATCATTATACCTTAAATCTCTGACATGAGTGTGAATTTCCTTAATAATACATGTAGCTTAATCTAAAGATTGTGATTATTTTTATCCTTGCCAGACTTTACTTATCTGCTTTTATTTCTGAATTATTAGTAAAAAAAATGCATTATTGCTGTTGTTTTTTGTTTATCTGTAGTAAAAGTGGCAAAATGAAAAATTGAACTTGAAAATTGTTAACTAGATGTTGCCATTACTTTTTTGAATAAAAGTGGCCTTGTTTTTGATTGGATCAAAATAACAAGAGGCCCATGGGCCACATCGCTCACCTGAGTACTTTGGCTAGAAAAAAGCAGATATCAGTTCAGTATTGAAAAGTTTAAATATAAAAGTGGTCCGGTGAGGGATGGGGTTTGAACAAACTTCAATCTACACTACCTCAGGACACTTCTGAAATAATTTGAATTTCCGGTTTTTGAGAAGAATTTTTTTTATTGATATATCCTTTATATTACTATGACCTCTGTTATAGCCCCTCTATACTCCGGGGGTCGGGGTGGGATGGGGGTCATGATTTGAACAAATCTGAATCTACATTGCCAGAGGATGCTTCTATATTATTATGACCAATCATGGTTTTGCTGTTTTTGAGAAAAAAGATTTTTCAAGATTTTTCCTATGTATTCCTATGTAAAACTTTGATCGCCTGTGGTCCCAATTTAACCTACCCCCGGGGGTCATGATTTGAACAAACCTGATTCTACATTACCTGATGATGCTTTCATATAAATATGACCAATCTTGGCTTTGCTGTTCTTGAGAAGAAGATTTTAAAAAGATTTTTTTCTATATATTCCTATGTAAAACTTTGATCACCCATTGTGACCCCACCCTATTCCCATGGGTCATGGCTTGAACAAACTTGAATATACACTACCTGGGATGCCTCCACATAAATATGACCACTCATGGCTTAGTTGTTCTTGAGAAGAAGATTTTTAAAGATTTTTTTTTTTTAGGAATTTCTATATAAAACTTTAATCGTCCATTGTGGCCCACCCTACCCCCGGGGGTCATGATTTAAACAAATTTGAATGTACACTACCTGAGAATGCTTCCATACAAATATGACCACCCATGGCCTTGCTGTTCTCGATAAGAAGATTTTAAAACATTTTTCTTAGGAATTCCCATATAAAACTTTGATCGCCCATTGTGACTCCACCCTACCACACCCACCCAAATTTGAATCTACACTACCTGTAAACTTTGTAAAAATTTAACTTGGTTTGTGTTTTAAACCAGAGGCCATGAAATTTGCAATTTTGAAAGAGTACCACTGTACACCATTGTTCATCATAATTATACACTTAGCATGCTTAGTTTGGTTATTTTTTAATACCCTTGGCAGAGTAGAGGAACAAAGAACAAATTCATTTCCACTAATCAGTGATAATCAGCAATAATCAGTAGTGCCCCCACCCCAGGAACCCCTGACCCTGGGGCCACACATTTCACAATTTTAGAAAAGGCACCCTTGCTCGTCATAAGTGTTTGATTAATACCAAAGAGCGGATTTTAAAGCATTAATTCATTTTCAGTATATAATCATTAGAGAACCCCCCCCCCCACCCACCCACCCACCTCGTCTATGGTACCCCTGACCCAGGGGCCTTGAAATTCAAAATTCGGGAAGAAGGACCCTTGCTCATCATACATTTCTAATTACTAATATGTAGGTAGCTAATCTGCTTAATACCAAGGAGGAGAGGAGAAGATTTTCAAAGAACTCACACATTTTCACTATGAAATATGAAGATAACGAACAATATTCAATCTCGAAAGTCCAATGAAACGATACAAATTTGGAGCAGAGCAAACACGGACCTCAAAATTTAGAGGTGGGAACGGGTGCCATGGAGAAATGAGCATCCCCTGCCGACCGGTCACACCCGCCGTGTGCTCCTTAAATTGTCATGATCGGGAAACAAAAACCGGAAAAATCCGTAGATAGTTCGATCAGTGTATAAATAATGGCATTACAATTAGTATGAAAAACGTCAGTCAGCATTTGACTCAATGACAGGTTTTATGTGCTGACAAGGTCATTGTATCGACCGAAAAACTTGCAAAAAGATGACTTCAAACGAGACTGTTGATTTCCTTGTTTCGTCAACTTGTTTGTCAATAGCTTGCCTCGTTTTAAAAATTGTTCATACGTAGAGCACGCTCTTGCGTATCGAATCAGAAACTGAGAGACATAAACCCCATATGCAGGTGATAAGGGTATATCGCTACATAAGTAAGGGAAGTTGACGATTGAAAAATTGAAGTAATAACGTTAATCATGTTTATCTATAGCGTTGTTGTTAGATTACCATAAACATCTTTTTCTAGTAAAATATCTAAATATGAAACAGATGTGTCAGAATCTGTGGTATCTTTTATTTCAAGTTCGCTGGGATATATCGAGTCGACATATGAATGAAAGTAACTATTGTTAATTGATAACACGTCGTCGATATATCGAAATGTCAAGTTGGAGGCCACAGCAAGTGTTTTCTTCTTCTCATGTAAAAGTTTTTGAATAAATTCTGCTTCGTATGAATACAAAAATAGGTCTGCTAATAACAATTGGTACCCATTCATGGGAATTCCAACAGATTGTTGGAAGACCTGATCTCCAAACACTGCATAGATATTGTCAATTAGAAACTCAAGCATCTTTTTAATATCAACGTCAGAGTACCTGTGTGTACAATCAGTGTGCTTTTTAACAAAATAATTTTGTAAATGACCAATGACAAGGTAAGTATATTTATGAGTTCCATTTTTATTGAAAAAAAAAAAAAAAAAAACAAAAAAAAAAACAGCTGTCTATGATGTCAAAAAGCCTGGATTTCAATTTATTGTGGGGAATGGTTGTATAAAGTGTTGAAAAGTCGTACGTTTCGATGCTATTGATTTTAGTAAAATTTTGTGATTTCAAATTTTCCAAAAGTTATTTGGAGTTTTTAAGTATCCACATCTGATTTACACCACTTCTCGAATATACTGTTGAACAGTACTCCTGAAGTTTCTCCTTCATTACAGTGAATATTTTAACGAGGAGTAAAGAAAGAGGCTTGGTAGAACATTTACTGGAATCCGCTATGTATCTTTGTTTTTAAGGATTTTTATGAAGTTTAGGAATCTAGTAAAGGTATGATAATTGAAATTCATTTTGGTTGTTAGGAATATTAAAATTATCTAAAACGGACATATGATTTTGAAGAATTTCCTCCTTAGAAAGCGAGGGATGGGTGTAAGTTGGACTTCCTATAGTTGAAATCCTATAGTTCCTCAAAAATACAATTCAGATAATGAGCCTTACAAAAAAAGACAACGTTGTTATCAGCTTTGTCAGCTGGGACCAGTACAAACTGATCGTGTAATCTATGAATTCCTTTTTCACTTCTGATTTATTAAAGACAGAAGAATCAATAATCAATAGAACTCCACCTGAACACCAGAATCCCTACCCCAAGGGCCATAAAATTCAAAATTTAGGAAGAGGCACCCTTCTTCATCATAACTATGTACAAAGTTCATTTGTTTAATACCCAGGAGCAGAGGAGGAGATTTTCAAAGAATTAATGCATTTTCACTATATATTCAATAGAGCCCCGCCCTCATACCAGAACCCCTGACCCAGGGGCCATGAAATTCACAAATTTTGGAAGAGGCACCCTTCCTCATCATAGCTATGTAGATAAGTTCATATGCTTAATACCCAGGAAAAAAGGAGATTTTATAAGAAATAATGCATTTTCACTATATATTCAACAGAGCCCCACCTTAGCACCAGAACCCCTGACCCTGAGACCAAGAATTTCACAATTTTGGTAGAGGGCTCAATGCTGATTCCAATCATGCCAACAGTCTGGCTGCTTGATGTCCAGGAGTAAAGAAGATTTTTAAAGATTGCATTTATTTTGATGGTTTAAGCCCCACCCCTCAGGCCAGGGGGGGAGGATGAAATTCACAATTTTAACTCCCCTTCACCCATAGATGCTATATGCCAAAATTGGTTCAGTGGTTTCAGAGATGAAGCTAAAAATATTTAAATGTTAACACACGATGCACGATGAAGACGAAAACATTGCAATAGGTCACCTGAGTAAACTCAGCTGACCTAAAAAAATTATACGATAACAACGCAAATTTATATCATAAACTCACTTAGCCCAGCATCAGGTGAGCTAAAAATTGAAATTACAGGAACGTTCAACTAATCAGATAATTGTTCAACAGAAAAATCAGCTATTCCAATAAAATTGCAGCAATAAAAGTAATTCGATATTTTAATTTTTACCTGTCCCTATATTCTGATCATATTGGAATTCCATTTTGTATTATAAAAAGAACAATTATTTTAATTACTTGTAACTCTTATTAAATCCTATACGTGTAAAAAAAATGAAAAGAAATGACTTATGATCTGCAATCAAATACATGTATCATATGTTCTTTTTGTTTTGAGTCATACATGCTAAAACAATGCCAATTAAAAAGAGGCCCATGGGCCACAACACTCACCTTTCACTTTGGCTAGAGATTAATCAGTTCAGTATTTGAAATCCTGCAATAGCGATAACACGATGATGCGATATCAATGGCAAGATGACGAAGAAGCAATGTTCATTGTTGCTCCATCGCACTATCGTCAATACATTGTCTCACCACTACAGCATCACCATATCGCTTTATGGTCATCGTCCCATCACAATGACTTGCCATCGACCCTTTAGTCCATTTTTGATGGTGCAATAGTGAAATTCATGGCTGTTTGACCGGATTCCATACAGGGGACATAATTTGATCAAACTTAGGTCTATGCTTACTAAAAATGCTTCCATATAAAAATGATAAATATGGTTTTGAAAGATTTTTACAGATGTTCTCCTATATATTCCTATGTTAAAGTTTGATCTGTTGTGGCCCAAACCTTACCACCAGGGGTCATGATCTGAACTGAAGTGAATCTATACTACTCAAGGATGCTTCCATATTAATACGACTAATATTATCACTTTGCTGTTATTAACGAGATTTTTCAGATGCATATTCATCTTTGATCAACCACTGTGGCCCAATCCTACTCCCTGGGGTCATGCTTTGAATAAATTTGAATCTAAACTACTAGAGGATGCTTCTGTATAAATGTGAGTACTTATGAATTTGCTGTTCTTGAGGAGATTGTTTTTAAATACAGATGGCTAAACTATTCCTTAGAAGACTTTAATATTTTCCCTTTATTCCTAAGTAAAACTGGTCCCAGGGTCATGATATAAATAAATTTTACCGTCATATATTATGAAGCTTTCAAACATTTCATATTATCTGTCCCAGTGCTTGTTGAGAAGTTTTTTTTTTAAATTTGCCATCTAATTTTCACAATTTCTCAATTTCTATTAAAAGAGGACATGACCCTTCAATTGAACAAACTTAAATCCCCTTCACCTGAGAATGCTTTGACTGTGGCAAGTTTTAGAGCCTGATTACTGTTTGTTGTCTTGATATTTTATTACATCAAATGTGAAAAGTGGGAAGAGGAAACATGACAGACATTGAACACTCCTTGAACAGAAAAGGTAGCTTGAGCCTTTGGCTCAGGTGAGCTAGAAACAGACAAAAAGCTAAGCAAAACAAAAAAGATGGTTAAACATATATTTAATACTTGAATAGCTTTTATATTCATTAAATATTCTTACATTATAGATGCACATGAAAACAAGAGGCCCATGGGCCACATCGCTCACCTGAATACAAGCTAGGAAAAAAGCACAAATCAATTCAGTATTGAAAAGTTTCCTGGGGGGGGGGGGGGGGAATTTTAAACTACCCGAGGATATTTCCATATCAATATAACAAATGGCTTTGCTGTTCTTGAGTAGAAGATTTTTAGAGATTTTTTCCTATATATTCCTTGGTAAAAATTTGATACCTCATTGTGGCCCCTCCCTACCCCCAGGGGTAATCAGTGGAACAAAATTTAATCTACACTACCCGATGATGCTTCCATATCAATATGACTAAACATGGCTTTGCTGTTCTTGAGACAAAGATTTTTTCCTTTATATTCTTATGTAAAACTTTGAACCCCCATTGTGGCCCCACCCTAACCTCAGGGGTCATGATTTGAACAAACTTCAATCTACACTATCTGAGGATGCTTCCATATCAATATGACTAAAAAGGGTTTGCTGTTCTTGAGAAGAAGATTTTAAAAAATTTTCCCTATATATTCCTATGTGAAACTTTGATCCCCCATTGTGGCCCCACCCTAACCCCAGGGGTCATGATTTGAAGAAACTTGAATCTACAATACCTGAGGATGCTTCCATATTAATATGACAAATCATGGCTTTCCTATTCTTGAGATTTTTTTTTTTTTTTAGATATTTTCCTATATATTTCTATGTAAAACTTTGATCCCCCACTGTGGCCCCACCCAACCCCCGGGGGTCATGATTTGAACAAACTTGAATCTACAATACCTGAGGATGCTTCCATATCAATATAACAAATCATGGCTTTGCTGTTCTTGACAAGAAGATTTTTAAAGTTTTTTCCTATATATTCTTAAGAAAACTTTGATCCCCAATTGTGGCCCCACCCTACCCCAGGTCCATGATTTAAACAAACTTGAATCTACAGTATATAACAAAGGTTTCCTATAAATTTCAACTTTTTTGGGCCATTGGTTCTGGAGAAGAAAATTTTTATAATATGCCACCAAATTTTCACTATTTCTGAATTATTTCCCCTTGAATGAGAGCGTGGCCCTTTATTTGAACAACCTTGAATCCCCTTCACCCAAGAATGCTTTGTGGCAAGTTTGGTCAAAATTGGCCCAGTGGTTCTGGAGAAGAAGTTGGAAATGTGAAAAGTTTACGGACAGACAGACAGACGGACTACAGACAAAATGTGATCAGAAAAGCTCACCTGAGCTTTCAGCTCAGGTGATGTAAAAATTATTGAGACTGTTCAATATTCACGAAAAAGTTATTAAACTTTTAAGAATCTTCAATATTCATCAAAAAAGATATTAACCATTAAACTGTATATTCATGAAAAAGTTAGAAACTGATTCTGTGTGTTTTTAACATGTGTTTTCTCAAAGATTGTTTATGCATAACCATGTTGCACTTGTCACATTCTACCTGTGTAAGTCCTTGATGGATTGCAATATGAGACCTAAGATTTGATTTACTGGAGAAAGATTTTTTTACAAATGAAACATCTGGGTCGGGCATCAGGCTTGTTTTTATACTCATGCACACTTAATTTGTGCTTTCTATATCCTGATCTCTCATAAAAGCCTTTGCCACAAATTTCACAAATATGAGATTTGTCTGCCATGCTAGAACTGACTTTCAAGCTCAAATCATCACGAACTTTGTGCATTATCAGATGATGTCGTAAAGAATGCACATATGTGAAAAGTTTCCCACAAATTTCACACTGACTCTTGCTCGAAGGATTGTGGGTATTCATGTGAAGAACTCTGGACATTCGATTAAGAAATCTCTTTCCACAAATCTCGCAGAGAAATGGCTTTTCACCAGTATGTAATCTCTTATGATCTCTGAGCCTCTGCTTGCATTTCAATATCTTCCCACAAACATCACAAGGAAATCTCCCTGGCCCATGTCTTTTCTTATGATTCGTAAGAAGATGATTTAATTTGAATGTTTTTGGACACTCATCACATGCAAATGTTTTTGTTTCTCTGTGACAAAGCCTGTGCTTTCTAAGTGAAGAGGGACAAACATAGGCCTTGTCACACAAATCACATCTGAAAGGTTTTACTGTACCATGTGACAGTTTCAGGTGCATATTATATGATGATCTTTGCTTGTAGGACTTCCCACAAGCCAAACAATCATAGGATATAGATTTCTTAAGATGGAAACCTGAATGTTCTGCATCAACTATCATTTCATCTCCTTGTTTCTCTTGCTCCATCACAGATTTCTTATGACGGAAACCTGAATGTTCTGCATCAACTATCATTTCATCTCCTTGTTTCTCTTGCTCCATCACAGTATCCTTGTTCTCTTTTGACTGGTTCCCTGAATTACACAGATTGCATATTAACTCTTTTGGGACAGGTACTTCTTCACGAGTTTCTTTTCCAACTGGTTTCCCACAAGAAACACAACAATACCACACGTAAGCCCAGCAGCTTTTCTGTTTGTGCTGTGCTAACCTCTCCAGATTTGGAAATATTTTCTTACATATCTCACATTTAGGTAATTTTGTTCGAATGACTCGAACAGTTTTCACAGATTTTTCATCACTCTCATATGTTGGTAAATTTACTTCTTCCATTCCAGCTTTTGGTTTCTCATAATTGATACCATGGGTGCCCTTCAGATGAACTAACGCACCACTTTTACCCAAGAAATTCATTCCACAATACCCGCACCTTATTGTTTCACTTTGGATTCCCTTGTGCTGTAGAACATGTGACTGTAAACCAATGGAATCCCTAAAACCCTCATTACAAATTCCACATTTGAAAAACTTAAAGTCGATTTCTTTCATTTTTTCAATGTTACTTCT
Source organism: Saccostrea echinata (assembly GCF_033153115.1). Taxonomy (NCBI): domain Eukaryota; kingdom Metazoa; phylum Mollusca; class Bivalvia; order Ostreida; family Ostreidae; genus Saccostrea; species Saccostrea echinata. The sequence continues at coordinate 1,030,072 of NW_026889793.1, forward strand.
GTTTCTAGTCTCGAAATGAATGTTGATCCTTTTATTTACGCTACTTTTATCTTTAGTTCTTCTCTTTATTTTCCTTTTCTTTGGACCTTTCTAAACAAAAAAAATGATAACATCTTACTTCCTCTGTCTTAAAAAAAAAACAGTTTATGGAACAAATATAAATAAAATCAGGGGTAGACAAATAGAATTTTTCAGTACTTGCCCTGGGACAGGTTACCATCGTAAAATTACTTGTCCTACCAAAAATATGCTTGTCCCACTTTTTCTTAATTAACATAAAATTAAAGCATTATCGTTAAATATTAAATTATTTCTCAACTGATACACTACATGGGGACCAAACTAGACATAAAATCATTTAATTTTTTGCACGGAAAAATTTAGGGGTAAGTCTTGTTCCAGGGAGATTTCTTAGCTTGTGCAGTGCGCATAATTAAAACTTTTCTCTGTATTACTTTAACATCCCAAAAATACTGTAAGAGAAAAAAATTTTTTTTTTTTGAATATTATAAAGTATTTGATTATGAAAACCACCACTGCATGTCGATTGTGACTTTCAGTGATCGCCAGTCAACAGCTCCAATTTTAATATCAGTATAACACGTTTGTACTCACGGCATGAATTTTTACATTATTTTTTACAATACCTAAAAAGGTCTAAAATCCTCTTCAACTTTTTTGACATGGAATCGATAGCTGCTATGTTTTACGTCCTGTGTGTATTTTAACTACACATAAATGGGTAAATTCTAGAGGAGTTCCGATGGAGTATTCGATGTAGTGATGAACAGCAGCGAAAAACAGGTGCTCTACTGTGATTCATTACATTTCAACGGCGATAAAACAAACAACATTCGATTTTTTGTTAACTGGAGAAGCACTTGTCCGCGGGCAGGTACCACTTATTAAATAACTTGCCCGCCAAACAAAATTGGTTGTCCCGGGCGTCGGGCAATGCTATTTGTCTAGCCCTGATAAAATGACATTGTATTTAGAATAAAACATAGGTAATCAGAGATTACAGAGCTCACCTCAATGAATGTTGTCTTTAAGTAAGGCAAAGTCCCACACTAAACTAATAATCTAGGAGTGTGCATCCCTAGATGCAACATTTATGCACTTTTGGTCTGATAGGGCTTGCAGTTACTTGGGAATAGACTTATCTGAAAACTTAAAACTAGTCACTCATTCAGAAAATGTAAGTCAAATCCAGCATCCAAAGCAAGTTTTGAGATTGTTCGTCCCTTGATGCATCATCCATGCAAGTTTGGTTCAGATAGGCCTTATAGTTACTTGGAAATGAGATCTGCTCCAAAAACTTTAGTCTGGTTACTCATCCAGAAAATGTAGGTCAGATCCAGCATCCGAAGCAAGTCCAGTAGTGTGAATCCTTAGATGTATCATCCATGCAAGTTTGGTCAATATAGGGCTTATAGTTACTTGGAAATGAGATCTACTCCAAAAACCTTAACCTAGTCACTCATCCAGAAAATGTAGGTTAGATCCAGCATCCCAAGCAAGTTCAGTAGTGTGCATCCTTAGATGTACCATCCATGCAAGTTTGGTCAATATAGGGCTTATAGTTACTTGGAAATGAGACCTGCTCCAAAAACTTTAACCTGCTCCAAAAACTTTAACCTGGTCATTCTTTAGCTGAAATTGCAGCATCTGAAACCTTGACTGGTACAATGAAATACACTAGAAGCATCCTCCATGCATCTCTGACTAATATAGGCCATAGAAGTACTTGAAAAGAAAACTGCTCCAAAACCTTAACTTGGGACGCCGACGCCGAGGGTATTACATAAGCTCCCCCAACTTCGTTGAGGTGAGCTAATAAAAAAGTGAATTCATCTTCTGTATATTTTTAACAATAAGCTTTTTATCAGAACTGAGTATCCTAATAAAAAGAATTTGCTCGTTTTCACATAATCTCAACATCATACAGTCAAACCTTTTCATCCCCACAGGGGTCAAGATTTGAACAAACTTTTATCTAATCTACCTGCTTTAATATATAAATATGACTAATAGTAACATTGTCATTCTTGATAAGACTGTCACCGAGGTACAGGGCACCAGTAGATAAGGGGAACTAACTCTGACATTGCCCTAACCAAGAGACAGGGGGTCAGCCTATGTTTAGGCTTAACAACACCAAGATCGAATATGCATAGAGCTATAACTCGAAGGCAGCTAGACAGTTTTTACAATTTATTAGGTTACAATTTAGTTCAATTACTGTATAAACAATGATCAAATAAAATAAAGCCAAAACAAATAAATTGAAGTATGAATTAGGAGGTTTTAGTTGATAGATAAAATAAAAAGTGAAATAAACTTTTAAAATAATAAAATAAATTTAGCCGCCACACTACTTAGTCTACTGGCAGACTGGTGGACAGTCTCTTATTTAGCCAGTGTATAGACATAAGCAGTGTGTCGTAGAATGTTCCAAAATATTCTGACTGTGGAATAAATTCCTAACAGTATATTTATAATGAAGAGGTTAATTAAGTATAATTATAAATAAGACATATAGAGTCACTGATGATGACCACTCAGATAATTATTTAAGCTGAAACCGAGTGACCATATGCCATTAATTACAGATAATTATCTTAACAGATTGAGTCTTGTCAAATGTTTGTCATAACACATATGAGTATAATTAATTAATTTTCAAAGTCAAATCCTAAATGTCAATTAAACTTTAAAGTCAAATCCTAAATAGTTACAAAAAATATCTTTACACAAAATAGCACACTATGACATATTCCCCCCTACTTGAAAATGTTTGTCCTCAAATATAATATGTACATTATAAAAAGTATATATTTGAGAACACATCAAACATACAATATGCTGTACTAACAATAAAATGGTATCATTTAACATCATCAATTGATTATATGTACACAGTCTAGACTTATGAAAAGAAATTCATGAGCAAAAGCAAGATAATTTACCTCTTGAAATTTAATTCCCAAAAGTAGTAGGAATAAGAATTAATATGCGTGCACTCATACTAATCCTTAAAACTACTGTAACAGTAAAGACAATTGTAAATTTTGAGAGTATTATGGAATTAAGCAAATGAATTTCTTTGCATTTGGAAAAGAATACATGGATAACTACACATAATACATGTCACACTTTTGGCTACAAAGTTCATAGGTATGATCTGAGCAGATCTGTCGTATATAATCATCCTTGAAGTTTTCAAAGAAAGAGGCAACAATACTTGGGGGAAGAGATTCAATATTGACCCATTTTGGACCTATAGACGGATTGTCATGGCTCAAAAGGTACTGCGGATCAGTCTTTGGGTCAAATCTAACTTCATGGATTTCACGCCCCACACAAAACTGCCACGGTTCAGGAGGTGGTTCTCTCAGGTGTTGTCTCCGAAGATCGTCAATATCTTGTTGTAGTTGCAAGTCTTCTAATTTTGTAGACATGTATGTTAAGAACTTTGATGCATGTGATGGAACTGACGTCATTGGTTCCCATTTTGGATTTGAAGAACCAGTCTGAATGAGGAAGTATGCTCGGTCTCTCATGATGCGTATGGCTAACAATTCTTCTCTACCTTGGAATTTTGTGGTAGTGGACTCCCCAGTTGAATCAAGCACATTCACTGAATTTGATTGAGAATTACCACTATTCACATTTTCTTTGGGTTGTTGGTCATGTTTGTCGAAGAATTTATGCTTGGTTTGATGTAGGGGTCTCTTTCGCTTTTTCCCGCTCATAGTTCTGTCGGAATGGAATTGTCGCACTAGTTTAGATGGAATTTTACAAGGGAAATGCCACTCGGAGATTCCAGTTGTAAACTTCACTTTGTAGTAAAGGGTTCCATTTCCTCTACTGGATGCCAAGAGACGGTCAATCATCTCCTCACGGAATGGAGTGCAGCTACCACGGTTACAGTCCTGGCATGAAGGTTTGGTATCAGCAATAGGTGGATTTCCTGGTCGAATTTGTTGATTGCTGTTCCCATTCTTTTGCTGCGACTGTTGTCTTTGTCTTCCATTATTTTCTTGTCGTGGAATGTTCGTCCTATTCGGCAAAGCAGGTGCTCTTTGTTGATTATTGTTTCCATTCTTTTGCTGTGGTTGTTGTCGTTGTCTTCCATTATTTTCCTGTCTAGGAATGTTGGTCCTATTTGGCAAAGCAGGTGCTCTCACTCTTCCTGGAGGGTTGGCAAGTTGATCTCTAGGTTGTTCAATTTCATCAGGATCTAGTTGAGTGTTGTCATTGACATGTTCTGGAGGTGGGTTAGTTGGCCTGGTTAGAGGATCATAGTAAGGCTTTAAACGATGGGCACTCACCAGTGATTTCACCTCCTTGTTGTTGGCACAGTTTCGAATCCTGTATGTGTGGTTGTGTCTGTTCACCATGGTGATGTAATATGGACCAACCCATCGGCGATGTAATTTTGGAGCTTTACCAACAGGAACTTTGGTACAATATAGCCAGACTCTCTGAGTTGGGAAAAATTCTGGTTCCTGGGTTGTTTTATCATAGCGCTCTTTGTTCTTTTGTTGGGCAAGTTCAATATTTTTGGATGCAATTTTCCTGGTTCTTTCTAAATTCTGTAAAATTCGTCCAAGAAATATTTTGTGATCCTGAGCTAAATGTTCTTTGGGAACTAAAGCGGTATCAATAGGCAGGCACATCTCTCTTCCATAGAGCATGAAGAATGGTGAGTACTCTGTAGATTGAGTTGCAGGAGTGGCTCTGTATGCCATAAGGATCCCTGAGAGTAGAAGATCATCCCAGTCATCTTGCTGACCCATAGCGTAACCGCGAATGGCTTGGAGAATGACGGAGTTCATTCTTTCAACAGATCCATTGGTTTGTGGGTGGTAGGAGCTTGTTAAATGTCTTGTGATTTGGAACATCTCTGATAGAGCTTTCACAAGATTGGAAACAAAATTCCTCCCGCGATCTGAAATGAGAGTCCTTGGTGCTCCATACCTTGATATTATCTCCTTATACAGAACTCTTGCAATCTCACCTGCTTCTTGTGTTCGCAAAGGAAATGCATCAGACCATTTGGAATAGCTGTCAACTACAAGAAGAATATGTTTGTGTTTGTTTGGAGTAGTTGGAAGTCCACTTAATATGTCCATGTGCCATCGTCCAAAGATGTCATCACTTATCTGAGGTTTCAGAGGTGGACGTTTAGCTCCATAATTCCTTTTGCACTGTTGGCAGGTTTCACAAGTCTGAACATATCTTTTAATGTCATCATACATGGAAGGCCAAAAATATTTATTTCGGAGGGAAGCATATGTCCGTTCAAACCCTTGATGTCCACCACCAAGAATACAATCATGGTAGGATTTCAGAACATCATCACGAAGGATGCGAGGAACTGCAATTTGCTTCACCAAACGCTCCTGTACAGGGACTTTCTTGCCTCGTTTGGAATAGAAATGTTTCAATATGCCGTCTTCTAGTTCAAAGTTGTAGGCTTCAGCTACAATGGTTCTTGCCAGAGCTGGATCATCAGGGAGTTCTCGAGTTAATTTGTACTTGTAAATTTCTCTAAAGTCAGGACACTCTTGCTGATGTTGTTCAATGTGATTTTCATCAAGTTCTTCTTGAGGTGGTCTTTCTTGTAAACTTGCAATTACTTTTTCTTCTGATTCTCCTTGGTAGAATAATATGGTTTCTGTGTATTCTTTGGGGCTAATAGTGTAAAGATGTTCACTTAAATCGGAAGAAACTGATGGATCAGAATTGCTGTGTAATTGTCTTGATAGGCAATCAGCTGGATTCTTGCTTCCTTCACGGTGGATGATTTTAAAGCTGTATCCCTGAAGTAGTAGGCTCCATCTTCCCAAACGTCCTTGACAATCTTTGATCTTCTGTAAGTACTTCACAGATACATTGTCAGTAAACACAGTGAATTCCTGGTTGGCTAGGTAGTGCTTGAAGTGTTGAACTCCTTCAACGAGAGCTAAAGCTTCCTTGTCTGTGATGTGCCATTTTAATTCAGCTCCACGCAAGGATCTTCCTCCATAGGCTATTGCATGTTCTCTTCCATTCTGAAGCTGGCTAAGCACATATCCTGTAGAATGCTCAGAAGCATCTGTTGACAGAATGAATGGTTTGTCAAATTCAGGGAAAGCAAGGATTGGAGCGGTGATGAGGGCATTTTTCAAAGTGTCAAAGGCTCTTTGACAATTCAGTGTCCATTGAAACTTGACATTTTTCTTCAGTAACGAAGTAAGTGGTGATGCAATGCGAGCATAATCCTTGACAAATTTCCTGTAATAGTTTGCCATTCCCAGGAAACTTTTCACATCTTTGGCAGTCTTTGGAATTTGGAAATTTTTCACTTTTTCTGTATTTTCTGGGTTGACTTTAATTCCATGTTTTGAAATTATGTGTCCAAGATATTTAACTTCTTTCTGTGCAAATTTGCATTTGGAGGGATGTAATTTTAGATTAGCACTGCGTAAGCTAGAGAATACGAGGTGAAGGTGGTGTAGATGATCATCAAAGTTCCTTGAAAATATTAAAACATCATCAATGTACACTAAAGCAATTTTGAAATTGAGGTTCCTGAGGACTTTGGTCATCAGACATTGGAAAGTCATCGGAGAGTTCATCATGCCAAAGGCTAACCTGTTGAATTCATACACGCCTTTGTGGGTAATAAAAGCACTCTTGTGTTTTGTAGCAGGGTCTAATGGAACTTGCCAGAATCCAGATCGAAGGTCAAGTGTTGAGTATATTTCTGGCTTGGCATCAGCTAGTGTGTCAAGGATATCAGACATATGTGGAATGGTAAAAGAAAGAGGCTCAGTAATCTTGTTTAAAGCAGGAAAGTCAACACAGAACCGATACTCATTATTGCGTTTCTTCACTAGCACCACAGGACTATGAAATGGTGATGTAGATTCTTCTATGATACCATGTTTCTCCATTTCTTCAAGCTGCCGCTCCAACTCAGCACGCATCTGAGGAGACTGGCGGTATGGCGCAGAACTGACAACTTTATCACCCTTGGTATGGATGGTATGGTAATGCATGTCAGTCTTTCCAAGTTCTGATAAATCCTTTGCAAAAATGTCCTGATTTTGTGACAGAAACTTGCAAAGTTTCTGTCGATCAGTTGTAGTCAAATTTGAAGAATCTAGATTTATTCCTAAGTCTGACAAGACACTTACACAGTCTGTGCTAGGATTTTTGATGTCATCAAACACACTGCACAACATGGCTGGATCTTTCTCTTCAACAGGATAGACATTTTCAAAATTCACAGGTTGTGCCAAAGCAACTGGCAGATTAGCCCTTAGATAAATTGGAAGGCTTGTAGGATTTAAGAGTCTGAAAATGCCAATGTTGTTTTCGTCAATGTAAGAGATGGCTTTTCCTCCAGCTATAGGAAACTTGGATTGAAGTTTGTGGCAGGGCTCTAGAATCACTGTTGTGCATGGTGGAAATTTTGGAATTTCAACTGGCAAAATGGTTTCTGAATGGGGTTGAAGAATTACGGAGTTGATCGTCTTTGCCATTGCTGTAAATATACCATTGTCTCGAATTGTTGCTATGGTAACATGAGGGGTACTTCCGCTCTTGTTGTTTCCTGATGATTTCCTCTGAATTGGAATAGTCAGTGTCATATTTTCAAAATCTGTTTGTACTTTGTTCTCACATAGAAAGTCCAGTCCTAAAATGGCTCTTGCATGAAGTGTTTCAAAAACTCGGAATTTCTGTTTCACTGTGTGGTGTCCAAGAGTGACTTCTAGCACCGTTTCTCCTAGAATGGGATGTACTTCTCCACAAACACCGACTGCACTCGTTATTGTGGATCGGTCTATTGCTGTAGTTGGTTTAAGTCGCTGTAGTTGATGCTGACTTATACAGCTAATAGAGGCTCCACTGTCAATTAAACATTTGACAGGAAGATTCTGCAGCTTAACTTCTACAAAGTTCCTCTCCATTGAGGCAGTGAATTGGCATTCTGGGGTCCCATGGGTCACACTGGAAATCCTTGAACACCTCTTCTTTCCACAGCACCATCCTTTTGACGCTCTTCTTTTGCCCATGACTTATGTTTATATCAGGACTGTCAGTCTGAAACTATGAAATCTTAGTCAGAATTTTGGAAATGTATTATCCTTCTATATGAACTAAAGCATTTGCAGAAGGTCAGCATACTTCAAAATTGAATAAGATTTACTGACATTCAACTGACTAAAAGTACTAGAGATGAAATGAAGAAATTAAACATTACCAATTCCACACAAAGAATTTCTGTACCTTTATTTCTCACTTATCTAAGAGTGAAAGAACATGAATAAAGTTGTACTTATCTTTGTTTATGTGTGGATTTACCAGTATCTTCATCTTGGAGGTACATCTCTGTAAACTTAATTTTCAGCGCCTCAAAAATATTCCTACTTTTGCCTTCTAATTATAGCATCAATTCACAATGCATACCCGGATTCTCCACCACATCTGTCACCGAGGTACAGGGCACCAGTAGATAAGGGGAACTAACTCTGACATTGCCCTAACCAAGAGACAGGGGGTCAGCCTATGTTTAGGCTTAACAACACCAAGATCGAATATGCATAGAGCTATAACTCGAAGGCAGCTAGACAGTTTTTACAATTTATTAGGTTACAATTTAGTTCAATTACTGTATAAACAATGATCAAATAAAATAAAGCCAAAACAAATAAATTGAAGTATGAATTAGGAGGTTTTAGTTGATAGATAAAATAAAAAGTGAAATAAACTTTTAAAATAATAAAATAAATTTAGCCGCCACACTACTTAGTCTACTGGCAGACTGGTGGACAGTCTCTTATTTAGCCAGTGTATAGACATAAGCAGTGTGTCGTAGAATGTTCCAAAATATTCTGACTGTGGAATAAATTCCTAACAGTATATTTATAATGAAGAGGTTAATTAAGTATAATTATAAATAAGACATATAGAGTCACTGATGATGACCACTCAGATAATTATTTAAGCTGAAACCGAGTGACCATATGCCATTAATTACAGATAACTATCTTAACAGATTGAGTCTTGTCAAATGTTTGTCATAACACATATGAGTATAATTAATTAATTTTCAAAGTCAAATCCTAAATGTCAATTAAACTTTAAAGTCAAATCCTAAATAGTTACAAAAAATATCTTTACACAAAATAGCACACTATGACAAGACTATAAAATATTTTTTCCTACATCCTTATTTAACATGTGACCAAGGTCGAAGGATGCTGTTAACCTTTCAGCTCAGGTGATTCAAGAAATGGATGGGACTTCAAAATCACTTTGATGTACATATGCGTGCTAATGAAATCTTTGCGACCTTTTTGCCTCAATTTATTATGCCAAATTAAAGTTCTTTCAAATAAATGTATTTTATAAATAACAGTATTCATAGTATTCTAAGATTTTGATGTCTGAGATATTGAAGTTCAACATGTACAAGAGTGATTATAATGCACTTTGTACTAAATTTTAGTTTCTATTTCATATAATTTTTTTGAAAATTGCAAAGAAGATTAAAGATGAAGACATACGCAAGTGGGTTAAGGCTAGGGATAGGCAATTCTATGCAAATTAACAAATTAAAATGCCTAAGGACTATAATTATCTATTATACAGATAAAGTTATGTCTAATACTTACTTGGTACCCACGACGTGAGATAGCCAGTACAAATTATGTCGTCATATTATGATGTCAATGTTCTTTACTACACAAGATTATAAAGGGCATCAACAAAAATGCCTCGGCGCAAGGGCATGCTCTATTTTATTTAAGTTAATTTAACTGAAACAAGGTGTATTTAGAGGCAAAATATTCCAAGGATTGCTGGTATTGCTGCACAAATATCAACAGCTCTGTCGTTTAATTACTATTTGTAAAGTTATGAGTTGAACATGTTGAATCTGGGTAAAAATGTACAGTCGGGTATAAGTTTCCTCAAATTCTGAGAAAATGCTTAGGATTTGTGCAGCGGTTTTATTAATCTAAAGAATATTCTTCTTGGCATAATATGCATTTTGTGTGAAATTAAATAGGGTAATCCCTTGTGCTGAAGCTGTTTCATTGATGTGTTTTATTACCTCCAGTAGGTAAGAACAATGACGTCATAATATCACGTCATAATGTGTACTGGCTATAACATATCGTGGATATAAGTATGTATAAGAAAATAAATCAAAACGTTCTTTGAATAATAAATATATACCTCTAATGCCTTTTTATTGGCTCCTTTGCATAGAAACGCCCATACTTAGCCTGAACTCACATGTGCACAGACAAACACACAAGAAGACACATGTGAAACTGGTTTAAGGGTTGATGTGTAAACATTTTACATTGTCAGCAAAAACTAGAATTTATTAGATCGAATTACAGATTTTAGTCACACCCCTGCTGAAATAGTGTTAATTTAAGTCCCTCAATCAGTGATGATTCTGTGAATTGGCCAAAATATCTGAAATAGTTTGGGTGTTGAGGGGCTGATAAAATATGGGTTTTAGCAAGCCCAAAATAGGTTTAAATGAGTGACAAAAAGAACTACATGTATATGCGGTATATGCATATTTTTGCCCCAACAAGTCATATTTTGAAATGTTTTTTTGAAATGTGCTGAATTATATATTGTATGAGAAATCTAAATTTACAAAAAATATTATAGTTTCAAAGTAAGTTAATTTCAATTTTTGTTTCTATGATGTCACAAACTATTCGGATTTTATCTTATTTTTCAGAAAGAGGAAAAAATGGGCAAAATTTGTTCAATTTTTACTATGAAATTTATAGAGCACAGGTCTGCTCCAAAACAATATTAACATATTTCATTGATATTATCATTCTACACATTACAATATCAAAATATTGAGTTGGAGCAGACCTGCACTCGGTGACTTTTACTCAAAATATTGACGTTATATACATCTTTTCCCGTATAAATCATGGAAATTTTGAATTTACATCATTTTCCTGACGTCATATTTAACGTATGACATCATGGCTTATGAAAATATTCAGTGCTTTGAAGTCAGCAGATATCCCCCTATTTTAGAACATAATAAATTAAAGATTTCTCCATCAAAGTTTGATTTGGGGGGAAATATTGGTCATTACCGAATATAATCCTTTAAGTGTGACAGTTTGTTCAACAACTTTTACATCCTGACCTAACTGAATGGCAAAAGCTATTGTAAGGAAGTCTGAATCATCCTTGTGTACTTGGAGATAAAAGCAAACATCTGAATGATACAGACAAGATCAAAACACGGACTAAACAATGTAAATTTTTTACCCGGACAAATATGGGAACGGATCGCTGCAAAAATAGAAAATTTCGAAATACACTCATAAATATCGGATTCTTGGATTCAAATTATCAGAATTCCACTAAATATCAGAACAGAATCATCAGTGTTCAATATACGCCTAGTAAGAATCTACTACAAAAATTACAATTTAACAGGTATGACACCCTAAACAATGTACAGCTGAAGGCCCTTTCTCAGTTTTCAAACAAAGATGCCTTGGGTACCATATGCATGGAAGTCCGAACTACACATGTACTTCAACCTCAGTATCTTGAATTATTGGGATTCTTGAACATATTTTTTCCCTTTTGGCCTCAAAATAACACGACTATATTAAATCATTTAAATGTATATCATGTACACTACACAGTGAAATAGGGCTGTGCAGTGAACCAAAAACTTCAGTGCATTGCGGTTCATACTGTTTGATTCGGTGCACCGATCAGGAAATTCAGAATTCCGTTCAGTTTGGTTCAAAATTTACATAACACAAATAAACAGAAATGGCCGCCAATAGGAAATCGGAAAAGTTTATTTTCATGATTTTAATACTTTTTGTACTGATCATGCTGATTGAGTGATTGTGCCAATTTTAAGTCAGTGATTTACCGATAATATTTTTATTTCAAAACACCTTTTCCTTTTGCAATATTTTTTTAAAAAGAATTTTATGCTTGTTATCCTTAAGGAAAGAAATTTATAAAGCCATGAGATTATTATTTTTCATTTATGATGAGAAATATTTAGACTGTTTTAGGCTAAAATCAAACCAAATCGAAAAATACTGAACCATATCATTCTGAATGGAAACCAAACCAAATTGATTGAACCCAAAATCATCCCAGCCCTACAGAGGAATTCATACTTACCTTGCTTACTGTGCTAACACTCTCCACCACAAGACTTTTTTTAACCATTTGTTTCTCTCTTATGCGGGATGAAGACCGAAGTCCGTTGATAACCACTGGGTCAGGGCTTTCTTCCATCTTCACCTGAACATTTTCAAATTCTGGTGGTAGATCAATATTCTGGTCTGGTTGTAGATCCAGATTGAGAACCGCACCAGGGCTTTCTTCCATCTTCACCTGAACATTTTCCAATTCCGGTGGTGGATCAAAATTTTGGTCTGGCTGTAGATCCAGGTTGAGAACTGCACCAGGGCTTTCTTCCATCTTAAGCTGCACATTTTCCAATTCCGGTGCTGGATCAAAATTCTGGTCTGGTTGTTGTAAATCCAGGTTGAGAACCGCACCAGGGCTTTCTTCCATCTTCACCTGAACATTTTCCAATTCTGGTGGTGAATCAAACTTCTGGTCTGTTTGTAGTTCCAGGTTATGAACCGGATGAAATCTGACAGAAAATTTGTGCTCCGTAACCTCTGCTGGTACCACTGTTTTTGAAGTGTTCACAGACGATGTTTTGTTATTTACAAGCTGATTGTTCAGAATGCTGGAATTGTTGATGGTTGTTTTGTTTATGTTGTTCGTAACATTTGGTTTGGAGACAGTAACGGCAGTATTTGGGTAAAAAGACATGGTACTTGGTACAATATCAGCATTGTGGTTGAGATTTGGATTCGACGAGATAGTAGTTTTGGTTCCAGTTTCTATCCTGGAATTTTCAACATTTTTTTCATTGTTTGCTGATGAAAGCACTACATTCTTTGGAACCTTAACCACAGGTAATTTATTAACAGAAGAAAATTTAAGCTGTTCAAGGTTGTTGTTGGTCACAGACACAGTAGACTGACTGGACTGGTGGTTATTCATTTTCATACTGGGCTCACAAGACTGGTGCACTTCAAGGCTGTTGGTGTTCAAAGCAGGCAGAGAGGATACTTGCTGTGTCCTATGGCTGTCCATGTTCATAAACGGCTGAAAGGACTGATGCATTCTAAGTCTTTTAATGTTCAAACTAGAATGAGGCAACACGTACATCCCAATTTTGTTTAATTTGAAAGTAGGCTGAGAGGCCTGCTGGGTCCTGAGGCTGTTCATGTTCACACAAGCCTGAGTGTTCTGCTTGGTCAGAAGGCTATCCTTGTTCCCACTAGCTGTAGACATGGGAGATGGAATCCTAAGGTTTTTTGTGGTCTCTAGAGAATCAGTTAGTTTAATCACAGGTATTCCTGGAATCCTAAGTTGGCCATCATTCAATGTACAAATAATAGCCTCCGAATTATTAAGCAACACACAGTGTCCACTTGCTTGCAACAGACTTTGATTTGAGGGTGAAATCTGGTTTTCAGAAGTAGTAGTTGTAGTTCTAACAGAACTGGAGGTTTTGCATGTAGCAAAAGTTGAGTTTTGTTGGATAATTGGAGTATGTTTTAGGTGGACATCATTCAATGGTGTAAGATTTTTCATTCTGCTGACAATTACTTCATGCAACTTGTTCTTAATGGTGAGTGACAAATTAGTAGAAGAAGGGGCTGACTCAACTGCTGTGTCCTTGTCTATTTCATCACTGGACCTAGTGGCCATTTTTTAGTTGATTAGTTTGACAAAATAAGAAAATTGCCTTAAAGCATATGGTATAAATATTGAGCACTGTTGGACAGATGTAAAGTTGTAATCCAACCATTCTTCATGTTTGAAATTGTGTATCGCTGTCAAAAATTCCTTATGGTAACCATGCAAACGGTCTCATGTATTGGACAAAGTAAGATTAGTGCAGAATTACTCTCTATGCCACATCAGGATCAGCTCCAAATCTAGGAATAGAAAGAATGAGTGCACTTTAGAGTGTCATTTGGAGCCTTTTCAGCCACCCATTTTAAGCCTTAAATCGGACTATATTGCTAAATTAATCTATGATTATTGTGCATACATATGCTTTTGATATTTATACTTCGAATTTTTTTTTTAAACATATTGCTATAATTCCACACAACGTCATTGAAAAGAACATGTATAAGCCTTAAATTCTGGAAATTTGAACTGGACCACTTTCGAATTTAAGGTACCCGCAAATGGGCGGAGATATTTAAATCGCATGGAAGTGGAATGTAAACATTTGCACATTATTTCCAGATTGATTCTACAGTATGAATTTAAATGGGGGAGAGAAAGATTGTGTAGTTTCATGATTCACACAAATAATAAATGATTCATGGCCATACATATTGATCATTTTCATGATTCGTAACCATATGTTTGATGCCTAGCACCGAATTAGATCAATCTTAAGTTTTCGTATATGATAAAAATGCCCCCTCTTTTTTCTTTAGCTTTATCATTTTTCGTTTTATATGCTGAATGCTTTTCAATTCAAAGAATGAATGTATGTTTTAAGAAAGATTCACATGTACATGACTTCGATGTCACACTACATTCAAATGTAATTCACTGTACATGTAGTACGTAGAGTAATACAAACGTGTAGTGAAACAAATTATACATGTATGTAGTACTCATGGTGATACATATTTTATTATATGCTTGTATAGATAAATAACATTCGGAAATGAAATATAAAATTTTAACTTAAAATTTGAGTCGCTAGGTTAACATGAAAACTCCAAGAAATACAAACTATCTGTACATAATTTAAATTAACATTTTATTGATGTAACAAGTACATTTCAGATTGAAAAACATGGTCAACGAAAATTCTACAACGTTACTATATTGATAATCACTCGCTTATGTCTTCAATATCTATTTCTTTTCGGCAATCCAAATATTGTCAGGTATGATACTAGTGTTTAGGGATGCGTCTGTAGATGCCTGCAGATCATAATACAGAGGCGACACGAGTTAACACAGCTACATACTAATCGTGCACTTGATTTGCACTGGCAGTACCAGAATTTCCTTCAAAATACCAAACGAAAAACACAATTTAGTGAAAGAAGACAAGGTAAACTTTAAGACCCTAATAAAATTTTCGCAAAATTCTTCATTATTTTGAAGTTGTTCAGGCTGGTACAAATGGTGAGATTTGTAGTTACTGTATAATACAAGTATTATATTTGTATTATAATACTTTCCTGTACACACGTTTATACATTTTATTAGATTGTTAATAGACTTAGGGATTTCTACGTGTTTCCCTCGCAATATTTCTCTCCCTCTCTCTCTCAATAATGGAAAACGACGTTCTGTTAGCAGTATATGTTATCGTATTAAGCATTACAATAAAACTGAAAAAAAAACATCGTAATGGAAACAGCGGCGGAACACTCGTATATGTACTTGGTGCACACAATGCATCGCTAGATGAGGTGCAAAGAGAAGACCCCAGTAGTTTAAAAACTTCTTTAGAATAGATAACGCTGCATTTGAGCAACTTTTACAATTACATGTAGTTACTCCTTTTGATCTTCTTCCCATAAAACGACGAGTTTTTCGATATTTTTACTGCTAAAGTCGACCATTATTTACCACATGCTTTTTTTTTGTTATGATAAAAATAGGATGACCACAATGTGAGTACTTTTGATTGGTTTAAAAACGAAAGGTAAGTTAAGACTTGTATTAAGAAATAGAGCATTGCCCTATTCTTAATACAGTTTTATAAGATTCGAAAAATCTTAGGATTCACCGTGTTAAAAGTCTGACTATACATAGTCAGATTTTGTACTTAAATACACATCCATGTGTACAGCCCTGAAGTCTATTGATAGATACAATGAAAGCAAATCGAATAGTGGAATGTCACGTGAGTAAAGTGATTATAATATCAAACAGGTCAAAATAGGTTGACACTCGGTGACCTGTTAATTTAGTAGCTAAACCGAGCGTAGTTTGGAGAATTTTTTTGAAAATTACATATGAGCCACAAATTGTCCAACAATGCCCTTTGGATATGTATAAGTTTAAATCAAAATACACATTCTGTGCAAATGAGAAGAATGGACAAGTTGCGGCTCGATGTAAACAATGTCGTTGAAAACTGGTATGCATATGAATAACATTAGAAATGTGACAAAACTGCTAGACCCCTGTTGCAAAAACCACTGTCGCTCGGCATTATTTAATATTTTTATGTGATATAATATATCAAACCCTGCTCTTAAGATATTGTTTAATAATTCTGATTCAAAAAAATTATAAATTTTGGAAATTTATTATTGGCAAAGAACCGGGATCCAACTCTCATAGCTTAAGTGCAGTGATCCTTTTTTCGTAAATTCCTAAATACACATGAGTAATCAGAGAGATTGAGATTTCATATGTGTACATCTAGTGGGAGAATTTAGTAAATTCCTTGCATATTGCATCATCAATTTTAGTGATGAAAAGATTTCTACATGTTCCTAGAACTTTTAAAATGGCATCTACAAGTGAAAATTTGTAGCATTTATTTTTATTTTGGGATAAAAGCTGTTTACATTGGATATAAGCAGTGATTCATTTTGGAAAGGTTATCATGTGTCCAACGGACCCCTTTTAATGATGATAATGAGTCCCATGCCAAAACAGTGCATCCTGATCTAACATATATATATATATATATATATATATATATATATATATATATATATATATATATATATATATATAAATTACATACATGCATTTGATAAAGGAAATTCAGATGAACTTTAATAAAGTGCTGTTTTGTTGTATATTATATAAAAAATACATGTATTATATTGTCAATTATGTACTCTCACTGGTTCTAGTTTTAGATCGTATCTATCTCACACGTTCCGTTGCATGCCAGCTGTTCCAAACTAAACCA
Source organism: Saccostrea echinata (assembly GCF_033153115.1). Classification (NCBI taxonomy): domain Eukaryota; kingdom Metazoa; phylum Mollusca; class Bivalvia; order Ostreida; family Ostreidae; genus Saccostrea; species Saccostrea echinata. Next base: position 1,047,092 of record NW_026889793.1, read on the forward strand.
AACATTAAAAGAAATAAAGACTTAGTTATTTAACTAAAAAAAAAAAAAAAGTTAAAAAGAACAATGGGTCAATATTATAGGAAAATAATTAAAATGATGACACTTTAATCATTTTTTAATTATGTACTATGCTCCAGATACTTGATATAATCATGTCATTGATAATATATCCATGATATCAGCAGTAGACATTCTTAAACTATGCTGACTAGCGTTTGCAGATATTCCCTAATAATTGCTTATTCACTGAAAAAAAAAAAAAAAGGGGGAGGTGTAAAATCTGACCTAATGTTGGCCAGGTAGCCTAACATATTTGTCACAAAATCGCTTGTGCATACCGCTTAGCACATGGATATGATGCAATCAACCGATCTGAAAAGAAACTCATACATCAATAGTACACCTATCTAATTTTGCTGCATCCATTGGGATGCACATTGATTGAAATTGTGCAAAAATTATATCCTGAGCAAAATTAGTGCTTAATTTAAGCAGGACACAGGGGCAAAATGAATCACTGTTATAAGTGGAATCTTTCAGCTTGCATGGGTAAATTGAAATACTATATGTGTAACTAGGACATCATTTGCACTAGCTCATCTGAGCATTTGTGTTAATTTTATCCTCAAGTAAGTTATTTTTCGACTTCTTGTTTACATTAGATTCTTCCCCTGTATATTTATTATATTTGTGTAAACATGGTATGGTATAATAGGGAACAGAGCATATAAGAGCCCGTTCAAACAAAGGCCTCTGAATTTCTATCAATAAGCCATTATATGATTGATCAGAATGATATATATACCCCCTCTATATATAAATACACGTGTATTTATATACAGAGGGGGTATATATATCATTCTGATCCAACATATAACGGCTTATTGATAGAAATTCAGAGGCCTGTGGTTCTAATAGCCGAGTGGTCACAGTGGTCTGCTCCTGGCATTTAATAATTATTTATTAAAAAATTATACACGCAATACTAAAACAACACAGTATTACGTATATATAATTGTTTAATAAATAATTATTACACGCCAGGAGCAGGCTCAGGCCCCTGCGGTCTGAGTGATGTAACAATATAAACACATGATAAACATGTTAAATATTGAAGGATGGAAAACCAAATATTGAGATTATCTAAAAAGTTTACCCTCTGTTTCTACATACCGAATTATAAATAACCAAGGAAAGTGGCAATGTAGACTGACCAAGCCAAAGTCTGCGAACCGATTACCGTCCATTCGTTCATGTCTCTGATTCGTCTCATATTACATTACATATATAGTATCTCGAACCCGATGATAAAAGTTAAACTGATCGACCCAGAAGAGTTGGAAAAACTTTTAATTTTTTAAAAATATATTCATTAAAATAAAGAAAAACATTATTTGTGAATATTTTTTGAATATATACTGAAACAGTGTCTTCACATTTTGGAATCAGTCGTCTATACAGCTAGATACATGTGCTTTAAAGGTGCTTAGACACAGATTTGAACTTAATAGGCCTATTTTCTCAAATTTTCTGTATAATATCACGACTTATACATTGCAATAGCATTTCACACGAAAATATAATTTAAAACTTATTTTATCTGGAAATTATTGGAACTATGAATTCCGGGACCCGTTTGATTAACACATCTTTGCACTTACACAAATTTTAACTTTATATCATTAATATTTAAGAAAAGAAGCAATTTTGTTATGTATTAATATATAAATAGTGGACGTTTTTGAGGGTAACAGTTGAAATTGACACCCCAAGGAAAACCATTGTCAACCGACGCGTCAGCGGAGGTTGACAATGGTTTTCCGAGGGGTGTCAATTTCAACTGTTACCCTCAAAAACGTCCACTATTTATTTTATTATACTGAATGTCTTATTGATTTCGGGTGTCATAAAAAAATTCGGAGATCGTCGTTAAGTTCACGCTTAGAAAGCTTTCAAACTCCCTGCTTCTATTTTTCTCAATAAGAAAGCTTCGGAAAAGATTTACCAACCTCTTTATTGTTTGTTTGCTACTCAAAAAGTCCTTTATCATCTAAAGTTTGCACTCGCAAAGATGTTTCGTCTGTCGTTTGTTGTTTTCAAGTAAGCTACATCGGACGCAAGCTTTTATTGACGTCGTTTATTCGGCTTCTTTCAAACGCACAACCGACGTTTTAAGAATTCTACAGTGAACCGTATGCGCATGATTTGAACGCATGTGATATTTTCGTAATGTTACCCGTTGTCAAGTGTGTTGCTAACGCTGTGGGTAACATTACGGATTGTTAAATGCGTCTAAACTAATCAGATTTTAGTATTTAACATGAAAGTATAATAATGAAAAATATTACATCTATAATCCAGAAAATTCAGAGTAGAAATGTTCGAAAGCAAAACCAACTCACCAGTATTGTCAGTCCGTGCTCAGTGGTGTGTGCTGAGTTTAACAAATTAAACACATCTGTGAAACGTAAACTGTTTTTGTTAACAGGGCACGAACTATGTTATTGTTAATGTTTACGATTCACCGGGTGTGTTCAATTGTTAAACTTTGCACACATCACTGAGCACGGACTTACATTTACTTATATTTTGGTAGGAATTAAATGCTATAGCAACATATAAGTCATGAAATTATACAGAAAATGTGAGAAAATATTAACTTCAAATCTATGTCCAAGCACCTTTGAATGTGTGTATTTGTCATCACACAAATGCAGCTCAAAGCTATTATCCCCGCGAAAAAAGGAGTTGGAGGGGATATAGTAACGAAATCGCGCGCGCGTGTGTGTGTGTTTGTTTGTGGGAGTGTTATGTTCTGTGCGAAACGGAAGTGACGTAATTTGCAAATGCTGATGTCAAATGCTGCTTTGATTTCATTCTGTAAACCTCGAATGATTCCTTTACCTTCATCAGATGATGAGGTACGAATCGACCGAGGTGTGCCGGGTGACCTTGAATTAATTATTGATATGCGTTTTGATGCTATATGCCAAAATTTGTTGAAATTGGTTTAGCGGTTCCAGAGAAGTTGAAAATGTTTAAATTTAACAAACAACGAACGACGCAAGGCGACAGGAAAAAAAAAAAAAAAAAACAAACAGCAATAGGTCACCTGAGTGAGTCAGGTGATGAAAAAAAGTCTACAAAGCTGACATTCGTCCTAGATTAATTATATGTTTCTGGGCAAAACACAGTGCAGTGTCTTTCTAAAATTCCATTTAAGGGGGAATGCTTTAAACTAAGGTTTCATCATTGAAAAAAAAAGCTCTATTACATTGTATATATTTTGTAGGATGTTTTGGCACTTTTTTTTTTACAATGCTGTTTTATTTGCAAATGAGATGCTTCAGAGCTGTTAATAAATGCATCATTAGTAGAATAAGATGAGCATCTTTAATAAAACAAATGTCATTAATCAATTTTAGCTTTTTAAATGAAAAAAATATAAAAACAAAAAAATTAAGGGGAGCATTCCCCAGCAATGGGTGAAGGGGAATAAAAAGTGTGAATTTCATGCTCCCCCCCCCCCCCCGGGACCTGAGGGATGGGGCTAAAACCACCAAAATTAATGCAATGTTTGAAAAAAAAACTCTTCTTTACTTCTGGACACCAAGCAGTCAATGGCCCCAAAGTCAGGGGTTCTGGTGCTAGGGTGGGGTTATATAGATCATATAGTAAAAGTGCATGAATTTATTTCTTTGAAAATCTTCTTTTCCCCTGGGTATTAAACAAACTAACTAAATGCATAGTTATTATGAGCAAGGGTGTTTCTTTCAAAATTGTGAATATCATACCCCTGACTCAGGGGTTCTGGTATTAAGGTGAGGCTCTATTGATCACATGTAAATAGTGAAAATGCATTGATCCTTTGAAAATCCTGGGTATTATCTAAACAAACTAAGTGCACGGTTATGATAAGCAAGGATGCCTTTCCCAAAACTGCCACGGTGAAATTCATGGCCCCAGGGTTGGGGGCTCTACTGATTATATAGTGAAAAAGGATAATTTCTTTTAAAATATTTTCTCCTGCTCCTGGTTATAAAGAAAAGAAACAAAATGTATAATTATGATGAACAAGTGTGCTTCTTCCAGAATTGTGATCCTAGGTCCACAATCCTAGATATAATCCACCATCCTAGGTCCACAATCCTAGGCATCATCCACTATCCTAGGTCCACAATCCTAGGCATCATCCACTATCCTAGGTCCATAATTCTAGGCATCATTCATATCCTAGGTCCATAATTCTAGGCATCATCCACTATCCTAGGTCCACTATCCTAGGCATCATCCACTATCCTAGGTCCATAATTCTAGGTATCATCCACTATCCTAGATATTGTAACATGTATGAATGGGTTCTTACAAGGGATATATACTAGGTTTTCCTCTTACTCTGTCTGAGTTTATAATTGCAATGATTAATAAAACCGCTCTGTCTGAGGGTAAATCACACAGTATTAAATTTTTTTCTCTTATCTAGAGACGGGGACTGGGTATGATTCTTGCACCGTGTTTCTCCTCCTAGGTTCCTACTGATAGGAAAGAACTGGGTGTATCAATCTTCTTCAGATTTACTACACCCAGAACTTAACATCAATTCCCTAGGATTACTTACCACTGGTGCTTCTATTCTATGGCTTCTATTCTTATACCCTTACTACTTCTTTACTTGACTATTCTTTTGCCGGCGTCTGATTCAGCTGTCGGCTTCTTCAGCTAACTTCTGAATGCCCGAATTCACCAACGCTTCGCTTTATATACCCTTGGGCTAGTCTATGCTAAGGGAAGTCAGGTCATTCCATTATTGGAGGTCTTCAGTGCGTTTATATAAATACCCCTTAACCATTACATAATCATCCATTATCCTAGGCATCACCGACTATCAGACACATGCACGGCCGGTTACCTCAACTTGTACAGTCCTGTCTTCGTATTATGTCATGTTCATGAGACATTATGTCGTGTACATGAGATAATACGAGTACGTCATGCTCACAAGATATTTTGTCGCACACGAAATATTTTGTCACAACGACACAACTCAACTCCATTGTATACTTAATTCATACAGGGCTTAAATGTTGGCTATTCCTATGGAATGCATAATATTTTAGTTGCTGAAAGTAAAAATTTCTCGGGCACACGGCATAATATGTCTTGCGCTCGCCATACTTCGTGTGCACGATATAATATGTCGTGTACACGAGATAATATGTCATGCGCACGAGCTACGGAGCTTTTATGTCGTGCGCACTTTGTACGACACTAGCAAGTTTATGCATTTCTTCCTCTTTTTTAACATTTGAATTGAGTACTCATTTGGGAGAAAAGAAGTTTAAATGTAACAAATGCGACTTTGCTTGTACAACGGCATATCAACTAAAAGGCCACAGAAGATCAAAACATAACATTTTTAATTTGCATTGTAATAAATCCAACAAAAAATACTTATTTGAACATAGCTTAAAAGAACACAAACGATGATGCAGTATCAGTGCAGATGGAGAATCCTTTAACCTGTCCAAGTGCGATACTTGTGATGCAACATTTTCAACAAAGAGAGCAATGAAATGTCATAAACAAAGTGCTCACCAAGGCCGCATGTACGTGTGCGAGATGTGTGGAAAAAGTTACAAATATCCAGCTGCACTCAGTCACCACTCAAAGGCTCATCACGTTTAAAATGATTACCCTGTGATATTGGTGTTTTTGGGGTTTTTTTAATTTTATGTATGTATGTTGAAAAGACTTTCATTTATGTTTGATTTATCTTTCATTTATCGATCAATCGATCGACCGACAGAGAGTTTATTAGTGATTGTTTCTAAAAAATTCTGTTTTGACTTTCCAGATTTTTTTTTTCAAGTTTATTTTTTTGTACATCAAATATCTCAGGGAGAGAAAATATTTGAATAAATACATAAACAATGTGTTTATTATAGTTTTTGCAATACAACACAAAACGTGTATATTACTCAAATTATGGAATCATAGTGTACTGGTAACAATAACAATCAAAATATGTCCAATTTAATGCCAAGTCTTTTGGAAGGGATTATCTTTGCTTCATTTATTTTATATCCATATCGGCTTCGTATCGGTATGTCTCCTCTTATAGGTTCATTCAATGAGGACAACTTGCGTGTATGGCTTTTCTAGGCGCCGCATTTTTCTAGCTCTTCCTCTGCTGTCAAAGAAGTGGTCTCTGAAAAAAAAATTAATGCCTTCGAATCACATCTTCACTTTAAATCAAACAGGTTTAGGAAAAATGTCTTAATGATAATGATTTTGACTTGTAGAATATTATATCGACTTTTCAGAAAATTATTTCGACTTGTCAGATATATCGACTTGTCAGATAATATATCGACATGTTAGATTTTATGTTGACTTGTTAGATACTTGTCCACTTGTCAGAAAAATATTTTGTCACCTTATGGCCTAAATTGAGCATGGACACATTTCCAAGTTGATTTTTAAACACGTAAATAAGTGACAAGTTAACCAAAAGATCTGACAAGTTGACGCAACTATCTGCATGACAAGTTGGAAAGGGGGGGGGGGCAGAAATATTCACCATAGCTTTATCCCTACCATACAAAATAAATTTTGTTACATTTCTCAGCAGTTTACTAATTTTGATGCTCTATATAGGTATGGATATTCCGAATGTTAATTTTTTCAGCAGTGCGTGATTACCCCAAAAATATTGCCAGTTGTGAACTCTTTGATATGTTTACACACTCCAGTTGCGGTCCTTCGGATGAGACCGTAAAAACCGAGGTCCCGTGTCGCAGTAGGTGCTGGCACAAAAAAGATCCCTCACTGCTCAATGGCCATAAGTGCCGAGTATAGGACAAAATTTGCAGCTCTCCACCGGCAAGTGGTGGCGTCTCCATATGAGTGAAAAATTCTCGAGAGGGACGTTAAACAAAATACAATCAATCAATCACACTCCAGTTGTTGTTAACACCCCTTGCCCCCAAGGTCCATTTCCTGCATGGTGGAAAAAGTGATTCCGAGCATAATGTATTTGGAGCTCTTACGCAGTAAGTTCCTTGTTTGGCAAGGGCAGACACGCGGGTACGTTAAGGCAGTACACAGATTATATTTCGGCGAATTTAGACTTTTTTCGTAAAATGTAACATTAATAAATCGGAAAAGCCATAGATAAAACATTTACTATTATTATCCATTAATTGTACACACGTCACTGAGTCTGAGGCTAAAAGAAGCACTCCACGACGACGTCATCACGTGACGTCTATAAATAGAAAAATTACCTTAATGAAAAAGTGAAAAGTTCAACACTACCCCGGGGATAATTCATTTCTTTTTGTGAAAATAATCATGTAAAAACATCACTGGATCATGAAAAGTGCTGCTAGAATCTTACTCTCTAAACACAGAAAAAATTATTCCAAAGTTTCGCATGAAACCTTACCAAAACTTTTACATTTTATACATACGATCAAGGAATTGTCATCAATTTATGTTAACCACACGATTCTAGCAGAACTTTCCAAGCTTTCGATACAAACAAAAATCATGTTTCACAGTATGCGGCGTAGTGCTCAACTTTTGCATCTTTGTTGTTACAGAGCGACAGAGGAAAGGCTGATCGGGATTTCAAAGCACTGCCTGTGTTCATTATAAGAAAACATGATAAGAATATATCAGCGTACCCGATTCTTAATCTTTAATTCCTTATAAATCACACATAACATTCAATGTATATGCTTTAAAACTCCTATTTCATATATTTGTTTACATGAATTCTCGTCACGTTTCATTTTCACTCGGCAAATATTTGATCAATAGTTATGACGTCATGGGTTTGGTATTTAACCCCCCTGATAAATATTTAGCCATTTATACCACCCAAAAACGACAAGATTTAGTTTATATTATGTTTTTGAATGATTCCATTCATTTCTTGAATCTGAAATTAAACTTTAAATATAGATTTTAAGAAATCATTATTTGTAAAGATCACGTCATACAGCTTACTATGACGTCATATTGTTAAAACAAGTAGGATATCTCTGGGTGTAGCCTTAACATATCCGCGCAGATATAATTTGGCTTCTTGACTGCTCCTTAGACCTTCATACAATATATAGGATAGGCCCTTTATTCTGGCACCATACGGCGGGAACTTTCCGAAATCTACATCTTCTTGAAGCCAGTTGATGAACGTCAGCATTTTTCTACAAAAATCTAATGATGATTTCCCAGGTTCATCATCTGCAATATATAAAGCGTTCCGAATGATTCCACAAAAAATGGTTTCTTTCTCGTCACCATTTGCCATCATTTGTTCTTCAACTAAACTGCTAAACATATTCTTCGCTAATTTTTTTTTTTCATTTGATCCATTATTTTTCCTTCCTCTGACACCTCCAAGAGTACTGGATTCAAGATTTCTGGATTCTGAGTAGCAACCTTCTCCCATGACTTCTTAGATATTCCTTCTTCTTTGTTGCAAGAACTTCTTTTGGATACTGCTTCTTTGTAATAGCTCTAGCTGCTAATTCTTTCAGCGAAGAAAGAGTCTTCAATCTGCTACGCGTTACTCTTTTCTCTAAGTTTGACCCATCGTAAACACGTTGCGACAATTTATTTACCAAATCTATCTTTGTGATACCCTTGCAAAGGTTTAGCTGCTTTCCAGCAACTTCTGGTTTAACTTTGAGAAATTTTGTGATTTCAATCAGTTCCTTCACAATGAATTTTTTCAGCGAGTCAGCAGAGGAAATATTTACTTAACTCATTGGTCTTTACTTTGCTCCATTTTTGTTCATTGCTTGTTTGAAGTAAGTGTAGAATATCTGAAATGTCCTTCTCATTCAGTACTACTTTTGATTTATCATTCTCTAAACTACTGAAAACTTCCACATTGTAAAATATGGTTTCATCTAGGTCTGGAGTGCTTGCTGCACTCGCTTCATTCTCTGTTCTCTCAGTTGTCGCTGACATGAGGGCATTTTGTATTACATCGTCATCCGATAAAACGGGTTCCGGACTATTACCATTTGGGTTAGGAAAATTGTCGTTCATTTCGGACAGCTCTAACATTTCCTGCGACTCTTTTGATGGTTTCTTTAAAGTTTTCCAGCCTTTTACAGGAGTCCGAATGTTACTAACCGATCCATTGTCCGATTTTACCTCTATACTGACGACTACACGTTCTTTTTTTTGTCGACCAACTCTTGATATTCGGTGTTTTGTAGAAGAGTATAATTTGCTTGCGTCTATGCACTTCCGTATTAATTGCGATTTAGTCAGTCTATTTGTTTTCGCCCAGATATCCTTACTCAGCTGGTGCATCGTCAGCGGTTGATTATTTTTTCCTCGTACCATGAGCTGCAAAAACTCGCCATCTCTGGAATTGTTATAGCATTGCCATTTTTCTTACATTCGTCTTTACACTTTTTCATCAGTTGTCGCATGATTTCCATGGATAAACTGTAACCACCAAAAAAAAAAAAAAAAAAAAAATACATGACGGGCACAGCATGAGGTTCCTCGGATTTCCATAAACGATCCAAGTCAGCTAAGAGCACAACAACCACTTGTGAAGCCATTTGCCTCTGAAGTTCATATGCTTCGTTCACAATTTTTTTCCCCACTTTTATATGTCATCGAACGTAACCTGCGTAGTAGAATTAGAAGTCCTGACTGGTAATACATAAGGCGATTCGCTATTTCCATTCATTCTACTGTTAGACAATTCACTGATAAACCCTTCTACTGATGGAAATTCTCCCAAGAGGGTACGTGTTCGACTAGCTGCAATTAAATCTTGTTTTATTTGTTTCGAATGATCTGACAAATGACTGGGACGTTTCGGTATTCTCGAGAAGTAGACATTCTGAATTTCTGAAATAATATTATCACAAAGTATTTTGTTTTCCTGCACTAAAAATACTGTGCTACATTCTGTCGACCATGACATGTAAATTGTACCAAGTGACGCTCCTGTTGCTCTCTGTTCGAACATAGTGACGCTCGGGTACCTGGTCATGTATGGGTGTCGTGAAGACATTTCCCATGGGAGCTCTACCTTCAAATGCATATAAAATACATGTACCATCTTGTGATCTTAAGCTTCCATCTGGCGACACCAAGAAATCATCTGTAATGAAATAACCTTCTTCGAAATACACAAGGTCCGGAAATAGGAAAGGTAACACGATGCTGGACAAAGTTGCTATCTGGTGAACTTCACATTCAGTTCCTCTTTGCATTGGTGTTTGTTGTTGATCGAAATGGCGCTGCTGGTAATACACCGCTCAGAACTTTATCGAAGTGTTCTTTTTGTCTTTTCAGAGTATCACATCCAATAGCAGCATATATGGAACTCCCAGTCACTCTTTTGTCTTTTCGTGCATTCGTCCATTCATCTGTTATTTACTTTGTAAGAGAACTTTCAATATAAACTGTATTGAAGTTCTGTTTTATGTCATCTGGTGGTTTCAGTAGCCGTATATTTTCTTGACTGTTCAAGTCAATTGAACTAGAATTCGCAAAAAGGTACCCAACTTCGTTTAAGTAAGCACCGATTTTACATATTGTTTTGACAACAGTCATAGTTTTTTCGATAGCATTATCTGTTTTGTAAATTAGGGTGCTACAAAGATCAATTGCCGGGACAAATTTGGAACTTCTCCAATTATTCCCTGTTTTTTCTTTCAGTCTAGAAAGTGCAATTTGCTTTGTTTTCTTTATTTCTCTCATTTTATACAATACAGGAGAAAACCTACTGTGCAGATGGATTAATGTATCCCGTAACAATATCCTCTTGTCAATAGGTGTTTCATCAACTTGAAACATGATTACTGTTTTAAAAATTTCAACTGCATTTTCAATTATTTTTAGGATAAAATCTCGTTAAGCATCTTTATTCGATCTTTCACAGTTTCACCTTTTTCAAACACAAGGAGTATCGACATCGCCACCCATTCTGACCTTTTTACCGTCGAACATAAGATTTATTTTCATTATCTTGCTCGGACTTCATTTTGATCATGGAAGGCAATATACCAGGATATCCTTCAACTTGAAAATCTTCTCCTAAAGGATGAAAGTTCATCAATATATTTTCACTTGGACAGGCAAAATTGGTTTCAGATTCTTGTGGATCTAGTGTATTTTCTCCCTGCAAAAATGCAATTTCATTTCGTAGCTCTGTCATAAATCTTATAAAACGTGCACCAAACAGTTTCCATCCTACCCAAAAAAAGCTTAGAGTGTTTGGTGAATACCTCATCTGTCGACTATCGTTAAGTCCAAACCACTTTACAGCATCCATCCACAAGGTAAACGAAATATTCGTTAACGGGAATTTATTTTCATGTACTAATTTCATAAACTGAATAAATGTCTTGATTAGCTTCAGCTTGGTTTTGTAGGACTGACGGTAGAATTTGAAAAATGCTTTTGTATTCTTTGTCAACAGAAGTTTCTAATTCTTCCTCTCTTTCGAGTTCACTAATGTTAAGGAAAGAAAAACTGTCTTCTGTGGTGTTTATTTCATCGTCAATGAGATTTTCATTTGGTTTAAAATGCAACTTTTCTGGACTGGTCGTAAATGGGGACTGAGTGTTTTCAAATATTGTCTCAATACCCGACCAGAGAAATCGAGGCAGTTTACTCTTCAGACTTTTTAAGGGGGTTGATGATTTAGGAGATAGCATAAATTTTTTTGCAGCCGGTGATTTAAATGGTGATCGGTCAATTAAAGACCGTTTTCTGCTATAATATGAGGAAACTTTTACTCGTGATATGGCTATCCCTTTTCTGCGTTTGCCTTTGAAAAGGCCCATATTGAAACCTGAAATAAGATGAAATCTAATGTTCAGCAGAATAAGAAATAGCTGTATTTTAACTGATTCAGTCCAAACATGACAATATCCAAATGGCAATGATAAAAATAGCCTAGAAGACCGACAATAAGCTAAAACAAGTAATATTTTAGATACATTTACACCCCAACCCTTTCCCTGGTGACAATCAGTGTATTCAATTTAAATTTAGAATGATAGTGAAATCATTACACCTGAAACATGGTTTTATTCAAATTCGTGTTTGGTATATATCAACATAAAGGCAAATTATCTAGCATTCTATTTTGCTTCTCTAACTCATATCATGTACCACTAACTCATGTCTTTTTCCGCTAACTCATATCATGGTTTTTTTTTTTTCATTCATAGCTACCGCTTAAATCAATAAAGGACTGCTTATGTTATATGTCATAGTGTTTTACGATCCATGAGGGTCAAATTGACATAAATAAAATGCATCACAATCGCTTATTAAGCTTTGTTTTAGTTGATCGCAGAAACGACGGGTATCCCCCGGGTTAGATTTGTTTGACGAAACTTGCAGAATAAACTTTCTAGCGTCATTACAACACAGAATTCAGTCCAAACAGTTCATAGTGAAGCAACAACTCAATAAAACGGGTCGAATCACATTCTTTGTTTTGTAAAAGAGGGTTAAAATACAAGAAAAATAGCTCAATTTACCGCCGAGGCGAAGATAAAAAGTCCCCCCAACGCATATCCGGAAGTCCCGCTAACGAAAACCTTTTCATGTCATTCAGATTTGAGTTAAGAGCGATTAATGGCTGTTTCCGACAGCTTTTCGTTTAAATAAAAGAAAAATGTTATTTATAGAGATATTTCGTTGAAATTTCTATGAACATATAGTATTAAAAAATGTCGAGTATGTTGCATGAAAATGATTAATTTCAAAATATTAAGCATTATTAAAATTTGTCGCGTACTTGTATATCTTTCTGCTTAATGACTTTGAGTGTCGAAAGGTGTACTGGACTTGGGATTAATTCAAACGACATTTTTAGGTCCAATTCACTTTGATTAAAGTTTCTGACATTCTAAAAAAAAAAATTAAATCTTCTTCTCAGTGGTGTTCATCTTGCTTTAAATGTTTATCTTAAATAAAAAAGATCTAGCAAAAATATGATTTCATAATATAAACCCAAACATATTGCAGAAACAACAATAAGACACATGCATGATACTAGTAAATTATAGAATACTTTTGCAACATCATTTTAAAAAAAATTGTTATACAAAGATCGACCTTTATATTTGTCTTTATACATTTTAGATTCATTAATTAATCCCCAGGCAGCGGTAGTCACTACCGCATTTTCTATAGGAGGAGCTTATCAAGATAACACAGAGCAGCTGGTTATATTTAGCATCACTTTCCCTTATCAGCTGATAAGCACATGGCTAATCTTATAATCTGTTGACCATTGCTTTCTACAATTTACCAGTTTAAGAATGTGTGAAGGTTAACATATGTTTTATTTAATAGCTTTCAAATAATTAAATATAGTAGTGAAAAGATTTTCTGATAAATGACTCATACAAAATTACAAATTTAAAAAAGCTACCATCTGATAAAGTATATTTTTAATATGATGTCAACAAAATTAATAGTATTTGTAACAATTAATTATACCTTTTTGAATAAGTTTTCACTGTTACAACACAAACAGAATGTCACTTTTTGTAGAATGCACTAATAATTTTATCCCACAAGATAAGTGTAAATTTATTTGTTTTAGGCACAAGGTTTTTATGTCCAGATCTTGCTCTTGGTCGTCTAGCATCCTCATAATTACTTATTGAAGTATACTCGCGATCAACATTCTCATTCCAGTCTAGAACAGCCATATGAGATCTGCGTTTGTATTCCTCATCACCAAATTTAATCCGTTTATCGTGATAAATAAGAAGAGCGTTATTAAAGGATTCAACATAATGAGTGTCAATACAGTTGACATAATCATCTGGTGTTTTGTAAATTTGAAGTTTTCTTATTTCATTTCTCAAAATTCTCTCTGCATCTGAATCCTTAAGAACGTGTTTGGATGGTTCATAGTTGGGATCACATTTACATCTTGACTCTGTGGAACAATTTTCATGATTATTTTTATAATGTTCAACTATGTTGTCCAGAAATTCTCGGAGTTTCTTTGATGATCCTTGGCAGTTTTTCATGGCATAATAAGTATGTGTTTTAATAGATGCAACTTTATCTGAAAGATCCGGATGCCAAGTGATGCCTCTGTATTTCAGTGGACCATTTGCAATTTTCTTCATTTCCTTGCTGACATTCTTGCTTGCGTGCCATGTATCATTTGCATTTGTTACGGAAGGCTTATTCTCGGACAAATATTTGTTAACACTTGCATTTCTGTCATGACCATGAAGGTTGACAGAAACATCCTTCTCGTCAAAATGGTTGTAAAGAAGTTCAACTCCTTTCATTTCATGTCTCTGACTTACAGGATCGTCTTGTCTTGTTACAACCTCCAATCCAACAACTCGATGGTGTGTTTGGCCTAATGCAACAACATCTGATTGGGCTGCATTTCTTCTCCAACCATGGCGGGCATCTGTCATGCTATTTATTCCATTATACTGGGTTTCATTTTCTTCTGATTTTAGAATTTCTGTTGCTACTTCTTCATTGATTGCCTCAGTTACTGATTCCTCAGCCATATCTCTAGTAACAGAACAGTATAGATCATGTTGGCTTTCAAATGCACTCTCTGGTATAACCCCTATATTTCCAGCATCACACAGTCTCTTGTATTGACTGTAGCGTAATCCTGTTGCATAGACAGAATGCACCATTCTCAAATTTACGAGAAACATTCCACCTGGCAAATGTTGTGATGAATCTGCCGAAATCAAGTGGTTTTCCTTGCAGGCAAATGTCATCTTAGCAGTATGACCAAACCTTTGCAATTTCTTTATATCCAAAAACTCCTGACAAGTTTGGCCATGATGTTGAATTCCAGAGCAAATGTTTCCCATTGCTGAATAAGATGTTAAAAACATATCCTCATCTGTTGTTTTTTGGTCACATGGAAAATAAGGCTGAAAGTTCAGTTTTTCCTCTTGAGGTGCATTATCTGTTAATCCATGCATTTGGATGAAAAAGTCAAACACACTGTTCAGTAACTGCTCATTTGTTACAGATGACACTTTTTCGGCCAAACAAAGTTTGATTTTGTCCATTTTGTTGTAAACAGTAACCTTTTCTTCTTCAGATTTAACATAAAATCTAATACATCCAGTAACAAGTGGTTTTTCTTGTACTTTGCGCCTTTCATTCCGCACTTTCATTTCTTCTCCAGCATCAGATCTTCGTTTCTTTCTCCCTTGTTGTTCTCTATTCTCATCCCGTATTCTCTTTGGTACTTGTTCATCCATCTTTACTTACTTCTTTATCATGTAATAACAGACTTCGTGAATATGTAAGTAAATTGTCTGTCAAGTCAGCAGG
Source organism: Saccostrea echinata (assembly GCF_033153115.1). NCBI lineage: Eukaryota > Metazoa > Mollusca > Bivalvia > Ostreida > Ostreidae > Saccostrea > Saccostrea echinata. The sequence goes on from NW_026889793.1 coordinate 1,062,431, forward strand.
TGGTACCAGCCCTACTATGGTCAGTGGGGGTGCCATAGGGTAGTCAGAATGATTTCTGTATTAAGAACTCATTATCATATGCTATCATATTTGTTTCTTATTTAATTTTCTTATAATGTTTTCTTTAATTTTGCCTTGTGCCCTTTTATTTTTATAACTTACTAATTATATAACTATGAGAATGTGCAACTTGGTAAAACAAAATTGTGGCCTCCTTTATATTACTCTGCATCTCTGACCATAGACATGTTTACTTCATTAGATAGAGGGTAATGTAAGGGGTATACATTACACGATTTAGACAATGTTATTAACAATTTGAACATTACATTTTAATAAAAATCGAACAGCAGTACAAAAAAATTAAAAATATTTAAAAATCATTTAAAAAAAAAACTTTATGGACAGCATTATGCACTACATTTTGATGCCATCATACCCTTGACTTAGTCAACTCTTCCACAGTACATGCTGTGAAGTTTGGCGGGAAGATTTTTCAGTGGTCAATCAATTTTCTTTGTCTTGACCATTCCATTGGAAGCCATATCAGTGAAGGAGTTATCGTGTTTTTGCTATTTTTTTTGTTATGTCTGAAACAAGGAGACAAGTTTGTTTGAATCTTACAGAAGTTGAACTCAATTCTGTCCAAGCTTTGTTTTCACACAGTGAATGGGATTTTGATTCTTGTGTTGTTTTTAATAACTGGTCAGAGGGAAATACCGATGAAGAGATAAGACCTGCTGTAAACCAGGAGATAATAGTCTGCAACACAAGTGAAAATCCTGGCCAGAATGAGGAGCAGCAACCAGCGGGTGGTAATCCTGGACATGGAGATGATGATGAAACACCACAGGTGAATGACCAGGAATGCATGTATTGTTTTTGTCATCCATGTGTAACTACAAACAGACAGAGTTGGCTTGGAAACGGTTCACCACCTCATGTTAGGAACTCCGCAATCAGGAAAACCAAATACAAGAAATTCTGGACAATGATGTCAAGAAGATATGCGTGGAATCATCCGCGATACATTGCTAAGAAGGCTGAAAAACTTAATCAAGGTGACTGTGAGAATATAGAGTGGACACTCAGAGAAATAATGCCTGAATGTGTATTATCTTTAGTTAGGAATTTATATCCTAATCCTTCAGGAAGGCCATACATGGGACACAAGTGGTTATAATACTCTAAATATTATGCAACTAATGTGCATTAAAACCTTTATTTTCAATAATAAGTATGACAAATATAATATTTTTGTTTTGAATATTGATTGTGTATATGGATTTATTCAATTCAGCAAGGAATTTCAATGCAGTAAGTGGCTAATATACTTGTTTATGAATCCACATGGCTCTGTTTATTTACATCTCTGCTTTGTTCATTACAATTCAATATGACCAGGGGTCAACTTGCCATATATAGAGCAGAGGTAAATTTGAAATCTGTTCACTTCAGATGTTTTGATGTATATTTTGGCATATAAAATAATCAATCAATGAATATTTTTACATACTGGAATAACTGAAAAGGAAATGTACTACTGTGCCAATTTTTGAGCCAGTACAACATATTAAGATGTGATTACTTTTCAAAACATCTCTGCTCAGCTGAACATGTAGGATAATATGTGATTTTCAAATTTAAGCTCCTCCCATTTCCTTTTATACTCCAGGCCTGGGTTTAACCACTGCCTTTCACTTCCATTACTATAATTTAATTATTTCCTAAGAGGAGGGCATTGTTGTACATAGACTAGGAAGATTGAAACACAATGTGACAGCCATTTTGGGGAAAACTACATTCAATAATACATAAGGATTTTGTTTTCATTTAATTTCTCTTGGTTTTTTTTTCTTTCAAATGCCACTTAAAACAAAACATTATTAATTAAGTCTTGAAAAAATTAGGGGAGGGGGATTTCCTTTATTCATACCTCCAGGTGCATGAGTATTATTAATTTAGTCATGTCCTTATCTATTTTCATTTTTCTCATGACGTATTTTCTTTCAAATGCCAGATTTATTTTCCTTTATTATTATTTTTTTTTAGCATTTTATCCATTTTCTCCCCTCCTTTTTTTTTAAAAAAATAAAATAAACATGTCTGATGTTTGATGAACTTGCAGTGTGTATACATTACAATATATCGTTGTTTTTTCACGAGTTCTTCATTTAAGAAATGAAATTAATGTTTGAAGATTCATGAGGACATGAACTACGACGCTTCATACCGGCATATTTCATGAAGCGCGTTAGCGTTTCATGATAAATATGCTGGCGTGAAGCGTCGTAGTTTATGTAACTCATGAATTTTTAAACATTAAATTCATTTCTTATATTTACGTTATTTTCTGATGAGTTTCTTTAAATTACGCCATTCAACTGTCATTTTTAAAGCAAAACAGCTTGCAGTATAGTTTTGACGTTAACAATTGAGATATTCATGCTCATCCATGGTAGTTCATGAGGATATGAACAGTCTTTTAATTTGCAAAGAATCTTAAGGAAAAATATTTGGAAATGTACATATACAATAATAAGTGCAGGCATAATCAATTTCTGAAGATTCCTTCACAAACATAGCAAGGTTTCCACCCCTTTAATCTGATCACTTGCTTTATCCGTTTATTCTTCACTATGTTCTTGCCATATGGTCAGTATAAGTCTTTAATTTCTTAATATGACATAGTAAAATTAACAATTGTCGTCATTATCTTATTTGCTGACAGGAATGTTCCACTGAGAGCAAAACACAAGAAAAGTTTGCTTTTCTATTGGTAATGGTTATTTTTTCTATGTTTACATTATTGTTAGGTAATTTGGATATAAAATTCTGGTTTTTTCCTTCTTGAGGAGAGGAGCTTATCAAATTAAATATAGCACTTTATTACATTTTCAATAGTGAAATACTGTGATCTATTTATCGAATAGTGATATTCTCTCACAGTGTGAAAGGATACCAAAATGATATTCTTTCACAGTGTGAGAGGATATCGAAGTAAGTAAAAAATAATTCCTGGCCTGTCATAAGGTAGAGATAGTAACTAACCATCTTGATAGAGCTAAAACTGCAAATTTCTTCCCAAATATGTTGCTAAAATCCATGTTATGTCATGTTTTCAATCTCACAACTGCTGAGCTATGACGTCTCAACCGCTCAACGATGACGTCAAGCCTATGACACTGTGTTAAGACAGAGGCAAAGGAAAAATCAAAGGAAAAGTAATAAATAGAAAATTCAATGTTTTGTAGATGAATATGGAATTTATTTCACTCGTGAGACAGGATTTTTTGATATTTTCACGAGTGCGAAGCACGAGTGAAAATATCAAAAAACCCTGTCCCACTCGTGAAATAAATTCCATATTCATCTACAAAACATTGAATATCCTCTATGTAGTAGAGTACATATTTCTTTGACAGGATTGATATCGAAAATCGAAATGTTAAGATATATAAAACAGCTAAAACTAAGCATTTTAAATCAGAGTTAATGCAATTTATTTGATAATGGTCATAGCAGCTGGGGGTGGGGGTCCTGTAATTTTGCCATTTTATAGTTACTATACAAAACATAACAACTATATGCCACTGACCACTCAATAACATCAGATGACCTTTTAAGGCTTTTCAAGGAATTTTTGATTTGTAGAGGTGCCGGAAGGGGGGATGTTGGGTTGTGCGCATCCTTCCTCCTCCAACTAAAATCGCTTCTTACAGGACTTTTAAACCATAATTATAGTGCTCTACTTAATGAAAATAATCTGAAATATTATCATAATCTAATCTATAAATTTAATAGACATTCCCTTGATTGCTATTTCCATGTTTGTCAGGTGTGAATAATGGGCATTCATCTCTTTCTTATTAAAGACTTTTACAAGATGTGTTTAAAACATATTTATATCGTGACAAAAATTATCTCCATATTGTACAAATTTGAAACAACAATTAAATGCACAACAAAACTTAAATACACAATAATATGGAAAAAGGACACAAAACAAAGCAAAGAGATAAAGTTTTATTTTTGTCTCCAGCTTTCGCGAAAGCATTAAATCTAATCAGTCTGTCACAAAAACTTTAACCTTGGTCATAACTTTTGAATAAGAAGAGATAGGACTTTTATATTTCACATGTGCATTACCTGTGAAAAGATCTATCAAATATACTATGATTTTTGACCCAGTGACCTTGACCTTGAAGTTTGGCATACTTTTCAAAAATTTTAACATTAATTTGACCATAACTTTTAAAAGAGAATAGCAAGGACTTTCATATTATACAAGTCATGTGCATTACTTGTGACAAGGCCTTTTTAAATGCACTATGATTTTTGACCCCGTGACCTTGATCTGAAGTTTGACCTACTTTTTAAAAATGTTATCTTTCCTCATAACTTTTGATGGAGAAGAGACAGGGCTTTCATATTGGACATGGTATTGTCTGTAACAAGATGTTTACGAGCATGCTATAATTTTTTTACTCCTTGACCTTCATGTTTGACCTAATTTTCAAAAAAAATTAACTGTGGTGATTATTTTTGCATGGCATATGATAGGGCGTACATATTTTACACCATATGTCATTCATAAATAATGGCATCCCATCCACCAAGACACCGAAAGCCGGGGACCACAATTCTTTGAATTTGCTTGTTAAACTTCATTCTTGTCACCGTTCACGGTAGCTCAGTCGGTAGAGCGCTCGCTCCGTGATCGGGAGGTCGTGAGTTCGAATCTCGGCCGCGACAGACCTAAGTCGATAAAAAATAGGTAGCAACTGTTCCTTCGCCATGCGCTCGGCACTTTGGAGTGAAAGTTGCGGGTCTTTCGGATGAGACCTTAAAAACCGAGGCCCCGTGTCACGGCAGGCGTTGGCACGATAAAGATCCCTCACTGCTCAATGGCCCTGAGTGCCGAGTAAAGGTCAAAATTTGAAGCCCTTCACCGGTATATGGTGACGTCTCTATATGAGTGAAAAATTCTCGAATGGGACGTAAAACAATATACAATCAATCAATCATTCTTGTCACAAACCTTGCCAGACAGGACTGGGTTTTCTAATTTTTACTTAAGGATTTCCTCTTTGTATGGTGGCATATTTCTCCGATCACATGTCAGATAATTACCTCGACTTGTAAGTTGTTTTTGTAGACGTGTCAGATTTTTATGTCAACTTGATAGATCATCAGAAATAGAAAGTATCTTGATATTAAAGCACGTTTATACCTTTAACTGACATCTGCTTGTCTTCATAATTTCTGACAAGCTGCGTGTATACTTGTCCAATATGTTAACAGTTATCTGACTAGTCAACATACCATTTTGACAAATCGACATAATTATCTGACAAGGTGAACTGTCAGATGTTACGGAGTCTTGCAAGTTAATGATATCGACTTGTAAGATGTTACATGTATGTAGACTTGTCAGATAACTATGTTGATTTGTCATTTACTTATGTCAACTTGTCAGATAATTATGACATGTCAGATATTATTGTCAACTTGTCAGAAATTTATGATGTCAACCGATTGGCACATAAAATGGCATGGACACGTTTTCAGTTTTCACATTGAATTTTTAAACACATGAATAATTGACAAGTCTGTAAAAAGATCTGACATGTCATATTAATATTCAGCATAGGTAGTCAGAGATTACAGATCTCACCTCAATGAATGCTGACCGTTCACGGTAGCTCATTCGGTAGAGCGCTCGCTTCGAGATCGGGAGGTCGTGAGTTCGAATCTCGGCCGCGACTGACCTGAGTCGATAAGATATGGTTAGCAACTGTTCCTTCGCCATGCGCTCGGCACTTTGAAGTGAAAGTTGCGGGTCCTTCGGGTGAGAACTTAAAAACCGAGGCCCCGTGTCACGGCAGGCGTTGGCATGATAAAGATCCCTCACTGCTCAATGGCCCTGAGTGCCGAGTAAAGGTCAAAATTTGAAGCCCTTCACCGGTATATGGTGACGTCTCTATATGAGTGAAAAATTCTCGAATGGGACGTAAAACAACATACAATCAATCAATCAATCAATGTTGTCTTTCAAGTAAAGCAAACTCACACACTTATTAGTCTAATTAAATTAATAATCATTAGATGCAATATTTATGCAGGTTGGTCTGATGGGGCTCCCAGTAGCGTTGAAATAGAGTTATCAAAATCTTTTAACTAATGATTTAAATTTATTCAGAAAATCTAAGTAAGTTAAATCCAGCATCTGAAGCAAGTTTGAAAGTGTTCATCCCTAGATGCAAGATTCGTTCAGAAAGGATTTATAGTTTCTGGATTATGGATCTACTCCATAAAATCTTTAACCTGGCCACTCATCTGGAAAATGTAGGTCAGATACAGCCTCCGAAGCAGGCCTGGTAGTGTGCATTTTTAGATGTATCATCCATGCAAGTTTGGTCAATATAGGTGTTATAGTTACTTGGAAATTATACCTGTTCCCAAAACATTAAACAGGTCATTCCTTAGCTGAAATTGCAGCAAGTGAAACCTTGACTAGTACAATGAATCGTACTAGAGGTATCTTTCAATAAAAAATGTAGCTCTGATTAATATAGGGTGTAGATGTACTTCAAAAGAAATCTGCTCCAAACACTTTAACCTGCCCAGACAGCATGACTTCGTAAGGCCACCGTGGGCTAATGGTTGTATTGTTGACCGATATTTGCGTTGGGTAGACAATGTTGGGCGAACGTTGGGCCAACGTTACCATGTGAATCATCTCTTTAGTACCCAACCATGTTGGTATTCTTCCGTTGGCCCAACGTTTGTCCAACATCAACTAATTTCGTTTTGCTCTATTTTCCAAGGAAGTTGGGGGGGGGGGGGAGGGGGTTCAAAGTTGGCCCACCGTTGATCCAGCATTTTTAATGTAACCTTAACGAAGTTGATAATTTTATCTGGTAACAGTATATTGGCCCAATGTAAGCTTGAGTGTTTGTTTTAAGTTTTCATTTAGTTATAGAGTGAGTACGTTGGTCCAACTTTGTCCAAACAGTTAGACGGACGATATGTGCATGAGTTGGGAACATTACGTTGGCCCAGTATTTGTTACATGTATATCCTAGGCCTAATTGAAAAGATCACTTAAGCTGGTAAGACTACGTTGGCCCTATGATAGGGCGAGTTTTTTTTTTTTTTGTTTTGTTTTTTTTTGCATGTCGGGATGAGTATATTGGCCCGATGTTGGCCCAACAAATACAACTGTATATTGTAAGTTTTTATATTTAAGCTTACTTAATTTAAGGAGATTTGAATTCTGAAATAAGAGCACAATCTTTGTCCATGCAATTAAGTAAGCTTCTGCAATTAGGTAAGCTTCATCCATAGCAATGAGACTGGCCAGTTTATTGATGACAATTAAACTGATGTTCAGCTTTCTTATCAAATAATTTAATTTTGTTTGTATTCTAGCCCCTGATTGGTTAATATCCAAAAAGGAACACAAATTATTTCTGTATAACCTGGTTTGGTATGGGGACACCCCCCCTCCCCCCCCCCGACAACCAGCTGAATCGTCTGTATCCATGCAATCCTCTCATTTCCAGTCCTCGGGATTCATGGAAAATTCCAGATTTAATAAATGTACCTTTAACTTCAAACAGTAACTTGGATCTTACCACATGTAAACAAACAACATGGCTGCTAGGACTATGTATCAGTTTTTACCTCCCCTCGCTTTCCATTACTTCCGTTACTAGGGTTGTATTATTGAGCGGCAAATTTGAACTAATAAAAAGCAACGAAATTTTTCACCCACAGTTGTTTAATGATTTTAGAATTAAATTATAAGGAATGACTCTAATTCTTGGCCAAATTATTCGAGTATAACCTGGTTTGGGTCAGTTTACGCTGTTTTATAATCCGCTTCGCGGATTATATAAAGCGTAAACTGACCCTAACCAGGTTATACACGAATAATTTGGCCAAGAATTAGAGTCATTCCTAAACTATTAGTATCCACTTATCAAAAATTGGGGTTTTCCTCTTCTCTTTATAATTTTAAAATCTTAATTAAGCTTAAAATTTCAGTCTAATTGTAAGACTTATTTCATTTGTATAGAATCAATGAGAAATGAGAAACTAAAAGTTTCCAGGGACAGGATGTGAATGACGCTTAAATACAGTGTATACATAAATCAAGATAACCAGCCATCTTTATAATTGCATTCACGAGTCGCTAAAACTGAAAGAGATGCTGCAATTAAAACACCAAAATGTGATACAGAAGAAGTGTGGAATATATTCGACGGTTTGAATAAACTTTTAAGGCAGGAGCGTGAAAGCAAAAGAAAGAAAGAAAAATATTGTTTATTTAACTCTGTGAACTTTGGCACATACAATATTGAAACAAGGATAAAAAATTTGTTAGAAGCTGATAAATAACTTGTACAGTTTATCATTTTTCCCTTTGCTTCCTTGTTAACATTAGCTAGTTATTTGTTGTCAAGATGGATTAATTTTGAATGGAAATCATTATTTATATAGGGATAGTATGGGTCTCTGTTGGGCCTAACTTAAAAAAAATCAATGTCGGTAAAGGAACAATTAGCCATTGTTGGGCCAACACATGTAAAGGACACTGGACCACCATTAAGCCACCGATGGTATGTCGGTTAACGGACGTTGGGCCAACACAAAAAGTACATTTGGCCAATGTTGGGCCTTCGTTGATACAATCACTGTTGGTTGTGGACTGTAGTGCATGTGACCCCCCCCCCCCTTTTTTTAAATGGTGTAATAATAGTAATGTTAGGTTACATGGTGTAACTTTTTATTTTATCCACAACAGTGTTTAATCATTCTGAGTCAATGACTGTAATATTTTACTATATATGTGTGAGCTTGGAGCGGGTTGATTTTTCTATCAAATAGGGTCAATGTCTGTAATATGTTATCATGCATTGTGGTGATTTGGAGCGGGTTGATGAAGTTTGTTTATTCACAGTTTTATTTTGTTTTATATGAATGTGCTATTCGCAGAGTTGTACCTAAGTCACTTAATTGTAAATGTATATACTTGTGAAACAAGGGTAGATTGATATATTTTGATAACATAAACATGACTGAGATGATTCGAACTGAGTTAGAGTTTGGTAGAAGATTAATAAAGTATGTCGTTTGTAAATCAGCACTTAAGTATACATCGTACGACTATAACTGTGTGTAACAGTATGTGATTGTTGTTTGTTTAGTGCTATTTAGTTGATATGATACCTGTGAAATAGTCTAAACTTCTGTTGTCACATTGTTTGACAGTTTCACGCTTCATTACGATGTACTTCCGGTTTAGAAACTTGTTAAAGTAATTGATAAATTTATCCTTGCATTTGTAATATAACCGATAAATATATCGAGTTTGAATGGCGGTATCTTATGAATGACTGTATTTTTAGATAAACTGAATATTGTTTTAAGTTTAATTTGTTTTGTTTTAATTATTTATTGTGAAATATATTTTTATTTAATTGATAAATATGTAAAAATTCATTATTTCATACTTGTATAGAATATTTGGTGACACTTGTTCACGTGAAAGATCGTGACGTTTTACTATTGACCAATCAGATTGTTCGATATAATTGATCATTAATTGATAATCCAATGAAATTTCATAATTAATAATTCTATTAATATCCGTCATCTTCCAGCATTTTCCGTTGTTTTCTGTCATAAAGTCATATAAAAGTTAGACGCTGAGAATTTTTAGTCACTCTTCTGCTTATTTCGATTTGGTAGGTCCGTTTTACGGAACTTTTAGATTTTTCTTAGGATTTTATTTTAACTTTTATTTTGTCTATCTTTTATTTTTATTTAGGAATTTATTTTATTTTTGATTTATTTAGTTAGGATAGATTTTAACCGACTAGGACATTAAATAGTAAAATACTATTGTCCGCTATCTGTTGTTTTTAAAGACTCAACAGTCTATGACTGAGTAGTCTTCTTTAGCAATTATAATTGATCTAGGATTATTTTATTTTTCATTTTTACTCTATTTTATTTCATTTTCATTTTAATGCAAACTATGAAACTAAAGTTATACGTTTGCTATCTTTCTCTTTTATGATGACTAAAGTTGATTAGTTCAACGAAAGTCAATTATTTATTTTATTTTCATACAGTAATTTAATTATTCTAGATACGTAAATTTTTCTTCAATTATTTTTAATAGAAATTATTTTATTACAGTACTTGGGAATTTTTAAACGTTGCTTCTCGATAAACTTACTCATGATTATTAGAGTTATCTTTCTTCGCCCTTAGTGTTTACAAGCTAACCTGTTATATACAGTAATGCTTGTTGTTAGGTTTAACAAGTCAAAGTTATAAATAACCACGGCTTGTGTCCTTATTTAATAAAGTATTTTAGGAGTTTAACCAGCTAACCTGTTAAATACAGTAAAGTTTGGTGTTAAGTTTTACAAGTCAAAGTTATAAATAACTACGACTTGTTGTCACATATTTTATACGCATAGGAATAGATACGTTAGATTTTTGGGGTGGTTTTTCAGTCTGTTTTATGGTATGATTTAATTATTCATTTTTTTTATTAAACTTATTTATTATTATTAGTTTGGTATGAATGTGGTGTGAATGTCGACGTTTAAATAAATTGTTTGTTGATAATGCACTTAATAAATTTAATTGTTAATGTTTATAATCTTACGTCTTCTTTGCGAATGGTACATTTATATAAGGAGTTGAGCGAATTATTAATTCTATGAAAACAATTTCTAGCAGAACCGCTAGCGTTACATGGACGTTGGGCTATTGTTGGGACAACATTGATCAAATGCAGAAATAAAATGGACAAACGTTGTGCCAACATGTTGGGCCAACGTAAGGTTGATGAGCAAACTTGCATTGGGCCAATGTTAGGTTTCCAACGTTGATCCAACGCAGGTAACAATTGTGCGCCAACGTTGGTCCAACATAGTCATGCTATCTGGGTGGGACACCGGCACTGAGGGTATCATAAAAGCTCACCCGTTCATCTATGTAGAGGTGAGGTAATAATCATGGATTCATTGTTCTTGGAAAAAAAGATAATAAAATATAAAAAAAAATCCTATATATTCAATAATTTCAAATAAAAATACATAGTGATTAGGTTCATAAATTATTTTCAAGAATCAGTACAGAATGATTTATTTAATTGAAATGAATGTTGAATACATTATATCTTGAAGTTTTCTTCTTGATAAATGAATCTATCTTCAGTATATCACCAGACTGGGAAGTAAAGTTATCCTTAAGGTAGTTTACTTGCTGAATGACATCCAGGTGATACTCAGTATACCATCATCAACCATCGGTATCCTGGAATTGTTTTTGCTGCAAGCAGTTTGCTAAACTGAGTCAGCACAAAGAAACCCCTGTCTGGTGAAACTGAAATTATTTCTTGCACATTTACAGCTAGCGACTTCCTTTCTGAAAAGTTTTATCAAGACTGTTCAAGCCATCTCTGAGCATATCCAAGGGCAAAGTCAATAACAACACGTCTCCCTAACTACATTTGGGGGGATTTAATGATGGATCAACATGGATATATCATCTTTAAAATTTTAATGATCAGTCATTATATAGTGGGCATATTATCAGTTTTAACAAAGTATCTTTCAAGTCATCTTAGAAGTGATCTGAGGCCTTTCCCTGTAACATGTTTAACTCATTGATCTACAATCAACACACTCTTATTCTTAATAATCATTATAAATTTGACATAATATCAAAGTTTTAACAAAGTATCATTTAGAGTCAACTTATAAGTGACCTTGAGACCATGCCCTTTAACCTAGGGTGATGTCTTGATGTACAATTAGCAAATTCTTAAGTTTTAATTATCCTAGTCTTTATAAAGTGGGCATAATATCAAAATTTTAATAAAGATTTATTTTAAGTCAATGAAAAAGGTGAAGATAATGAACCGTTATCAATCACTACTATAAAGAAATGACCTTGAGTCCATGATTTTTGGCCTAATGTAATGCCTTGTTGTCAGCTTTTTGATCTACAATTAACATATCCTTATTCCTAAGTTACTGTTTTCATTTGATGATAATACATGGTATGACAAGTGGTTCTCAAGAAGATTCATTGTATTGAAGTAAAGGTCAAGCCTGGGTGATATTTACATTCACTAAAGGCTGGCATTTTATAGAAAAAAAAAACATGCTTCATGTTTCTGGAACCTTCACTTCTTTTTTTTTTTTTATATATTCCCAATATTATCTCCCCTAGTTTTGTTTATCTTCAGATATGGCCCACATTTCAAAGAGTTGATGCACACCATACAAATGGCCATAGCATAAGCTCTTTGAGCCCTTGGCTCAGAAGAGCCAAAAAATGGTAAAACACTTTTTTAAAACACTTTATTGAATATTTTTAATATTTTAGTATATATTCCTCTTACACATTAACCTCATAAATATTTGTATTATGAACTAATATTTTTTAACATTCATGAAAAAGTCATAGACTAGTTTTTGTGGTTTTGTGCATTTTTAACATGTGCCGCCTCAAAGAATTTTTATGCATTACCATATTACACTTATCACAAGCTACCCGCATCAATCCTCGATGGAGGGCTACATGAGCTTCAAGAGTCCATTTATTGGTGAAAGATTTTCCACAAGTGCCACATCTGGGTCGAGCATCAGGGTTTTTCTTTTTCTTATGGATCTCTTCTGAATAACTGACATTGGTCTTATGTTTATGTTTGCTCGATTTGTGCTTTTCATATCGCAACCTTTCACAGAAGCCCTTTCCGCAATGTTCGCAAACATAAGGTATGTCTGAAATTCGCGATCTTGTTTCCAAGCTCAAATCATCATGGATTCTGTGCCTTACCAGATGATGTCGTAAATATGGCTCAGTAAAAAGTTTTCCACAAATCTCACACAGTATCTTAGTAGAGGAATCATGCGTATTCATGTGCAGAACTCTGGCCATCCTACTATAAAATCTCCTCCCACAAATCTCACAGAGAAACGGCTTTTCACCAGTATGTAATCTCTTATGCTCTCTGAGCCTCTGCTTGCATTTCAATATCTTCCCACACACATCACAAGGAAACCTCCCCGGCTCATGTTTCCACATATGCTTTTTAAGAGCGTATCTTAATTTGAATGTTTTAGGACACTTATCACATGCAAATGTTTTTGTTTTCATGTGTGAAAGTCTATGTCCTCTAAGCGAAGAAGGGAAAACAAAGGCCTTCTCACACAAGTCACATTTATGTGGTTTTACAGTGCTATGCATTAGTTTCAGGTGCCTCTCATAGGCAGATTTGTGCTTGTAAGATTTCTGACATCCCAAACAATCATAGGACTCTTTTACCTCCTCCTTGAACTGTTCTGGACCAAAATTCACAAAATCTGGGTGGACTGCATCTGAGAGATTTTCCTCTCCTTCTTTATTATGCTCCACTGTTATAACTGAGTTCTTTTTTAAATTGTTCCATTTCATTTGACACATATTACACATTATCTCTTTTGGCAATGGTGTTTCCTCAAATGTTTCTTTGCGAACTGGTCGCTTACAAAAGATACAAAAAAACCATACTTTAGCACAGTCACTTCTCTCTTTGTGCTGTGCAAACACCTCTAGATTGGGAAAGATTTTACCACACATCTCGCATTTTGGTATTTTTGTTCGAATGACTCGAATAGTTTTCACAGATTTTTCATTCCTTTCATACGTCGGTAAGTTAACCTCAACCATACCAGCTTTTGGTTTATTGCAACTGATACCATGAATGCATTTCAGATGTGCAAATACACCAGTTGTACAAGAAAAAATCTTTTCACAATACCCACATTTTATAACTTCGCTTTGGAATCCCTTGTGTTGTCGAATGTGTGTCTGCAGGACTAATGGATCACTGAAAGCCTCTTCACAAATTCCACACTTATAAAACTTGTAGCCAATTTCTTCCATTTTATCTGCATTACTTTTGTCTTTATTAGTTCTTTTGTCTGTTAAATTTTCCTTTGGCCTTTTCTGAAACACAAAAATAAAAAATCCTTACTTCATTTGTCTAATAAACAAATCATGGAACGTGTAAGAATAAGTTACATCTACCAGAGGCCCACAGGGCACAATGCTCACCTGAGTCTCCTTGGCCTTGTTGTTCATCATCAAATTTTTTTTCTCTTTTTTAATTTGACAATTTTTACCCTATATTGTGGTACTACTTTAGTCCTGATGTAATTATCTTGAATCCACACATCATGGGGATGCTTCAATGTCAAATTAATACCAAATGGAAAAGGTATTTCTACAGTATTTTAATACTAAAATTTTCATTTCAATGTACAGTCGTGTGTAGATATGCACTGAAAGTCCAAACTACTTTTTACAAGTTTCCCCCCCCCCCCCCCCTCAAGATCCTTGGATATCTCAAACTATATCCTTTCACACTGAATTCAAAGTAACAAAGGGGAGGTACTGAAAAGTGGTGCATTCCCTCCCAAAAGAGCACAATGAATCCTGATATGAATCATAACTAGCTTCATTTTATTACCACACTCACATACATACATCCTCCCCCACCCCCGCCCCACCCACACACATATGCACAGGAGCGTTACTATATCCTCTCTAATTTCAATACAAGAGGGTAATATTTTTATTGTTCTTTTTTCGCAAGGGAAACACAATAATACTTTATTATTTCCTAGGAGAATACATAAATTTATATTTATATAATTCTAATTTAACAGTCAGGGGTGAGACTGAAATCCATCACATTTAAAAATGATTCATAACAGTCATTTCTACTAACTACATAATGTACATGTTTTTATTATTTTTGAAAATATGACTTGTTTTCATTATATTTCCATTCCCAAGTCAATTCTTCCAACCCATTTACTACAGTAATAAGATACAGTACACTATCCTGCCATGGATCCATGTGTAGAGAAACATCTTGACAAACAACTGAAACCAAAATAAATTGGTGCACCTGTAAAACTAACAAGATAAATAAGTGCGCCCAGACCTAACAATTTGAAAAAAATGATGAAATACAGTCATATTTATTTTTTGAAGTAAGTCTAATACATTTTAAAATAAACTCCAAATAGTTATGACTGTTTTTCATCATTATTCTAAAAAAAAGATGAATTTTAGTCATTTTTAAAAATTTTGAGTATTGATGTGTTTCATGTCATGAGGTATGTGAAATGCAACTTCACTATATGTAGGTTATTCAAGGTACATGTATCATGTATATGATTGTATAGCTGCATGTAAATATGGTGATTTTCAAGTGCTGGTAAGAAATATATGTTTACAAATTACATGCTTGAAAAGTACGAGCAATAATCAAGGCAACATGAACCTGTAATAAGCCACTTCACAGTAAGTACTACATGTAGTAGGTAGTTCAAGCTATGTAACTAAATATAATGAATGCTGATGACAAAAATTTAGAACCTGATTGCTCACAACTATTTACACTTGGAAAGAGCAAAATATTGTATGTTATGTTTCATTATCCCCTTGTTAAACTTTATTTATGTGATTGGAATATGAGAAAAGATCACTCAATAGATGAATAAATTAAAATACATCTATGTATAAATCGAAGCAGTATTTGATCCAGGTGCAAATTACATCACTTCCACTATGCACACAATGGCAAACTAACCAACAAACCCAAGTGCATTACTATATCCCCTTCTCATTTTTGTAACAAGGCAGGGTTTGACATTAAGGCACATAAAACCAACCCAGACTAGTAAATGAGTGGTCTGGTCATGTAAAATGTACGTAAACCAGATCGATTGGTCGTGTTGATAAAATAACTTTTAAACACCCATTTCTGATCAATCTTTTAAATATATAATTTAAAAACTTTTTTAAAGAAATTTTCTTAATTTTCTGACTGCAAACAGCCATCGCTGTGAAAAGAAAAAAAATCCCCGCTTCATACAATCACTATTTTTAGCCACGGCTGTAATAGAGAAGTCACAACTACTGTCATTCAGTATCAATATGGTATAAATGGTTACTTAACGAGGTTCGCTCCTGAGCTTTTGAGCAGATTTATATCTTAGCCTATATTTCAAAAATTCTGCATAAAATTTTAATTCTTACAATAAATTTTAATTCTACAATGCCAATTAAACTATATTCAGTTAAAACTTCATGATAAAATTCCATACCAAAAGCATTAAGTGAGGAACTATATTTTGTGGCGGAAGGTTTTTTAGAAGAAAATGATCATTTTTTCTCTTTCGAAGTATTTAAAGTATGTTAAGTTTGGATTCCTATTTTTACATGCAGTCAGCACAAAGAGTTATTTTGTGTAGTGAACTGTTTTATACGGGTTCTAAATTATATATCAAATAAACTGTCATGAATTCTATTATTATATTTGATAAATATAGCAAATATATTGTGAAAATCAAGAAAAAAAATATCCCTATTTTAAGCTTAAAATTAGCATTTTTTAAGTAATATCTAAAAATTAACATCACAGACCCCCACTTTTTATTTTCTTTTCTGAATATATAAAATACTTTTAACAATTCTTTTTAAATTCAGTAAAATGTAATTACTTTCAAATGATTTTTTTGCTTGTTAAGTTTTTAATGCCAGGAAAATGAAATTTTTTGAGTGCAAAAAGGTCAAATAATTGAACATCAAGGACCAACCTAGGGGGCGACTGAGGCGAAATAGTCGCTTTTGAGCTCCAAACTTCGCCGTAAATTATCACGAAAGAGAAGTTTAAGTCGCCTTAATATTTGCAACCCCTTTATTGAAAATCATAAAAAAAATCTATTAAGAAACGTGGTAGTATCGTCACTATTTTATAAATCTGGTGTTATTTCTGCTGAAATAAGTGAAACAGCAGGGCACTTGCACCCGTTTTGCAACTAATGACCAATGCATCCAATACTCTGTCGGAACTCCTCTAGAGTTTACGCTTCCGTCCATGAAAAAGTCCATTGTTACAAGTTGTACACAAGACGCAAAACAGCTGGACAGCTATCGATGTCATGCCAAAGATGTTGGAGATGATTTTAGATCTTTTTTATTGTCAAATAATTAATACCTGCTGTGAATACAGACATTTTTTTTTAATGTTAAATTGTGGAGTTATTAACTGTCTAAGAAATTTCACATCTGATAAACATAAGTAGTTCAATCTGCATGCAGTAGTGCATCAAAACGTTTTTCAGAGAAAGAATTTAATATTGAAAACGACTTTTGAAGAGAAAATAACAAAATTATGACTATGCCAAGAGCCTGAAAATCTAACCCTGAGAGGAGAGAAAAACGTGTGAATCATTTAAAAGTTAATTGTGCATACTATTATGCAAGAAATGAAAAAAAGTTTGATAAACAAGTTAATCAATTAGAAACTTTTACATTGTCATTGTTTTATATGTTTAGCGAGATATTTATAAAAAGTTTGATAAACAAGTTTATCAATTAGAAACTTTTACACTGTCACTGTTTTATATATTTTGCTAGATGTTTAGATACCTTTTAATTGGAAAAATATAATTTTTTTTTTTTTAAAGAATATTTTTAATTATTTTTACTAAGATGTTTAAATAATACAGAAAAAATTATTGAAATGTATTTAAGTAATAAACAATGATTTTTTTTTTATTTTTAAAAAGTTTAATAATGATCATTGTGTGCCATGCGTGCCAAGAAGTCTCCCTAAAATTCAAAACTTCTCCCTACATTTCTCTGAGGGAGAAGTGAAGTCTCCCTAAATTTTGGGTCTAGGTTGGTCCCTGGAACATGCGGAGTAATTTGAAAAATTTTTCGTTGTCACAAATTTTAATGTGTCTATTCAAGATGAAATAAAACTGTGTTTGTTCTTATAATGTATTTGAATAAAAAAATATTAGAGGAAAAACTTTAAAAATTAATTTATGTGTAAGACGCATTTACAGTGCAAAAAGGTCAAACTAAATGCTCTGTAGCGCCAAAAGAAGTGCATTGACCCCCATCTTTTGTTTTGATATTTAATTAAGCTATGTGTATAAATTCTAAAAATATACTTGATAACAAATTCTCATCACTTTTGATGGCAGGATCCAACCTCCTTAAAGTATAGTTTTAAATTAATTTAATAATATTTATAATGATTATTTTACTTAGTTTGTTGAATGTTCATAATCATTACGGTTTAAAATACTTGAAAGTCCCAATGAACTCAATTAACTGGGACCTATCGAACAGACTGTCAAAACATTGGCCCACCCAAAAGACGATGTCTTTAATAAATATGGTTTCAAAAGTTAACTCATTCAAATTCTAGGTTATAAGAGTTAAAATTTGCAATTTTGGTCAGGGCTAGTGATTTTATGGTAAGGGCTAGTAAAAATTATGGGAAGTAGCCCGACTGGTCTGGTACTTGTAGAAGTTAAAGTCAAACCCTGCAAGGGGATAAGAAGGTTTAACTGTACACTAAATTGTGTACATACACAGTTACAGAATACTTACTGTTTTAAGTCCCTTTTCAACCTGTGGTTCTCCTCTTACTAGTCTGGAAGACTCAAGTTCATTGATAACAGTGGGACTTTCTTCCATTTTTACTTGACATTGCAATTCTGTTGATGGATCCAAATTTTGGACTGTTGGTGGATCCCCTTTCTGAACTGGTTGAAGGGTGACTGAAAAGCTTTGCTCTGTAACCTCCACATCTGCTGGTACCACTGTTTTTGAAGTGTTCACAGGTAATGTTTTGTTCTGAGACTCTGTGTCATGTGTGGGCCTGCAATTGTCTGTTGTTAATTTTTTCTTAAAACAATTTGAGGTTATATCCTGACTGTTGGGTATCACTGAATCTCTAGGGACATTTAAAGCTTGCTTCAGAAGTACAGTTTTCTGAACATTTTTAAGCTGATTTAGAGTAACAGCACTTAAAACAGTTACACCATTGTTCAGAACTCTGGGATTGCTGACAGTTGTTTTGTTCATAACATTTGGTTTGGAGACAGCAACAGCAGTATTTTGGTGAATAGGCATGTTACTTGGTACCTTGTCAGTATTGTTGATGTGAATTGCATTGGACAGTGTAGTAGCCTTGGTTTGAGATACTCCCATAGAATTTTCAGCATTCTTTGCCTTGTTTGGTAATGAAAGCACTATATTTTTAGGAACCTGTACCATACATAAATTGTTCACAGGATAAATCACAAAAGGGAATTTAAGCTGTGCAAGGTTGTTCATGTTCACACTAGGCTGACTGGACTGATGCACTCCAAGGTTGTTGGTGTTCAAAGGAGGCAGAGAGGACACCTGTTGTGTCTCGTGGCTGTCTGTGTTCAAACTAGGCTGGGGTGACTGATGCATTCCAAGGTTGTTGGTGTTCAAAGTGGTTTGAGAGGCCTGCTGGATTCTGAGGCTGTTCATGTTCACACAAGCCTGAGTGAACTTATTGGTTAGAAGGCTTTTCATGCTCCTACTAGCTGTAGGAAGGGTAGAATGAACCCCTAGGCTGTTTGTGCTCTCTAAAGGATCACTTAGTATTGTTGCAGGTGAACTTGGAATCTTTGGCAGGCTATTATTCAATGTACAAATAATTACCTTGGAATTATTAAGCAAAGCAGAATGTCCACTTGCTTGCAAATAACTTGAATTTGTGAGTGAAATCTGATTTTCAGAAGTTGTAGATGTACTTCCATCAGAAGTTTTACATGAAGCAGATGCTGATTTTGGTTGGATTTTGGGAATGTTTTTAAGGTGGACATCATTCTGTGGGGTGAAACTCTTCATTTTAACGACAATTACTTCATGCAAGTTGCTTTTGATGGTGGGTGACAAATTAGTAGATGGAGAAGCCGATTCACCAGGTGTGTCCTTGTTTATTTCACTATTAGAACAAGTGGTCATTATAATTATTTATCAAGTCCAATTAGAATACAACCTAGGATTTATGGTTCTACAAATGGGTACTTTGTTTCTTCTGAGGCAGACATGAAGTTGTAATCCTGCCTTTCTTCATGTTTAAAACTGTGTACAGTTGCTAACCCATGGGAAGGGTCCATCATGGTGACAATGCAATCAATCTCAGAAATTGGACATGGTAAGGTTACATCAGTAATCTCTGAATCTGGAAAGACAGCATCAAAACTAGAAATAAAAAAAAAACAATACAAGTGTAAATGCTTTTGCAACACTGTCAAAAGGAGTAACTCTCCAAGTTTTAAATATGTTTGAAAGACAGAAAACTTTCCCCTGTGAACTCTAATCCTATATGCATTTATGTTCTTTGAGTTCCTACACTTCTATGTGATTAATTGATTGTGCAATTGGTGTCGGGTGGTTACGTTCCAATTCCGTGTCCAATTTGATTGAAACCATGTTACTTAATTTTGAATTTAATAACACATTTTGTTACCACGAGCACACTTAACAATATTGTGTGAAAACATAGCAACATGACTAATTTTAAAGAATGAGTTGTTTAAAAGATTTATATTAATAACTATTTACATTTGCAAATATTTTTCTTATTAGATGAACCTATTGAAAAGAAAATATGTTCAATTCTGTATGAACTTATTAGGGGGTCAGAGGTCATAGCGTGACCGAATCACAGAGCGAGATGATATCTTGTCTACATATTTCTGTCATGGTGAAACTGGTGTCAGAATTTCTAAGCCGTTAAAGCGATGAAAAAGATAAAATTATCGTAACATATATGTTTTTTTCGTGCAGCAAATGATCATTAGATCTTTCTTCGGTGTGAAGAATGTTTTTAATTAGGCCTAGCCTAAAATCACGCTTACCTTTTTAACCCGAAATTCCTTTAAAGGTATGTAAACTGAAGACGATACCACCGCTTTTGACTTCATATATAAAGAACTCATACAATAATAGTAAGATTTTTCTCAGTAGCGATCATTGTTTTTTCATTACAAACAGATATTTCCTGGACTGGACTGCTGAACATCAATGTAAGTATTCAAATGTTGGAGCGAGGCGAACTCTCAAGACCAAACAGCTTCTAGGTCATTGCGCGTCACGACATAGCAATACAGCGGGCCGTTCGTGTAATAAATTCAGTTCTATTCAGAATATTCGTCTCAAATGTAAATAAACATAATAAACAACGTTAAAATGTTCACTGGGAAATGAACTTGGTTGGTACATGATCAAATCTTCTGAGAAGCCCTTCCGGCTTCAAAGGATTTGATCACGTGACCAACCAAGTTCATTTCCCAGAGAACTTTTTAACATTGTTGTTTATTTCTTAAATATATAAACATAATAAATACACAAACACAGGGATCGACATTAACAGTTGTCCGATTACCCGGGGCAAGTAAAATCTCAGTTCGGGAAAGTGAAACTGTCAACATACATGTCCCATCAGGCAAGTGAATTTTTCTGATAGAAATGAAGATTACATTAGGTTATATATTAAAAAAAAACAATTAATTAAAAAATTTATTTCCACCAGGCAGGTGCCTGACATTGTTTTTGCATTCGGAATCCCTCAGTAGCATTCTATATTATAATTTCATTTAAAAGTCGGGTTTGTTATTATTTTCTTTCATGGTAATAGCTCTATGTCTAACAACTCTGTTGCCTACTTATTAGGAAATATTAAGATTACTTACTTACTCAAAGAATTTAAGTAACACAAGATATCGATCCTGATCAAGACGTATGCTTCGTAGAAAGTGACTACCTTTAGTCATCTCGAAAATGAAAATTCAGGAAAGGATCTTCCCGAAAATAATTTTTAGAAGTATGAATTTTATTAGTAAAGAAAACAAGAGGGGGTTGGGTTTTTGCTGGACGGCAGAGCATGTTTCCAGGTAAGATTGACAAGGACAGCTAGTGAATTTCATGTACAAACATAGCATTGAATTGTTTTTTTTATGTACTTTAAACTGTCAAATAGACAGTTAGTGCATATGGTCATACTTTTTTCTTATCATATGGACATTTTCAGCAATGATTTAACTTTAAGTTACTTTCATCTTTCTTAAAGTTTAATTTGGGCAACCAAGTTTTGCAGTCGGGCACGTAAAAGTTTGAGATTACTTGCCCTTTGGGCAAGTGAATCTAAAAGTTAATGTCTATTCCTGAAATATGGGGTTTTTAAAATATTAACAAATATAGTTTACCAGCAGCTGTACATTCCGGGAGCAAGCCGAGTACTCAGATCGAACAAATATTTTTTGTTTAAATTACAGCATGATGGAATTTTAAAAAATTAAGGTTTACATCTCTGTAAGTACATACCTAATTACAAATACTCTAAAAAGGAAAGTGTCAACATAGACTCGGTAGAGCGCTTGCAAATCTCGATCAAATTTTCGTCCAGTCAATCATTTGTCTCATATTACAGCATGGTATCTCGAACCCGATGATAAACAATAGGCCCACGGGCCACATCACTCACCCGAGTCAGCTTTAAAACTCTGCTATAAAATTGAATCATCGCCATAACTGAGGTTTCTTGCATATCAATATTATAAATCATAGCTTTGGAATTTCTGGAAAAAAATTCTAGATATTTATATATTAAAATAAAATCACGTTATAAAACTTTGATCTGTTTTGAAAAACAGTTCAAATGTTATGTACACCTGAAGACGGATTATGAAATAATCCAGAAAGCGCTTGTGTTGAAATTTGGGTAATTGTGCATTTTCTTCTATGATTTTATATATATATATATATATATATATATATATATATATATATATATATATATATATATATATATATATATATTATATATATATATATATATATATATATATATATATATATATATATATATATACCGGGTATATATATATTTACTGAATAAAAGTGATATTCTGACACATTGTGAAAGGATTATCAAAATGGTATTCTCACAGTGTGAGAATACACGTATCAGAAGTGCGGCAAAACTTTTCCTTCTCTTCACGCAGATTGTTTAAAAAATCCCTGGCTTGTTATAAGGTAGAGTTAATGAGCCATCCTGACAGAGACTTATATTTATACTGCCAAGGTTTTTCCAAATATGTCCTTAAAAATCCATGTTCACAACATTTTTCAACTCGCAATCGCCTAGCTACATGATGTCTCAACCGCTCAACTATGATGTCACAGCCTATGACACTGTGTTACAAAAAGAAAGGGTCAAAGGGAAAATCTAAGAATTCAAAATGTAATAAACAGAAAATTCAATGTTTTGTAGATGAATATGAACTTTATTTTACGAGTGAGACAGGATTTTTTTTTTTATATTTTCACCCTGCTTCGCACTCGTGAAAATATTAAAAAAAAAATCCTGTCCGACTCAAGAAATAAATTCCATATTCATCTACAAAACTCTATCTCTACATTACATTTTTAACAGTGAAATATTGTGAATTATTTATCGAATAAAAGTGATATTCTCTCACAGTAACAGTCAGGGATTCTGGAGTTGGGGTTGCACTAATGATCCTATACTGAAAATGCATAAATTCTTCAATATTCCTCTCTCCCACCGTAAGTAAAATCACGGTTTGTACTAGGTACATGGTTATGATGGTCATGATCAAGGGTGCCTCTTCCAAAATTGTGAAATTTGTGGCCCCTGGGTCAGGGGTTCTGCAGAAAAGGAGGAGGAGTCTATTGAATTATATAGTGAAAGTGCATTATTTCTTTGATAATCTTCTTCTCTGCCCCTGGTTATGTTATTAGCAAACAAACCAGTTGCATAGTTATAATAATCTAGGGTGCCTCTTCTAAACATGTGAATTTCATGGCCCCTGGGTCTGGGGTTCTGGTGTTACCCGTAAGGCCAGGCTCTATTGATTATAGAGTGAAAATGTAATATAGTTCTTTAAAAATCTACTTCTCTGCTCCTGGGTTTCTATCAGATGAAGTAGGTACATGGATATTTATGATCAAGAGTGCCACATCCAAAATTGTGAAATTTGTGGCCCGTGGATCAGGGGTTCTTGAGGGGGTTGAGAGTTGGCATTATTTTTTTAATGCATTATTATTTTTTTTTTTTTGGAAAATCTTCTTCACCGTCCTTGTATATTTAACAGATAAACTAATTCCAGTTTATGACAGCTTACAGAGACAAAAGGGTTACATTTTATCAATAATATGTAGTGTATACTAGTCTAGAATACAAAAATAGTAAAAAGCTAGCTGGTGTTTCGATTCCAGATTTAAAAAGAAAAAAAATGAAAAGGGTGGGGGGGGGGGTTCCATCCCCCAATTGTCTGTGTAAAAATCATAAAGTATAAGTAGTTTGGAATGCCAGCTACATGTAACTTTGACATTAATTTTATAATCCCAAGTATTCCAGCTAACAAACTTTAACTGTTAATAAAATGATAACCAGTAACAAATGTTTTTATTTTGAACACATTTTATTTCACTGGAAAAAAAAACCGAAGGGAACATTTTGAAAATAAGAACACTCTATAATTAAACTATTTTTTTTTTAACATTGAGAAAATTATATTGTTATAAAGAAGTAAATATTGAGCTCATATATTTCATTTTCAGAATTAGAGTAGCTGGAAGTTACCTCCAGAAAAAATTTTTCAACCACTACAAACAAAATATTGATGACCAGATATCACTGTTGTTTACTTAAGGACAGATAATACAAAAAAAAAAACAAAAAAAAAAAAAAAAATGATGGCGGGATTGGTATATACTTTTGGACTTATTTTGGTTGTAGATCATGCAAATAATAAAATTCTAAAATATTAAGAAACTGTAAACTTTCTATGATGTTCAAAATTCTATCTTTCTGCAATCATCTTTATTATTCTATACAACTTTTTGTCAATTTAAATCTCGATCATTTTTATGAAACTTTGAATGAAAAATTAAAATCTCTGCAGTTAAACTTAATATTTATATTACTTACATAATCAAGATTTAAGTTGTTATTTTCAAGATTTCTGGTA
The DNA here is from genome assembly GCF_033153115.1 of Saccostrea echinata. Classification (NCBI taxonomy): domain Eukaryota; kingdom Metazoa; phylum Mollusca; class Bivalvia; order Ostreida; family Ostreidae; genus Saccostrea; species Saccostrea echinata. Next base: position 1,087,357 of record NW_026889793.1, read on the forward strand.
AAAGTTTGTATCATCTGTCCTCAAATGGAGGGAAACAGTAATACATGCATTTGAAGTCTTCAATTAAATAAAATGTACCTTGGCCTATGAAAAATAATCAAGAAATAAACTGTATACATTTCAATTTATTTTGTTTTAGACTTCAGGCTCACACAGTTTTAAATTACAAAATCAGGGTTCTTAGATATTAAAATATGTCATGCAAAACAATTCATAAAAATGTAATTTTTCCAAGAAATACAAGTGGATTTATAATAGTAGAAAAAGCAGTTGCTAACCTCCACAAATTTCATCAATAAATTTATGCACAGCAGCAAAAATACTAGTACTGATCTGTTAAAACTAATTGAAAATCAAATTTACATCATCCAGTAATAGCAGATTTTAAAAAGTTTTATTAAGCATGAACAGATCTATAGTAAAAAGATTACACTGTAGACCACAAAAACTTTTAAGTGAAATTTACGACTGAAACAAAATTTTCATACATGCATGTATATTAGCATTCAACACATGAAAAGTATGATGGCATTTTTTTTTTTTTATCTTTTAATAAATTTCGAATATCATTTTCTGAAAGAGATACAGTAAATTTTTTCATACTTGTTAATATTGTTTGATTTTATTTATGAAAAGCATCTAGACTGGTATTAAGTGCTTTTGTGCATTTTCAACATGTGCCTCTTCAAGGACTTTTTATGCATTACCACGTTACACTTTTCACAAGCTACCTGCATCTTTCCTTTATGGAGGGCAATATGACACCTATAAGACGACCTACTGGAGAAAGATTTTCCACATGTGTCACATATCATTCGACCATCTGGAGTTTTCTTTACTTTGTTTTTACGCTCATGCTTGTTTAATTTGTGCTTTTCATATGGCAACTTTTTACAAAAGCCTTTGCCACAAATTTCACAAATATAGGGAATGTCTGCAATATCTGATCTTTCTTTCATGCTTAAATCATCATGGATTCTGTGCCTTATCTGATGAAGTCGCAAAGAAGACCCCCACTTGATGAATTTCCCACAAATCTCACACAGTCTTTTTCTTGAGGAATTATGGGTATCCATATGTCGACTTCTAGCCAATGGACTATAAAACCTCCTCCCACAAATCTCACAGAGGAATGGCCTTTCACCAGTGTGTCGTCTCATATGATCTTCGAGCTTCCACTTCCACTTCAATTTCTTTCCACAAACATCACATGGAAACCTTCCAGGCTCCGTTTTCTTCTGATATTTTTTAAGAAGATATTTTAAATTGATTGTTTTCAGACACTTATCACATGCTAATGGTTTAGTTCTTTTCTGAGAAAGTCTATGTGATCTCAGCAAAGAGGAAAACACAAAAGCTTTGTCACAGAAATCACATTTACATGTTTGTGCTTTTACAGTGCTGTGTGACTGTTCCTGCTGCAACTCATATAAAGATTTTTTCTTGTAGGGTTTTCCACAATCCACACAATCGTAGGACTTATTTACCTCCTCCACAGACTTTTTATGACTTAAACCTGGATGTGCTGCATCTAATATCATTCTACTTCCTTTTTTGTTCTGCTCCATCATCATATCTGCGTTCATTTTTGGCCTGTTCTCTGGCTTATGACATAAAATAGTACAATATCTTGCCTCTTTGTCATGTTTGTGCTGAGCAAATGCCTCTAGATTTGTAAATTTTCTCCCATAATTATCATATTCTGGTATTTTCTTGCAACATTTCTAAATACAAAAAAGAAGAAAATATATCACTCATTTGTCTCAAAATATTTATGGAACACCTGAAGTATTTAGAAATATTTTCATAAGTAAAAATATTTTTGTAATAATATATAAATAAAATTACATGTAATAAGTAAAAATGTAATTAAACATGATGAGTTAAAAAAAAAAAAACCCAAAAAATTGTAATTTCCGATTAAGAAAAATTACATTCAGGCATTTGAGATATTGAGTTTCAAATAACTAGTCATAAAAGAACAAGAGGCCCATGGCCACATTGCTCACAGGAGTTTCTAAAGCCCTGGTCTTCTCCATAATTAGATTTTTTTCTACATAATTATATATATCAATGTAAAACTCTGATCACATATCGTGGGCCCACCCTACCCTTAAATCTACATTATTTGAAGATGCTTCCATATAAATATGACTTTTTATTGCTAAAGCTTTGCAGTTCCTGAGAAATAAAAAAAAAAAATCATATATCCTATATGTAAATTTTTAATTGCCCACTGTGGTCCCACCCTACTCTGGGGGTTATGATTTGAACAAATTTAAATCTGAACTACCTAAGGTCATGCTTTCATATAAAATGATTTATCATGGCCTTGTTTTTCTTGAGAAGATAGTTTTTAAAAGTTTTTTCCTATACAAAGTATATCCCTATATAAAACTCTGATCAACCATTGTGGCCCCCCTACCCTTAAGGAGTCTAAACAAACCAGACAAAAATCTGGTTGAAATTGTACCCATGGTTCTTGAGAAGAAGTTGAATGTGAAAAGTTTACAAATGTCACTAAACAAAAAGACGTTGGACAGTCTGTCAACCTTCGATCTTTTTCAGAAAATCTCGCTTGAGACTTTGACCCAGGTGAGCTAAAATGTGGCAAGTTCAAAACCACTTCAATAAACATGTACAAACATGTATATTCAGGTCAATTACATATCTGAGACTTTGACCTAGTACTTTGACTTTGACAAGTTAATATTATTTTTTTTTTTATAAATGTTGGGTAATTGCAGTTTATAATTTAATCATATGTAATAGGCTGACATATGTAAATCTTTCAAAAAAAAAAAAAAGGTAAGTTGTACAAAAATTCAATCACCAGAAAATTATCTAACTTGTGTTGCACAGCATTTCAACCATTGAAATAATAAAATTTTTATTAAACTTCATGCATTTTCTACCCATCAGTGATCACAAAATAGCAAATTACACAGACCAAAGAACATGAAGAATGCAAAATACTTCAACTCTGTATACTGTACCCAATGCATGGAAGGAGAAATAAAAATAACCGAAACTAGAACTGTCCAAAAGGGACAAATACCCCCCTCTGGGTTTTTCAAAGAAGGTACCAAATCACTAATGTTTTCTAGATATGAGAGGTGTTCACAATTTGCTCAAACATTTAGAGTGAAAATTTAATTACTCATTATATTTTTTTTAATGAATGAAACTAAGGTGCAGCCTAATAAAACAGCAATACTAATAATTACAGTGCAGGGTTCGACACTAACTTTTTAAGGCTTTAGTCCAGCCGGACTAGTGCTTCATTACTTTTACTAGTCCGCACGCGGTTTTATTAGTCCGTCAAAAAAAAAGAAACATCAATGTTTTTTAACATTAATTTAACATGACAATTAATATACGTATTATTTTTTGAAAGAAACAAAGTATTTACGTGAAATATATTATTCCACAGATTCATGAAATCTCGCAATCAGTAAGTACGATCGTATTCCCGATCTCGTTTTTTTTTTTTTTTTATCTTTACATTACATCCAAAACGTCCAACATCTTTCTTAAAAGTGTCATACTAAATCATGATCACTAAAACCTTGTACTTCATATTGATCAGTCAAAAAATTAAGCGCTGAATTGACCCGGCATTGCGTTACTACCCGCCAAAGCTAGAAATCTAAAAATACACGCGGGGTATCCCAGTAAAAGTTGTTGAAAATCGGACATCGGTAATTTATTCATATTGTTTTTCAGAATTTTTTATTGGTCCGTTCGTACTAATTAGCCACATATTTTATTAGTCCGAATGAAAATGTATTAGTCTGAGACTAACGGACCCTGCAGTGTTTTTTATTACATTGAAAAAATAGTTTGCAACTATCTGTCATCTTTGTGAGACATGACACTCTGCAAATTGATTGTTAAAAAAAAATTATCATAATTAATTATACAAAATCAAATTGATCTTAATACCTTTATATCAAACTCATTTTAAAAATAAAAGGCTGGTTCCAGTAACTATGCATTTTGACAGACATAAATTACAATTAAGAGACTTAGACAACAGAGATCTTTATTTCTTTCTGCCCAATTCCCAGGAGATATAGATAAGACCTGCTTGATCCGAGATGCCCTAACAGCTTCCCACACTGAACTCATTAATTAATCTTTAACTGGATGCATGTCCACTCATTACTCCCAAGGGACAAATGGATTTACACTATCTGCTGTGTAATGTAAAAACTGTTTTCAATACTTTGTGATATTTTTAATTTTAGTTCCAATGAGTTGTTTTAAGCTGTAGTTCACATTTTTGTACAGATGTTCTAGATTCTATGTCTCAAACCTTCGACATGAACCTGAAATGACTAAGTCAATAAAAATGAAAAACTGTAAAATGCAGAAAAATTATCAAATAATGTTGAAAATACCAGGTGCACATCTTCATATGGTAAATAATAAGTGTACAAATTTTCATACAAATCTTTGCAATAGTCTCTGAGAACAGATCCAGACAAAACCACACAATAAAAATGAAAAAAAAAACACCTGTAAAATGCAAAATAATTATCCAATCATGATGAAAATACCAGGTGCACACCTTCATGTGGCGAATAATAAGTGTACAAATTTTCAGACAAATCCTTGCAACAGTTTCCAAGAAATGGTCCGGACAAAATCTCGTCTACAGACAGACGGACAGACAGACAGACAAGCTGATTCCAATATACCCCCCCTAAACTTCGTTTGCGGGGGGTATAATTACATCATATGATATTTTCATTTCTTCATCCTAGATAATTTAGATTATAAGCATAGACACTTGTTTCCTCACTTTTTTTTAGATACTTACATATAATGCCTCTAGACTATTTTCAACCCTTTGATCTTTTCCTATACTGGTGGAAGACTGGAGTTCATTTGACACTGGATTTTCTTCCATTTTCACTTGAACTTTTTCTGATTCTGGAGGTGAATCCTGCTCCTGGACTGGTTGAAAAATGACCGAAAAGGTTTGCTCTGTAACCTCCACATCTGCTGGTACTAATGTTTTTGAAGTGTTCACAGGCAATGTTTTGTTCTGAGACTCTGTGCCATGTGTTGGTCTGCAATTGTCTGTTGTTGAATTTTTCATGGGTGCAGGCCTAATTGGTGTCAATTTTTTCTTGAAACACTTTTTGGTTACAGCCAGATTTACAACACTTTCAGGTACCACTGAATGTGGAGCCACTGCACTGGGAACATTAAAAGCATGTTTCAAAACCACAGGTGTCTGAACATTTAAAATCTGATTAAGAGCAACAGCACTTTGAACAGTTACACCATTGTTCAGAATGCTGAAATTATTGACAGTTGTATTATCTATAACATTTGAGTTGGAGATAGTAATAGCAGTATTTTGGTGTATAGGCATGGTACTTGGTACATTGTCAGCACTGTGGTTGAGATTTGGATTGAACAAGGTGGTAGTATTTGTACCAGCTTCTGCCATAGAATTTTCAGCATTTTTTGCATTGTTTGTTGATGAAAACACTATATTGTTTGGAACCTGCACCATATTACACAGATTGTTCACAGGGTAAATCACAAAAGGAAATCTAAGCTGTGCAATGTTATTCATGTTCACAGTAGGCTGACTGGACTGATGCACTCCGAGGTTGTTAATGTTCGAAGGAGGCAGAAAGAGCTGCTGTATCCCATGGCTGTTTGTGTTCATAGTAATCTGTGATGACTGATGCACTCCAAGACTGTTCATATTCACATTAAGCTGAGAGCCTGAGATGATGACTAATGCATCCAAGGACTGCTTGTGTTTAAGTAAAGTTGAAAGGAATACTAGCTTTGAGGCTGTTCATGTTCACATCAGTCTGATAGAATGTACTGCTTGTTTACAAGACTTTTCATATTCCTTCTACAAGTATCAGTAGCCAGAGAGGATGGAATCCTTGGGCTGTCTGTGGTTTCTAAATGATCACTTGTCTGTTTGTCTGCAATACATATATCTTGGTGGGTTTTTCTTTTTTGGTGAAATACTGGTTCCAGTTTGATATTCTGTAAAATATAACAGAAAAAGTTACTTGCCTTTAAATTGTTCAACTAATAAATGGCAGCAAAAAACATTTATGTGATGAAAAAGAAATGGTGCTACATGAAACCAGTTCAAGTAAGAGCTGTATGTTGTGACTTTTGCAACAAGACTATTATATATTCTTGTGGCACAACCAAATTGGGAAGCCATTTGTGCCACACCATGTGGCCAGGCAATGTTGATGTTAACTCGACCTTAAACAAGAATCCATTTTTATAATATTTGTGTTTGTCATTTCATTTCATCTTAATATAATAAAAGAAGAAAAAGCAAAATGAATATGAATGTACAGTAAAACTTGTTTAGTATGAACATGGATATTAGCGAATTTACAGATATGGCCAAGTTTTTTGCAATACCCGACAAAATTCTTAACAATTTCATGTAAAATTTTACGGATACATGTATAACGAACTCAGATATAGCGAATTTACAGCTATAGTGGCCTGATTTTGTGTCCCTTAGAAGTTAAATATAACAAAATTTACATCTTTTATAGCGAAGTTTTAAAGAACTTAATTTTTAAAATATTGAACTCAGCCTGATAATAATTTTGTAAGTATAAATATCTGAAACTCAATTCATTCCAAAAATTTTGAACTCAAAGATAAATTTCATATTTTAAACTTCCCTAAATACATTTGATAGTCATGCTTGAAGGAAAAAAATTGATATAATGAATTCGTTATACATACTTTAACAAATTATGGATATAGCAAAGTAAATTCGCAGGTCCCCAGAACTTCGCTATAACTGAGTTTTGCTGTAATATTATGATACAAAATTTAACATTGCAATATATTGTGATACTATTTTTCATTTGCGATACCCAGCACTGTGTACAATAATACAGCGAAAGTCATCTAATAATCTAATCCAGACACCAGGTGTTCCGAAGAAATTGGCCAGATTTGACCACATTCAGGATTATACATTTTAAACAAATTAAATTTAATCAGCTGTTCATGAAACGGACTTAAATTTTTAAATTACATTGCATTAGGCAAGATTTCAGAATACACATCATCATGGTTAGACAAGTTTCACTGTAATATCCTTGTCTTAATTTGTGGTTGTCTGATCAATTGTTAAATCTGTAATAAAATTTCTACCTCATAGTAGAACAAATATGCAAGGTTTCTAATTCCAAATCACCAGAAAATTTTCCAGTCAGCAAGCACAGTTATGAACCATTTACAGAGATATAAAAAAAATTACCTGCAATAATGTAGCCCTAGCTTGAGCTCTCCTTTTTTTCCTCCAGAAAAAATCAGATTAAAAAAATCAGAGAGGGCTACATTTTTGTAGCTCAAAGAAAATATTAATGATATGGTTTTGTATATAAATTATTGTACAAAGAATGGTTACGGTAATAAACAGTTCATCAGTGAATTTTCTGTGAAAGTGTAACATGCATAAATGTCTGTGATTCTAGGGGAGAAGTACATTTTGTACTCCAATGACCACGAAATTTGGAGCTTAACATACCTAGTATTATTATGATACTACTGGGTAAAAATTACTACAGAATCAAATGCCTGCTGCATGTCTGAAAAATAGATATCTCGGGTTGAGGCTCCTCCAAACGAATGTATGTTAGTTTGCCCTAAAACACAATCGCCCTTGACATCATTGGCCCTAATTCTCATTCGCCCAGAGTCCGTTTGCTCCAAAAACTCATTTGTCCAAAGTCCGTTTGACCTTCATTTGTTACGGTAGTCAGTTAATTTTCGTAAGGTCCTTTGATTTTATCAAATTTCATGAGTTTTGTGTTTAAATTTTAATTTTTTTCTGTTTGAAAATTCAGTATAAGTGAAGAAATTGAAAAAAAATGTTAAATAGTTGATTTGATACTTGTTAATTTATATTAATATTATATATTAAATTGAGAATAGAAGAATCTTCAAAAAATAATCCTGTTGCTTAGAGACTGCCCATCACCAATTAAGGCCTTTTACATACATGTGATATGTACCGGCGGTATGCAAAATGTACCATTTTTTCGAGTCCATTCATCGTGTGCTGGCGGGACACCAAAATTCATGGAATATGAAAATTTGTACAGTATTTTGAATTTCTCACTAAATGCTAAATACTGCCATTTTCCTCTCATTCTCGCTCATGAGACACTGGAAAACATCACCTGTGTTTGACACTTGACCTTCTGATAATTGTGTAGTGTACACAAACCATCGCGTGTGAAGGTGTGAACTGCCAATTGGGATAATTATCTTGCTCTAAATCTGTATCAAGATACCCCTTTAGGTAGCTTTATTTTTAAAGGGGTACTTAATTATAACTGTTAATGTTTCGTAACTTGATTGAAAAAAGTTAAGCCAACTTCTGAAGTTGATATACATGACTTAGTATACATGAATCTGACCCAGATCTCCGTAGGTATAAAATATACGATGTTTATTACTATTATTACGATGAAATAAAGGATATAGTTTTAAGTTTAATTTTATATTTATGAGCTGAAATTTATGTATGATTGTATTTGCTGCTGTTAGCATTGCTGATGTATATATCAGTAATATGAACAAGATGTAAATTGACACTGACTCTGACTCTCACGTTAATACTATATAAAGCTGACAAACAAACTCTCATTTAAACTAACTTAATTTATAATCGATTCATAAGAACACTGTGATTATAAAACACAATATATGAAATTCTAAAGCATTCAAATCTGCATTACAACTTTTAAAATAAGACATTTGCAACAATATATATTTGTTGGTTTAGAAATAAGGTGCCTTATCAGAAGAATTTAAGCAATATTTTATACCGTTCTTTGTACCGTTTTTTAATAGGTAGTGTACAGTTTTTTCACCCAAATTCCAGTTTTTTATGGCTCCTGTACAGTTTTGTGGTCTTTGACTAATCACAAGTACGATTTTAACATAATTTATGTCTCAATTTCCTTAATTATTTTCAAAACATACATTTAAAATGAATCTTTAAACAAGAAGAAAAGAGAAAGTGTTCCCTAGTTAATTTCAGTTCTAAATTAACAGCAATTAAACCTATTATGTTTTGATAAACATTCACATCAGAAATCAAGTCAATACTGATGGAAAGGAAATAAGTTTACCAGATCTATAAATTAACAAAACTAAAATAAGAAATGACATTAAAATTCAACAATAATGCTGATATACATGTATAATATTCAAATAGGGCAAACGGGGTACAGGGTAAATGAGAATTATGTCAAATGAACCCTGAGCGAACAGACTCATGCGAACAGGTAGACAGGGTGAACAGACCTTATACCCCTTCAAACCCAACTGTCCAAGACTGGCAAGAGAGAAGATTATATTATCATTATTCCCATCTTAGAGCAGCAGAATAGTAGCCTTATTTCAAATGAAATGAATAGACTGTTCTCAGCAATTTATGTGGCATTGAAGATCATGATTAGCTTTAAACAAAGATAGAGTGAGGCTAGAGATGCCATTATTTACATTATCATTAAGCTGTTAAGCAGACACTTCACCACTGTTCAGTTTTCACTCCATCACTCCATGACTTCAGATGACTGCACCAAAACCCATATATGTATAGTGCCTGTGCAAACTCTACTGAGCATAACCGCACAATAATCTTTTAATATAGTTTCTAAGATATATTCCTTAATACATACCAAGAAATAAAATTCAGTAAATGTGTCAACGTAGAGCTTACATTTACAGCTTTCAGCATCATGAGCATGTAAACATTTTACTTACACTATTTCTACATTTTTAGCATCTCAAACCCGATGATTAAAAATAAAAGTGAATCATAGTGTAACGTTTTTCCGATACGGTCTAAGGGGAATAAGTCTCAGTGTTTTAATTAACTGTTCACATTTTGATTTGTTCAATTGTAAAACACATACCCCATGTGGGGGCTTTAGTGAAAATAAAAGTTTCAAAGTGTCTTGAAATGATACACAAGTAATAAAGTTTACGGTTTATTCACATTTTAAAATTCACATTGGCACAAACACAGTAAGTATAAAAATTTGCAATGACACATGAAAACTGACTGACTCTCTGTCTAAAATCGCTCCTATATTTATACATTAAACCCATTGCTCGCGCGGAGCAATGCAATGTAAACAAAAACCCATTGCTCATTTATAGTCTGTCCCACGACCGGAACGTCACTACTTTTTGCAAGATATCTCAAAATATATAAATACCTTGGCTTTCAACCTAGGTTCGATCGGTAGATTGATTTTTTTCCAAACTTCCTGCATTTATACGAACCCTCGAAGTCAACCAGTGTATTGACACGGCGGCAAATTCAAAGTCTACGGGGATTTAACATTGTCAAAATGGCAGCCACTTCGGAAGGGGATCCATCATTATTCGTAATTTTCCGTACATTGCCGTCAGTGAGGTAATGACGTCACGCACGTTCGGGAATGCTCTGTACTTATCGACGTCCAAAAAGCTATAAAGCCCGAAACTTGCCAAGTATATATTTAGGCCTATATATAGGAGAAATTGCGTCTTCGACAAAACTTTCATACCCAGGCAGAAGGGATCAAAGATTTTTAAAAACAGCTAGCCTATACACTGCATAAAGAAAAGAGGTATGACTCAATTCATATATCCTTTGAGATATGATTTGGAATTATGTTAAAAACAATCTAGGCAACTGCAAATTTAGCTCAAGTGATTTGACTGCTTTTATTGCCAAAACGTAGAGATCTAACTTCTAGTAAGCGTAGTCATATTATTATTAAGATTATTAAAATTAATTGCTGCTTTACCTTACTCCTTAGCCTTCCACATAAATCCAACTTCCTATAGTTTGTTGTAAACACGGTCAAAATAAGCATCGTATCACTTGATGTCCATAACTGCACAGTGTATCCTGTTTTTGTTAGACTTTCAACACTTTAAACACATAAATCCACAATCAATATTACATTTTGAATCTCGGTGCAAAACAACAATTGTTGTCTGCATCAAACTACGTCACCAATGGAATTTGACCTTGCCCTTCGATATCGGCATTAGGTAAATTCAGGCCCTTGGATATATTTTTAGTGTTTCCACAAATATAACAGAATGCCAAAAATTAAATACTCAATCCTACATACAAAAACTACATAACACAAGTGTAAAAGATTATATTCTAATTTTTTTTATTGTAGTTTTTCCTTTTCTTTTTTATAATCTTCTTTTTTTTCTTTTGGTAGAAAGGTTAATAGTTTTACATATGAAAAAAAAAGATTATACATGTATATATATTGACACTTTCAATACATTTGCAAGACATAAAGTCAGAGTCAGCTGCTAGTCTGATTCTCATATAATAAAAAAAAATTTATTCATAAAAACAATAGATGAAATTTTTGAAACAAGAATTTAATTGCAGGATACCAAAATAGCTACCAGGTGAAGACACAATATAGACAAGCACAAACAAACAAGTACATAAAATAAACTCAGCCATAAGTAGCTGCAGATACATCCTAAGTAATTTTGGCTATATGGACTGTAGATCTGTGTATCAGTCTGGGCACCTTAGTTGTCAGAATACCTCATTAGTATACAAGTATTTGTAATGCAGAGGTCCTAGGTTTGATTCCTAGTCAAGCAAAATGTTTTTCCTCATGTATTTGTAAATTTTCAAAGTAATTGTTTATTCATTATTCCATTCCCTAGTACATGATATACATTTTTTCTAAATTGCATTATACTATGGAATCATTTTAATTTGTGGAGGTCAGTGTTTGTGGACAGGCATATAGTTTTGCTTTTTTGTGGACAGGACATAAATAAGGTTAACAAAAATACAATCAAAGGAATTAATGGATTGATTAAAATGTTAAAATAAGCATTTGTGGAAATATAAATTTATGGGTATAGTTGATCCATGTGATAAAATCCAAGAATGTTGGTCCCCCACAAACAATGATGATTCCACAGTAGATGTCAATCAGTTTTTGTAAGCTACCTGTCTGAAATGGGCAAAGTAATTAATCATACTCAGATAATTGTTTTCAAAATTTTATTACTGCTTGTTTATCAGCTAGATATAATTATATGTTTTTAAAAATTTTCAAATAGAATTGCTTCAAACTTTAAACACATTTAGTGAGATTACAGGAAATATTGCAAACAATTAATAAATTGTCTTTCCTTTATTTAAAGATATCAGATCAAATTTAGAAGATTAAATGATTATGAAAATTGAGTGTCCAATGCTGCCAGTGTCCATGCTTTTGAAAAAAGAAGTCATGACTCAGAATCCATAGTGAGAAACAAGTCATGAATGAAGACTGAGATGGAGTGTTTATGTTTCTGTCCACTAAAACTTCTATGGAAAATGGTTGGGTGTCTGGCTCATCCAATGATCAACCCATTGGCCGACTACCAGGTAATCTTTCGTTCAGCCAATACTTTGGGCCTGAAAAAAAAGATGATGATGAAACACATTTTAATCCATCATAAAGATTCTGGTGCATGAAAATACTTTTAAGTCTGTGCAAAGTGAAATTTAAAGGAATAATGAAAATTCAAATGATTATACTTGAACTTGCATTACATGTTAACATGAACTGATACATATTAAAAATGCATGTACATAGTCAATCTTCAATTTCAGATTCCAACCTGAAGAATACATAGGAAGAGTAAAAGCTTTTTAGGCCCAAGTAGTTAAAGATTCGGGGGCATATAGTTTTTGCCCTGTCCATCCATCTGTCTGTCTGTCTGTCTGTCTGTTTGTCCACAAAAACTTTAACCTTGCCCATAACTTTTGATTGGTTGGAGCTATGGCTTTCATATTTCACATGTGTATTTGAAAAAACTTTAACCTTGGCCATAACTTTTGAACAGTTTAAGCCAGGTCTTTCATACATCGCATGTGTATTTCTTGTGACAAGACCTTTCTTAGCATACCAACAATTTTGACTTTTTGACCTTGACCTTGGAGTTTTTCCTACTTCAATATTGAAAAAAATTAACCTTGGCCATAACTTTTGAACAGATAGTGCTAGGGATTTCATACTTCACATATGCATTCCTTGTGAGAAGACTTGTTTTTAAATACCAACAACTTTGACCCTTTGACCTTGGAGTTTGACCTACTTTTGGAAAACTTTAACCTTGGCCATAATTTTTGAACAGTTGGTGTTGGGGCTTTCATACTTCACAAATGCATTCCTTGTGCCAAGACCTTCCTTAAGATACCAACAACCCTGACCCTTTGACCTTGAAGTTTGACCTACTTTTGAAAAACTTTCACCTTGGCCATAATTTTTGAACAGTTGGTGTTAGGGCTTTCATACTTCACATGTATATTTCTTGTGACAAGACCTTCCTTTGGATACCAACAGTTTTGGCATTGACCTTGGAGTTTGACCTACATTTAAAAATTTTTAACATTGGCCATAACATTTGAACGTTTGGTTCTAGGGCTTTCACATTTCACGATCATGTGTATCACTTGTGTCAAGTACTTCCCTTGGGCACCATTTGACCTTGACCTTGCCGTTTTACTTACTTTGAAAAAACTTTAACCTTCGCCATAACTTTTCAACGGTATGTACTAGGGCTTTCATTTTTCACAGGTATATTCCTCGAGACAAGACCTTCTTTGGGTACCAACATTTTTTAATTTCTTGACCTGGAGTTTGACTTGCATTTAAGAAACTTAAACCTTAGCCATAAGCTGCCATACGGGGGCATCAGTGTTTCACAAACACATCTTGTTCATTTATATAAATACTTGCTAGCTATAGTCCAGAAGAATGTCCTGAAACCTGAATGTTCAGTCCACTATCAGATGAATTCCAATCGCATTATTCTGAAAAATCGAATATATAGTCATCTACATGCTTGCATGTCTTACAGTCACACTGTCTGGTCATCATAACTTTGCACTCCAATTAATTATACATTCAAAAATGTTATTTAGTAATTAATAAAGGCATTATCAAATATTTTTTGCTTTAGTTATCATTACATTTCTTTGATCAATGTTTTGTTTTCTAAATAGATAGGACTGCAATAGGGAGATAAAACTAAAAAAAAGATGACACAGCTTAATAAAATGTTATATATCACGGTATACAATGTGTACAAAAATATGTAAGGTTTTTGTATCAGGATTTATTACTTTTTTGTGTGTATTGTGTAAGTTAGGTAGTATTATGTTTCTTGAAATTATTTTTTTTTAAGTTTTGAACAAAGAAAAATGACTTGTAAATTTTATAGTCAAAATCTCTTGATTGAAAGAGAAAAAATCTAAACACTGAGGATGCTGAGGGACAAAAACAAAAAATACACAAGAGATTAGAAAAAGTTTGTAAAATGTGGACATGAAGTGTGCTAAGCTTAAACGTTTCATTCTGATTGTTCAATATTTAAAAAGACAGGATAATTTGAAGATATTAGACATTATAATAGTCTGACTGGTTTATTATGTAAATCATTTTTGCTTTATAGCCATGATTTCTGATCTGCTACCCTCCTATCACTAAATCAAGCTACATGTACATAGCTGAATCAAGAGAATGTGCCATACCTGTATATACAGGGCATCTATTTCATCAAATTGAAAACTGTTCTGAATTTAGAAGTTTAAATTTTTGTTCAATACCCCACTCTACCCTACTAGGAAACAGGTTTTTCAAATTAAGTCCATATTTGAGCAGTATGGGACCTTGGAGACAAAATGAAGCTGCTGCCTGAGAAACACAACACAACAATTTGGAACACTGAATGTGGCACATGGCATTAAATAGAAAATTGCCTCTGATGTCATTTTTTTTTTGGGTGGGGGGGGGGGGGGGTGTCTGCATTCAGAATAAATGATTCAGTTTTATCTTAACGTTTATACTGTTGAAATTATATAGACATGGCTTGTTCTTTATTTTTTTTCTTTTTCCTCTTTTGCTTGTGTTCTTATTTAAACTGAATAGTCAGGACATGATTGCTGAAACACTCTGTATATTCATCTACCAAGATGGTTGTGCTATACATCAATACATGTACATAAATGACCCTTAGAACTCGGTCCTGTAAAATTGACAAAACTTTGGGCTAAAGGTATATTTTAGATGTTAAAACTTGTAAAAAAGACACATTTAATTTTCAATAAAAATTCAACAAAAAAAAAAAAAAAAAAATGCCAAAATTATGTGTTATATATACATGATATAGAAAACCCTATATTGATTCCCCAGGGTGTTGACACTACAAATATGCATTTTTACATCATGTAGATAGTGATTCACTGTCAAAAGCATGAAATGTTGAAAGATAAAGTATAGTCTTTCATATATTGAAAATGTTTAAGATTTTTACCAGCTGTTATTTTCTTTATGTAATCTTGGTGTTATTTTAAATTTTTTTCCCTATAATTGTTTAATCAGCTGGTTGTGTCATTATAACCATAAAAGTTTACGTTTACGTTTTTTAAACACACTTCTGTATATGGGGCACTGTTAAAATGCCAAATATACATATACCACGCATTTTGGCATATTCTTACGATTTGGAAACACTTCTTTCTTGTGTGTACATTAGATAGTAAAACAAAAACAACAAAAAATAAATAAAACAAACAACTTACGTTTTTAAAAACACATTCTTGCATCATCATGGCCATGTCAACATCCGTATCCACAACTTGTACTGCATTAGATTCGACCGCGGACTATTTTCTCGGCGTTCATGACAAAACTCGTTATACAGTGTTAAAATATATGTTAATTCAAATAAATACTCATATTATTAATAAAAACACTTTAAATTACGTCCTTTGATTTTCTCTGATTTTTCGGAATTTTACTTTGGAAAGAACGACTACTCCCTTCAAAAACTGGTTCCCCGCCCCGTAATCTAGACGCTAATGGACGAGTTTACCATGTTAAATCCCCGTAGACTTTGAATTTGCCGCCGTGTCAATACACTGGTTGGCTTCGAGGGTTCGTATAAATGCAGGAAGTTTGGAAAAAAATCAATCTACCGATCGAACCTAGGTTGAAAGCCAAGGTATTTATATATTTTGAGATATCTTGCAAAAAGTAGTGACGTTCCGGTCGTGGGACAGACTATAGAGCAATGTTATATAAACAATCAGTAGTTACGTAAAATATCGCTACAATATATTTTCTAACTTTTGAAAAAGATTGATATTATAATATAGATATGGCAGGATTCTGGCCACACTTGAAAAGTAAGAAAAATAAATTTTTTGGTCCTTTCAATAATAATTTAACATTCTAATGATACATCCGGTAAATATTTTCAGGTACAAACGCCATTGATTGATCATGTTTGGAAAGAGGTGGTATAGGGTTGAGGACCGGGAAAATAATTGACGACATACCTGGAAAATCCTTAACATGCCAAAAGAAGGGGGAGTCTAAATTTAAAATTTCTAGCAGCGATGATAGGGAGTTGTAGCGTAACGTAATACTGAGCTGTCTGGAGCTTGACTTAATTACATGGTCTATTATAATTCTTGTTTACCTATAACCTTTTATAATACATAGTGCAAAAGTTTGTGTTATCATTGCAAAGACATCAAATATCACTTCTAACTTCATATCATGCTAATAAGCATTGGTACCTTATGCTAGATTAAAAGAAATCCAATTTCTCTTAAATTTTTTTTTCTACTTTTATGGGGTACAAATGTCAACTTTTTACAATACCATTTCTAAGACTTCAAAGAACTTTGAATCATATGGAGATGCATAAAATGAAAATTGTTGCAAAAAAATATATTTCAATTTTAAGCTTCATTTTGAGACTTTTTAAATTAAATAATAGATTTAAGATTTATCGTTCCTATATACAGCTGAGTATCGGATATACTTAAGAAGAAAAAAAATTACGGTAGTAAATCCTTGTAAAACTAGTGTTTACTTATAACAAACTTGAGGAAGACCCCCCCCCCCTCCTCCCGAAAAAAACAAACACTTTTATAATAGTCAGAAAATACGTCAAAGGAATTTAAAACATTTAAACACGTGTGCACTATATATAAAGTACAGGTATTTAAAAAAGGTGAAGGTCACTGAAGGGTGCCATAAAAGTTGTAGGAAGCATTAATTATCCGTCAAATGATGGATAACTAGTGTACCTGATTTCGGAGATATAGAGAGATTATTACATGAGGTAAAGTATTAAACGGATCAGATATTTTTATCTGAAAGAGTGACATTTTTAGGATAATAAAAATAATCTAGTTTCGTTTTAAGGTGAAATATCCCGCTGCTCCAAATATCACCATCTTTTTTTTCAAATTCCCAACAATTGATTTTCGTTAACAACAATAGCATTAGATTCAAATGGAAAATAGTTTGAAGCATGAAGCGTTGCTGACTTTTTCAGAAATGAATATTATGTCTAATCATGATAAAAAGAAAATTTTATATGATAAATAAAAAGATCATAATGTTTTATCTCACAATAAAATTTAACATATGGACACTGTTGCATTGCGGTTAAACTTCAGTTTAATACGTTAAACTTAAATGAACATGCTTAAAATTCAATAACAAGGACATTCTTGATAAACTCACGTTAAATATCTGTGTTTGTAAACATGGGCATGACCTCTGTCAAATAGTTAACGGATTTTTTACCGGGTGTGTTCAATTTGTTTACTCTACACAAATCACTTGACACAGTCTGATCAGATGTGCTTTTTCACTTTTCTAATCTGAATTTTCTGGATTATAGTTTTAACACTGTTCATTAATACACAACAAATTCACAACATTTCATAAATTTACTTAGTGAAAATGCAAGGATAAGTGTCAATCAAATGCGTCCCAAAATTTGTAGTTTTTTAGCTCACCTGAGCTGAAAGCTCAAGTGAGCTTTTCTGATCACATTTTGTCTGTAGTCCGTCTGTCCGTCAATCTGTAAACTTTTCACATTTTCGACTTCTTCTCTAGAACCACTGGGCCAATTTCAACCAATCTTGCCACAAAGCATCCTTGGATGAAGGGGGTTCAAGTTTGTTCAAAGGGCCATGTCCTCTTTCAAGGAGAGATGAGTAAGAATTAGTGAAAAATTAATAGCATCATTTAAAAAGCTTCTTCTCAAGAACCACAGGACCAGGAAAGATACTCACGTGGAAACATTCTAAGGTAGTGTAGATTCAAGTTTATTCAAATCATGACCCCCGGGGGTAGGGTGGGGCCACAATGGAGGATCAAAGTTTTACATAGAAATATATGGGAAAAATCTTTAAAAATCTTCTTCTCAGGAACAGCAAAGCCCTGATTGGTCATATTAATATAGAAGCATCCTTAGGTAGTGTATATTCAAGTTTGTTCATTACAAATCATGACCCCCAGGAGTAGGTTGGGGCCACAATGGAGGATCAAAGTTTTACATAGAAATATATGGGAAAAATCTTCTTCTCAAAAACAGCAAAGCCCTGATTGGTCTTATTTATATGGAAGCATCCTCAGGTAGTGTAGATTCAAGTTTATTCAAATGATGACCCCCGGGGATAGGGCGGGGCCACAATGGAGGATCAAAGTTTTGCATAGAAATATATAGGAAAAATCTTAAAAATCTTCTTCTCAGGAACAGCAAAGCCCTGATTGGTCATATTTATGTGGAAGCATCCTCAGGGTGTAGATTCTGTTTATTCAAATGATGACCCCCGGGGATAGGGTGGGGCCACAATGGAGGATCAAAGTCTTACATAGAAATATATAGGAAAATTTTTAAAAATCTCCTTCTCAGGAACAGCAAAGCCCTTATTGGTTATATTTATGTGGAAGCATCCTCAGGGTGTAGATTTTATTTTGTTCACACGATTACCCACCAGGGATAGTGTGGGGCCACAATGGAGGATCAAAGTCTTACATAGAAATATATAGGAAAATATCTTCTGATGAACTGCAAAGCCATGATTAGTCATTTTGATATGGAAGCATCCTCAGGTAGTGAAGATTCAAGTTTGTTCAAATGATGACCCCCGAGGGTAGGGTGGGGCCACAATGGGGGATTGAAAGTTTTACATAAGACCTCATAGAAAATTTTTTTTCTCAAGAACAGAAAAGCTATGTTTAGTCATATTGATATGAAAGCATCCTTAGGTAGTGTAGATTCAAGTTTGTTCAAATGGTGACTACTGGGATAGGGAGAAGCCACAATGGGGTATTTAATTTTTACAAAGGAATATATGGGATTTTTTTTTTTGAACATTCTGAAGTACAACATAGCCATTTGTTATATTGACATGGAAGCATCATCAGGTAGTTTAAAATTCAAGCAATTCACTTTGAATATGATCAAACACATATTTATCAACCTGCATTAAAAAAAGAGGTAATGGGAATACATTTCTATGTCTCAGCATATGTCTTTAGATTGTATCTACTTTACTCTCAAGTATCTCAATGATATCTCTATTCACAAAAAAGTTAAAAATATCAGGAGTGCAGCACTTTCTGTGACATTTTGAAAATTTATTCTTATTTTGGAAAATATGTGAAATAAATAATAATGGTTTATGTTTGAAATAGAGACTTTCCTGATAATTTTCAAAGTAATGAGCTTTAAATGTAGACTGTCGAAACTTTTATTTGACCAAATTGGTTGGAAAAAAATGATTTATCATGTCAGGAATGCAACAGAAAAGATGTACTGTCGCAAAATAATAATAATATTTATAAATAAATAAAATAATAATATTAATAAAAAAACATCAATTTTGAAAATCTGAAAGACAATTATTATAAGTGAAAAAAGAATTTTCAAAGCGTAAAACAATAACTGATATACAATTTTAGATTTAAAAATGTTATATAAATCAGAAGCAGAATTAAGTTAATGAAAGTCAAGTATCTGTGCATACCAAATAATGTCAGGAGTGCAACATTTGATGTTTTGCTCCCCAGCATGAAAAAACTTTTATCAGTATATGATTCTCTGAATTTTATTTTGGAATGTTTTTGGTTCCTGTGAAGGAAAATATATTATAAAATATATTTTATTTTCTAAATATATATTTTAGCCATTTTTGTTTTAAATAAATAGGGAATAATTCAAGAGATAATGCCTGGTTAAAATATTTCATGTGTTTTAATAAGAAGTATTGGACTATAAATATTGCACTATTTTGTTTCCACATGATGTTGCCAACACTTTATGAATTTTTGTGTTCTATGGTTTTATTTTTTAATTTTACTGCAGTCAGGAGTGGAACAAAATTGTTTTATAATTAAACAGCTAGCAGTTAAGAAAAATCTCTGAAGTAGGTTTATTTAAATCCTTTAAAGATTAACATAAAAATCCTTGTTTTTTAATTCCCTTAAGGGTGGGTTATTGGCGAGGATTAGGAGGGCATAGTATCTTTAACATAACTACAATATCAAAAGATAGTACCCCCTCCATTTTCTGACCTAATGGAATCTGAAACTTCCTTCTGTCTGATATTTTTTTTATCTATCACAATGGTGCAAAAAAAAAAAAAAAAACTTTTGTAAGTACAGGTACTTTTATGTTTCATCAAAATATTTTACTATGTATAGTGTACATGAAAATAACATCCATTCTTAACGAGGTTCGCTCCTGAGCTTTTGAGCAGATTTACATCTTAACCTATATTTCAAAAATTCTGCGTAAAAGTTTCAATTCTACAATAATTTTGGATTCTACAATGCCAATTAAACTATATTCAGTTAAAACTCCATGATTAGATTCCATACCAAAAGCATTAAGCGAGGAACTATATTTTGTGGCGGAAGGTTTTTTAGAAGAAAATGATCATTTTTTCTCTCTCGAAGTATTTAAAGTATGTTAAGTTTGGATTCCTATTTTTACATGCAGTCTGCACACAGAGTTATTTTATGCAGTGAATTTTATACTGGTCCTAAATTATATATTAAATAAACTATCATGAATTCTATCATCATATTTGATAAATATAACGAATATATTGTGAAAATCAAGAAAAAATATCCCTATTTTAAGCTTAAAATTAGCACTATTTTAGTAATATCTTAAAATTAACATCACAGACCCCCACTTTTTGTTTTCTTTTCTGAATATATAAGATACTTTTAACCATTCTTCTTAAATTCAGTAAAATGTCATTACTTTTTGCTTGTTAAATTTTTAATGCCAGAAAAATGAATTTTTTGAGTGCAAAAAGGTCAATAATTGAACATGCGGAGTAATTTGAGAAAAATTTCGTTGTCACAAATTTTAATGTGTCTATTCAAGATGAAATAAGACTGTGTTTGTTCCCATAATTTATTTGAACAAAAAATATTGGAGGAAAAACTTTAACAATTGATTTATGTGTAAGACGTATTTACAGTGCAAAAAGGTCAAACTAAATGCTCTGTAGCGCCAAAAGAAAAGCGCATTGACCCCCATTTTTTGTTTTGATTTTTAATTAAGCTATGTGTATAAATTCTAAAAATATACTTGATAAAAAATTCTCATTACTTTGGATGGCAAGACCCAACCTCCTTAAGATGCTTTCATTTTAAACTCCAAGGAAGTCGTATCTTGAGATAGTCCTAAGAAATATCCGTAGACACGTTTTAAGACACATCATAAGAAATTTTCGCAAGCATGCCTGTAGAACATTATAATATATTTCCGCGCACTGTCAATGCAAACCAAAAAATCTCACATATGATCTTGAATTATATAAAAACAAACTCTATATGATAATGTTCTTAATCCTAATTTCTAGTTCTCTTATTTTCAATATTTCAATGTCAGTTTTCCAAGAACTAGTACACAGTAAGTCAGTACCAGTCATTACTGATAACCATATCTTTATCTTGAAAATCTCTGATTCTGGAAACGTAGATTTAAACAATGATATATGTCATGCAGAAAACATTTTTAAATAAACAATTTAACATTCCTTCATATGTGTTTAACTATAACATGACAGACAAATTATCATTTCAGTATATCTGAAAACGTCACCTAAGAATTTTTATCCAATTGAAATTGAATTGTTTTCTGGGATGAATATAAAAACTATTTATATCAAAATTAAGAACACTTATAGACATATAAGCGTTATACTTAGAAATCATTATAATCTCAGAAAAAAAGAATAAATTGCCAAATGCATCAATTATTATGAGAGTTATTTTATATTTCACTTACATGTTCGTTAAAAAAATTATCAGTAACTATATATTAGTCATATTGTGTACCTATGCCATCCTAGGGCTTTACACATCTTTTTAACATACGTCCTGTTGAAGTGTAGTCCAAGTATTTTCAGGTTGTTTAAGCATTATCAATTATATCATTTTTGTTCATATGATGTAACATTTTAAAGACAAAGCGAATGCAAAATACTAAACTGAGCGCTTTTTCAATCGGTACAACCAACCTGTTATGGCAATACGTGCTATAGAAGTTTTGACATTTTGCTTATTTGCTTTTCTATTTGAAACATTAAGGCAGAAAGTTTTGTTAAAAAGAGATATCTCCACAAGACCTCATCGATTTTATTTTTATTACTTATATAGCTTTTAATAAAGGAGAGTATTGCAGTTTATATTTATTTTATGGTATTATTGCATATTCTAAAATTTAATAATCCGATTAAGTTTCTATCGACTTCATTTCCTGTGCAGCTATGGATGGTATTGTCGAGTCTTGTCCACAAAACCTTACAGATATTAGAAATGCATCTACAAGACTGGGCTGTGGTCGTGACAAGTATGGTAATGATCAGTATATATGTCTTCCAAACGTAGAGAAGACCGGTCTGGTAGAATTATGTCATAATGGAATCATGGGGATAGTACAAAGAGGTGAGCAATTAAAAGTTTTGGTTTAACAAAGACCAATGATATCATGGAATTTATACAAGAGTCAATTACCAATAAATAATCGACTTATCAAAGACATGAATCAAAGACAAGAACCCAAGTAAACATAAAATAACGATCCATATTTTATTGTTACACTTGTAAGAATCTTTTCATTTTTTTTTTTTTTTTTTTTTTTTTTTACAAAATCAGTCATGTGTTTTTTTTAGGAATCTGTTTGGAAACAGCTGAGGGAAAACTGTTCCAAAGCGACTGCTCAGGGTTTTTATCAGGCTGTCCAGATGATGCTTTCAGGAGCAATGAAAATTACAATTGTAAGAGAAAAAATAAGTTTTTTCTGTTTTATATTTTGATAACACTTAACCACTATACGAATATTCCATTTTCATAATTGATTTAGATCCTGCATGTCAACGAATAAATACACAAGACCGATGCTATCTTGCCGACCCTTCCTGTGCAGTAACGTAAGTAAAAGAAATACATTCATCAAACGTGCTCTCACATGTATGTATGGGGTTAGCATTACATGATCAATAAAATTTTTCAAACAGAACACAGAATATCTTTTACAGATCAGGGGTATTTACAACTGAAATAAACTTAGACCTTGACGTGTACAACACTACGAAAATAAATAATCAAACGATCACAATCCAGGAGTACGAAACCGCCGATATTGGTGCAATAGTAGGGGGACTTTGTGCTGGAGTGATTCTCCTCATCGTCCTCCTGTTCTTAGGAGTTCTTCTGTGGAGAAGAAAACAAAGGAGGAAAAACAAGACTAAAGAACCAGATCCAGGTATACATTGCTTTATTTGAATGTTATAATTTAGTAAATATACATGTATGTCTCAGCTATTTCATAGATAAGATCATAATTCAGTTGTTTGTCTTTCAAACATTTAAATTACGATTTAGCAATTGCAATTACAATTGGAAGATCCAACTGATTTTAAAACTATTCACGCATGAATAATGTAAACAAATGAATTTGAAAGCTTTTTTGTTAAGATACTCTTATCAATTTCACTCCATCCTATACATCGAAAATAAATTCAACACCTTTTTTTCTTTCGAGATATATATGTACTTGTAAGTTAACAAAAATAAAAGTGATAATTCTACGTCGAATGTACAGTGAAATTCTTGAAAATTTATCAACGTTCTCCATATTGTCACTTACATGTACATGTTTCGATCGCCATAAAAACAGCAATGATCGATTTCACCACTGTATTTGGAATATACAAGGGGCGAGGCTTACTGACGGCAAGATTAAAGCGGGGTCCGCTTCACGCATGAGTGCGTAAAGCGAACCCGGAAAGCGAACGCCGGGTTCGCTCGAGCAGACACAGAGCTGACCCCGAGCTAACGCAGAGCGAACCCGAATAGCACCCAGAGCGGTCCCAAAATTTCTGAAAGCGAACCCGTAGCGGACCCAAAGCGAACCCTGGGTGCGCTTTGGGTTCGCTCTGGTGTTAGGTTGTGTTCGGTCGGTTCTGTATACATGTATAACGATTGTATACATTTTAATGCTGTTTCCTGAGGTCAATTCGATGATTTAGTCACCTTCAAAGTATAATATAGCCCAAACGTTTTATAATACGATTCAATGATAAAATGATATAAATCAAGTACAGGCCCCCTGCAACACCAATAACAAACGACCCATTCCCATCCTGATTCTATGAGCCTGAATATATTGTACACATGAGTGGATTTCGGGTGCAAGTGAAATAACTTTTCAAAGTTTCAAAGTCATTTGTGTCACTTTCAAGTTTATCTATTTTGATAAATCCTTTTGTTCACCAGGAAGGTCATATGCAGGTGAACACATCGTAGTATTTTTTCTACAATGTTTGATATTATCCAGGCCTAGGAGATATTCAATCATATAATATCATTAGTTGTTGATATTAGACAAAATATATACATGTATTAGAAGGAATTAATGCTATCTTGAGTTATGATTCTGTTAAGTGTCTCTCTCATTCTTACTCACCTATTCACAAAAACCACACTGATAGGTAATACTCTGAAATGCAATGTGAATGGCATGAATAATCAAGGTATTTGATTGTTTCATTTTTAATCTTTTGCAGAACGAAATATAGTTGAAATTCGAAAAGTATAAAGATTTGAAAATTTTTGGATTACTGTCTTTGTGTATTTTTAAAAATCGCATTTGATGATTTCAATATCAAAACGTACCTACATCTGTACGTGGATGGTTGACTATATTATATTAAGAATGGTCTTATAACAAAAAGGAGATACCTAAAACTGTTTTCTTTTTTATGTAAACAGTTAAAATTACTAACAGAAAAGACATGTTCTACCTTTGTTTTAAATATAGCGTAGAGCGTTTCTAAAACTGAATGTTATTCAAATAAAATTCTAGTATAATCATTGTAGACACAGATTATTTTGAAGAAAAAAAGGAAAGCGGTTCTGAAAGTGACTCATACCAAAGATGCACCAGTAGTCTTGATGATTGTACATTTAGTACACCATTGCTGCCAACTTATAATATTGACGATGCTGGTAAGAATGAGTATTACGTATTATGTTTGTGTATACAATCTATATTTTTATCTAAATATTTCTGTAGAAAATATTAATAATTACATTTCTTAGTTTGTGATTGGTTAATAAACCCAATTAGTACAAAATATCAGAGCATCTTTACAAGAAATAATGTAAGTGTCTCACTAAATTATAAAATACCAAATTTAAAATAAGAAATTTGTTTTTCAAATTTAAAATAAATATGATAGGAATATAAATCATTTCATTTAGCAAGAGTTACGATACTGAAAACAGGCGGACTAGAGAAAAGGGAGCTTGTTTTCACAGAGACTAGTGTCAAAAGTGAATTAAAGAGAAGAGTCCATGATGTCACAGAGGCTGATACCTGTAGTAAACCAAAGGAAAAAAACCATGGTGTAACAGAGGCTAGTGTTAATAGTAAACCAGAGAATAGAACCCATGGTGACACAGAAGCAGGTGTAAATAGTAAACCAGAAGGAAACGTTTATGGTTTTCAAAAGGCTGGCATCAATAGAGAATCAGAGGAAGGAGTGCACGGTGTCATAGAGGCTGAATTCAATAGTAAACCAGAAGAAAGAAGCCATGGTAACACAGAGACTAATGTTATTGAGGCCGGTGTCAATAGTGAAATAGAAGAAAGAGTTTATGGTGGAACAAAGGCTGGTGAATATGATAATATATATAAATATATATATATATATATAGAGAGAGAGAGAGTCTGTATAAACTACCTAAAGCAAAGGGATCTTGACTTGCTTTGCGGAAAAATATGTTCCAGCGTTCGCAGCGCCTTCAGTGGGATGTATAGAAAATTTCAAACATTAGAAATTTGACGTTTTCATTTACCTTGTCAAGATATTATAGCCTTCAATGTATTGAATTATTGGGGTATTTACCAAAAGTTTTGGTTAAGACATTAAAGAGTTCATTGAAGTATGGAGGGTAATCGTGTTCAAAAATCCAGACTTGTAAGTTTGTAAATCCAAACTTGTAATCGTATCAGTTTCATAGTCTACATATGTGAGTAGGTAATTCCGACATCCTAGCATGTAGTTCCGAACATACAACTGTGTTGACTTTGAGTTTATACTATGAATGTGTGTATTTTTGATTTGATGTTGTAAACTTTGTTTTCCGGAATTTATATATCCGCGCTCTGAATAAAACACAAAGACAACTGACAAGTCTACAAATGTAAAGTCTACACGTTTGTCGAATTTTGATATGAGAACCTATGGAGGGTCATCAGTGCCACAATTATTTTTAATGGTCTTATTTTCTTGTTTATTCTATCTTTTTGTTTTCCAAATTAAATTCTTCATTTTTTATTTCTTATTTCAATTCTTACTTCTTGAAGGCGCGGATCTAGAAGGGGGTCCGGACCCCCCACCCCTCCCCCTGAAATTTGCAGACTTATTAAATGTTTATACTAAACGAACTAAAAGTGACCTTGGATCCCCCTCGAAAACGCTGATCTGTGTTAAGTTGACGACTACCCCCCCCCGTTCCTCCCTCCCCCCCCAACACACACACACGCACGCGAGCGCGAAATAGGGTTTTCATGCTTGGGAAAGGAGTTTATTTATTTATTATTTTTTTTTTTTGCTTGTCAAGAAATTTCTGGGTTGGATTTTTTTGGACTGGGATGGTACCCCCCCCCCCCCCCCCCCGGATCCGTGCCTGTTCTTGTTTATATTTTCCAGTTTTATTTTATTTTATTTATTTTATTATGGCAATTTTGATTCCTTTCGTATTTTGATTCTATTTTAAAATTTCAATTATGTTTCACTTCACCTAACTTAATACTTAATTTTTTTTTTTGGTAATAACTATATGCAAAATCGAAAGTTTGTTTAAAAAAATAGAACTTACAGAGTTAAACTAAGAAATCCGAATAAAATTTAAACGAAAAGGGGCGCTACGGTCTTTTATGTACAGGTACACATAGATCTTGGCGAACAGTCTAGCTACAAAACATACGAAACGTAGAAACATTTCCATGGAACATTTTTTTTTCATTTTAAAAACCATATGATGTCATTCTTGCGTGTTTTCTCTCGTTTCCAGCCCGTAGGAAGCATTTTCATTGGGGGGGGGGGGGGGTAGCAGTGGGCACAAAACAAAACTTTCTTGATAAGCCCCCCCCCCCCCCCAATGAAACATTCCTGTTGAGGGGGCACAACGATGAATTAGCCTTATTTCTTTTCTTATGTATTTACCGACAAAATTATTGAGGGGGCACAATCAGAAATTGCTTTTTTTTTTAAATTGGTATAATATATACTGGCACCCTCACCCCACTTGCTACCTACGGACCTGGTTCGGGGCCATAAAACTTAGATGAGCTCACTTATGATCCCAGTCTCTCTTTTCTACATACTATTAATTCCTTTGGTAAATGTGAGACTGTGATCAAAAATGAGCCCGTCTAAGTTTTATGGCCCTGGTGCAAGATGTTTCAAATATGATAAATATGACCGCCATTTTTGATTGCCCGCTTATGGTACACAAATATCAGGTATCTTTAAGTTATTTTTTTAAAGTAGGACAGAGAAAATTTTTTTTTCACTAACAAATCTCAGGTCCGAAGTAGGAGGGATCGAAAGGCTCCCAACTTTTTTGTGTGGAGAATAATCCTTTGCAGCTGTTTTAATATGAAAATTCATTTATAGGCTTTATGCCCAACTACCCCACCCCCCATCCCCCTTATTTTGCAGTATCATTAAACTCTGGCAACTTCTTGCGTTGAAAAAAAAGTTACTGAAAAGTTAAAGATATCCTAAACATCGCCTCCCACGAAGGAGGAGTTTGGGCAGTTTATTTATTTATTTCATCGTCAATTTTTTTGGATCCCCCTCCCCCCCCCTTCGGTTGAGACCTTAAAAACCGAAGCCCCTCTAGATCCGCGCAAGCCGTGAATAAGCGGGTAATGATTCATGTCACATCGTCAAATAAAATAAAATTAAGAAGATAAAATAAAATTGGAATATATAAACAAAAAGTTAGAATTAAAATTAAATAACGAATTCAAATGAAAATATTAATATAAAATTGGAAATTAGAATAAAAAAAAATAAAATCTAAATAATTTATTTCAGTTGGAAAAAGATGAAGTTAGAATAAAAAAAGGGAAAAAATGTGACACTGATGCCTCTCCATAGTTTCTCATAATCAAAATTCGACAATCATGTAGACTTTACATTTGTAGACTTGTCAATTGTATTTGTGTTTTATTCAGAGCGCGGAAATATAAATTCCGGAAAACAAAGTTTACAACATCAAAAATACACACATTCATAGTATAAACTCAAAGTCAACACAGTTGTATGTTCGGAACTACATGCTAGGATGTCGGAATTACCTACTTACATTTGTAGACTATGAAACTGATACGATTATAAGTTTGGATTTACAAACTTACAAGTTTGGATTTACAAACTTACAAGTCTGGATTTTTGAACACGATTACCCTCCATATTGAAGAAGCTGTTGAGGTATTTTCTAATTTGTTAAATAGACTAATAAACTCGACGGTATATAAGTTGCATGATAAGATAGAACAGCTGTCAAAATTCGAGAAGGTTTAACAAGGTGCAACTCACTGAAAAAAAGCCTTTGGCATTTTTTTTTAAAGAAACAAATCTTGATTGCCTACGTCTCCTGATCGCACTTATCTTTTGATTTTTAGCAATAATTATAAAAATCCGACGATCCTTATTCAATTTCAACAACAGGCCATGGATGTAGCATTCTATCATGCTATAATCATGGTATGTAAGGAGAGGGCGGAGAGGAAAAATAACTGACATGAAAATTCTTTGACAAGCAAAAAAAAAAAGAAGAAGAGAATTAACTAAAAACGAAAATCCTCCTTTTTTTTTAGGAAGGAAGGAATTAGGGTTTTAAAATATTATTCAACAAGAAAAAAAATCATATATTAACAATGAAGAATTTTATTTTACTACAGGAAACAATGGGAGGCCAAGTCTGCCTTTGAATGAACATTACAAACAATTTAATGTCTCAAAGTTTCACATTGAAATATATACATAGAAAATCATTGAAAAGTCCTCTTCTCAAGAACCACTGGAACAGAAAAGCTGAAATTTATGTGGAAGCCTCCTGAGGTAGTATAGATTCTAAATTGTTCAAATCATGCCCCCAGGGGTAGGGTCGGGCCACAATAGGGAATCGAAAAATTATATTGAATTATAAAAAGAAGAAGGTACGGTTTTAGCTTTATTGTGCCCTAAAAATTTATTATTTTCAAAAAGTTTTGAAACTGGCTTAAATATTAGTTGAGTATATGACTGTGATAAATCAGGAAAGAATGTGACATGAAGGAGTACCATTCTGGAAACATGACGTCATTAATTTGATGCATTTCTCTATTTTAAACAGAAAAAGCCTCAAAACGACCCATTTCAAGGGTTATTTTCCTTATGAAAAAGTGTCCACAGTCCTTGCCCACCTTAATTTTCAGATATGTTGTGTAAAATTCTTTGAAAATTGGTGTCTTCTACAACTTTTAAGAAAATACGAGAAAATGCACAAGGTTATGATGTCATAATTGGCATTCAGAAGGTTATGTGAGAAAAATGAATTTTTTTATCTTTCTGTATGGAATTTCAAAAATTCAGAAAGCTTAAGTTTCAATCTTTTACAACACTTTCATTTTTAAGAAAAACAGAGCAAGATTTGTATTAAAACAGTACCATGTTCTTTAAAAATCTTCTCAAGAACCACTGGGCCATTAAAGGTGTAACTTACTTGGAAGTTTCCTGAGGTAGTGTAGATTCTAACTTGTTCACATCATAGCCCCCGGGGGGTAGGGTGGGGCCTCAATAGGGATTCAAAGTTTTATTTTGAAATATATAGGAAAAGTCTTTCCAATAAGCACATGGCCAGAAAAACTGAAATTCATAAGGAAACTTCCTGAGGTAGTGTAGATTCTAAATTTTTCAAATTACATGTATGACCCTCGGAAGTAGGATGGGGCCACAATGAGTGTTACAAGGGGGGGAATCTGACGAAGAACAGCAGGACCAAAGTTAATCAGGTGAGCGTTGTGGCCCATGGGCCTCTTGTTTTTAAATTTTACATAATTATTCTTTACTGGATGGTACATGGTATGCCACATGTACATCTTATCAACATTTTCCATAGAGTTTGGTGTCATCCAAAAAGCAGAAAGACTCAATTTTCGAAAAGAAAACAAAATCCTTAAAAATTCTATGAAACACTGAATATTCAGTTCACTTAAATTAAACAAATTGAGACTTAAATAAGTTCGTCAATTGGACATCTTTTAAAAAGCTATACACCAGTTTACAATGGTTACTACAGTGAATTCCCTATTTATTTTTATTTTCAGTTCAGTGATCAATGATCAATATTTTAAGCGCACCTGAGCTGAAAGCTCAAGTAAACCTTTTTGATCACCAGTTGTCCATCGTCGTCCGTCCGTCCATCTGTAAACTTTTCACATTTTCAACGTCTTCTGAAGAACCATTGGACCAATTTTAACCAAAGTTGGTACGTTACAAAGCATCCTTGTTTTAACCAAAGTTGGTACGTTACAAAGCATCCTTGGGTAAAGGGAAGTTTAAATTGGTAAAATGAAGGGCCAGACCTCCTTACAAGGGGATATAATCAAGAAAAGACAAAAATAGGGTGTTGTCATTAAAAAATCTTCTTCTTAAGAACCACTGGGCCAGAAAAGCTGAAACATATTTGGAAGCATTCTGGGGAAGTGTAGATTCTTACTTGTTCGAATCATGACCCCCTTGGGTAGGGTGAGGCCACAATAGGGAATCCAAGTTTCACATAGAAATATATACAAGAAAACTCTTTAAAAAATCTTATCAAGAACCACTGGGCCTGAAATGCTGAAACTTATGTGGAAGCATCCTTGTGTAGTGTAAATTCTAAATTAATCATGACCCCTGGGAGTAGGTTGGGGTACAATAGTGAGTCCCAGTTTTACATTGAAATATATAGAAAAACCTCTAAAAATCCTCTCCTCAAGAACCACTGGGTCAGAAAAGCTGAAACTGATGTGGAAGCATCTTGGGGAAGTGTAGATTCTAAATTATTTAATTCATGACCCCCCTGGATAGGTTGGGGCCACAACAGGGAATCCAAGTTTTACATTGAAATATATAGAAAAAAATCTTTTAAAACCTTCTTCTCAAGACCCACTGGGCCAAAAAGCTGTAACTTATGTTGAAGCATCACTGGGTAGAGTTGATTCTAAATTGTTCAAATCATGACACCCGGGGGTAGGATGTGGCAACAGAAGAGAATCCAATTTTACATTGAAAATATATAGAAAAAAATCTTTTAAAATCTTCTTCTCAAGAGCCACTGTGCCAGAAAAACTGAAACTTATTTGGAAGCATCCTGACATAGTGTAGATTTCAAATCATGACCCGAGGATAGGGCGGGGTAACATCACGGAATCCAAGTTTTACATTGTAATATATAGGAAAAATCTCTAAAAATATTTCCCTCAAGAACCACTATGCCAGAAAAGCTGAAACTTATGTGGAAGCTTTCAGAGGTAGTGTTGTTTCTAAATTGTTTAAATCCTGTCCTTAGGGTCGAGGGCCACATGAGGTATTCCATGGGGGTAAATCTGGTGAAGAACAGCAGGGCCAAAGTTACTCATTTGAGCTTTGTGGCCCATGGGCCTCTTGTTTATAAATATTGATGTTATGTTAAATTTGTGTCATTATTTTGTACAATAAAAACAAGATATATTGAGTACAGCTTTGAACCTGTCACGTCATGGTCAGCTGATGTCTGCATCAATCGATCGCTCGACTCCGTAGCAATACCTTTTGACCTCCGAATTAGTAAAGTCTAGGGTAGCTTAAATAAGTGATAGTTGGCTCTCAGTAATTGTGTTTCCCCAGAAAAATGCAACAATTCGTGACGCAACAATCCTGATTTTTTCACAGGAAATTTGTTTCTAGACATCCCAGTGAGCGCACTGCAATGGCAAGGATTCGCTACAGAGAAAATACATTAATGACGTCACAAGTCGGCGATCACTTTGATTTAGGTCTCTGTGTATATGTTTTCTCTAAACTATTTATCACTATTGAGTTATTTAGCGTAATTTTAAAAATTCCCCGCTTTGGACCCCAAAGAAACATTTACCCATTCATATATATCCAACGTTGTTGTTATACAATAAAGTCTAATCCATTTATATATTCAACAATGACAAAGCACAATAGCTTAGTCAAACACCCCCTTTTACCCTTTTATTCATGGATTACTGAGAATCTGGTCCAAATGTCGTTTCAAACCTTTTCATTGTACTGAGCAGTCATGGAAACAGATGAAGAAATTTTTATAAATAAAGTATTTAGAGGGGCTCAGATAGTGTTTTGAATACTTTTGACCTGGAAGGAGAAGAAAACTCCAGAATTTTGATAAAAAGACATTATCATTACATATAAGATGATGATTAATTTTGTTGCGGAAAAGTGTTGGAATCTTATGCAGTTTCAGTCAATTGATACTTCTAATAGTGCTAAAACAGATGAGAAGATTATCGGCGTTATGCGGAACCTGCTTTAAAAACATTCAATGTGAAGATCTGTCTAAAAACGATGTAAAAGAAATAGATTGGCTGTCAATTTATTAAATTGTTCTGGAAGTAGGTTCGAAAAGTGTGAGAACAGAGATGAAGCTCGAATAAGTTGAGAGGATTTCCTGATAACTGACCCATGAAATAATAATCAGTAACAGGAACTGAAGTGATCTAAGGTTTAAGGTGAAATTGTATTTCTAAGCGTTTCAAAAATTGATGCTTTCAAAATTTAGGACCAGACACATTTCCGTAAAAAAAAAAAATCGGATAAGTATTGGATATTTCATTGACGACAGGATTCTAAAAGTGTGCAAAATTTGGAGAAATTGTTATTTTTCTTGAGCATTAGAAGTGCATTTGTAGCAAGATTCTAATTGTGTGAAAAATGGGAATTAATTTTGTAACTCCATGTGCACTGGAAATACGTCTTTTTACAAACTAAATTCTTAGAGAGTGACAAATTCGGAGTAATTATTATTTTTTTGTGCACTGGAGATACTTTTTAAAATTAGATTTATCTCTATTGGTGTTCACTGTTTCATTGTTTTTATGCACAGTCGGATATTTAAATAGTTTTATGATTAATAGTAATCCAAGAATGCTATCTTTGTTATTGCATCTGAATCATGTAAGCTTTAAATTGTGCTGTGCTGATGTTAAACAAAATAATGATGTTTATACAACGATAGAATCTTGTTGTAACATCCCCCCCCCCCCTATACTGATGACATCCCAAATATTCAGGACTTCATTGCATGTGACCCTTTTAACAAAAATCTTACAATTGAAATAAAGATTTAAAAAACTCATTTAATCTTTGTTTAATAAAGATATTAACTTCTTTTAAAAATAATGTAATCTAAGGTACTATAAAAAAAATTTTGACATACTACATGTACACTTTTATGCTTTTGGTAAATTGAAGAATTTTTGGTCGTAGTCGTAAGATGTTTTATGAAAAGGGCCAATGATATCTTACATGAATAATAAAAGTGCCCACCCAGGGATATTTATCAATGGTGCTAATTTTGATATAGTTACATGTAACATTCTTATTCATGTCTATTCTTTGATTAATCCCACAATGTTTGATGATGCACATTTTTTCAGTTGTTAATTAAGTTTTTGATAATTGCAATAGAGCTGCAGGTTGCTAAACTTTAAAATTGGGACAGACAACTTTGGAGTGGACATTTCTCCGAAGTTGTGCATCCTTTTCCACAATACGATTCATTCTGTTTTTATATAGTGTTTTTTTTATTATCAAAGGACAAGGTATGGTAACGGTTGAATCTGGCCCCTTAGTTGATGTAAAAATCAGAACACATTTAAAATTATAACAATTTATACTTAAGAACTTATAATGATGCTTTTAAAAAAAAAAAAAAAACAGCACTTATTTTAATTCAAATATTACACGGAGGCCACAAGAGTGTGTAAAAGTAGGATATTTTCCCGAATTTCCTGAATTCCGGTGGAATTTCGTCAGGTTTGAGATACTTTTCACTTATTGAAACATAGAGCACAAGTTTTTCTATCTGAGATTTTTATGCATAAGATGCATCTGATACTAGTGTATGAAATATATAAATTTCGTACATAGGCAAGCTTGTGTTCTATATTTTCTGAAACAAAATGTGCTGTAAAATTGAATTCGGAAATTGACATATTTTCTGACCTTCCTGTGACCTAAGTGTATCCCATAACTTAGAACCAATGCTCATTTTGTGGCAGGGTGACAACAGGTTTCTATTGATTATATTTTCTGAAACAAAATGTGCTGTAAAATTGAATTCGGAAATTGACATATTTTCTGACCTTCCTGTGACCTAAGTGTATCCCATAACTTAGAACCAATGCTCATTTTGTGGCAGGGTGACAACAGGTTTCTATTGATAAACTGTTGCATCATTCTAAAAGAAACCCCAAACCAGGAGCCAAAAAGGGGTCTTAGCCTATCTTGTCCTTTATATATGAAAAAAATTCAACATTTTCTGCTAGTTAACATAGATTTGTCTTTTCATGGCATCTTTGGATATTTATTTTCTTTTGCTTAGTCTTTTTTTTTTATTTTTAACCGGAATGACAATTACTTTTAAACACATTCATGTATTACACTGTGCGTTTTGTCATTCTTCAAACATGGGGGTGTTTGTTTTCCGTTTTTCTTTATCTGTTTTTGTTTTCATCCCTACATTCTGAAAATGTCAACATTGAAAATCTTATTATCATGGGTTGAAGATAGATTTAAATTCTGTGAGAAAATCTAATCATTAATTTTAAATCGTACTAGTGCATCCATTCTTTTCATTTCTAAGTAAAATTGCCAAATTTGTAAAATTGATTTCGGTTTAAGTGAAAATGCATAATTCCTTGAAAATCATTTTTCTGCTCCCTAGTGTTCAGCGTGAAAGGGTCAAGGGTTCTGGAGGCCATGTGAAAAGGGGATCCATTTATAATAAAGTAAAAATGCATGATATTAAAAAATCATTCTTTTCTGATCCTGAGTATTAAACAAACAAATTTAGTATATAGTTATGGTGTATAAGGATTCCTCATACCAAGTTTCAAATTGTATGGCTCCTGGGTCATTGGTTCTGTTGTTAGAGCGGTGCTCTATTGATAATATAGTGAAGTGCATTATTTCTTTGAAAATCTTCTTCTCTGCTCCTGGATATTAAGCAGATAACTAAATGCATAGTAATTGTGAGCAAGGGTGCTTTTACCAAAATTGTGAAATTTGTGGCCAAAGAGTAAGCAATTCTGTTGATGGGGAGAATCTCTATTGACGATCGATCGATCGATCGATCGATCGATCGATCTATCGATCGATCTATCTATCTATCTATCTATCTATCTATCTATCTATCTATCTATCTATCTATCTATCTATCTATCTATCTATCTATCTATCTATCTATCTATCTATCTATCTATCTATCTATCTATCTATCTATCTATCTATCTATCTATCTATCTATCTATCTATCTATCTATCTATCTATCTATCTATCTATCTATCTATCTATCTATCTATCTATCTATCTATCTATCTATCTATCTATCTATCTATCTATCTATCTATCTATCTATCTATCTATCTATCTATCTATCTATCTATCTATCTATCTATCTATCTATCTATCTATCTATCTATCTATCTATCTATCTATCTATCTATCTATCTATCTATCTATCTATCTATCTATCTATCTATCTATCTATCTATCTATCTATCTATCTATCTATCTATCTATCTATCTATCTATCTATCTATCTATCTATCTATCTATCTATCTATCTATCTATCTATCTATCTATCTATCTATCTATCTATCTATCTATCTATCTATCTATCTATCTATCTATCTATCTATCTATCTATCTATCTATCTATCTATCTATCTATCTATCTATCTATCTATCTATCTATCTATCTATCTATCTATCTATCTATCTATCTATCTATCTATCTATCTATCTATCTATCTATCTATCTATCTATCTATCTATCTATCTATCTATCTATCTATCTATCTATCTATCTATCTATCTATCTATCTATCTATCTATCTATCTATCTATCTATCTATCTATCTATCTATCTATCTATCTATCTATCTATCTATCTATCTATCTATCTATCTATCTATCTATCTATCTATCTATCTATCTATCTATCTATCTATCTATCTATCTATCTATCTATCTATCTATCTATCTATCTATCTATCTATCTATCTATCTATCTATCTATCTATCTATCTATCTATCTATCTATCTATCTATCTATCTATCTATCTATCTATCTATCTATCTATCTATCTATCTATCTATCTATCTATCTATCTATCTATCTATCTATCTATCTATCTATCTATCTATCTATCTATCTATCTATCTATCTATCTATCTATCTATCTATCTATCTATCTATCTATCTATCTATCTATCTATCTATCTATCTATCTATCTATCTATCTATCTATCTATCTATCTATCTATCTATCTATCTATCTATCTATCTATCTATCTATCTATCTATCTATCTATCTATCTATCTATCTATCTATCTATCTATCTATCTATCTATCTATCTATCTATCACTTGTTTGAAATCTCCTCTGTTCCTTGATATTCAGGGAACATGCTTAGTGCATGTTTATGATGAGCAGGGGTGCTTCTTCTTCTAAAATTTTTAATTTCATGGCCCTTTGGTCAGGGATTCTAGTGTTAGGACAGGGCTCTATAGATCAGATAATGATTTGCATATTTTCTTTAAATATCTTCTTATGTCCCTGAATATTTAGCAGAAAATTTGCATAATTATGATAAGCAAGGATGCCTTTTCCAGAATCATGAAAATTGCATCCTCGTAGGTCAGGGGTTTATGCTAGGCTTAGGCTCTGTTGATTATGTTGTGAAAATGTATTATTTCTTTGCACCTGGGTATTTAAAAAAGCAAGCCAAATGCTAGGTTATGATGAGCAAGAGTGCCTTTTCATATATTCTTAATTTCTCCGATTTGGGTGAACGGTTCTGATTTTAGTGTGGGGCTCTATTTCTTTAAGAGTGAAAATACATTATCAGGGTTCTCCATGGGCCGTTTAACGTGGCGGCCCCGCCACAGTTAAACTCCTTAGCGCCACAGTTAAAAAATCAACGCCATAGTTCCCCCACAGTTAAAATATTAGCGCCACAGTAAGATAGTCGTTGTCAGTAAGATAAATATATAAATTTAAAAACCAAATGAACCTCCAAATTATGTACCATTTTTCAGTTTCTAATGCTAAACCGTTAATTTACTCTAATTAGGGCCCATTGTTTGGCTTGCACAAGCAATTATCTTCTAGTCCTCGCTGGACACTTGAATGAAAAGAGACAAGCCATATTTTCCATACCTCACGATAATTGCAAATGAAATTTTTGATATTGATTAATTCATGCTTTAATAGTTCTACAGATAATCACATCTCTAAAATTGCATTGGCACTGCGAGTGAAAAACATCGTACGTGTATGGTAATCATGTATTTTTGTAATGTTGAAAAATTAACGATAGATCCACCAAAATATTTTATGACTAAATTACTTAAGCATTTTTTAAATTCACATGTTTGAAGATATTTCAGTCTTCAGACCGATAATTACAAATATATATATATAGATGTTAGCGTAATGTGTGACTTACCAGAATTTCTTCTGCCCTTTCATAAACATTCTATAATTTACCTTTTGTAAACAGTTTTTTTTTTAAAATAGGGTTTTATGATTGGGGGTCTTTTTCACAGTATGCATATATTTTAGAAACATCCTTATTTTTGTTTTACACTATGTTTAATCGATATCGATTAATTGCTTTTATTAATAAATTTATAAATCAAATTGCCAAATAATAAATGTCATCTGTGTATTAAACTATTGATTCATCGGGGTTGTGTGTTTATCAATTTATTTCGTGGTTCCTTCGCGAATTCAGTCGCGAAATGAACGCGAATATTAGCACTTCGCTTAAGTCTTGCGCCACAGTTAAATCTGAAATGATGGAGAACCCTGACATTATTTCTTCGAAAATCTTTTCTGCTCCTGGATATTGAGCTGATAAATTAAGTGTTCCATTTTGTTGAGAAAATTTGCATCTTCAAAAATTGTGAAATTTCATGGAGTCAGACGTCTGCTGTTAAGATGGGGACTGTATTGAATCTTTAAAGTTAAAATGTTTTATCTATACGAAATTCTTCTCTGCGCCTGGGTATCTAGGAGGTAATTGGTGTAGAAAGTAGTAACAAGCCCTTCAGGTGTTAAAGGATTTGATCACGTGACCAACCTCATTGTTATATTCCAATGAATCTTTAAATATGTATTTTATTTCTTTATTACTTACCAACAGTAAGATTCCAAAAGCGGAGGATTTTAATTATCTAAGGTACTTGTTTTAATTGAATAACTTTAGGCTCAAAGAATAGTATATATACAACACACTGTATGATTGGCAATAAGGCTTTCAATGACAAGTGGTAGTGCGGTATGACAAGCAAGATTTGTTTTCATATATTTATCTTACACATAATAATAAGACTATTGGAATGTCCATTTATGATTTTTTTATAATTCCGCTATTTTTGCTCATTCAATGACAAGTGGTAGTGCGGTATGACAAGCAAGATTTGTTTTCTTATATTTATCTTACACATAATAATAAGACAATTGGAATGTCCATTTATGATTTTTTTTTATAATTCCGCTATTTTTGCTCTTTCGTAGGTGTTTTCGAAACCTTAGATGATTACAACACATGGAAGACAAATGTTTCAGGTGAGCACCTGTCCTGACTAAGAAATTAATCATATTAAGGTTTAACATGTTTTCCTTAAAATTAATTTCTAATCATACATTCATGAAGATAATATTTTATTAATGCACAATGAAAGACGTTTAATGTTAATATCTTCAAATGAAAGAATTCAAAGTCCTTAAATTTACATGTACATAATTTTCATTGCTTTAGCAGCTTATCTATACTTCATGGCGTTAACATTATTCAGAAAGTGTATTTTGCACTCCGTACGTTTTTGGTGTGATTCCATTATTAAGGACTTTTTTTTTATTGTTTTATAATATAAATTTTACTGACTGAAAAAATTCCAGCACATCCCCCCGTTTTTCCTCTAGAACCACGCATGGTACACAGCACACAGAAATCCGTTGACAAAAGATATGTGTATAGCTGGCATTTTGATTAGCTTAACTCAAACCGATATCGATTATATGTATAGCTGATTTACCTCGCACTGCGATACTAAGAATCTGAGTAAGAGCATTGGTACAAAAATCATCTTACATGTATCACTATATATGGCATCACATACGGATGTCAAATAATCGCGATCTATTTATTTCTTGATGATAAAACCTTAAAAAGAACACATTTTTCTCTCCCTCTTTAGTTAAAAAGGGGTGTAGATTTGGACCTGTTCATTCATCAGTGCTTTCGTCCGATCATCTGTAACTGTTTGGTTTCTGGATGATATATCAAAAAGTCGTTCCGCTTTGTGAATGAAAATATAATAAAATACATTTGTATTGAAATTTTATATCATAACCTTAAACTGACTAAAAATTTATTGAAAGGAACAGATACGTATCTAAGATATCCATATATTGCATACAATGATATCTACACGATAACTTTAGTTCTGTTTGAGGTTTTAATAAAACTCAAAGTGAGGACTCTCATTAATTTCAGAGAGATTCCGATTGATTTTGAGACCAAAAATGTCACAAGTTCATATATGAATATCTACATTTCAAAATATTTTTTCCTTAAGATTCTTTACAAATTAGAAAAAGTTCATGTTCTCATGAACTACCGTGAGATGAGTAAGAATATTTCCATTGTTATGTGATTGAAGTCAAAAATAGTGTAAAAATGATCGTTGAATGACAAATATGTGGCAAGTCACCAGAAAAATAATGTTAATATAAGATATGAATTTAATTTTTGAGAATTCAAGACGTACATGAACTACAACGCTTCACGCCTGCATATTTATCATGAAGCACTAACGCCCTTCAAGAAATATGCCGGCGTGAAGCGTCGTAGTTAATGCCCTCATGAATTCTCAAATCTTAAATTCATCTCTTAAAAAGATCCCTCATTTGAGTTCTATAATTAAAGCCTTAAAGAGAACTGAAGTTATTATTCTTAGTATGAAAGATAGACATAAGTTTCCGAATAATATCTCTAAAAATTCCGAAGATTTTGCAAAGTATTGGTGTTTTTAATTGCGTATCGTGCAACACTAAAACATGAGCGCTAGTAGTTTTAATTTTTTTTTTTTTTTTTTCATTTTGGACACAAGAATTTTTCCGTCAATTTGCACATAACTTCTTTAATGCCCTGTGATGATGTCATAAAAAATTCATAAATAAATTTCCAATACTGACCGATTCCGACTGTTCGTAAAAACAGTAGCATTCCGTAATATGTCGTGATTTTGACAAGGACAAATGGAAAATTTGGTAAAGAAGTTTTATTATGGAACAAGTTCATTTGATAAACCTAAAGGGCTAAATGAAATGTCCAAATGAAGAAGTATATACAGTACCGACCAAACACAAACTAAGAGAAAGCGGACCCCAACCGAACCCCGGGTTCGCTTTCCGTGTTCGGTTTTGGTCCGCTAGGACTGACCTCAGGCGAACCCGGAGTGAACCCAAAGCGAACCCGCAGCGGACCCAGAGCGAAAGCCGGTATCGAACCAGGATTTCAGAAGCGCACCCAGAATGCCGGCGTTCGGTATTACGTAACAGAACTGTCAATCAAGTTACGGCGTTGACCAATTGGCGCAAGCAGTACGCCATGTGAAGTTAATCAAAACATTTGTATACCTAAAGTTGTAAGTGTAAGTGTAAAAGGCGAGGTACA
Organism: Saccostrea echinata; assembly: GCF_033153115.1. Lineage (NCBI taxonomy): Eukaryota > Metazoa > Mollusca > Bivalvia > Ostreida > Ostreidae > Saccostrea > Saccostrea echinata. Next base: position 1,128,802 of record NW_026889793.1, read on the forward strand.
CGACTTCGTACACATTATACAGAAAATATCAAACCACGTCCTAGCCCTTTAAAAGTAGAATTACCTGTACATTACCTTGGATTTCAGACATCTTTATTCATTCATTATAAATATGCTTATTGCATTTAACACAAAAATTATTTAGAACTCTGTCTGATCGCGTACTGCTAATAAATTGAACTATATAGTGAGATATTCTGTTCTTTTTATTAATGTTCTCCTATTGTCGCTTGCAGGATCATATACGTGCTTCCGATCGACACTAAACATCAATGAATCGTTTCAGCAACTGAATATATACTTGGATTCGAATATGTAAGGGGCGGAGCTAACACGCGGTAAGATGAAGCGGGGGTCCGCTTCACGCTTGATTGAAAGCGAACGCCGGGTTCGCTCTAGCAAACCCAGAGGGGACCCCGAGCTAACGCACAGCAAACCCGGAGCGCACTCAAAGCGGAACCAGATTTTTACCGGGTAAATAGCGTACCCTGAGCAAACACAAAGCGAACTCGGGGTTCGCTTTTGGGGTTCGCTCTGGTGTTAAGTTGTGTCTGGTCGGTACTCTATATGTTTCTTTAAAAAGTTATAAGCAAGTTTTTGGAGATATTGGTAGTGATTTTGATGTCTAGTCAGTTTTGTTACTGTGGCACAATTACATGCAAGCCTACTGTGTTATGATATTTAACGAGCTCGAGATGTATATCAAAGAGACCCGTGAGTTCTTTGATATTTTAAACAGAAGACTTATCAGAGATAGAATCTTATTTTCAAAGTGTGCAAATTAATACAATTTTATATTAAAATTATAAAGAGTTTAACCTTTTTAAAGAAAACAGCAAAAAAATTGGATATCTAGTCTAATATGTTAGACATTCAATTTTTAACATTTGCATGCCAAGAAAACGTAAGAAATAATACAAAAAATGGATTTCCTGGTGCGCACTTGTCGTATTAAAGAGCAATATACTAAGTAAACCAGTCACCACAGGAAAAAAAATAATGATGAGTACAAAACAACACAAGAAGCAAAATAGAAAATGAAAGAAGACATGATAATAAAAGGAGGGGGGTCGTTAAAAGAAGTCAGCATTACTGAATGGGATGTCACAGTACCTAAATACAAGAAAATATTTTTCACCCATGATGAAACATAATGCTAAAGATTATGAAAACGACACCGAGGGATTGGGTGACAATGGATAGTGTCTAACTGTAATTAATTCAATCGGGGCATGCAATTTCAAACCAATTATTCCCAATATGAAGTATGTAATGTATATTTCAACACTTGTACTTTAACTTTAAGCGTTTAAAAAAAAATATGCTATTTTGACATTAAAAAACTCCCCCCCCCCCAATTCTTTGGGCGACGTCAGATTCTTTTTATCATAAACTCTTATATGGCTTAAGAAGATTCCAACTGATTTAGAGTTTAGGAGATGAGAGATCAAGGTCACAAATTCATACATATTAAATGGTTTCAAGATTCACATTTAAACTGTCTAGGAATTAACAGGTTCACCATTGGTTTCGCAGTGAAAAAGTAACTAAAAACAAATCTTTTATACGAAATAAGGAACATGAGGTGAATTAGAAGAAAACATAAGAAATCAAATATTCACAAAGTAGTAATTTCTACAAAATAATTCTGAGCCTTTAAGCTATAATGTGAGATAACACTAATGGGCTGATAATGCTTATAAAATTTCGTTACATTTTTAGATCAATTTTCCACACTGACTGATGACGAGGTATCCGTGTTATTTTGTTTTCTGTGTTCTGACTCCAGTCCTCCTGACTTCACTGACAAAGAGTGGCTGGACTTGCTTAATGTGATACGACAGATAGTGTACGGTAAATATAATCCTGTAACAAGTGAGGAAGCACAGCAGACTCTGGACAGACTGAAGTCACGTGATTTCCTTTGGGAAGATAAGGACAAGATAACGAAGGACACCAAGGATGAGACAATGTATAGGAAAGCATCAATAGACAGTTTTATACCATTCTTTTACAGTAGTTATGACACAGCCAGTGTGTACCTGAGATCATCTGGATACAACAGAAAACCCGGAGAGAAGTGTGTCAGTAGTACTGCTTACTGTGATGACTTACTGATACGCCGTCTACAGATGAACATACTGACTCACGTCATCATGGAGGACACGTATATATATGATGACATACACCAGATATGTAAGTCAGTGTTAAGGAATGTAATTATTTTCCAAATACAGAAAATGTTTCAAATCATTGATTGATTTCTGCAGTTTGATATATTTAGACATAAGACAGAGTCAGCATTACTGTAAATAATTTTTGATTTGGCTCATAGTTAATCAGCGGAGCTTACACTGATGCTACAAAGTTTACATACACGTAAATGTATTTTGACAGAAAAACTGTATGGTCTTTTTAATCAATCTCGTTTGTGATTAGAAATATATGTACCTAAGTGTATATCTATACTAGCTTGATTTTATTTGTTCGATTTATTAAATTTCACATAATTAATGTTTGTCTTTTTCTACAGTGAATGTTAAAAAAAGTGTACAAAAGGACAGTATAGATGAACGAGAAAAATTTGTGATGGATTTAAGAAATGAAGGGGAGGTGGTACATCGCAAAGGAAGATCACAGGACAGTGTACAACACGTGACATGGCTCTGGAGATACGGAAGACCTGACATCGTGAGATCCTGTATAGGCCTCCATCCACACTGGGACATTAACATCATCGACAACAAAGCTTACAGGAAACCAAGTAAGTAGATTTGTAGTCTATTTAGTTTTATTTAGGTTCATAACGTTCAGTTTTACAGTTGAATTATACAGAATATACACGTTCATTTCAACAGACTTAAGTACACCAGTCCTTAGATTTATCAGACGTCCTTCATTAGATACCGTACAGTGTTATAATACGGAGCGTAATATTTGGGTTCATAATTAAAAAAAAAACCAACAACTAGTATCAATGTAAACATGTTATGTTAAATACGAACAGATCTAAAGACAATTGTAGTCTTTTCTGGAGGGACTTTGCTGCCAGATGAAAGCACATCTCAACATTAAAAAAAAGTGTCAAAAGTCACACGTTCTGTCATGGTTGTAAAATAGGTAAACTTACACATGTTAGATACAATAGTACCGCCCAGGTTGCACTATTTTGCACTATTTTGGTATTAGTTTTATTGGTAACAATTTTTCATGATAATGTAAAGGAGTAAATGGTTCGAGGTCTAGTCCTTTGTAATTAGGAATGATTAGCCTTTCGTTTAGGTTATGCTCTACTAATCAGAATTAAGATCTTCGTTTTATACCTCTATATCAAGTTCATTAAAACGTAGCCTAACAAAAGTGTAATCTAAGCTGGTGAACCTGTCCATGTAATTGATTTGAAAATGGTTAAATATTTGACCCCCTCCCCAACAGAAACACATAAAATTTGAATGTTCCACACCATATTTATGTTGAGTACTATATCTCAGTAAGCTTTAGCTAACCATCTCTTTCAGCTATTAAATCATGAGCTAGTTAGATTACCAGCAGATTACCAAAAATGTCTTTGTTTTCTACAAAGAAAAGAAAGACAGTCTTGAAAGGAAGTACGTCATACATATTCAATACTTTTATTTAAGAATTTTATTCTACATTGAACATACAACAAATTTTAGCAGAACTAATATATCGGGCCTCACTTCAAAATGGAGGGGACAAAAGGCTTGACTATAAAATACCACTGGCTGCTCTCAAGCCTATGGTTTGGACAGAACGATATGGAGTAATCAAAACATTTATTTCACAGAAATTCGTAACACGGCTTGAACCTGTTTTATTAATGGTAAAACACATAGTTATCATGGAAGAAACTGGGGAATGAGCCGAATTATATGCCTACATAATGAAAGATAAAAATCAATAAAGAGGTAGGTTCACTAACTCCATAAAATGGCCCTGTCCATATGCCTATTAACTGACCAAGTCCCAATGTCCAATTTCGAACAGCGATATAAAGTAGTAGACTTAGGGCTTTCATTTTCTATATAAAAAAAATTTCCCCTGAGAGTCCAAGTATTGAAAAACAGACTTGTGAAAGAACAATTGTGAAATTCAGTAAATTAGACGGGTGATGTGGTCAGTTGTTTGTCAGTTAAATTCTCACTCATTAGAAATATCGTAGTGTTTGGTCGTAATTGTACGGACGAGAATACAATGTTATATTAATCAAGTAAACAACCTTCGATATTATTATAGCTTTAAAGACTACATGTATTTCATAAGATCCAACTTTCTTAAAAAAGATGATTGATTACTAATTTTTTATTTATTTATATTTTGAATACTAGAATTTTCAAGCTTGCCTAAGTTAAAATAAAATTAGCATTTAACTAGCGTATATTTCATGATAAGGTAATTTTTACTTTACAATTTCAAAGATTTGAAGATTATTAAATTTTATTTATTTATTTATTGGCGAATGTAATGATTGTATGTGGACAGTGAATAGAATGGGGGGGGGGGTTCAATCAAGGATAAAATATTGCAAAGCAAAAACGGTCTTTTTCATGTCTACTTTGAACATTGCTTAGTAACTGTATCTCTTATTTTACTATTCCGACTTGGGGGGGGGGGGGGCAAAGATTATCTCACTAGACACCCCTTCCCGTGTCTACCCCCATATATCTTTATTTGGACTCATATCAGCATATCAGCTCTTAAAATTGGCACCTAAGAAAAATTTGTCTGGCGACAAAAACCAGGGACCTATATACTTATAGTATACTAGACTTTGACCAGTGCGTGCACGAGTTGACATTGTTATGAATGCATCCATGTGCATATCGGACATTTACAAAATAGATACATCGACACATTCATATTGTAAGGTACTTTTGAAATAAACAATGAATGTGAATATAATTCGGTTTTTGTTTTGTTTTTTTTTGTTTTTTTGGCAAAATTGTTGCGTAACGGCGTAGCGCAGAATGGGTTTGACCCCCCGTTATCTATACATCAAGTCATGAGTTCGAATCACGCCGGAGCTTACATAAATTTCACCTTTCCAAACAAATTTAATAAAAGAACTTATGGATATTTATTGAAAATATGACAACAACAAAGAGTTGAGCACTGCTGATACATATCAAGCAAAGTAATGAAAATGTGCTAAGCTGGTATTTTTACACAATCAGTAATTAAACTAAAGGTGTAAAAAATTTTGTAACAATTTTAACACTGCAGGTCTCAACTTGTTCAAAATATGAGCTCAACAATAAAAGAGTTAAGCACTGCTAATATATATACTTTATATATACACAGGTAATAGACATGTATATAATCTGTAAAAGCAGAAATGAAAATGGACAAATGTGCTACACTGGTATTTCTACATTTCTACACAATTTAGCAGATGTGAAGCAGAACAGATTATCTTGCAAATCCCCCCCCCCCCCCAAAAAAAAAAAACATACTGGTTGTTGAAGAGATCATTATAAAAATTAAGAATATCAAATGTACTTTATATATGATATAAGAAAATGCTCTCATGACTGTTTGTTTTAATAAAAATTAATGTAATATCCTTGAATTAGTAATATTTTGAATCGATTCGATTAAAACAAAAACCTCGGTTTTTGAATAATTTTGATTCGATTTTTGGAAACAATATGTTTGCTTCAGTTGTTATAGTTATTGAAAATTCGAAATAAATAGTAACCAATTTGAAAGTTTTTTTCATCTTTTATGATTCAACAATACTTTAAATTTTAAAGTTTACTGACCTTGACCGATTTTATTTTGGGACAGCCAATGAGAATTTGGGAGCAGATCTTGAACTGAATATGGGAATTTTTCTTACGTCATACGTAAATAATGCAGCAAAAATAAAATACATACCTCAAAAACATTTATATGTTTAGTGATAACAAAAATTAATCTACTGCAGTATTAAACGTTTTCAATCAAAAGTCGTAACATCACATGAGAACTGTCATGGCTCCTGAAGAGGACAACTTGTTTTCACGCTGGTGTATTTTTTCTTGTGGCGATTTAATAAAGTTTGTTTGCTACGGCTAAATATAATTCATTTCATCATTGAATAAATATTTTTTACGATCTTAATTTTGTCCCACCTCATAGTTTTGAGATTTACTATGCATGGATTATATTTTACAAACGATCGATATTTTAGCAGCATTGATAGAATGAACTGTACGGGCCGCAAGGGCTGACTTCAGACTACCTATCAAGAGTAGTTACGATGACAACCTTTGCATATTTAGAAGAACAGGCTGTCCCTTCTACATAACGTACTGAAGATCAATAACAATAATTTACATATTTCACCCACTTTTTTTTAAAGTTAAAGAAATTTTTGGAGGTGGAGTTATAAATCTCAGCAGTGAAGGTAATAGTAAACATGGCGAACAAATTCAAGTTGCAATCATTTAGACACATTTCAAATTGAAAATATCGGTTATACTGACGTTATTTAATTATTTCGATTTATTTCAAAGTTAAGAAATAAAAATAATGTTATTGTAATTTTTGGCGGAAAAACAATGCCTACTTCACTTAGATGTTATTCTAGCTGGAGTTGTAACACCCCCCCTTTCACCTCAAAAAAAGCATAAAAGAAAGGAAGGATAAAATAAAATCGGGTAGTTACATTAATTTTGCTTCTACGATCATGAGCTTTTTGCCTCCGTTGAGATGGCCAGAGACATAAATAACAATAAATGTGTCTTCGAGATGGCGAATGATTGTACCCACCTGGCCACAATATCACATTTGCATGGATAAACTCAGAAACAGTAATACAACTAGTAGACTAATTGTTCTCGAACAATTAGAGGTCTTTCCACCTTCTTTAAATTTCATATATTTTTCATATTTTACTGTCTAAAGTTAATTTTTATACAAAAAGAATCCATAAATGGCTTGAAAGATAGAAAAAAATGAAAATTTTCAAAATTTTGAAATGACCTTGACCTTTGACCTTTACCACATATTGAAGGTCAAAAGTCAAGGGTCACATTGAACTTTACCCCATGCTTCTACAACTTTTAGTTTTAAAGTTATAAGGTTTAATAGTAAGCGCAAAGACGTTAAAGGGTGATAACTCATATAAGGGGTCATCGGATACTTTCACACTGAATAGATTGAAGTTGTGTCTAAAGACCCTGAAGACATTAGTGAAGGTTTTGTGCCTCTACAGTTTACGGTTTCGGAGGAGTAGCGATAACAAGGTTTTCAGTAAAAGGGGCAATAACTTTTAAAGGGGTAAATCTTAGGGGACAAGTATGAAATCTTTGAAACAGTTTTAAGAGGACATATTAATGATGCAAAGATATTAAGTATATGTTGAAAGACAAAATAGATATAAAAAGAGCTTAATTTCTCATTTTTTGAATGACTTTGACCTTTGACCTTTGCATATATTTTAAGGTCAAAGGTCAATGAATCTTATGCAGTTGGTCCGATGTCTCTACGACTTATCGTTTTGAAAATTTTTAATTATTTGTAAACATCAAAAACTTTCAGGGGCAATAACTCATAAAAGGGGTCCACGAATACTTTCGCAATGAAAAGATTGAAGAGTCCCCTCAAGTAGTCGAAGACATTGGTGAAGGTTCCGTACCTCTACGGTTTATGGTTTCGAAGGAGTAGCGATAACAAGCTTTTATTGTGAAAGGGGTTGTAACTCCTTAAGGGGTCAAAGTTCATATACGCAGGGTCAACTGCAAAAATCTTTTACAAAGTACATTCTTATGGACCATGAATCTTTTCGATATCTTTTGAAACAAAAAACCATTCGGCGGAAAAATAATAAAAATAACTAGTAGACTAATTGTTCTCGAACAATTAGAGGTCTTTCCACCTTCTTTAAATTTCATATATTTTTCATATTTTACTCTCTGAAGTTAATTTTTATAGAAAAAGAATCCATAAATGGCTTGAAAGATAGAAAAGATGAAAATTTTAAAATTTTGAAATGACCTTGACCTTTGACCTTGAACAAATATTCAAGGTCAAAGGTCAAGGGTCACATTACACTTGACCCCATGCTTTTATGTCTTTTACTTTTAAAGTTATAAGGTTTAATAGTAAGCGCAAAGACGTTAAAGGGCGATAACTCATATAAGGGGTCATCGGATACTTTTGCACTGAATAGATTGAAGTTGTGTCTAAAGACCCTGAAGACATTGGTGAAGGTTTTGTGTCTCTACGGTTTACGGTTTCGGAGGAGTAGCGATAACAAGGTTTTCAGTTAAAGGGGCAATAACTCTTAAAGGGGTAAATCTTAGGGGACAAGCATGAAATATTTGAAATAGTTTTAAGAGGACATATTAATGGTACAAAGATACTTAGTATACATTGAAAGACAAAAGAGATATAAAAAGAGCTTAATTTCTCATTTTTTGAATGACCTTGACCTTTGACCTTGACATGAATTTCAAGGTCTAAGGTCAAAGAATCTTCTCCAGTTGGTTTCATGTCTCTACAACTTATCGTTTTGAAAAAAAATTATTATTTGTAAACTTCAAAAACTTTCAGGGGCAATAACTCATAAAAGGGCTCCACGAGTACTTTCGCAATGAAAAGATTGAAGAGTCTCCTCAATTAGTCGAAGACATTGGTGAAGGTTTCGTACCTCTACGGTTTACGGTTTCGAAGGAGTAGCGATAACAAGCTTTTATTGCAAAAGGGGTAATAACTCTTAGAGGGGTCAAAGTTCATATACGCAGGGTCAACTGTAAAAATCTTTTAAAGAGTACATTCTTATAGACTATAAATCTTTTCGATATATCTTGAAACATAGAATCACATCAGGGGGTGGAAAAATAATAATAATAATAATAATAATAATAATAATAACTAGTAGACTAATTGTTCTCGAACAATTAGAGGTCTTTCCACCTTCTTTAAATTTCATATATTTTCCATATTTAACTCTCTACTATTTATTTTTATACAAGAGAAACCAGAAATGGCTTGAAAGATGGAAAAAGTGAAAATTTTAAAAATTTTGAAATGACCTAGACCTTTGACCTTGAACAAATATTCAAGGTCAAAGGTCAAGGGTCACATTGCACTTGACCCCATGCTTTTACGACTTTTAGTTTTAAAGTTAGAAGGTTTAATAGTAAGCGCAAAGACGTTAAAGGGCGATAACTCATATAAGGGGTCATCGGATCCTTTCGCACTGAATAGATTGAAGTTGTGCCTAAAGGCCCTGAGGACATTAGTGAAGGTTTCATGTCTCTGCGGTTTACGATTTCAGAGCAGTAGCGATAACAAGGTTTTCAGTGAAAGGGGCAATAACTTTTAAAAGGGTAAATCTTAGGGGACAAGTATGAAATCTTTGAAATAGTTTTAAGAGGACATATTAAAGATGCAAAGAGATTTAGTATATAATGAAAGACAAAAGAGATATATAAAGAGCTTAATTTCTGAAATTTTGAATGACCTTGACCTTTGACCTTTACAAAAATTTCAAGGTCTGAGGTCAAAGAATCTAATGCAGTTGGTTTCATATCTCTACGACTTATCATTTTGAAAATTTTTAATTATTTGTAAACAACAAAAACTTTCAGGGGTAATAACTCATACAAGGGGTTGACGAATACTTTCGCAATGAAAAGATTGAAGAGTCCCCTCAATAAGTCAAAGACATTGGTGAAGGTTCCATACCTCTACGATTTACGGTTTCAAAGGAGTAGCGATAACAAGCTTTCATTGCGAAAGGGGTAATAACTCTTTAAGGGGTCAAAGTTCATATACACAGGGTCAACTGCAAAAGTCTTTTACGGAGTACATTCTCATGGACTATAAATCTTTTTGATAAATCTTGAAACTCAAAATCACACGGCGGAAAAATAATAAAAAATAATAATAATAAGAAACAGAAGAAAATCAATAGGTCTTTCCACAGAAAGGTGGAAAGACCTAATAATAAACAGAAGAATATCAATAGGTCTTTCCACAGAAAGGTGGAAAGACCTAACTAGGAGACTAATTGTTCAGAGAACAATTAGAGGCCTTTCCACCTTTCTAAGTGTTTCCGTGTCATTTGGGTTGAAGAAAAGGAGAGAAATGCAAATAATGCAAAAAAAAAAAAAAAAAAAATGCTCCTCCAGCTAGGCTCGAACTCAAAACCCTTGGGTTGAAAGGCAGGTGCGCTAACCATTCGGCCACGCATTCCGATAACATACGTAAGTTAATTGTTTAAGACTATAGAAGAAATGCAAGCGTATTTTTAGAATCGGTAGGGGAAGAAAGAAGTTCCGTAAAAGGAAATAGTTCCTGAACTTGCAAGCAGTATATAAAATAACAAGGGACGGGCTGCGTGAGAAAACGTTAACACTGTTCCCTAATGAAAATGTATTAATGGACTGTAAGCCCGATTCATCGATATTGTGAGCATGCTGAATTTTTTGTAAATAGCTTCGTTGTAAGCTTAAAAGATCGGGTTCGGATTTGAACATTTCTGACTGAATATCCTGAAATAAATATGAAACATTTAAATAAGCATTTCTTTGGGTTAAATTAAATATGTGTAGCCCAAATTAAATTCCCAACATGCATTTCTAGAAGGGAAACACGACAATGAAAGCGAGAATTGTTTTTATTATACCGAAAATCGCTAGTTCTGGAAACTGATTAATTCTAAATAAAAATCAAATAAATTCCAAATGTAAAAGAAAGAGAGAATGCTTGGTGTTAAAATGTCGTATCATATCAGGAGAATTAAATGCTACTAACGACATCTGAAGAAATAGCCGATAAAAGGTTTAGATCATTTCTTCGTTCACCTGCACTTAAATTTCAAACACAACAGAACTTGTAGTTTTTGCCGTGAAACTTCATGACTTCTATAAACTTACAAGACTCACCGTAAAACTCTCCAGAAAGTTTCTCTGAGGTCTGTACTACATTTGTACCAAATTTGGTGTCGATCCGAGGTCTGGTTTGAATTCTAGAGTAATATTCTACATTGTTGTTGATGTGATTTTTTTTTTTTTTTTTTGAAGAAGGGGGGGGGGGGTGAATTATTTATTTGATGCCTCTTTCAAACTAAGAATTGTAACTACTTCCACATCCTTAAGCCTAATTGTGACCTTTGAGTCAAAGGTCAAGGTCATTCAAAAAAAAAAAAAAAAAACACAAAAAAACCCCCAAGAAATCTTTACTTTCTGTATTTTTACCTGATACTGGAGCCGGATGCATGTCCTAACTTTTCCATTTGACCCAATGTCAAGGTCAAAGGTCAAGGTCAAAGTTCAAGGTCATTTGGCGAATTGCTATATTTTACACATATATAAAGGATTTCTTATGTTTTTAAATGACCTTGACCTTTGACCTTGACCTATATTTCAAGGTCAAAGGTCGAACATGCCCATGCAGTTGATCCCATGTCTCTAGGATACACCGTTTTAAAAAAAAGTTCATTAAATGTAAGCAGCGTAAACTTTCAGGGGCAGTAACTCATACAAGGGACCAAAGAATGCTTTCGCAATGATAGAATGAAGAGAGTACTAAATGAGTCAAAGACACTGATGAAGGTTTGGAATCTCTACGGTTTAGGGTTTCGGAGGAGTAGCGATAACAAGGTTTTGTTGCAAAAGGGGTGACAACTTTTGAATGGGTCAAGCTCGGGGGACAAGAATGAAATCTTTGAAATAGTTTTAGAAGGACATATTACAGATGCAAAGATAATCAGTATATGTTGAAAGACAAAAGAGATATTAAAAAAGCTAATTTTCTCATGTTTTGAATGACCTTTGACCTTCACAAAAATTTCAAGGTCAGAGGTCACAAAATCTAATGCAGTTGGTCCCATGTCTTTACGACTTATCGTTTAGAGAATTTTGTCATTATTCGTAAACATCAAAAACTCTCAGGGGCAGTAATTTATTAAAGGGCTTGACAAATCTTTTCGCAATGAAAAGATTGAAAAGTCCTCTCGAGTAGTCGAAAACATTGGTGAAGGTTCTGTATCTCTACGGTTTATGGTTTCGAAGGAGTAGCGATAACAGGCTATTCTTCAGAAAGGGGCAATAACTTCGTAAGAGGTCATGGGTCAAACACGGGGGGTCGTTTTTCGAAATAACTTTTAATGTCCAGTATCATGAACTATAAAGTTTTTCGATAAGTCTTACGGTTTCAAAAGTCCGGGAAGAAAAAGAAGAATAATAATAATAACTAGTAGACTAATTGTTCTCGAACAATTAGAGGTCTTTCCACCTTCTTTAAATTTCATATATTTTTCATATTTTACTCTCTGAAGTTAATTTTTATAGAAAAAGAATCCATAAATGGCTTAAAAGATAGAAAAAATGAAAATTTAAAATTTTGAAATGACCTTGACCTTTGACCTTGAACAAATATTCAAGGTCAAAGGTCAAGGGTCACATTGCACTTGATCCCATGCTTCTATGACTTTTAGTTTTAAAGTTATAAGGTTTAATAGTAAGCGCAAAGACGTTAAAGGGCGATAACTCATATAAGGGATCATCGGATACTTTCGCACTAAATAGATTGAAGTTGTGTCTAAAGACCCTGAAGACATTGGTGAAGGTTTTGTGTCTCTACGGTTTAAGGTTTCAGAGGAGTAGCGATAACAAGGTTTTCAGTAAAAGGGGCAATAACTCTTAAAGGGGTAAATCTTAGGGGACAAGCATGAAATATTTGAAATAGTTTTAAGAGGACATATGAATGATGCTAAGATACTTAGTATACATTGAAAGACAAAAGAGATATAAAAAGAGCTTAATTTCTCATATTTTGAATGACCTTGACCTTTGACCTTGACATAAATTTCAAGGTCTGAGGTCAAAGAATCTTATCCAGTTGGTTTCATGTCTCTACGACTTATCGTTTTGAAAAAAAATTATTATTTGTAAACTTCAAAAAATTTCAGGGGCAATAACTCATAAAAGGGGTGGACGAATACTTTCGCAATGAAAGGATTGAAGAGTCCCCTCAATAAGTCGAAGACATTGATGAAGGCTTCGTACCTCTACAGTTTACGGTTTCGAAGGAGTAGCGATAACAAGGTTTTTCGTACAAGGGGTAAGAACTCTGAAAGGGGTCATAGGTCATACTCGTTGGGTAGTTTTTCCAAATAACTTTTGATGTCGAGTATCATGAACTATAAAACTTTTTGATAAGTCTTTCGGTTCAAAAGGCGGTAGCGGAAAAATAATAATAATAATAATAATAAACAGAAGCATTTCAAGAGGTCTTTCCACAGAAAGGTGGAAAGACCTAATAATAAACATAAGCATTTCAAGAGGTCTTTCCACAGAAAGGTGGAAAGACCTAATAATAATAACTAGTAGACTAATTGTTCTCGAACAATTAGAGGTCTTTCCACCTTCTTTAAATTTCATATATTTTTCATATTTTACTCTCTAAAGTTAATTTTTATTCAAAAAGAATCCATAAATGGCTTGAAAGATAGAAAAAATGAAAATTTTAAAAATTTTGAAATGACCTTGACCTTTGACCTTGAACAAATATTCAAGGTCAAAGGTCAAGGGTCACATTGCACTTGACCCCATGCTTGTACGACTTTTAGTTTTAAAGTTATAAGGTTTAATAGTAAGTGCAAAGATGTTAAAGGGCGATAACTCATATAAGGGGTCATCAGATACTTTCGCACTGAATAGATTGAAGTTGTGTCCAAAGACCCTTAAGACATTAGTAAAGGTTTTGTGTCTCTACGGTTTACGGTTTTGGAGGAGTAGCGATAACAAGGTTTTCAGTAAAAGGGGTAATAACTTTTAAAGGGGTAAATCTTAGGGGACAAGTATGAAATCTTTGAAATGGTTTTAAGAGGACATATTAAAGATGCAAAAATATTTAATATATGTTGAAAGACTAAAAAGATATAAAAAGAGCTTAATTTCTAATTTTTGGAATGACCTTGACCTTTGACCTTTGATATATTTTAAGGTCAAAGGTCAATGAATCTTATGCAGTTGGTCCCATGTCTCTACGACTTATCGTTTTGAAAATTTTTAATTATTTGTAAACATCAAAAACTTTCAGGGGCAATAACTCATAAAAGGGGTGCATGAATACTTTCGCAATGAAAAGATTGAAAAGTCCCCTCAATTAGTCGAAGACATTGGTGAAGGTTTCGTACCTCTACAGTTTACGGTTTCGAAGGAGTAGCGATAACAAGGTTTTTCGTACAAGGGGCAAGAACTCCGAAAGGGGTCATAGGTTATACTCGTTGGGTAGTTTTTCGAAATAACTTTTGATGTCAAGTATCATGAACTATAAAGTTTTTCGATAAGTCTTTTGGTTCAAAAGGCCGTAGCGGAAAAATAATAATAATAATAATAACTAGTAGACTAATTGTTCTCGAACAATTAGAGGTCTTTCCACCTTCTTTAAATTTCATATATTCTTCATATTTAACTCTCTAAAGTTAATTTTTATGCAAAAAGAATCCATAAATGGCTTGAAAGATAGAAAATATGAAAATTTTAAAAATTTTGAAATGACCTTGACCTTTGACCTTGAAAATTTTCAAGGTCAAAGGTCAGGGGTCACATTGCACTTGACCCCATGCTTCTATGACTTTTAGTTTTAAAGTTATAAGGTTTAATAGTAAGCACAAAGACGTTAAAGGGCGATAACTCATATAAGGGGTCATCGGATACTTTCGCACTGAATAGATTGAAGTTGTGTCTAAAGACCCTGAAGACGTTAGTGAAGGTTTTGTGTCTCTACGGTTTATGGTTTCGGAGGAGTAGCGATAACAAGGTTTTCAGTAAAAGGGGCAATAACTTTTAAAGGGGTCAATCTTAGGGGACAAGTATGAAATCTTTGAAATAATTTTAAGAGGACATATTAATGATGTAAAGATATTTAGGATATGTTGAAAGACAAAAGAGATATAAAAAGAGCTTAATTTCTCATATTTTGAATGACCTTGACCTTTGACCTTTGTATATATTTTAAGGTCAAAGGTCAATGAATCTTATGCAGTTGGTCCCATGTCTCTACGACTTATCGTTTTGAAAATTTTTAATTATTTGTAATCTTCAAAAACTTTCAGGGGCAATAACTCATTGAAGGGGTTGACAAATCATTTCGCAATGAATAGATTGAAAAGTCCTCTCAAGTAGTCAAAGACATTGGTGAAGGTTCTGTATCTCTACGATTTACGGTTTCGAAGGAGTAGCGATAACAAGCTATTCTTGCGAAAGGGGCAATAACTTCGTAAGAGGTCATAGGTCAAACACGTTGGGTCGTTTTTCGGAATAACTTTTAATATCCAGTATCATGAACTATAAAGTTTTTTGATAAGTCTTGCGGTTTCAAAAGTCCGGGAAGAAAAAGAATAATAATAATAATAATAATAATAATAAACATAAGCATTTCAAGAGGTCTTTCCACAGAAAGGTGGAAAGACCTAATAAACAGAAGCATTTCAAGAGGTCTTTCCACAGAAAGGTGGAAAGACCTAACTAGTAGACTAATTGTTCTCGAACAATTATAGGTCTTTCCACCTTCTTCGAATTTCATATATTTTTCATATTTAACTCTATAAAGTTAATTTTTATTCAAATAGAATCCATAAATGGCTTGAAAGTTAGAAAAAATGAAAATTTTAAAAAAAATTTGAGATGACCTTGACCTTTGACCTTGAACAAATATTCAAGGTCAAAGGTCAAGGGTCACATTGCACTTGACCCCATGCTTCTACAACTTTTAGTTTTAAAGTTATAAGGTTTAATAGTAAGCATGAAGACGTTAAAGGGCGTTAACTCATATAAGGGGTCATCGGATACTTTTGCACTGAATAGATTGAAGTTGTGTCTAAAGACCCTGCAGACATTAGTGAAGGTTTTGTGTCTCTACGGTTTATGGTTTCGGAGGAGTAGCGATAACAAGGTTTTCAGTAAAAGGGGCAATAACTCTCAAAGGGATAAATCTAAGGGGACAAGTATGAAATATTTGAAATAGTTTTAAGAGGACATATTAATGTTACAAAGATACTTAGTATACATTCAATTAGTCGAAGACATTGGTGAAGGTTCCGTACCTCTACGGTTTACAGTTTCGAAGGAGTAGCGATAACAAGCTTATATTGCCAAAGGGGTAATAACTCTTGGAGGGGTCAAAGTTCATACACGCAGGGTCAACTGTAAAAATCTTTTAAAGAGTACATTCTTATAGACTATAAATCTTTTCGATAGATCTTGAAACATAGAATCACATCAGGGGGTGGAAAAATAATAATAATAACTAGTAGACTAATTGTTCTCGAACAATTAGAGGTCTTTCCACCTTCTTTAAATTTCATATTTTTCATATTTTACTCTCTAAAGTTAATTTTTGTACAAAAAGAATCCATAAATGGCTTGAAAGATAGAAAAAAATGAAAATTTTAAAAAATTGGAAATGACCTTGACCTTTGACCTTGAACACATACTCAAGGTCAAAGGTCAAGGGTCACATTGCACTTGACCCCATGCTTCTACGACTTTTAGTTTTAAAGTTATAAGGTTTAATATTAAGCGCAAAGACGTTAAAGGGCGATAACTCATATAAGGGGTCATCGGATCCTTTCGCACTTAATAGATTAAAGTTGTGTCTAAAGACCCTGAAGACATTAGTGAAGGTTTGATGTCTCTACCATCTACGGTTTCAGAGGAGTAGCGATAACAAGGTTTTTCGCAGAAGGGGCAATAACTTTCAAAGGGTTAAGCTTAGGGGACTAGAATGAAATCTTTGAAATAGATTTAAGAGTACATATTCATGATGCAGAGACAGATAGTATATGTTGAAAGACAAAAGAGCAGTAAAAAGAGCTTAATTTCTTATTTTTTGAATGACCTTGACCTTTGACCTTTGCATACATTTTAAGATCAAAGGTCAACAAATCTTTTGCAGTTGGTCCCATGTCTCTACGACTTATCGTTTTGAAAATTTTTAATTATTCATAAAGATCAAAAACTTTCAGGGGCAATAACTCATAAAAGGGGTTGACGAATACTTTCGCAATGAAAAGATTGAAGAGTCCCCTCAATTAGTCGAAGACATTGGTGAAGGTTCCGTACCTCTGTGCTTTACAGTTTTGAAGGAGTAGCGATAACAAGCTTTTTTGCAAAAGGGGTAATAACTCCTTGAGGGGTCGAAGTTCATTTACGCAGGGTCAACTGCAAAAATCTTTTACGGAGTACATTCTCATGGACTATAAATCTTTTCGATAAATCTTGAAACTCAAAATCACACGGCGGAAAAATAATAAAAAATAATAATAATAAGAAACAGAAGAATATCAATAGGTCTTTCCACAGAAAGGTGGAAAGACCTAATAATAATAATAATAACTAGTAGACTAATTGTTCTCGAACAATTAGAGGTCTTTCCACCTTCTTTAAATTTCATATATTCTTCACATTTAACTCTCTACTGTTTAATTTTTTACAAAAGAAACCAGAAATGGCTTGAGAGATGGAAAAAATGAAAATTTTAAAAATTTTGAAATGACCTTGACCTTTGACCTTGAACAAATATTCAAGGTCAAAGGTCAAGGGTCACATTGCAATTAACCCCATGCTTCTACGACTTTTAGTTTTAAAGTTATAAGGTTTAATAGTAAGCGCAAAGACATTAAAGGGCGATAACTCATATAAGGGGTCATTGGATACTTTCGCACTGAATAGATTGAAGTTGTGTCTAAAGACCCTGAAGACATTAGTGAAGATTTTGTGCCTCTATGGTTTACGGTTTCGGAGGAGTAGCGATAACAAGGTTTTCAGTAAAAGGGGCAATAACTTTTAAAGGGGTAAATCTTAGGGGACAAGTATGAAATATTTGAAATAGTTTTAAGAGGACATATTAATGATGCAAAGATATTAAGTATATGTTGAAAGACAAAAGAGATATAAAAAGAGCTTAATTTCTCATATTTGGAATGACCTTGACCTTTGACCTTTGCATATATTTTAAGGTCAAAGGTCAATGAATCTTATGCAGTTGATCCCATGTCTCTACGACTTATCGTTTTGAAAATTTTTAATTATTTGTAAACATCAAAAACTTTCAGGGGCAATAACTCATAAAAGGGGTGCACGAATACTTTCGCAATGTAAAGATTGAAGAGTCCCCTCAATTAGTTGAAGACATTGGTGAAGGTTTCGTACCTCTACGGTTTATGGTTTCGAAGGAGTAGCGATAACAAGGTTTTATTGCGAAAGGGGTTGTAACTCCTGAAGGGGTCAAAGTTCATACACGCAGGGTCAACTATAAAAATCTTTTAAAGAGTACATTCTTATAGACTATAAATCTTTTCGATATATCTTGAAACATAGAATCACATCAGGGGGTGGAAAAATAATAATAATAATAATAACTAGTAGACTAATTGTTCTCGAACAATTAGAGGTCTTTCCACCTTTAAATTTCATATATTCTTCATATTTAACTCTCTACTCTTTATTTTTATACAAAAGAAACCAGAAATGGCTTGAGAGATGGAAAAAATGAAAATTTAAAAAAAAATGAAATGACCTTGACCTTTGACCTTGATTAAATATTCAAGGTCAAAGGCCAAGGGTCACATTACAATTAACCCCATGCTTCTACGACTTTTAGCTTTATAGTTATAAGGTTTAATAGTAAGAGCAAAGACGTTAAAGGGCGATAACTCATATAAGGGGTCATCGGATACTAGATTGAAGTTGTGTCTAAAGACCCTGAAGACATTAGTGAAGGTTTTGTGCCTCTACGGTTTACGGTTTCGGGGGGAGTAGCGATAACAAGGTTTTCAGAAAAGGGGGCAATAACTTTTAAAGGGGTAAATCTTAGGGGACAAGTATGAAATCTTTGAAATAGTTTAAAGAGGACATATTAATGATGCATAGATATTTAGTACATGTTGAAAGACAAAAGAGATATAAAAAGAGCTTCATTTCTCATATATTGAATGACCTTGACCTTTGACCTTTGCATATATTTTAAGGTCAAAGGTCAATGAATCTTACGCAGTTGGTCACATGTCTCTACGACTTATCATTTTGAAAATGTTTAATTATTTGTAAACATCAAAAACTTTCAGGGGCAATAACTCATAAAAGGGGTTGACGAATACTTTCGCAATGAAAAGATTGAAGAGTCCCCTCAATTAGTCGAAGACATTGGTGAAGGTTTCGTACCTCTATGGTTTACGGTTTCGAAGGAGTAGCGATAACAAGGTTTTATTGCGAAAGGGGTAATAACTCTTTGAGGGGTCAAAGTTCATATACGCAGGGTCAACTGCAAAAATCTTTTACGGAGTTTATTCTCATGGACTATAAATCTTTTCGATAAATCTTGAAACTCAAAATCTTGCGGAGGAAAAATAAGAAGAATAATAAGAAACAGAAGAAAACCAATAGGTCTTTCCACAGAAAGGTGGAAAGACCTAATAACTAGGAGAGTAATTGTTCAGAGAACAATTAGAGGCCTTTCCACCTTTTTAAGTGTTTCCGTGTCATTTGGGTTGAAAAAAAGGAGAAAAATGCAAAAAATGCCAAAAAAAAAAAAATAAAAAAAATAAAAATGCTCCTCCAGCTGGGATCGAACTCAAAACCCTTGGATTGAAAGGTAGGTGCGCTAACCATTCGGCCACGCATTCCGATAACATACATAAGTTAATTGTTTAAGACTATAGAAGAAATGCAAGCGTATTTTTAGAATCGGTAGGGGAAGAAAGAAGTTCCGTAAAAGGAAATAGTTCCTGAACTTGCAAGCAGTATATAAAATAACAAGGGACGGGCTGCGTGAGAAAATGTTAACACTGTTCCCTAATGAAAATGTATTAATGGACTGTAGCCCGATTCATGGATATTGTGAGCATGCTGAATTTTTTGTAAATAGCTTTGTTGTAAGCTTAAAAGATCGGGTTCGGATTTTAACATTTCTGACTGAATATCCTGAAATAAATATGAAACATTTAAATAAGCATTTCTTTGGGTTAAATTAAATATGTGTAGCACAAATTAAACTCCCAGCATGCATCTTTAGAAGGGAAACACGACAATGAAAGCGAGAATTGTTTTTTTATATACCGAAAATCGCTATTTCTGGAAACTGATTAATTCTAAATAAAAATCAAATAAATTCCAAATGTAAAAGAAAGAGAGAATGCTTGATATTAAAATATCGTATCATATCAGGAGAATTGAATGCTACTAACGACATCTGAAGAAATAGCCGATAAAAGGTTTAGATCATTTCTTCGTTCACCTGCACTTAAATTTCAAACACAACAGAACTTGTAGTTTTTGCCGTGAAACTTCAGGACTTCTATAAACTTATAAGACTCACCGTAAAACTGTCCAGAAAGTTTCTCTGAGGTCAATACTACATTTTAAACCGAATTTGGTGTCGATCCGAGGTCTGGTTTGAATTCTAGAGTAATATTCTACGTTGTTGTTGATGTGATTTTTTTTTTTTTTAAGAAGGGGGGGGTGAATTATTTATTTTATGCCTCTTTTAAACTAAGAATTGTAACTACTTCCACATCCTTAAGCCTTATTGTGACCTTTGGGTCAAGGTCAAAGGTCAGGTTCAAAGGTCAAGGTCATTACAAAAAAAAAAACAACAAAAAAACAAAAAACAAAAAAACCAAGAAATCTTTACTTTCTAAGTTTTTACCTGATACTGGAGCTGAATGCATGTCCTTACTTTTCCATTTGTCCCAAAGTCAAGGTCAAAGGTCAAGGTCAAAGTTCAAGGTCATTTGGTGAATTGCTATATTTTACACATATATAAGGAATTTCTTATGTTTTTAAATGACCTTGACCTTTGACCTTGACCTATATTTCAAGGTCAAAGGTCAAATATTGCGATGCAGTTGGTCCCATGTCTCTAAGAAACACCGTTTTAAAAAAAAAAGTTCATTAAATGTAAGTAGCATAAACTTTCAGGGGCAGTAACTCATACAAGGGACCAAAGAATGCTTTCGCAATGATAGAATGAAGAGAGTACTAAATGAGTCGAAGACACTGATGAAGGTTTGGAATCTCTACGGTTTACGGTTTCGGAGGAGTAGCGATAACAAAGTTTTGTTGCAAAAGGGGTGACAACTTTTGAAGGGGTCAAGCTCGGGGGACAAGAATGAAATCTTTGAAATAGTTTTAGAAGGACATATTAAAGATGCAAAGATATTCAGTATATGTTGAAAGACAAAAGAGATATTAAAAAAGCTAATTTTCTCATAGTTTGAATGACCTTGACCTTTGACCTCTATATAAATTTCAAGGTCAAAGGTTGAGATATCCAATGCCATTGGTCCCATGTCTCTACAATTAATCGTTTAAAAAAAAAAAAAATTATTCGTAACCATCAAAAACTTTCAGGGGCAATAACTAATTAAAGGGGTTCATGCAACCTTTCGCTCTGAAAAGATTGAAGAGTCTACTAAATTAGTCGAAGACATTAGTGAAGGTTTCGTATCTCTAAAGTTTAAGGTTTCGAAGGAGTAGCGATAACAAGCTTTTATTGCGAAAGGGGTTATAACTTCTTGAGGGGTCAAAGTTCATATACGCAGGGTCAACTGCAAAAATCTTTTTCGAAGTACATTCTTATGGACTTTAAATCTTTTCGATAACTTATGAAACAAAAAATCATTCGGCGGAAAAATAATAATAATAATAATAAACAGAACAATTTCAATAGGTCTTTCCACAGAAAGGTGGAAAGACCTAATAAACAGAAGAATATCAATAGGTCTTTCCACAGAAAGGTGGAAAGACCTAATAATAATAAACAGAAGAATATCAATAGGTCTTTCCACAGAAAGGTGGAAAGACCTAATAATAACTAGTAGACTAATTGTTCACAGAACAATTAGAGGTCTTTCCACCTTTTTAAGTGTTTCCATGTAATTTGGGCTGTAAAAAAAGAAGAAAACTGAAGGAAAAAAAAAATTGTTCTTCCAGCAGGGATCGAACTCGGAACCCTTAGCTTGAAAGGCAGGCGCGCTAACCACTACGCCACCAATTCCGATGAAGATTTATGCAGTAAACTACCTATTCAAGAATAAAAAATTGTTGTACAACGTAGTTATCGGAATTGAATAGTTTTGAGAAACATGTTTCCATATCATTTGGCTTACAAAAGAACAGAAGAAAGAAAGAAAGAAGAAGAAGAAGAAAAAAGCAACAAAATAAATAAAAAATCAAAAATTCGTATTTTGCTATAGATTTATTGTCGGGCTCGTTTCTCTATAGAGTTCAAAAGGTCTTTGCGCATCTCCAAAAAAAGATGTTTTTTTTTTGTTTTTTTTTGCGATTTAGGGGCCAATTTTTCTCTCTTTCCCCTTCTCTCTTCCTTTCTCTTCTTCTCTCTTTCTCTCTCTCTCTCTCTCTCCTTTTTTCTTTTTGCTTCCGTGTTGATGGCATTTGTTTACATATAGTTACCATGGAAGTACAATGCATGCATGACATGTGTTTTACTGTGCATATCGTAATTCTATTTTTGTGCACTGTGCATTCGAAGGTTTAATTTGAGGTGTTAAATGTTCTGATTTAGTTAGACTACTTAGAAAAGTGCCGATGAAATAAATCGGACTCGAGGCTAATGGTATGTAGGTCGTCATATAGGAAAACATGGATTGGACTCAAAGCGACCTGACTGCGGGTCCTAAGATTGTTGCAGGCTCAGTAAGAAGATTCCTGAATGAAACAAGCTTCCATGTGGGTTATATTAAATGCAGCTATGATAAATAAAATGTTCTACATGCATTTTAAGAAGAAAAGAAGATAATTAAAGCGTGGAATAGTTTATTTCATACATTTATATTGGTTTAACCCCCCCCCTTTTCATATATTCCGTATTTCTCGTATTTTGGATGACCTTGACCTTTGACCTTGACCTAAATTTCAAGGTCAAAGTTTCTAAAGTAGTCGAAGACACTGTTGAAGGTTTCGCATCTGTACGCTCAATGGTTGTGGAGGAGTAGCGATAACAAGGCTTTTGGCACAAGGGGCAAGAAATTTTTAATGCGTCAGGCTAAGGGGTTGAAAAGTGAAATCTGAAAATAGTTTTAAAAGGACATATGATGTATTTAATGTTATGTAATATATGTTGTCAGACAAAAGAGATTTTAAAAGAGCTAAATTTCTCATATTTAGAGTGACCTTGACCTTTGACCTTGAACAAATTTTGAAGTCAAACGACGAAAAATCCAATGCAGTTAGTTTTGTGTCTCTACAATGAATCGTTTTAATTTTTTTCATCATACGTAAAGAAGAAAAACTTTCAGGGGGCAATAACTCATCAAAGTGCTGGATCTATCATTTCGCAATGCAAGATCGAAAAGTCTTCTCAAGTAGTCAAAGACATCGGTGAAGGTTTCGTAACTCTAGGGTTTATGGTTTCGGAGGAGTAGCGATAACAAGGTTTTATTGCAAAAGGGGTTATAACTCCTCGAGGGTTCAAAGTTCATATACGCAGGGTCAACTGCAAAAATCTTTTACGAAGTACATTCTTATGGACCATGAATCTTTTCGATAAATCTTGAAACTCAAAAACACGTGGCGGAAAAATAATAATAACTAGTAGACTAATTGTTCACAGAACAATTAGAGGTCTTTCCACCTTTTTAAGTGTTTCCATGTAATTTGGGCTGTAAAAAAAGAAGAAAAATGCCAAAAAAAAAAAAAAAAAAAAAAAAAGTTCTTCCAGCAGGGATCGAACTCAGAACCCTTAGCTTGAAAGGCAGACGCGCTAACCACTACGCCACGAATTCGGATGAAGATGTATGCAGTAAACTACCTATTTAGGAATTTTAAAAAAAATTGTTGTACAACATAGTTATCGGAATTGAATAGTTTTGAGAAACATGTTTCCATATCATTTGGCTTTCAAAAGAACAAAAGAAAGAAGAAGAAAAATACAAGAAAATAAATAAACTCAAAAATTCGTCTTTTGCTATAGATTTATAGTCGGGCTCGTTTCTCCGTAGAGTTCAAAAGGTCTTCGCGCAGCTCCAAAAAAAGATGTTTTTTTTTTTTTTTTTTTTTTTTTTTGGCGATTTAGGGGCCAATTTTTCTCTCTTTCCCCTTCTCTCTTCCTTTCTCTTCTTCTCTCTTCCTTTCTCTCTCTCTCTCTCTCTTTTCTTTTTGCTTCCGTGTTGATGGCATTTGTTTACATAGTTACCATGGAAGTACAATGCATGCATGACATGTGTTTTACTGTGCATATCGTAATTCTATTTTTGTGCACTGTGCATTCGAAGGTTTAATTTGAGGTGTTAAATGTTCTGATTTAGTTAAACTACTTAGAAAAGTGCCGATGAAATAAATCGGACTCGAGGCTAATGGTATGTAGGTCGTCATATAGGAAAACATGGACTGGACTCAAAGCGACCTGACTGCGGATCCTAAGATTGTTGCAGGCTCAGTAAGAAGATTCCTGAATGAAACAAGCTTCCATGTGGGTTATATTAAATGCAGCTATGATAAATAAAATGATCTACATGCATTTTAAGAAGAAAAGAAGATAATTAAAGCGTGGAATAGTTTATTTCATACATTTATATTGGTTTAACACCCCCCCCCCTTTCATATATTCTGTATTTCTCGTATTTTGGATGACCTTGACCTTTGACCTTGACCTAATTTTCAAGGTCAAAGTTTCTAAAGTAGTCGAAGACACTGTCGAAGGTTTCGCATCTCTACGGTCAATGGTTTCGGAGGAGTAGCGATAACAAGGTTTTTCGCACAAGGGGCAAGAACTTTTTAATGCGTCAGGCTTAGGGGTTGAAAAGTGAAATCTGAAAATAGTTTTAAAAGGACATATGATGTATTTAATGTTATGTAATATATGTTGTAAGACAAAAGAGATATAAAAAGAGCTATATTTCTCATATTTAGAGTGACCTTGACCTTTGACCTTGAACAGATTTTGAAGGTCAGATGATGAAGAATCCAATGCAGTTGGTTTCGTGTCTCTACGATTAATCGGTTTCATTATTTTCATTATACGTAAAAGAACAAAAACTTTCAGGGGGCAATAACTCATCATTGTGCTCCAACTATCATTTCACAATGAAAGATTGAAAAGTCTTCTCAAGTAGTCGAAGACATCGGTGAAGGTTTCGTAACTCTAGGGTTTACGGTTTCAGAGGAGTAGCGATAACAAGCTTTTATTGCGAAAGGGTTCATAACTCTTTGAGGGGTCAAAGTTCATATACGCAGGGTCAACTGCAAAAATCTTTTACCAAGTACATTCTTATGGACCATGAATCTTTTCGATAAATCTTGAAACTCAAAAACACGCGGCGGAAAAATAATAATAATAATAAACAGAACAATTTCAATAGGACTTTCCACAGAAAGGTGGAAAGCCCTAATAATAAACAGAAGAAAATCAATAGGTCTTTCCACAGAAAGGTGGAAAGACCTAATAATAATAATAACTAGTAGACTAATTGTTCTCGAACAATTAACTCTTTAACTGCTACACACTATTTATAGATAGCCTGCTGCTGATAAGAACTCAGGCTGCCTACCAGCACTGGTTTACTAGCTCACTTCCAGAGATAATTTCAAGCTGTGATGGAATGAAAACACAGTGCAGCAGTCAACACATTTATTGCTCATTATCTGATTATCTATGCATAATTGATAAAAACATGTATAACAAAAAATGATCTTCACATATTTATCTTACATATGGTATAATTCTTAACACATGTTTTATTTACAAAATTGTAATTTAGCAATAAATTTATTAATTTTTACAAAGAAAATTACAGTAGAGAGAGTTTTTTTTGATTTATTCTTCACATTTTCCTTTAGAAATTTACATATTTTGCACATGATACTTTTCAAAGCATCCATTATCTATGCACAGAAACACTTGACACTGTTTGCACTGAATGTTCACTTCATGTCTCCTCTTTTCTTTAGTGCATTGCTTGCATTTCCCTCGCTTAGTAAGTCTTACCGGCCAGTGGGCTTTGCCCTCACTATCCACATTTGACTTTGCTTTTCTTTTCCTTGATCCACGGAAAGTTCCAATTAGTTTCTTGCAAAGTTCCATCCGGAAACTGAGTTGTGTCCTGGTTATTTCTCTGCCCCTTTTTGTCGTCAGTTTGTGGTTTGGTGATTCTTTCATACAGATGTATGAATTTACAATAGCTAGATCCACCAGAAACCATAACAAATACTTCCACCATTTTTTCGACTTGCGGCATGTAGAGTACTGCATACGCAATTGGTCTGCCCTGTCTACTCCGAACATGTACCTGTTATATTGCTGACCAATTACTGGGCATGGAACTTCTTTTAAATTGCCATCCTTCTGTTTTCTCTGAACATTGATGTGTTCATTTGGATCAGAATTTGTTGACAAATAAAAGACAGTCTTTTTGTCCCTCCAAGCAGTTGCACAGAGTTCATTTTTTTGGAGGATTTTATGATCACCATGGTTTTTTAACTTACATGACTTGATTCCCTCGGGCATGCCTTTTCGGTTGGCACGAACGGTCCCACAGCAGTAAACTTCCTCTGCATACAAGTCGGTAAAAAGTCGTGGAGATGAGAAGAAGTTATCCATGTACACATGATGGCCTTTATGGACTATTTTCCTTGTTAGATCCTTTACAACTCTGGTCCCAAGTCCTTCTTCTGTAGTACCACCATCAACTTTACCCGTGTATATTTGGAATTCATGGCAGTATCCATTTTGAGGTGACGCACGCTCCCAAACCTTTATTCCAAACTTCGTAGGCTTCGCTGGCAGGTACTGCTTGAATGATAACCTACCCTTGTAGGCTATCATTCCTTCATCTATACTTTGTTCTCGAGGGGGATTATAGTTGTCCAGACATTTTTGCAATACATCATCTAAGACTGGCCGAATATGGCATAATTTGTCATGACCAGCTGTTCTCCTTGGTGGATTATTTGTGACATCATTACAATGTAAGTATTTTGTTATAAGTTCAAAGCGCGCTCTTGTCATAATCTCTGGAATAGATTGAAATCCAAAGGGCCACTTTTGACTCCACGCTAAAGAATATGTTGGAATCTGCACCACAGAAAAATAAATATAGATTCCAAAGAATGCCTTCATTTCTTCAAGTCCAACTTCCTTCCACTTAGGGTCTGGCTTTGTCTCTTGGCATTTTTCTGCATAAGAATTTGTTTCCTCCACTATTTTGGTAAACAAACTGTCATCAAAAAACTTCAAGAAGAAATCAAGTTCATCTTTCTCCTTTTCAAGAGTAAATGTGGCACCTACCGGCTCTGTAAATGGCCTGTTGACAGGCTTGCGTAAAACTGAACGCCATGCCAAATCCTCGTCATCACTCTCCGATTCCGAGCTAGAATCGGCAGTAGAAAGTTCGGGAGTTGATACTGGAGACACAGATATATCACTTCCAACTTCACGAACTTGAAAATTTTCATTTGCTGTTTCAAAATATCCAAAAGAAAACTCAGAACTATCATTGCTACTTCCACCATCTTGACTACATCACGCTTTCTCAAAATATCGATCGTGTTTCACCCATCTGTATTTGGTTTTCCCCTTTCCAAATTTGGCATTTAATGACGTATATAGGTCGAGTCAACATTTGTCTTGATCCCTTTCATTGGTTTATAAAGTCATGTGACAGCTTTTCTGACCAATGATCGCTTATTTTACATAGGTAAATCAGACGGAAATTTACGTCTTCAAGTATACAAGCATGGCTGCCGATATCGTATATCTGCGTCTCTGAGTATGCAGCGCAGTTATATACGGACGCAAATATACGTCTCTGAGTATGAGAGCGGCTTAGATAAGGACGTAAATATACGTCTGTAGCAGTTAAAGAGTTAAAGGTCTTTCCACCTTCTTTAAATTTCTTTAATTTTCATATTTTACTCTCTAAAGTTAATTTTTATACAAAAAGAATCCAGTAATGGCTTGAAAATAGAAAAAAATGAAAATTTTGAAATGACCTTGACCTTTGACCTTTACCACACATTAAAGGTCAAAGGTTAAGAATCACATTGCAATTAGTTTCATGCTTCTAGGACTTATACTTTTAAAGTTATAAGGCCTACTATTAAGCGCAAAGCCGTTAAAGGGCGATAACTCATATAAAGGGTCATCAGATCCTTTCGCACTGAATAGATTGAAGTTGTGTCTAAAGACCCTGAAGACATTAGTGAAGGTTTGATGTCTCTACGGTCTACGGTTTCAGAGGAGTAGCGATAACAAGGTTTTTCGCACAAGGGGCAATAACTTTCAAAGGGTTTAAGTCTAGGGGACAAGAATGAAATCTTTGAAATAGTTTTAGAAGGACATATTAAAGATGCAAAGGCATATAGTATATGTTGAAAGACAAGAGAGTTATAAATATCTCATAGTTTGAATGACCTTGACCTTTGACCTTGACATAAATTTCAAGGTCAAATGTTAAAGAATTCAATGCAGTTGGTTTCATGTCTCTACGACTTATGGTTTTGAAAATTTTTAATTTTTCATGAATATCAAAAACTTTCAGGGGCAATAACTCATTGAAGTGGTCAACGAATTCTTTCGCAATGAATAGTTTGAAGAATCCCCTCAATTAGTCAAAGACATTGGTGAAGGTTTCGTACCTCTACGGTTTACGGTTTCGAAGGAGTAGCGATAACAAGCTATTCTTGCGAAAGGGGCAATAACTTCGTAAGAGGTCAAAGTTCAAACATGGGGGGTCGTTTTTCGGAATAACTTTTAATATCCAGTATCATGAACTATAAAGTTTTTCGATAAGTCTTGCGGTTTCAAAAGTCCGGGAAGAAAAATAATAATAATAATAAACATAAGCATTTCAAGAGGTCTTTCCACAGAAAGGTGGAAAGACCTAATAATAAACAGAACAATTTCAATAGGACTTTCCACAGAAAGGTGGAAAGCCCTAATAATAATAAACAGAACAATTTCAATAGGTCTTTCCACAGAAAGGTGGAAAGACCTAAATACGTGTAAATTTTCATTGGAAATTTGCTATATATTTTGTTCATATATATTTATTATTTTTTATTAGAGAAATTATAAAATAATAAATATACATGTATATCTACTTAGTACAAATTACTTTTGTCTTCTCTGATTTGAACACCGTGATTTAGCGTGAATGTAATGCGCACACGCAAGATTGTAAAATCCAAAAAATCCAGATGATTTCCGGAATTTTTTGAGGAATTTTCGTTGATTATTAATTAGCGAAGCTTAATTGAGAAAAAATAAAAACAAATTGGTAATCTTCAAGTACCAATGATGTTTAAAGTATATAAAACAAAAGACAGTACTCTTCCGATTTGTCGGTATTAAAGGCCAAAAATTCGAGTCTATTATTTTAATATAGTAGTATAGATAGTATATAGGTCCCTGCTAAAACTTTGCATTTTTTAATTAGGAGCCAGCTGGGGCCTAAATTTTGAAGGTCACTTATAAATAATTAATGCCTGATACATGGTTCATAGGGCAAGAGAAATCTATGTGTGGAAAATCATTAAATTCTGGGAACCCTCAGATATCACCTTCTGCATGATTTTTACATAGACTTGTACTTTATTGAAATGTTACTTTAGAAATGAATAAAAAATAACTGAAAATAAGAAAAATACATGTATTTATGAAATAATAATTACCATAAATTATTTAAAATGCCGGATAAAAATTATAATACATATCGGAATAAATATGTTCACTTTTTTTTAAAAATCATTTTTACTAAAAGCGTTCGAAACCAAAAGATCACCACTATCATTATATACAATGTATGAACATAAATAATATATACAAAATACGTATAAACACTCAACATACAGATTACATAATAAAAGTCTCTTTCCGATGCAGAAAATGGAGGTCAGCTGCAGTGTCTAGCTTGTTTAGAATCTTAACTTGATATCACCATTTTGACAAGTACTCTGTAAATTTATATGCCTAGGTAAATTCGTACAATTGAGATATTTCCTATATACGTTCATGCATAACGCAAAACAGGCATGGGCAATTGGCTCATCCTATCCCCCCCCCCCCCGATTCTTTCTCTATCAAAGAAGTTTTACGTACCATAAAAATGTAATAAACTGATTTATTACACTCTGTGTTATTACAATTTACGTCGATATCAACGCAGAATGTAATAACAAAAATATAATTGCACACTTTTTTGGATTATTACGTTCAGCGTAACAAACCTGTCTTATTTTTTTTTCTCCTCAAATTTATATATGTATATCTACTCTAACATTCAATTCAAAAACATGGAAGAAAAAAATCCTCCTTAGATAGATTTACACTTACCAAGAAAAAAAAAATAAACATAAAAGCAACAAAATATAAATGTATGATTTTATAAAAACACTTTCGTCAGACTTTGAGTATCTAATGACTTTAAAACGAGGAGTGTGTAAGCTTAAGATGTAGCATTCATCTTGCAAATAATTGATATATACAGAACTGGGAGTAAGGATGTCAACGATATCCATGTGTCCCAGGGATCTGTCCTATGCCGTGTCACAAGACGGCTGTATCCCTATATGTATCACAGGCTGCAGCCAGGTACTAAGACACCGCGTGGCCGTAGGAACCAAGGAGGGCATGGGGGCTGTGCCCCCTAATAATGTTGCCGATGTATAGAATACTATAGAAAACATAGCTACTATATGCTTGTGCCCCCTCAATAATAACGTCTGATGACCTTTTCCTTTTTTGCTTGTCAAGGAATTTTGGTAGTCGATAGTGTCCCCCAACTGAAAATGTATGGCTGTGCCCCCTCAAAGTGAAATTGCATCCTACGGGCCTGCATGGCTTGTTAAACGCCACTGTACATGTATAATAAGCTAGAAAACACAATACAACACTCGGCAGTTGTATTTACAATAAAACATCCCATTAATTACAGTCACCATACCTGCTTCTTAGACAGCCAAACACAGAATGACGATATCACCTCGGATGCACTCTTATATACACTAGCGACATCGGATTAACCTTGGCTTCCATCATACATGTACCCCTAATGATAAAACCCGTTATCAAATTAACACCGAGCCCGATCTTCACAAATCGAAAAGAAGATACAAATCAAACAATGTCTTTGTTTACATTCATTTCAGATCTTTTAGGTATTTACTAAATAAAAGAGAATTTTGAATGTAAGGAGAAAATTGTGAAATGTTGTTGAATGAAAGAT
Organism: Saccostrea echinata; assembly: GCF_033153115.1. Taxonomy (NCBI): domain Eukaryota; kingdom Metazoa; phylum Mollusca; class Bivalvia; order Ostreida; family Ostreidae; genus Saccostrea; species Saccostrea echinata. The sequence continues at coordinate 1,160,003 of NW_026889793.1, forward strand.
AATGACAAGTTATAATTGGATTTTTGCTTGTACATGACTTTTGATTTTTTTTATCCTTTGTTTTCTTTATTAGGTGAATACAATAACTTTTCACCGGAAGTCAGATGTCTTTTGTACAGCTTACTGTTAACTGAAAAATATCAGCTGAATCTCAATGAACAATCCTACAGAATCACAAGGGACAAAATCAGAGACAGATTTTTCACTTTTATTACTGATGACGGCTTGGTAGATCTTCCTGATGGGATCACAGAAACACATAATGGTGTGATATCCTTTATATCAGACGATATCCGACATGACGTCATGTACGCCTTTGTTACGGAGTGTTTGGTGGAGGACAGTGATCTGGAGTTTTTCCTGGCCACGGCGTCACGTGACGTGATATCAGAATACTGCAGGTCCTGGAAGTATGAGAGGAGTGAGGGAGAGAGATGTCTGTATATACCGGACAGACCGGATAAGATGTACGACCTCTTCATAGACAAACTACAGCTGGACATCATCACACACTGTACCGTGTCTGACAGGGGGATTCATGGCAGTATCAGTAAACGTTGTAAGTATCAATTTAGCATAGTTACTATTTGCTAAGAAAGTAGTGATATAGTCAATTTAATACCTGCTTTGGAAATAAACGTGGATTTTTATTCATACACTTCCTAAATTTTCTGCGGAACATTGATCAATCTTGTACATAAATTCCATTCAAAATTGTAAGTAGTATATGCTGAATAATGGTTCTATAAGAAATTATTTTATTTAATATTTTGTACTAAATAAGATGATACTTTCAAAGATATATGAATTTCGGTAAATTCAGAGCGAAGTTTGAGGAAGTATTTTTGTGTCGCCTAGAGCAGAGCGGCACTTAGGGATCACTTTACCCGGCGTCTGTCTGTCTGTCCGTCTGTCACACCTTATATCTCGAGAACTGTAAGAGGTATATGTATTTGATATTTTGCACACATATAGGTTGGCTCTATGGCTTTTGTGTTTTACCATGATTACCGACCTAGTTATCCTTGAACTTGACCTTTGACCTACTTTAACTTCTTTTTGACATTTAAGAGGTAAGTCTATGCTATTTAGCATATGTACTGTTTGTCATAAAACATTTTGAAAAATACTAGCGTCACAGTCCACTTTGCCTTGACCTTTCACCTACTTTGCAAAATATACTGTAAAATTTAACTTATGTCTTTTGAATTTAGAGAGGCAGGGATTTGATAATTAGCATTTATACATGTTTATGAGCTCATGACAATGTACTTTGACATTGTATAAAATACAATAACCACAAAAGAATGAAATTTAAGAACTATGAGAATACATTGGGATTGGTATTCCAGTATGGATGGTGTGGACTGACAATTGCGGTAAAGACAGACTGAAGTCTCTCTTGAAAGATTGTTTAAAATCACATATTAATTATTAAATTAATTGAAAAATAATTATTTATTATAATTTAAATTTTATTAATATCCATTTCAGCTTTGAGGGGTTGGGTATTTGTATTTCTATCTGATTGTCAGATTCTCTTGCACTCTTACAATCCCTGGATTTTTTTGCATGAACTAAATGCTGGTAGCAAATAAATAGCTGACCACTTTTAGATTTAGTTACATCTTTAATGAAGCTAAAAGCAGGCGACACATGCGTTCCTTGGAACACTCTAGTTTTGGATTTCTGTTAGGTTTTTGTTCTCAGAAACTACTAAGAATTAGTTCTCATATAATATAAGTTTAATAATGTGATTTAAAAGCAGTGTTTGAAATATCTGCATTTAACTCCGTTCCCCGCAGTTACGCTATTTGATCAGTTGCAATTCGTATGGAATGTCAAGGTTATCAACCTATAATTTTATTGGTACATTTAAAAATATGAACACATTCAATTCTTAGCTTATTTGAATCAAGCTCAGGGGTCAAAATTAACGGGAAATACTCGCTAAATACGAATTAAAAACAGATATTGCTATTTAAAAGCGACCTGTGGTCGCCAACTTTTGTGAGTAAAATAAAATCAGTCCTTTTCGGATTTTTTTTTAGTTTATTCCAGAGATGTGCGATAAGCATTGCCTCACACCCGGGGCTACCATTTTTGGGGGTAGGGCTAGTGATTTTATGCTGTAACAGGCGAGGAAAAATGTCGGCCAGACTGGGACCCGTTACACTCTTCCCCCCTTTTTCTTGAGGTTCTTCATCCTTAAAACCTCACAGAGACTCTTCTAAACTACCCGTGGGTTTTATTGTTGGGCGCCAAATGTAACAGGCGGGGAAAATGTCGGTCAGACTGGGACTCTAACCCGGGACTTCCCGCTAACCGTGCGGGTGCTCTAACCACTGAGCTATCGGGCCGACGTATCCAATCCCCGTTACAATGCACAAAGGTGCCCCACGGGCTAGTAAAAATTAAGATTACCCATGTAGCCTAATACATGAAAAGCCCTACAGGTATTTTATTCACTTTTTTTGCTATCAAATTCTCAAACAATGAAAAATTTCCAGGTAGCATGCTCCCGTTGTTCGTAAATCTCCATAATCTTATCCATTTTGCAGTACTACCGGACCTATTTACTCCCAAAAACGATCGTTTTTTCCTAATCCGAATTTCCTTCATTCCTTTGTTTATGGTAAATGCATGTAGATAACCCATTTAATTATTTACGATCACTTAATCAACTAGAGAAAAAGTCTTCTGTGATTTTTCAAAAAATATATTTCAAGAGTATTTAATGATTTAAGATGAAAAAGAATAATTTATTTTTAAAATTATTTTTTTTTATTTTCAGTCATAATTGATTTATATACGATTCAATTTTACTAGTGATAATTAAACTTTAAATTTAAAAAAAGAATGACCTTTAGACCCTGACTTTTTCAACGATAAACTATTTTTCCCCTACGTTTGAGCTAGTAACTTTACTTGGGGTAGTCTGTGGGCTAGTGCTTCATCCGATCAGGTTTCTCCTTGTATAAAATGACCTTAATACTCACAGGGTGTAAATAAGTTTTCTGTGAACTCATTCAAATAATTCCTATGTTAATTACTATGAGAAGAAAAAAAATGCCAGTGAAAGTTCAATATTGCTTGTAAAAAAATATTCCACTAGCTAAAATTTGCTAGTGGTCAAAAAGTTAATTTCGATCCCTGAATCTGCATTAGAGTTCAAATGCATGCAATATATGACAAAGTTCCTGTAGATGAGAATTCATGCATGTGTATTAAAGGGTTAAAAGATTGCGCAGTAATTTAAATATAAAATACATTTAAAAAATGAATTCAAGTTTTGTTGTTTGTAGCTTGTTTAAGCTACGTTCTCGCGAGAATAAAAACAATTAAAACTTTAACAAAAAAATAAACTCGCCTTGATTTAATGGACATATTGCAGATAAATAGTAAATAAAACGTTCTTCATTATAGTCAACAATGTTCAGGCTTAGATTTGGTAATGCAACTTAAATACGACGTCGTGTGACGTCAGAGTCTAGACGCACCAAATGTCACTTGCAGTTTGACGATCGAGTCCGATCTAAATTAAATCTGAATAAGTATCTGCGCTCGCCCTCACGGTCGCACCGTCAACATATTATATTTCTGCTCTGATTGACTAACTTAACTGCCCTGAGTAACGAAATATTAATATAGAAAGAACAAAAAAATTCGCTTTTATTAGGATGCATGAGCCAACTTCCAGCCCAACCCGGGGTGTACCTCTCGACGTAGGACAGCGCCGCGAGAATGCCTAGATGGTCGAGTAATCTAACACGCTGTTCCTGTACTGCTAGGAGACAGACTCCGTAGATCGAGAGTTCAATTCGGGTTGGGGCGGAAGGATCTAAAAATGAATTTCTACGTTCATTAGACATGTGAAGGGGGCATACCCCTGCTTTTTGTGCAATATTACATTATATATGCTTTATAATTTCTGTACAGGCTTCCTTAAAAACAGTTTTCATGGACATTTTTCGTTATCTGCAAATAGCAAAATATTTGTTCGACTTTGTGCCGATGTAAAATGTTTTAACTTCTACATTGCCCAATGAAGTCTGAAGCTTCCTTCTATTCCAACTGAGGGTAATTTTTTGGAAAAATGGTCATCCCCAGTGACTTTTCCTCCGATAATACTTCCCGATTCAGTCCTCCGTACTTTGTTTTTAGCTCACCTGAGCTGAAAGCTCAAGTGAGCTTTTCTGATCACATTTTGTCCGTAGTCCGTCTGTCCGTCCGTCCGTCTGTAAACTTTTCACATTTTCGACTTCTTCTCCAGGACCACTGGGCCAATTTCAACCAAACTTGCCACAAAGCATCCTTGGGTGAAGGGGGTTCAAGTTTGTTCAAATGAAGGGCCATGCCCTCTTCCAAGGGGAGATAATTAAGAATAAGTGAAAATTTGGTGTCTTCTTTTAAAAATCTTCTTCTCAAGAACCACAGGGCCAGAAAAGTTGAAACTTATGGGAAACCTTCGATACATAGTGTAGATTCAAGTTTGTTCAAATCTTGACCCCCGGGGGTAGGGTGGGGCCACAATGGGGGATCAAAGTTTTACATAGGAATACATAGGAAAATTCTTTAAAAATCTTCTTCTCAAGAACAACAAAGCCACAATTAGTCATATTGATATGAAATCATCCTCAGGTAGTGTAGATTTAAGTTTGTTCAAATCATGACCCCCGGGGGTAGGGTGGGGCCACAATGGGGGATCAAAGTTTTACATAGGAATATATAGGAAAATTCTTTAAAAATCTTCTTCTCAAGAACAACAAAGCCACAATTAGTCATATTGATATGAAATCATTCTCAGGTAGTGAAGATTCAAGTTTGTCCAAATCATGACCTCTGGGGGTAGGGTGGGGCCACAATGGGGGATCAAAGTTTTACATAGGAATATATAGGAAAATTCTTTAAAAATCTTCTTCTCAAGAACAACAAAGCCACAATTAGTCATATTGATATGAAATCATCCTAAGAGTAGTGTAGATTTAAGTTTGTTCAAATCATGACCCCGGGGGTAGGGTGGGTCCACAATAGGAGATCAAAGTTTTACATAGGAATACATAGGAAAATTCTTTAAAAATCTTCTTCTCAAGAACAACAAAGCCACAATTAGTCATATTGATATGAAATCATCCTCAGGTAGTGTAGATTTAAATTTGTTCAAATCAAGACCCCCGGGGGTAGGGTGGGTCCACAATGGGGGATCAAAGTTTTACATAGGAATATATAGGAAAATTCTTTAAAAATCTTCTTCTCAAGAACAACAAAGCCACAATTAGTCATTTTGATATGGAATCATCCTCAGGTAATGTAGATTCAAGTTTGTTCAAATCATGACCCCCGGGGGTAGGGTGGGGCCACAATGGGGGATCAAAGTTTTACATAGGAATATATAGGAAAATTCTTTAAAAATCTTCTTCTCAAGAACAACAAAGCCACAATTAGTCATATTGATATGGAATCATCCTTAGATAGTGTAGATTCAAATTTGTCGAAATCAAGACCCCCAGGGGTAGGGTGGGGCCACAATGGGAGATCAAAGTTTTACATAGGAATAAATAGGAAAAATCTTTTCAAGAACAGGAAAGCCGTGATTAGTCATTTTGATATTGAAGCATCCCCAAGTATTGTAGATTCAAGTTTGTTCAAGGCATCCTCCAGTAGTAGGGTGGGGCCATAATCGGGGATCAAAGTTTAACAAAAGAATATATATAAGAAATATCTTAAAAAATCTTCTTCTCAAGAACAACAAAGCCATAATTAGTCATATTGATATGGAAGCATCCTTAGGTAGTGTAGATTCAAGTTTGTTCAAATCTTGAACCCCCCTTCCTTCCTCCCCCCCCCCCCCCCCCAGGGTAGGATGGCAGACATCTTTAAAATTCCGTTTCAAGAATAGCAAAACCATGATTAGTTATATGAATATAGAAGCATCCTCAGAAAGTTTAGATTCAATTTCATTCAAAACATGGCAACTGGGGATAGGTTATGCCTAGAACAGTTGATCAAAGCTTTACGTATGAATATATAGAAGAAGAAATCTGCTGACAAAGAACAGCAGGGCCATATTGACTCAGGTGAGCGTTGTGGCCCATGGGCCTCTTGTTATTTCTCTTAAGAGTTCTTTGATTAGAATTAATTGTGCGCTTTTCTACAAACAACACAGTTTATACATTTAGGCATGTTGAATGGGTGTTTTCCGATCATAATGACAGTTTTAACAGTAAAAAAATAAAAATATTTTATTTTCCAAGTATGTACTTATCTAATACATGTATATTTTAAAATAGAAGTCTTCTCCAAGAATTAAACCCGATGAAAAAAAGATTTGACTAGCAATAGATTGCAGGCACTAGACACGATGTCGCATAGGTGTGCTCAAGGGTGAAAGTGAATAGGTTTGAGTCACGTGTTCAGTGCATCGTTATTCATGAGGTCAAAGTCGGGTTGAAATTTGTAAACAAGGTGTCTTTACTATAGAGACAAGTACCCGTGTATTTGAACTTTTTTGTAAATAACAAATGAGTGCACGACTATTTCAATTTCTTTCATGAATTTAAATGAATATAACTCTCTATAGTGACCATATTTAGGACAACCTGAAACATTAATGTGCTCATATTAAATTGGGCTTGCCAAAACGGGGTGTGGCCTATAGTCTATGAGAAATCGATGTTAACAACGCACCCCTGCTACAGTGATCAGATAATTGCCTATATATAGTGCATGCATGGAAGTAAAAATTGAAATTAATAAACTACAACGTTTGAAGGAAGGCTGAGGCAAAAATATGTAGAAAAACACTTGCGAATGCACACTACTGTATTAAAAAGCCAATTGCTCCATTTCATGTTTAACAGATTTTGGCAGAAGACATTATAATGAAAAGTGCAATGATATAATATTTCTTAAATATGTTGGAAAATAATCAACATACTAGATATGTTTTACGTACATTATTGATCAAGAAAAAGTATACATCCACATCCATTCTGTCCAAATTGCAAAGTTATTCTGTGAAAAGAACGGTTTTGTGGGCGTCAGAGTAAAATTTTCCCACACTCATTGTCACAAAGTGGCATTAACTATGTTGCGAGACCTACATTACCCATTTTCATTGACCTTACAATGTTAAATCCTCTCCTTATCTTTTTTCCCGAAGATAGCCCGAAGTAAACATTCCGAGCTACCAAGCATGATGCCTGTACTTCAACATCAGCATTGCTACTTTGTGAAACGCAGTCGGTAAATTTAATTTGGGACTAAGTGATTGGTATTTCTTAGTTCTTGCTAGTCACCTCATTTGCTTGGTCTACATGTATACAACGAACACTGAGCACAAATATGCTAGTACTGTCTAATATGTTCTGAAAAGACAGCTACTTTTGCCGTCTTGTGCTTACCTTTCGACCACCGGAGAATAAGCTTCTATGAAGAGGGAAAAATAATTAAAATATGAACCACCGTGACAATCAGAAAAAAATATGACTCATGTGATACTAAATAAAAATCAGCCTCTGTCTTCCAGTGCCTGGATCTTGTTACTCTGTCAAAAACTATTACATTTAAGGGACAGCTTTTCTTCTATTTTTATTCTTTTTCCGGTGGCATTTTTCATTTTCCGCTTTCTTATGACGCCTAGATTGTATTTGTGCATATTAATCGCATGGAGTCCAGAAGAATGCTTTCACGAAACATCAAGAATTCTACAGAATTAGATTAAAAGCAAAAGCTATAAAATTTCATGAACTAATTAATTTGATCCCCTTCTTAGTATATATAACTTTGTTACACTGTATGATGTCCTCTCCTTGAGTCCAAAAGGGGTTATGGTAGTGGTGGAGGTGGTGTGTATGTGTTTTTTTTGTTTTTGTTTTTGTTTTTTTGTTTTGTTTTTTTTTTTGGAAGGGGAGTATTTCAAAAACAACTCTTATTCGGATTATATCTCGCCCAAAGTTATTCCCCGAATCATCAAAGAATTCACTTTATGTGTCTTGTGTGTCAAAAGAAAGCCTTGCATATTCAAAAAGTATGTCAGAATCATATATTAGGAAATATTCAATAAAGTTTTTATGCATATAAATTTTCATGTCCAGATCATAACTAGCACATTATTATGCAGCTAAGCATAGTCCAATCGTGTCCACTGTTACTGAAATGGAATTTATAAAAAGGCAGATTGAATCCTTTTTCAGAAAGAAAACTAGGTATCGATGTCACTTAATGCTAATGATAGAAACAAATAAAGAGATACGATTATTTTTTATCTAGTAAACATACCGGAGGAAATTTTGAAATGGGATACAAATGCAAGAAAAAGATTTGCTGAGAGTCTCCGCCATGGAAGAGTAGAAATGTTCCGTGCACGAGGTATGATTGTGGGATGTGCAGGTGCAGGTAAAACAACTCTCCTTAGAAAGCTTCAAAGGAAACACACAAAAGAAAATCAAACTACAGAGACAACACTCGGTCTAGAAGTCCATGAAGATTTGTTTGAAATTAAAGATGGCACTTTATATGGTAATTCATTTTTACATATCAACAGTGTTTCAAATTTAGTTTCAACTGATTCCAGAACACATTTATACTACATATATAAAATTTTATAATTGCGCTTGAAGTAACTTTCATTTCATTTACATTTGGGAGGGACTGTTTCACATATATATATATATATATATATATTGTTCCCTTTTTATACGCCCGTCTTAAGACGGGACGTATTATGTTATAGCCTTCATGTCCGTCCGTCCGTCCGTCTGTTAGCTTTTTCGTGTCCGGCTCATAACTTTAATACTATTAGGCCTAGAATTATCAAACTTTGTCAGCTGATATGTCTTGGGTAGAAGGTGTGTCGCGCATTAAATGTAGGTCGCTCTGACCTTTAATTAAGATGCTATGGCCAAATATGGAAAAATCCTGTCCGGCTCATAACTAGAAAACTATTAGACTTAGAATCATCAAACTTGGCCAATTTATGCATCTTAGGTAGAAGATTTGTCGCGACCTATTTCAAGGTCACTGTGACCTTTAATTTAGTGAAATTTTCAAAAAAACTGTGTCTCTATACTATTAAATTTCACAATCCCCAAAAATGTAAGAATGTTACCTTATTCTTATTAAAAAAAAATGTTAAATCAAGAAAATTCTTTTTTTTTTTCATTATATACTTTACAGCAATCTATAACAAATGTAATGTTATAAAAGAAATTCCGCCTCACCCATGGGTGTAATCATCAAGCACTGGTCAAGGAGAACTTGATAACAGAAAATTACATGTCAAATTAGAGAGAAATTAATGACTTTAGTGTGAGGAACTGGTAGAGCATCTCTGATCAAGCAGGTGTTATCTATATCTCCTGGGAATTGGGGAAAGGAATCAGTGTTGGATTAAATGAATAAATGAATCTATTTGGTTAACCTTTTAACTTTTAAAATGAATTTGGTGAAAATTAATTAAAACTAACTTGGTAATGTATAATAAACTAATTTGATATTGTATAATATAATTAAAACTAATTATACCCAGGGGGAGGGGGGGAATATTGGAATCAGCATGTCGGTTTGTCTGTTTGTCAATATGAACTGCAGTTTAACACCAGTCTGACATTAAATCTCAAAAAAATTATCAAGTATTTTTTTTTTTTAATGTTTTATTGTAGATAGTTCCTACAAATCTAAGAGTCATGCAGTAACCTTATGAAAAATATTGCATCAAGATTACACAAGTTTTTGTTTCTTTTTATAAATCTTCGTAACAAATTAAAAAAAATCTCTGTTTTCAACATAATAACATAAATATTCATTTTTATTACATTGAATACAGACTATTAAAGCAGATAGTGCAGATCCATTCATCCCTTGGGAGTAATGGACATGCATCCAGTTAAAGATTATAATTAATGAGTTCAATGTATAGGAAGGCTAGCTGTCTCAATCATTTCTGTTAGAGCATCTCTGATCAAGCAGCTCTGATCTGTATCCTTTGGGAATTAGACAGAAAAACTGCTTGTCAGTTTATAGCATATGTCACTTGATGGCCAGCCTTTTATTTTCAAAATTAATTTGGTATAGATTAAATTGTTAAGACTATTTTGATAATGTTAAATATGATATTTTTATTTAATTTTTTGAAAATATCAAATAAATATGATAGATGGGGGGGGGGGGGGGGGGAGGAGGGGCTGCAGATGGGCATTTGTCAAGGTCTAACACAACCAGTTGAGAAATTTATTGTAATTAGTGCCTGCACTACAGGAAATGTATAAACATCAAATATTATAAGGAATGGAAAAATCAAGGAAATCTTTGAATTAAGGTTGACATGATTTTCTTGCACCCTAAACTGTTTAATTTAATATGATAATTGAACAATATTTGACGGGCGTATCATGCTGTGGCGAGGCACTTTATTGTTTTGTATCTAATCAGATTTCAGCGTTAATGATGAAGATATTCCTGTTGCAAGATTCTTACGGCACAATACAGAGGAAGAGAAAATGGTTATCAAAGGCATTCTTCATCACAGCAGCCGTGGTACAAAGCTGATCAGTATGACAGACTTTGCCGGACAAGTAGCTTATTACGCATGTCACCAGGTTTACTTGTCAAGCAGAGCGTTTTATATCGTGGTCATTGACATGTCTTTGGGTCTGGATGAGGAAGTTAGAATTTACCACACTGATCGCCATAACCCAGAAGGGTCATTGTTCCATTCCTGGAAATACAAAGGTGAGTTTCATAAAAAGCAAACTATGTTTTCTTCCTTTTATTCTAGACATCAATGGATGTTTCCTCTATAATATTTTACATGTACAACCTTAACTTATTCATCAAAACGATGAATAGTTTTAAAATGTTTTAATACCAAATCAATAACATTTATAGGGCAATAAATTATTTATATTCCAATATTAATCACTGTTTAATGTTATCGATTTTACTGACTTAACCATCCCATTACCCACAATAGATTGATCTTACAGCACCATGGCTAAGTTCTATAACCTGTTTAGAGAAACGCTTTGTTTTATTATAAGTCAACATACATTTTTTTATTTAACAATGTTGTTATTTTTTATTGATGTATAACATTTGAAGACAAAACTAATCGCAGGTTACTGAAAAGAGATTTATAAATACAATTACCCACTTTAAGAAAGTAAAGGACAATTATGATAACAACTTTAGGTACCTTTTATCATTTATGTTTAAAACGTTTCAACAAGACAAAGATAAATGTGTCTATTTTACAAGTAAAAAATATCAGATTTCAATGCAAAACAAATCCTGAATGATGATCCTGTGATTAAATAATAAGTCCTGATTTACATATGATTTAATTTTATGAGCTTTTCATCTATAAAGGACATTTTACATGTAATATTTGAAGATCATGAGAATTTGACTTTCAAAACTGAGAGATTTTTCAACTGTATTAGTGTTAATGGGTAAGATTAAGATAACATAATTACCTTCCTCAGTATATTTTAAGAAATTTCATTCAGATTTACCTGTGCAAAGTTCGATTATTTTATGAATATACAGTCTTTAGCAGTATACAGTTAAAGTATAGGAACTGGAATCTCATTAATTCCGTAAATGATATACTTTTTAATTGTTTTATTATACCGATACAAAGTAAAATATAGAGGATAACGGGTAAGCGGGAATTAGCTTTCGAAAGAGAGATTAGCTCACTTGACTTACGCACGTGGGTTAGTATACATGTATATCTAAATATTATACTGATACAAAAATAAAATCTAGAAGATTACGGATAACCCGCAATTAGCTATGGAAGCAGGGCTTAGCTAATCTGACCAACGCACGGGGATTAATCCATTCACAGAGATTGTAATGAGTTATTCACATCTAACGATCTAATTTAATAGATGGGGAAATCAGTAGAGGTATAATAAAACTAAGTAACGCATCAAAAGGAGATATGCTAGTATATTTTATTCCCCTGATCAGTATGTAAGATATTTTTTCTAATGTCTTATTTTATATTTTTTGTTTGTTTTTTGTTTAACGTCCCTCTCGAAAATATTTCACTCATACGAGACGCCACCACTTGCCGGTGGAGAGCTGCAAATTTTTAGGTCACCTGAGTCACTCAGGTGACCTATTGCTATCCGTTTTCGTCCGTCGTCGTGCGTTGTCCGTCGCGCGTTAACTTTTGAACATTTTTTTACTTCTTCTCCAGAACCGCTCAACCAATTTCAACCAAATTTGATATATAGCATCTATGGGTAAAGGGGAACAAAAATTGTGCATTTCATGGTCCCTGCCCCCCTGGGGCCTGAGGGATGGGGCTAAAACCACCAAAATTAATTCAATCTTTAAAAATCTTCTTCTTTACTCCTGGACATCAAGCAGTCAAACTGTTGGCATGATTGTAATAAGCATTGAGCCCTCTACCAAAATTGTGAAATTCATGGCCCCAGGGTCAGGGGTTCTGGTGCTAGGGCGGGGCTATATAGGTCATATAGTGAAAGTGCATTATTTCTTTGAAAATCTTCTTCTCTACTCCTGGGTATTATTGAAACAAATTAAATACATAGTTATGATAAGCAAAAGTGACTCTACCAAAATTGTGAAATTCATAGCCCCAGGGTCAGGGGTTCTGGTGCTAGAGGGGGTGGGGGCTATATAGATCATATAGTGCAAGTGCATTATTTCTTTGAAAATCTTCTTCTCTACTCTTGGTTATTATTGAAACAAATTAAATACATAGTTATGTTAAGCAAGAGAGACTCTACCAAAATTGTGAAATTCATGGCCCCAGGGTCAGGGGTTCTGGTGCTATTGCGGGGCTATATAGATCATATAGTGAAAGTGCATTATTTCTTTGAAAATCTTCTTCTCTGTCCCTAGTTATTATTGAAACAAATTAAATACATAGTTATGATACGCAAGGATGCTTCTTCCAAAATTGTGAATTTTATGGCCCCAGGGTCAAGGGTTCTAGTGAAAAGGTTGGAGGGGGGGGGGGGGCTCTATTGATTATGTAGTGAAAAAGCAAAATTTCTTTGAAAATATTTCTGCTTCTGGTTAAAAAGCAAAGAAGCTAAGTATATAGTTATGATGAGCAAGAGTGCTTTTTCCAGAGTAGTGAATTGCATGACCCCGGGTCAGATGTGCTGGTGTAGGGGTGGGGCTCTTGATAATATATTGAAAATGCATTAATTCTATTAAATAATCCTGTCTGCTCCGTAGTGTTAAGCAGATAAACAAAATGATCACTTATGATGAGCAAACTTCTGGTCCCAGGGTGAGACTCTAGTGTTTTTCGGTGGAGGGGGGGGGGGGCTCTATTGACAATATATTGAATCTGTAGTAAAAATGCATTATTTCTTTAAAAAATGTTCTGTGCACTTGGGCATATCAGAGGCAAAAAGATTAAAAGTTTTAATAAGGAAGGGTATTTTTACCAGATTTTTTAACATCTGGACCATTTGGTCAAGTGTTTTGGTCCTGGCCAGGGCTCTATTAATTTGTATTCTACTGAGAGGAGTTATTCCCCTTTGTCATTTACTTTTGATAATTAATCACTGTAAACAATGTGCTTGAAAGGTTAATAGAATAAGAGAATTATGCAAGAATTTTTATTGTATAATACAAAAAGTATTTTCATAGTTTTAATGATTAGGTAAACTTGTAAGTAATAGATAAATAAAAATGGAACAAAAATAACTTGTCTTATTAAATGTTCATCAAAGACCAAAAGAGGCCAATGTAAGAGATTTCAACAAGAAATTAAAATAGTACAGAAGCACTGATAGGATTTTAATATACAGTATAGCGATAGTGATATATGGGGAACAGATTAGAGCCTAATTTATAAACTGTCAATGAATACTAGATTAATTATTTTGTTGATCCTGATCACCCTATTTTTCTTGCTTTTGGGCAACAAAGCTTCACCTTTCAGTTCATTTTATACTCTATGGATCCTCTAAATTGTTGTGTTATACTCAGGTGACCGTTAAGGCCCTTGGGCCTTTTGTTTACCTGTACTTGGCACTCAGGACCATTGAGCAGTTAGGGATCTTTTTCGTGCCAGCACCTACCGCGACATGGGATTTCAGTTTATACGGTCTAATCCGAGGGACCGGTCTCCACGTCTCACAGGTACAGTGGGATTCGAACCCGCTACGTAAAGATCAACTCTTTACTCCGCGACTCTAGAGCAAACGCTCTACCACTGCGCCACGCAGGCGACTATAGCTACATTTAATTTTTACCGACACACAAAGATACATGCTGCATTAATTATGTCATTGTCATAAATAAAACCCTAAACGTGTGCATAAATTATACGTTCGTGGTCTTTGCAGTTGGGGATTTTCTTTACTGCATACATTCATATAAGTTATTGATCTTTACAGACTATTTCCATTTCTGGTTGCAATCAATACAGACATACTGTGATGTCGGAAAAACACACACAAGCCAGGAAAGCGCAGAGTCAAGAGGCAGCTTTCATCCTGTTATTATTGTTGCTTCTCATGCAGACAAAGTGGTAAGAAACAATACAAATCCTACAAATTTATAAATACAAAAAAATGAGTTTGCTGATGCTTAATAAACAATTATTCCATGATCTAGCATCCTCATATTCAAGGATTTGTATGTTTACACGATCATAGCAAAAATCAAACGGCAGGTATAATCGGTTGACAGTGAAAGCTCACTCCTCCATGGCACCTGACCCTACCTCTGTTTTCAGAGGTCCATGTTTGCTCTGCTCACAATTTGAATTGTTTTATCAGACTTTGAGTACTCAATTGTAGCACTAGGCAAGTGACAAAACATATCTCTACATGTTGAATACCTTACACAGTAGGTAAAAATCCATTTTAATTGTATATATTGCATTCACTATCATCTTTGTACGACTTGGGAAAACCAAGTACAATCCCAAGGAGATTGCTAAGGTTTCACACGTCACAGTAAGCAAGGGTATTTTACCAGATTTTTGACTTTCTTGGGCAACATTGCTTTTTCTATCAGTTAATTTTGTTTTTTACTTCTATAGATCATTTACAGTGTTGCATTATACTCATTTGACTGTTATGTCCTTGGGTCTCTTTTTATATAATGTTGCATTAATGCCAAAATGAACGTTCTACCAGTACGCCCACTAGTGATACAATTCCCCATTTACATCATGAATGGTCAATACCAACGTCTAAAAATGCTATGAATTAAAAATCAAAAAAGAAAACAAATATGTGCAGCCTAGATCACTAATATTTTGATACATTAGTGGTTGACCTTAGAACTTAAACATGATACTATAGTACAGTAACTGTTTCTGCTATTACTATTTAATTAATTTTTTATTACTTTTGTAGAAAAACTTATTGAAAGCACAATATTTAATCTTTTTTAAAACAGAAAGAGGATTTGCAGAAAATGTTTTACGAGGAACTGGAAAACTGCTTATCCGATGAACAATCTTTGAAGCACCTTATATCTCCGAACAGATATCTTAAAATCGAATGTCCACCAAAT
Source organism: Saccostrea echinata (assembly GCF_033153115.1). Classification (NCBI taxonomy): domain Eukaryota; kingdom Metazoa; phylum Mollusca; class Bivalvia; order Ostreida; family Ostreidae; genus Saccostrea; species Saccostrea echinata. Next base: position 1,175,525 of record NW_026889793.1, read on the forward strand.
AACTTGTCATCAGAACAACAGGACTCAGTTGAATGCCTCAGAAAATGTATCGTAAAAACTGTAGAAAGTATGCCACAGTGGGGAGAGGTGATTCCTTTGAAATGGGCAAATCTGGAAAAAGTCCTAAATCAGATGAAGGAAAATAAAAAGAGGGTTATTTCAGTACAATACCTTAAAGAATTAAAAAACGTAGATTTACCTTGCGATAAAGATCTTGAAGATGGCCTTCGGTTCTTACACGAAATAGGTCAGATCGTTTATTTTGCTGAGGAGAAAATGAAGGATGTGATAATTGTTGATGTTCAATGGTTTGTTGATGCCTTCAAATACATCATTACTGATGAAAAACATCTAGCTAGAGAAGGTAGCAAAAATATTTTACTTACCACAGGGAGAATTACAGAATACGAGCTGAAAGAGACATGGGAAAATTCTAAAAACAACTATATTAAACATATAGACGTCATTTTACCATACATGAACAAACTTGGTTTAATGACAAAAGTTCAGGATGATCCTAATGGACACATATATTACATTCCAAGCATGAACAGAACTGATTTTCCTAAAGATACAATCAAGAGTAGAGAGAAAACCTCAATAATGGTGTTCCGTTTCAAAACATATTTGCCTCATTTTTTCTTCTTTCGACTGGTTGTAAACTGCTTAAAGGAATGGGAGGCCCTAGAAAAGAAGTTGTATAAAAACGCAGCATTTTACAAGGTAGAAGATGCTAGCCATTATATTGCCATTGCGGTTAACAAAACATCCATCCAATTGCAAGTGTTTACTCCCGAAGGGATGCATTTGCAGACTCAATGTGTCGTACAGATCAGAAAAACAGTGGCGAGTCTGCTTACAGAAATAACGCAAACTTTTCACAGACACATTGAATATGAAATTGGATATTACTGCAAAGACATAAACATTACAGATGAGGATGAAGATTTCTTTATTAGTGAAAGTGACGTTATGAAAGTAGGAACAAGCTCTGGTAAAGGACAAAGGCCTTGTCCAAAGCATGCCATCGAAAACGTGCATCAATTTGACAAACAAGGAATACTGCAATTCTGGGTCTAGAAAGATGTCATTTACTTTTTGTTTGCGAAAAGGGTAATATAATGATTATTCAATTTGATAAAAAAAAAAAAAAAAAAAAAAAAAACCTGCTTGAACAAGGAACATTTTTTATGGTTTTTGTTGTATATCCTTATGTGTAGGTATTTTAGCTCAGTTTTCATTTCATTTAAGCAAGCTTAACTAAGATGTCAGTCCTACAATTTATTTCTTTTTTCTGAATTTGTAAGGATATTGCAATATCTGAAATTCAAAATAATGTAAATAATATTATAGAGTGTCAGGATCATTCAACTATATTCCGTATTACAACTATTTTCTAAGGCACTATTAATAATTCAATATTTGTATTCATTTTCCTATTACAATTACATTCAATATGATTAACAGCAAAATTAGATAGCTCTGTTTTTTTAATACTTAAGTCTTAAAATATCGAAATGTTTAATTTGCAGTCAACAACATTTCTTGACAGGATTTTTAAAAAAAAACCCAGATAACCTTTATTTAAAGTCAGTATGGCAGTTAAAAAGACAACACAAGCTCTTATGAGCTTTTGACTGACATTATTAATATATACATAACAGTAAAATTACATAACAGTAAAACAATAAAATAAATGTCCAGTTGTATTTGGTTTTTGATTTTTGTCTCGCTAATAATATTTTCATAACCTATTACATGTAAATCAACGGAACTGTCTGTAATATGTTCATTATATTAATTTTTCACTTTGTATAATTATCATTTCTGTAACATTTTATAATCATTGTAGAATTACCAGTTTTATTTCCATTAATTTTAAGCGCAAATGAGCTTCATCGATTAAAGTTTGCAAATTATTTTTGTGTCAGTCTGAATAGATGTGTGCTTAGATTAACATTCTACATTTGCGCATTTTTAAATAAATGAATTTATTCCACTTTTTGCACAAGACATTTCTGAATTTTTGGGATACAGAAACGGTAGGACAAAAAATTTCTCATATGTAGCACATTTTACATAGAAATGTACAAAAGTAAGGGTAAGTAAACTTTGAAATAAAACCTCGTCTATATGTAAGACTCAAAAGACCGATGGTCACGATAAAGTCTGATGGTCTGATATTTTTAGTGATGCGGGAAAAACAATGTTAATGACGTCAAGATAGACCGACGACATTGTCGATGCCCGACTTTCAAAATCCATAAAATAAGTGTTAATCTTCTAAACACTTTTCGACTGATTTGAGTTATTCTTGAACACCACTTGACTGACTAGGTTGAGTCCTTTAATACTATTTATTAGGGTTAGTTAAACTATTCAACCGATCAGGATTAGCTTTGCACACACTCGAGAAATACGATAGACTCCATTAGGTTAGTCCTCGCACCCATTAGAGAGGTTGGGGTTAGTCGTGATGCAAACTGTTGTGTCATTATTTTCACATTGTCTATGGAATTTTCACTTTACCTGATAATGACAGGGAGTACATGGTGAGCGTGTCCAGTCGACAGGGAATGCTTACTTCTCCACGGCACCTGACCCTATCAACATGTTAGCAATTTGTATTAATTAACTTTTGAGCATAACTGTTTGTAAACATCGTATTTCACTTAAATCTTAGTACATGTATCTGGGCTTAGCACTCTGACAGGAAACTTGAACTTTATGCACATCTCAAATACCAGTTTCAGATTTCAAGTATGTGTATGCATATGCATGCTTTATATTTTAATCGTGCACTAAAATCGTATGTTTATAGTTTATAGAATTGTATATTCGGGTGACTGTAGTTGTGAACCAAGGGTATTAAATTTGAATTGATTTGTGTATGCATATGAATATCTTATATTTTATCATCTTTTTGAATAACAATTTCATGAAAATACTTTCGTTTGAAGAAAGAAATAAATTTTGCAAAAATCTATTAAATATTTTATAGAACTGTATATAGGATTGCTTTCGCCTCGTGTTATTTTCGCAATTTGCAAACAATTTTGCTTCGTTTTAAAATTCGCCCAGTCAGAATTCTGTTGAAGAAATTATGTTGTGTGTTTTTTTTAAATCGCCCGTTTTAAATTCTCCCACCTGTGAGTAGGGCGATAGGGGTGAAAACAAAAAGGGGCGAACATTTCCCTGTATAGAGTATTTTTAAAGAAATTAACTGCTATTTTTTTTAAATTATTTATGAAGAAAAATATGTAAAAAAAAAAAAAATCTGTGAAAAGATATAAAAAGAAAAAAAAATAGGGGAATTTATTTTTTACTTAAATATTTATTCATATGAGATGATACGATATGATATGAACCTGTTTATTGTTTAAAAATCGTAACCCATATGGCTTCTCAAACTCGCAGGTTATGGCCTGTTTGCGCAATCTGGCAAGAAAAATATCAATTTGTTCTGCTTCACCTTGTGTTGCGTTCCTGAACAAATGACGCTTGAAGTTATGGTTGGAAATACTCATTAAATTCCTTTTTGAGCGCGGTCCAGGCCGTCTCCCGAGTCACCAAGGGTATCGAATATTTCCTGAACCATACTTTCCGCGGAATATAGAAATAGAAACTGAGCCCGTTTTGCGCTTTATCGGTAATGCCGGACGCTGTTAGGTAAAACTCAAAGGTTTTCTTCCATCTGCCCCGCCTAATTGAAACACTGGCTTGGTCACCATTAACAACAAACGGATTAATTGCAGGTATCTGCAATGCCTATGCCATTGGGCAATTTTATCTTCGTTGCCAATGTACTGCCCTTGTTTATCGTGCGCTAGACACTCATGATGAAAACACGTTTATTCAGTTCAATGTTTTAATTCTAAAACTACATAACTAAGCAATTTTACAAACCGAGTGGCTGAGGCTGTCAACATCAATTACTGACTTAATATTAAACATGACTTTTTGCTGATAGTGCACATTCCTATACGTGGGAAACGTAGACATGAAATCATTATTCAATTATTGAAATAATGACAATTTAAATTTGTAAAAATATTTCAAAAAACCGTGTATTGAGCAGTATTTTTTTATTATTAAAAAAATGACCTAGCATGTAAATTTTCTCTGGAAGATGACAACTTATTTTTCAAAGTAGCCCTACATTGCGTAAGGTACGGATATGAATAAAGATTCATTCAATATAATAAATGAATACAGTAAAAATGTTCATCTTACAAATAAAATTTATAAAAGATATATCAAACAAACGGCATTTTGTAAATAATCAATCAAGTATTTATTTATTTTATCTATTTATTTATTTATTTATTTATTCTACTTTTTTATTTATATTTTTGTCAACTGACAGTGTCTACATGTACATGTCAGCTGCATATGTAAATTAATTATACGCAATGAAACTCTAAGATGACGTAAATGTAAAATGATATCCCGATGATCATTTTATAAATGATTATTATGTTAAAATGATAATAAATATTAATAATGTTTTTTTCAAAAACAGATCACATGAGTTTTGTTAAGATTTATACATATACTTTTGTTTTTAAGACACGTAGGTGTCGATGATTCAGGCTTAGAAAGTTAATTTATAAGAAAAAAAATGGTGACAATCACCATCATGCAGCCAGATTTTTATTATTAAATAATATTAAATCACTTTTTTTCATAAATGGATTCCAATTGTGAGCATTTTTACATGCAACCAGCTTCTATATGCATCAGTCTAATACAGTTGGAAAAAGTTGATGTTGATATGATATGGGGGATAATTTGCATTTTGTTGCCTAGTACATATTGTTGACGGGGAAAATAAGGACCTACCCTCACTGCACAAAGTCCAAGGGTAAGTATATATTGACACCGGTGTCAATATGCGTCCAGTCGAGCTTTTTTTTTCTTTTCCTGCAGAATAGACGACAAAATGTACCTAACATATTGGTGCACATTGTCATCGGCGAAAATACTGTAAACGTTCCTGGTCGTGATGGACAAGTACATTGTAGCGTACAGCACTGTGCTATCATCGCTACATACTGTTACTGGGTTTTAAAACGACAATGAAGCACAGCATTTACACAATGTTATTTTCTTTTGGAAAATTAGATGTAGGGTGAGTTAACCATGCATCGGACACATACCTTGCTTCGGACAACTTTCAGCAATAAACTTTCAATGAACCCGAGTCTCCCCGTGTTTTTACTTGTTTCTGTCTTAAAGGTAAAGATATAAACTTTTTAGTGATGCCGATTTTTATTTCCATGTTGTGATAAAAATACCACAAGAATGGCCTTGAAATTACGTCATATTTTGCATCATTAAAGGGGAGTAACCAGAATTTTACGATTTTGCAATTTTTAGAGTTGTCGCTCTTTTAAATAGACTTCAACGGAACGAGTCGGACCTAGGTAAAATTTATCAATGATTGATAATTTTACAGAAATTTTTCAAAAATTTTACTTCAATGTTTGTAAAATAATTTTTAGAGTTGTCTTTTACTAGTATGTTTATTTCACCGTACATCGGACACAAATTAACCATGCATCGGACACTTTCCGATGCATGGGTAATCACTTCCATTTTCATGTAAAACCTAAATGACAGCTGTTTTTTACGGAAATAGAAAATAGAAACTCTAAATTTTCAGTGAAAATACAGATAATTGATATATGACGACTAGAAGTGGACTCAATTTATTTCTTTAAACTAGATGATTTTAACCCACGAGACAAAGGCGTGAGTTGCCATATTACTAGCATTGTAAAGCCTTTCTAAGGCGATGTGATGCAACTAAAATCTCTTCATATTTGTGGATCGAAATAGTCATTCAAATTTAATTAGAAGTTTAATTTTTAAATAAAAGATAAAAATGTTTCGATATCAGTAATTTTAAAGCACCGAGATCAAGGTATGATATTTTTCTGGTATAAATATCGTATGTCCGATGCATGGTGAATATTGTCCGATCCATGTTGAATTCTGACTTATTTCGAAAAAATCGGTTTTTAATGATATTTTCTCAATAAATAGGGCACGAATGTGTCAAAAATTTATAATTTAACCACGTACTACATGTTAAGTTCCATTTTGATAATATTCGGTCGGTAGCGATATCGCTAGAACTTGTTGAAGTGCAAGGGTGTCCGATGCATGGTGAATTCATCCTATATATGTTCTGAGTCTTCTCTCCATTTTTACAAATGGTTCTTTGAGTTAAATTGCACACAAATAACGTTTAAAAATCATGGAGCGATGACCCAGAGCAGAGACGTATAACAGAAGAACCGCTGACTCATTTTTGCGCCATATTATCTTCCTGTTTTCGCAGCGCCCCCACCAGGAGGCAAAGAAAGACTTCCTGTCATAACAGCTGTTGTGTTGTCTTCACAACCTTTGGGGTACATATTGCGAATATATTCTATATTTTATTATATATAGCCTGTATGTAAATAACTGTTCACATAAGGTGGATCTCTTAGATGTATTTTTCCAGCTATAACGAGAAATAAAATCAATACGTAGAATTTTTGATCATCAGATGTTGACACGCAAGTCAAGGTATCATCGATACAATCGTCTGAGATAAAATTTTGTCTTGTATAAAAGTTGCTCTCTTATAACATCATGATAATTGTAGACTCAGGCCCGTAAGAACCGATGAGCAAGGGGAAAATAATTTTGCCAGTTTACAGACACGTAGTTAAGTATCATTTTTGAAGGTGTGTGTGGGAGGATTGGTTTAGTTTTATTTGACAACATCTGAAAAATCTTGGACAAGCAAAAAAAAAAGGAAAATTGTCAGAACCCGAAAATTCTATTTCTTCGGGGTGGAGGGTGGGGGGCAGGTTTCAGTGGACATTTTCAACAGTGAAAGGTTGTGTAAAAGTGTATGTTTGGATAAGGGGAAGCCCCCCCCCCCCCTCGATACTACATGTTACATGTCAGAGTATATACGAAGCCTAAAAATTAGAAACTACAGTTATTTTAATGTGTCCCCTAAAAAAAAATATCAATTTTATCATTCTAAAAAAGTCAGACAATTTTTTTTTTCCTCAACCAAATGTTCTTATATAGGTTGGGTCCCAAAAACTGAAATTCCTTCCCATCTATGAGGCCTGAGAGTTTCTCAACATGAGACCTGATCATAGTCATCGGATGTATTATTTTATTATTGAATGGTTTTATGTAGTCTGTTATGTGATTGATTTTTTTGGTATATCTAAGAGTGAATAATCAGCATGTTAATTTTTTACATTATGTAAACATGTACTCATTAATCATTTTTATGAAAATGTGTTCTTCATATAATCTCCAGGTATGAAATCATGCACTTTCCTCAGCAACAGATACAGCTTGCCAGCAGTGGAAATACAGAATGCTCAGTTTAATGTATGATTTTTTCCTACCGCCATAAATTTAATAAGTGAGTGGCAATTTTCTTTCTTTAATGTCACAATGACTTTAAAAAATGTATCAACCTGCTACACGTAACTGTTAACATCTAGAATTTGCATCGGGATCGATGTCGAATGTTCCTTTGATTGAAGGTATGCTTTTTGCGAGGGGATGCTCCGCCTTGCGGTGCCCTTTGTTTCAGGGGTGGTTGTTTTTTTTAAACTGCCTCTGTAGTTTTTCTTAATATACTTATACATATTTATAATAGACAATTGCCCTTACCCAGGATTTACAAGTATATCTCATGGTCAAATTCTTTTATTTATTGATTTTGCATTTTCACATTTTCAGATCTGATTAATTTTACAAGATACTGAAGTTTCCTGTTGTCTTTCAAAAGACCTTGACCTGCTTTATAAGGATGTTTTAAGTGTGATCTAGAATGAATAAGTAGTTTAGTAAGCTGCGAAGCTTAAATTGTATCATGTTGCTGCATCAAACATGGCGAAACTCGAAACGCCAATGAAACAAACATTAGCTTTTATCACACTACTGTTGCGTGGTTTTTCAACAATACTGCAAAGGTGAAATGATATCTTTAACTTTTAATGGTAAAATCTGAGCTATCTCTCACTCCAGGACGTTTGTAGAGGTTATTTATGACTTCTGGGAATTTAATGATAAATATTTTTCCACATATTTTCCCACTCCTTGGACTGTAAATTCTGAGTAAAGAAATGCATACATGTATATGTGATGTACATTTTAATTTCAATGTGATGCATATAAAATGGAATTTACTGCAAGGCCTAAATGTGTGACAATAAAACTAACTTAACTCAGCCGTTGCATATTATTGTCTTTTTTGAACACCTAGTTTTTCAAGTACATGTATATACATGTACATATACCGGGTATATAAATTTACCCCACCTCTGATGATTTTTCGATGAAATCCTTGCTTCTGATTGGTTGAAGTCTGTCACGTGAAGGGGGTGTATTACTTATACCTAGTCGCTTGAAAATCAGTACATGGTTGATGCGGAGTTATAGTTCTTTTGTAACACTTCAAACAACTCGAGTTCACGAGGTTTGCGGGTGTCTGTTGATAAGTAAAAAGTTAATCAACGTAAGTAACGAGATGGAACCTTTTTCTCACTTTACTAAAAGTCTTCGAAACTGTCAGTACGTTATGAAACACTCGCAAAACAACATTACGTAACACAACGTGACGTCATAATAGGCATTGTATGAGTGATGAAACATATAGCGGAGAAAAACAATTTTACAAACCACAGACCATAAACATTTCATCGGTGGGGTAAATTCGTTACATAGTTTTGTAGTGACAGGGTACGGGATGATACCTGGTTAGTAAATTTCATACCTGGCTCGGCTTCGCCTCGCCAGGTATGAAATTTACTAACCAGGTATCATCCCGTACCCTGTCACTACAAAACTATGTAACTAATAGTACAATGTTATGTGCATACAAGTACATTTTTGTACATGGTTACGTATTTAGATTTTAATAAAAGACAAAATAACTCTACATATTCACAGTGTCTCTTTCGACCTCTCTGTGATTTTTTTTCACATTCATCAGATTGAAACTGTAGAAAGCTTTGTTACATATGAATATACTTTGTAGTAAATATAGGGTTGTAACATTCTTAAGTCGTGTCAGCTTACAGGACTGATATACATGTAAATAAAGTACTCATTAGATTTTATTTTGGCCTAATAAATGTTATGAATGCTTGAATTGATTAATATCAATGTACACTGTATATACTGAAAATTTCAATTTATTTTATTTTAATTAGAATGTAGAACTAACAGAAGGTCAGTTTTCCTGTATATAAGTACCACATAATAAGAAGTGTAAGGTGTGCAATGCATAGAGGGCCCCTAAAACCATTAGTATTACTTAAGTTGCATACACCAAGTGCACTGAGAAAGGATTTTCCTGATCACCATCACTTAAGTTGATTTTTTTCAATTGACTTATTTGGCAAAATGGCCCTTGTAAGAATGTTTAAAAATACTATAATTGATACAATCTACGAGTTGCTCGATTAGATTACAAGTCATGATCTATGCTTGTTATCAGGATGGTGTATTTTGTGTTTTTTGATACTGTGAAATTCACGAATTTTTATGGGGGCTTAATTTTAGATGTTTTCAAGGTTTGAAAATACTCACGAATTCAAATCCACCACGAAATGCAATTGTTCACATATCTTACTACTCGATAATTCTCCATCCAAGAAATCAAATCCCAACAAACCCGTATTTTTTTTTTCTTAAACCACGAAAATTTGACCTCACGAAAATAAGCGATTTTTACAGTATGTTATAAAAAAAATCAAAAATATAATAATATGTTTAATATACAGCAATATGATATTTAAAAAAAAGAGATAATTTCAGCAATTTTTTTTATTTTAATTTTAATGAATATATACAGACATATTTCTATAAAAGAAAAGCATACAGGAAATATATACATCATCCTTACACATAGCACTTATGTAGTTAACTACTAAATAAAATAATACATTCCAGGGCAAAAAACAAATGAGCTCGCCAAAAAGGTCTTCTTATCTTACACTAAAAAATACTTTTTACAGTGTATTTCTTAGTGTTGACCATTCACGGTAGATCAGTCCGTCGTGAAAGCGAATCTCGGCCGCGACTGACCCAAGTCGATAAAAATGGGTAGCAACTGTTCCTTCGCCATGCGCTCGGCACTTTGAAGTGAAAGTTGCGGGTCCTTCGGATGAGACCTTAAAAACCGAGGCCTTCTGTCACGACAGGCGTTGGCAGGATAAAGATCCCTCTCTGCTCAATGGCCGAGTAAAGGTCAAAATTTGAAGCAATTCACCTGTATATGGTGACGTCTGTATAAGAGTGAAAAATTCTCGAATGGACGTAAAACAACATACAATCAATCAATCAATCAATCTTAGTGTTGAGGTGGTAAAGAAGACAGACTGATTTTGATGGACAATTCGCAAGCCCTCGTGAACAAACGCAACTCGAGTGGGGGTTAGAAGATCGATTCCATCTATTTATTGTAGATAAATTTGTTCTCAATTCTTTGTCGTCAAAGAACTAATCCCCCTACGATTAATGCCACGAGTGAATTTTGCTTAAGATTGGAGTTGTAGCGACGTTAACTACCCATTCCAAGTTATAACGCCATACTGTTTATAGTTTCTATGCCTCCCGGTGAAGGCTCTGCCTAAATCGGAACATCATTTTCCATTCGGAATTAAAGTACCCAACTTAAAGTGAAAAGTCTAGAAGCGCCCCGAATGAGACAGCGGTCCCTCTACTATATGTCTCTGCCCAGAGATAACACTCTTTTGAAAAAAAAAAAAAACCTTACGAGGGATGATCAAAAAGTCCGCGAACTATCTCTATGATTACACAATTTGGATCAGAATGAATTTTGACACACATATAGTCATACATATGTTCTATAAATAACAGGTGTTATATAATGTGACGTCACAATGTGAAAATGATGTTCACATGTAGGCGACTTGTTAAAAAAATGTTTCACTCAGTCGTACTCGAGCAACGAATGGCTGTAAAGTTTAACTTATATCTTGGGAATTCCTTTCCAGTAGCATATGATATTTTGTGCAAGGTTTATGAAGACAAAAGACTTGCCAGAGGTTCAATCAATAATTAGATTGATTGTTTTAGTGAAGGAAGGGAGATGGTTAAAATGGTGTTTGTTTTGTAGCCAAGTGAAGGCAAGCTGAGGAAGAGATGTGTCCTTAGTAGAGCAATTTGTTATGAAAGATCGCCAAGTTATAGTTAGAAAAGTAGTTGAATATCTTAACAATAATATAATTATTAGATCCCTAAATTATTGTTTACTATAGACTTTAAACATATCAGATATGATAAAAAGAAGGCGCCAATACTATATCCATATTCGATAATCGACGTTCCTAATACAGAGAACTCGGGTTTTAATGGTCACCATGTTCATTCTGGAAAAGGATATCCTTATCCACCCATCCTATTTCCGAGATTTGGCCATTTCTGACAAATGGTCTGTTTCTGTTATAAAAAATAACTTGCATGGTAAGAAATATCAGACTCAGAAAAATCTTAATAACTCATCTAACCGTATTTCAATCATTCTTTAGCAAATCAAAACCAATATCGGAAAATTATTAGTAGTCTATACTTACAAAATTTTTAATGAACATAAAACAACAAAAGTTAAAGATATTTTGAAAATTTTAGCTTGATACCTTGATTATTTACCAAATTATCATAAAATAAAAAAGACATTATTTGATCACCCGGCGCTGTCGCCATTTAGTCTAATGACGTCACTGTTTTTCAATGTCCGCATTCTTAACCTCATACACTTATCTTGTACGAGTTTCCTTGGAGTTAAGTAAAGATTTAAAGCCGTCTTTTAAAAAAAAATACAACGTCATAAACAGCTATTTCAATGCATATAATATTGTAAATAGATCTGATAGATTTTCACTTGATTATAACAGCATATTTGCTTGTCGGACTTAAACATCTATCACACATGATCAACGTCACTTTTCGACATGACAAACTTTGAACACCCTTACTACAAATCGACATTAACTTTTACATCTCTTGTCTCTCTAATCTTTTTCGGCGTTTAAAAACAAGTACTCTGAATGCATTTTATTTTTCAGTAGCCCATATAAATATTTCCTAGGTCTATGTCAGTTTTTCCTGAGGGTGAAACTTTATAGAATGTTGGAAAAAGAAACCCACCCCCTTTCTGACGTCATTACAACCCCATAATTGTTTTTACATTTCATATAAAATTTACTATAAAATTTCACAGAACTTACAGAATGGGGTAAAAATTGCAAATTTTACGGTACAATTGTATCATACCACATGAGTGAATTAACGGGATTTTTGAATGACAAATGCTCATATCCAAAAACAAGAGGCCCAAGGGCCACATCGCTCACCTGAGCACTGTGGCTAGGAAAAAAGGAAAAATCAGTTTAGTATTGAAAAGCTTAAATGCATAAGTGGTCCCAACCTACCCTAAAAATGGAGTGGGGGGGGGGGTGGGGGGTGGTCGTCATGATTTGAACAAACTTGAATCTACACTATCTGAGGATGCTTCCGTATAAATATGACAAACCGTGGCTTTGCTGTTCTTGAGATTTTTAAAGATTTTTCCTATATATTCCTATGTAAAACTTTGATCGTCCATTGTGGCCCCACCCTACCCCCAGGGGTCATAATTTTAACAAACTTGAATCTACACCACCTGAGGATGCTTCCACATAAATATGACCAATCATAGCTTTGCTGTTCTTGAGAAGAAGATTTTTGAAGATTTTTCCTATGTACACCTATGTTAAACATTGATCGTCCAATGTGGCCCCACCCTACCCCTGGGGGTCATGATTTGAACAAACTTGAATCTACACCACCTAAGGATGCTTCCACATAAATATGACTAATCATAGCTTTTCTGTTCTTGAGAAGAAGATTTTTGAAGATTTTTCCTATATATTCCTATGTAAAACTTTGATCGTCCAATGTGGCCCCACCCTACCCCCGGGGGTCATGATTTGTACAAACTTGAATCTACACCACCTGAGGATGCTTTCAAATAAATATGACCAATCATAGCTTTGCTGTTCTTGAGAAGAAGATTTTTAAAGATTTTTCCTATATATTCCTATGTAAAACTTTGATCGTCCATTGTGGCCCCACCCTATCCCCGGGGGTCATGATTTGAACAAACTTGAATCTACACTACCTGACAATAATTCCACATGAGTTTCATCTTTCCTGGCCCACTGGTTCTTGAGAAGGAGATTTTTCAATAATGCCATTAATTTTTTGCTATTTCGTAATTATCTCCCCTTGGAGGAGGGCGTGGCCCTTCATTTGAACAAACTTGAAACCCCTTCACCCAAGGATACTTTGTGCCAAGTTTGATTGAAATTGGCCCAGTAGTTCTGGAGAAGAAGATGAAAATGTGAAAAGTTTACGACAACAACGACGCCGACGACGCCAACGCCGACGACAGACAACGGACAAATTTTGATCAGAAAAGCTCACTTGAGCCTTCAGCTCAGGTGAGCTAAAAAAGTCTTTTCTCACTTACACTTAGGTAGAAAAAACGTAATTTTCGAGGTTGCGCCGCCTGGGCAAAACATTGCTTTCAAAAACATCAATAATTTATTTAAAAAAATAAAACTAATGCTGTATAGTTTATTATATAAATAAAAGAGACGATGCTAATTAAAGGTTAAAAAATTCATGGATGTATCTACAGCAGTTTTAATTTAATACGCTAGTCCACGAACTTTCCGAACAACCCTCGTATATATATATTTTTTTACATTTCTGCTTTTTTTGAACGAGTGTGAATTGAAATTGTGTTGAATACAATATTTTCGTGTAAACTCGCGCGCATACTACATATAATATACACGAAGAAATGTACGCTTCACGACATACATACTAGACAAGTTTGTTTTATTTAAACATCAATAACATTAACAAAACTAAAGCTAAACATTCCTTAAGTAAACCCTAACTGTGGTGTCACAATATGTGCAGTGAAGGTTGGAACATATTGGGGGATGACAAAGGGCGCGCTTGATTTACTTACACCGCTTACACCGTGTACACCTTTCTTAATCAAGTGTAGGGGTGTAAACTTTTGGTGTACACTCGGTGTACACTTTTTTATACCGAATTTAGGGCATGTATTGAAAGGTGTACACTGAATCCAATATGGCGGAGAATGGTACGATTGAAAATTTAAGAAATGGTTTTATGTAATATAAAGGATAAGAAATCACATTGAAGTTGTCTTTTGTGTGTAAGTAACGACATTGAAATAATTTTTTTTTTACCATTTTATATAATTTAGTCAATTATTAACGTTTTTAATTTTTTTTCACTTTAAACAAAAAATTTTAGCCACACACTGGCGAGATGCAAAACATACATGTATACTACACGATATACACTACACCTCGTAAAATGCACTTGATTATACACCACCATCTTTCACACCGGTGTACACTGGTGTACACCAAGTTAAGCTAAATCAAGCACGCCTAAAATGTACATGTATATGAATTTTCAACCGGCGAGAATATTTGTCAATGGACGGTAATGTATTCAGTGATGGTAGATGCATATTGTCACCGACGACAATATGTACAATATGAATCGTCATAGGGAACAAATTCACACTAGATTTAAACCAAAGCGCTACTTTCAAGAAAGCCCCTCCCACTCACCCCTTGTATTAAGGGGGCTTGTTTGTCTCTGCCTCATGTTTTTACCACCAGTAAGGAGATGTATGTACAAATTTTTATGACATTTAAGAGTCAGACGACACACTCATTCACAGTTAAATTGCTTCAAAAATAAATTTTTATGCATGTTGAATCTGGAAAAGCTATAAAATTACATGTTCGAAAATGCAATAGAAAGTTGTCAATCTCCAATATCAAAAGGATTAATTGTACTGATATTGATTGAATGATTGATTGATTATTGTTAAGCCCGAGTCAGCATTTTTTCGGTCATATTTCGGCAGCACTAATACTGCAAAAAAAGTCCTTATTGAAATTAGTATAATTCAAAATTGTTCTCCATTTACATGTACATTATTGATACAAAGTCAGTTCTTTTTGGTAAAAGAGTATCCACTCATAGTCATCACAAAATCTATTTTTTCCACGAGAAGTCCTTTACAAATGAAGAACACAATGGTCATGAATTACACAATTTTGGTAAAAAGTCGAGTACAAATTACAATCATGTACTCAGTTTGAGTGGGTAGATAAACATGTGTAGAGAAGAAGATTTTATTAAAGATATAATGCATATTTTCCAACTAAGCCCCACTTCGGGGCTTGAACGCTGATCTCTGAGACTATGATTTGAACAAAGAAAGTCAATCATTGGAGTCTTAACCTTGGTCCTGTTTTACAAAAGAACTTACGACTAAGACCAAAAACTTAAGTTGTTTGTAAAATTTTGCAAAATTAATTATTCTTTTTAAAATTGCTAGCATATAAATATCTTATTCAATTTATTTTAAAAATATTAAAACCATTTTTAAATTAATGTAAAAGAGAAAGTAATGAGAAGAATCAAATTTTGGTCTTAGTCGTAAGTTCTTTTGTAAAACGAGCCCCTGGACCCAGAGGCCATGATTTTTCCAATTTTGGTATAGGGTTCATTTGCTTATCATAACCATGCTAACAATTTGACTGCATGATGTCCAGGAATAAAGAAGTTGTCGTAGATTGCATAAATTTTTGATAGATGGTTTTTTCCCGCCCCTCAGGTCTCAAGGAGACAGAAACCAAAAAAAAAAAAATCAAAATTTTTATCTCTTTTTACCATGAATGCTCTATACCGATAAATCGACGCACGATGACAACAAATAGAAAGATTAAATTAAAAAAAAAAAGTCGCAATATGCCACCTAAGTGACACAGGTAATCTAAAATTAAATATTTAAATATTTTTCAACTATAAACGATAA
Source organism: Saccostrea echinata (assembly GCF_033153115.1). Lineage (NCBI taxonomy): Eukaryota > Metazoa > Mollusca > Bivalvia > Ostreida > Ostreidae > Saccostrea > Saccostrea echinata. The sequence continues at coordinate 1,191,498 of NW_026889793.1, forward strand.
AAATATCTTTTACAGACATTTAAGAAAGTTTGGCATTGAAACATGATACACTATGAACTGTCCATTCATTCTCCGCCTTGTGCATCATCATAAGACAAGTTAAAATCAACACTTAATTTAAAAACAAAATTAAACTTAGAAACATTCACTCTTACATGAAATAACATGTAAAATATCGATCAACATAGATCAACATGTACAAGAGCATGCAAATATTAGCAATGTAACCAACTAAAAATAGAAGATACAATAATGAATATCAATTAATGGATGATTACACAGTTCCTTCTAGAAAATTAAAAATGATCTGTAAACAGTTACACTGACATAGATATAAATTACATCATCTCATGTTGAGGTGTGTTCATCCTTATAATTGTCGCTTCCTGAATCTTGTGATATGGTTCTTGCTGTAATGATTGGTGATAAGCCTCTAGAGACCCAAAGTCATCTCCGCAGATTTGTTGGCAAATTCCAAATATTTGCCAAGAAATATCCTTTAACTCAGTGGGTATATAAAACCCATTATCACAGAACAGCAGAGTCTGAAGATCCCGAAGAGATTGCCGAGATCGGATTACGTCACCTAGTCTGTGATAACTTAGTATTAACAACATGTGTAACAGTATTAGGGGTGGGATAAGTAATTTAAGCATGCCATTCTTCTTACTTATTTCCTGCTCTAATTCCAGTTCATCAACGTAAGTGAACTCCCATTGTAACCTAATACATGCTGTTCGAGTTCTTAATTTGTTACCCAAAGACATCCCAAACAAGTAGTGTCTGTACACATCTACATTTACTTCACCAGTATGTATATTATATGGCAATGGTATTCTACTCTGTGCTGTATGTAAAACATTGATTGAATGTTCATATCTACGTGTTCTGTACAAGTACATAGCAAGATACAGAATGTCTGATACGAAACCAAATGAACATGACAGTTTTAGCAATACATATACTTTAGTAGCTGCTTTGTAATACACCTTATTACAATTTTTATTGGGATATAAACCTTCCTGTATCAAGTTGGTAGAGTCCCGTAACAAATTTGATGTCATCCTTTGTAATACAGCTATCTTATATTGTGTCAACCTTCCCCTCATAGCACTCTCTATTTGTTTCATGAAAACGTAGAACTCCTCAATATAAAAAATACACCCGTTCAAGTTCAATTCTGTAAAAAAGCTATAATCTAACGCAGTGCTAGATATGATACTGTTTTCCTCTGTACAGACTGTCAATGCTCTGTTTAATATGGCGTAACTGAGGAAAGGTCTCAAGGTTTGACTTAATAGCAGACATGATATCCCTTTACAATACAAATCATATAACTTACTGAACAGTGAAGTTTGGACAAACCCGATGACTTTCAGTCGAAACATATTGTTCTGAGGAATAAAAAAGTTGGGACATTCTCCAATATGTACCCAGTGTATCAAAAGTTTAAAGCATTCCCAGAAACAAGGCAACAAGTTATCTGGTGTCCAAGTCAAAAACTTCTTATTCTGAATTACCCAAAGTAGATTTGTTTTTATGAAATATGAAGAAAGAACTGGTGTAACGTTCTGAAAATTAATTACCTCTTTAAGAAAGATTTTAAAGAGACCATAACATAAAAACTGACAGTGATTCATTGAATAAACAATTTTTTGTTCTGCTTGCGAGAATGAGATTCTCCATTCTTCTCCATTTTCAGGTGTGCTACCGATGGGAACAACATGGAATCCTCCGCTTAATATATCTAACACAATATTTTCAGATGGCCAATCTTGTTGTCGACATCGCTGTATCCATGGTATAGCGCCTGTCGGCCATTGCTGTGACTGCAAACAGTATGCATTGTCTATTTCTGTTTCGTCTTGTAGTATTATTGTAGAACAAGGACCATGAGGCCAAGGAGAGGTGGTCATGATAGAGATGATAGGGTTGTACTTCGTTAATCGCAAATGGTTCTCGCGAAATAAGACACTAGATATAAAAACTTCGTTATTGCTCATTATACAGGAGGATCTGATTAGTGGATCTGTTGATGGAGTCATAAGATTAAGCCTGGTAAATCCTGGTGATAAGTCGTCACAATCCATCAGAATCACGGTGTGTTGTGGGATACGGTAGAAATTGATCTGTGAGAGATCACATATAACCTTGTGGTCAGGATACCAATACATGACATCTAAATCTGAATCAGGTAGTCTGAATCCCTCACGCCTACTCCCACTATTCATTTTGTCCAATCCCCGCATGATGCACACAGGTTTACACACCATCTCCTTAGTGTCCATCACTTCCCTCCTAAATCTCACTTCTGTTAGACTCCCTACTTTACGACACAGTCCTACGTAAATCGCTTCTGACAGTCGAGGTATGTGATGCATTCCGATGTATCATAAGTTAGTTAAATAGCAGAAATCTGAAACACAAACAGTCCTTTATCTCTAGTTTACATTTTAATACGTATCAATTGTATCAATGTTTAGGGACTATTGTAGAAGGTATTTCAATTAGTTGAATAGCAGAAATCTGAAACGCAAACATTCTTTTATCTCAGGTTTACTTGTTAATGCGTGTTAAATAAAATATCAATTTTTACTGAATATTTTTAAAGGTTTTTTTCATTAATTTAGGCCACCATAAGTAATAAATGTCAATCGTAGAAGGACTTCTTATGATAAACATACACATTATATACTTATACTTCTTCCCAGACATTATTAAAATCGTTTTCTATAAATAAATTCCGTAGCCATTGCTGTTCTTCAAGAGTAATATCCTTTTGACGGCAGTTACGTAATAAACAGTATATAACATCGGATTCAAATAGCCAAGGATGATTTCCTTAAAGACATCCTCAACGTAATAAAGCGTATATATTCCACTTTCAAATAGCCAAAGGTGTTTGATTGTAGACCGGCCAGAGATTTTGCATAAAGTCTTACTATTAAATAACGTTTAAAAATTATTAAAAAAAAAACCTAGATGCGATCTCGTTGCGAGCAACGAGTGGGTCTTCCGTCCGATTTTCGATAAGAAGAGATAAGAATTTGACTGAGATTTTCGTTAAAAAATAGTTATATATATAAATTGTTAAGACAAACAAATTTCCTTCAGTAATGTGTAACAAAATATTTATCATTAAAAAGTTATAGATTAAACACTTCCGGCCCGTTTTGGCCCCTGATATGTGTGGTCAGCCCCTTTTTCTTGATATCATCTTAAAGCTCTCATGATTTTTAACTCTTTCTGTTCAACAACTTTTCAGAAATTCTTTTTCGTTTCCGAGATATATGCAAAAGAAATATTAAGGGCCGGCCCTAAATGGTGACGTCTAGAAAAAAAATTGAATGATCGCATATTATTAAGAATATTATTTTGAACGTCTTTTGCTAAAATATTATCAAAATATTATCAAAATATTCTTCCTTTTCAAGATTTATTGCGCCGAAGATGATACAATCTGACCCCTAATTACCCCTTATTGCATAAGATATGATGTAAACACCATGTTATATCGTTAAAGAGTGTGAAGATAAACTATTTCGCTTCAGTAATATATTACAAAATATTGATCATTAAATAGTTATTGATGAAAGAATTTCGGCCCCTCTCAGCCCCTATTTTGAGGAGCCAGCCCCTTTGTCTTCATACCACTTTAAAGCTCTTATGATTTTGAACACTTTTTGTTCAACAACTATTCAGAAATTCTTTTTCGTTTCCGGGCTATATGCAAAAGATATATTTAGGGGCCAGCCCTACAACTCAGTAATGGGGATTTTTAGCAAAAATTGAAAGGTTAAATATTGTTTAAAACATTATTTTGAACATCTTTTATTCAATATTGCTTATCAAAATATTTCCCGCTTTCGAGATATAGAGTGCCAAAGATTTGGCATTCTGGCCCCTTATGTCCCCTAATTATGTAACATATGACATACATATTATAATGTATACATGTAGTTGTAAATTGTTAAGATAAACATTTTTGCTTCGGTAATGTATACCAAAATATTGATCGTTAAAGAGTTATTGATTTAATACTTTTGGCCCCTCTCGGCCCCTTATATGATAATTCAGCCCTTTTTTCTTGATATCATATTAAAGATCTTGTCATTCTGCACAAATATTGTTCAGTATGTTTTTACAAAATAATTATACTTTAAAAGATATGATACAAAATGTCTCAAAAATTCACTCATGATTCGTGTCCTAAATTTCGACCCCTACCGAGCTTCCGTACTAGGCACTTCCGGAAAATATCTAAACCCAGGTGCAAAATGGCAACATGTCCTCTATTATCACTGAAAATTTCAGCGCTCTACCTTAAGCCGTTTTTGAGTTCCATCGCAGACAAGGAGGTCCTCTGAATTTTGATAAAAGGGCGATAACTTTCGACCGGAAGTAAATATCCCTTAACAGACTTGCCGGAATTAACTTCAGATGTCAACGCATCTTCTTTGAAAATTTGAATAAAATCGAACGAGCCATCTCTGAGAAAATCTTCTGCACAAATTTTGTAAGAAGAAAAAAGAATAATAAGAACTAGATGCGATCTCGTTGCGAGCAACGAGTGGGTCTTCCGTCCGATTTTTGATAAGATGAGATATGTATTTAACTGAGATTTTCGTTCATAAATATATAAATAGTCAAAACGTACAATTTGCTTCAGTTATGTGTAACGAAATTTTGATCATTAAAGAGTTATGAATAAAAGGTTTTTGTCCCCTCTTCTGGCACCTAAAAACGTAATATTTAATGAAGATTTTAAAATATATATAGTAGCAGTTCGTGAAGATGAACATTACTGTTAAAGAGTTACAGATAAAAGACTTTTGGCCCCTCTGAGCCGCTAGAACATCATTCTAAACAACTTTTGTTCAATATTGCTTTTCAAAATGTTTCCCCTTTTCGAGATATAAATCGTCAAAGATTAAGCATTCTGGACCCTTATGGCCCCTAATTACGTAATATTTGAAGAAAACTTTAAGATATATAGTTGTAGATTGTGAAGATGAACATTTTTGCTTCAATAATTAATATCAAAATATTTAACGTTAAAGAGTTATAGATAAAAGACTTTTGGCCCCTCTAAGCCCCTTTTTTGAGGGGTCAGCCTCTTTCTCTTAATATCACATGAAAGGTCTTGTAATTCTGAAGACTTTTTTTTCAACAACTATTCAGAAGTTTCGTTTCGTTTTCGAGATATGTAGACTTGAAATATTTAGGGGCCGTCCCTTTAAGTCCTTATAAGGGCTGTTTAGGAAAAATTCAAAGGATGCATATTGTTGAGACCATCATTCTAAACAACTTTTGTTCAATATTGCTTTTCAAAATGTTTCCCCTTTTCGAGATATAAAGCGTCAAAGATTAAGCATTCTGGCCCCTTATGGCACCTAATTACGTAATATTTGAGGAAAATATTCAGATATATAGTTGCAGATTGTGAAGATGAACATTATTGCTACAATAATTAATATCGAAATATTTAACGTTAAGGAGTTATAGATGAAAGACTTTTGGCCCATCTGAGCCCCTAATTTCAGGGGTCAGCCCCTTTTTCTTGATATCACTTGAAAGGTCTTGTAATTCTGAAGACTTTTTGTTCAACAACTATTCAGAAGTTTCGTTTCGTTTTCGAGATATGTAGACTTGAAATATTTAGGGGCCGTCCCTTTAAGTCCTTATAGGGGCTGTTTAGGAAAAATTCAAAGGATGCACGTTGTTGAGACCATCATTCTAAACAACTTTTGTTCAATATTGCTTTTCAAAATGTTTCCCCTTTTCGAGATATAAAGCGTCAAAGATTTAGCATTCTGGCCACTTGTGGCCCCTAATTATGTGCCATGCGACGTAAAAATCATAATATATAGTTGTAAATTGTTAAGATAAACATTTTTGCTTCAGTAATGTATACCAAAATATTGATCGTTAAAGAGTTATTGACTTTATACTTTTGGCCCTTCTCGGCCCCTAATATGACAAGTCAGCCCTTTTTTCTTGATATCATATTAAAGATCTTATCATTCTGCACAAACATTGTTCAGTATGTTTTTAAAAAATAATTATACTTTAAAAGATATGATACAAAATGTCTCAAAAATTCACTCATGATTCGTGTCCGAAATTTCGACCCCTACCGAGCTTCCATACTAGGCATTTCCGGAAAAAATCCAAACCCAGGTGCAAAATGGCAACATGTCCTCTATCATCACTGAAAATTTCAGCGCTCTAGCTTAAGCCGTTTTTGAGTTCCATCGCAGACAAGGAGGTCCTCTGAATTTTGATAAAAGGGCGATAACTCCGGACCGGAAGTGAATTTCTAAAAATTGTTTAGCCGGAATTAACTTCAGATAACCTAGCAACAATCCTGAAAATCTGAAGCAAATCCATCGATCCATCTCCGAGAAATCGTCTGCACAAAATTTGTGCAGAAAAAAAGAATAATAATAATAACTAGATGAGATCTCGTTGCGAGCAACGAGTGGGTCTTCCGTCCGATTTTTGATAAGATGAGATAAGAATTTGACTGAGATTTTCGTTCAAATATAATGATATAAATAAATTGTTAAGACGAACAATTTTGCTTTAATAATGTTTTACAAAATATTGATCAATAAAGGAATATAGATTAAAGACTTTCGCCCCTTCTTGGCCCCTAATTTAAGAGGTCAGCCCCTTTTTCTTGATATCATTTTAAAGCTCTCATGATTTTGAACACTTTTTGTTCAACAACTATTCAGAAATTCTTTTTTGTTTTCGGGATATATGCAAAAGAAATATTAAAGGCCGGCCCTTCAAGTCCTAAATGGGGACGTTAGCAAAAATTGAAAGAGTGCATATTGTTCAGAATATTATTTTGATCGTCTTTTGTTCAATACTGTTTATCAAAATATTCTTCCTTTTCGAGATATATTGCGCCATAGATTACGCAATCTGGCCCCCTTAAGACCCCTTACTGCGTAATATATGATATCAACATCATGTTATTTAGATAAAGTGTGTGAAGATGTACTATTTCGCTTCAGTAATATATTACACAATATTTATCATTAAAGAGTTATTGATTGTATACTTTCGGCCCCTCTCAGCCCCTTATTTAATGGGTCAGACCCTTTTCCTTGATATCACCTTAAAGCTCTCATGATTTTGAACACTTTTCGTTCAAGAATTATTCAAAATTCTTTTTCGTTTCCGAGATATATCCGAAGGATATATTTAGGGGCCGGCCATTCAATTCCTCAATGGGGACGTTAAGCAGAATATGAAAGGTTGCATATTGTTTAGAACATTATTTTGAACATCTTTTGTTCAATATTGCTTATCAAAAAAATTCCCTCTTTTGAGATATAAAGCATCAAAGATTTAGAATTCTGGCCCCTTATGGCCCTTAATTATGTATTATATGATGTGAATATCATAATATATAGTTGTAAATTGTTGAGATGAACATTTTTGCTTCAGTAATGCATTACAAAATATTGATCGTTAAAGAGTTATTGTTCAAAGACTTTCATCCCCTCTCAGGCCCTATTTTGAGGGGCCAGCCCCTTTTTCTTCATATCACTTTAAAGCTCTCATGATTTTGAACACTTTTTGTTCAACAACTACTCAGAAATTCTTTTTCGTTTCTGAGATATTTGCAAAAGAAGTATTTAGGGGCCGGCCCTTCAACTCCTTAATGGGGACGTTTAGCAAAAAATGAAAGGCTGCATATTGTTTAGAACATTATTTTGAAGATCTTTTGTTCAATATTGCTTATTAAAATATTTCCAATTTTTAAGATATAGAGCGTCAAAGATTTAGCATTCTGGCCCCTTATGGCCCCTAATTATGTAACATATGATGTGAATATCATAATATATAGTTGTAAATTGTTGAGATAATCATTTTTGCTTCAGTAATGCATTACAAAATATTGATCGTTAAAGAGTTATTGAATAAAAAGTTTCGGCCCCTCTCAGCCCCTATTTTGAGGGGCCAGCCCCTTTTTCTTCATACTACTTTAAAACTCTCATGATTTTGAACACTTTTTGTTCAACAACTATTCAGAAATTCTTTTTCGTTTCCGAGATATTTTCAAAAGAAGTATTTAGGGGCCGGCCCTTCAACTCCTTAATAGGGACGCTTAGCTAAAAGTGAAAGGCTGCATATTGTTTAGAACATTATTTTGAACATCTTTTGTTCAGTATTGCTTATCAAAATATTTCCCATTTTCAAGATATAAAGCGTCAAAGATTCAGCATTCTGGCCCCTCTTGGCCCTTAATTATGTAACATATGACGTAAATATCATAATCTATAGTTGTGGATTGTTAAGATAAACATTTTTGCTTCAGTAATGTATAACAAAATATTGATCGCTAAAGAGTTAAGGATTTCAGACTTTTGGACCCTGTTGACCCTTAATGTGATAAGACAGCCCTTTTTTCTTGTTATCATATAAGAGACCTTGTGATTCTACACAATTTTTGTTATATATGTTATAAGAAAATATTCATAGTTTTGAAGATACGATAAAAAATGTCTTGAAAATTCACTCTTGTTTCGTGTCCTAAATTTCGACCCCTACCGAGCTTCCATACTAGGCACTTCCGGAAAATATTCAAACCCAGGTGCAAAATGGCAAGATGTCCTCTTTCATCGCTGAAAATTTCAGCACTCTAGCTTAAGCCGTTTTTGAGTTCCATTGCAGACATGGAAGTCCTCTAAATTTCGATAAAAGGGCGATAACTTCCGACCGGAAGTGAATTTCTCTATATTGAAATGCGGGTACAAACTTCAGATGGTAACACATAAACTCTGAAAATTTGAAGCAAATCGATCGAGCCATCTCCGAGAAATCTTCTGCACAAAATCGGTAAGGAAAAAAAAGAATAATAATAATAATAATAAAAGTGAAAAAGAAACCGAAGAATAATAGAAGGGTCTTCCGCTGAAGACGGAAGACCCTAACTAGATGCGATCTCGTTGCGAGCAACGAGTGGGTCTTCCGTCCGATTTTTGATAAGATGAGATAGGAATTTGACTGAGATTTTCTTTCATAAATATATAAATAGTGAAAACGTACAATTTGCTTCAGCTATGATTAACAAAATTTTGATCATTATGGCACCAAAAAACACAATATTTGATGATGATTTTAAAATGTTTATAGTAGCAGATCGTGAAGATGAACATTACTGTAAAAGGGTTATAGATGAAAGACTTTTAGCCCCTTTGAGCCCCTAATTCGAGGTGTCTTGATATCACATGAAAGGTCTTGTAATTCTGAAGACTTTTTCTTCATCAACTATTCAGAAGTTTCATTTCGTTTTCGAGATATGTAGACTTGAAATATTTAGGGGCCGTCCCTTTAAGTCCTTATAGGGGCTGTTTAGGAAAAATTCAAAGGATGCACATTGTTCAGATCATCATTCTAAACAACCTTTGTTCAATATTGCTTTTCAAAATGATTCCCCTTTTCGAGATATAAAGCGTCAAAGAGTAAGCATTCTGGCCCCTTATGGCCCCTAATGACGTAATATTTGAAGACAATTTTAAGATTTATAGTTGCAGATTGTGAAGATGAACATTTTTGCTTCAATAATTCATATCAAAATATTTAACGTTAAAGAGTTATAGATGAAAGACTTTTGGCCCCTCTGAGCCCATAATTTGAGGGGTCAGCCCCTTTTTCTTGATATCACTTGAAAGGTCTTGTAATTCTGAAGACTTTTTGTTCAACAACTAGTCAGAAGTTTCGTTTCGTTTTCGAGATATGTAGACTTGAAATATTTAGGGGCCGTCCCTATAAGTCCTTATAGGGGCTGTTAAGGAAAAATTCAAAGGATGCACATTGTTCAGATCATCATTCTAAACAACCTTTGTTCAATATTGCTTTTCAAAATGATTCCCCTTTTCGAGATATTAAGCGTCAAAGATTAAGCATTCTGGCCCCTTATGGCCCCTTATTACGTAATATTTGAAGAAAATTTTAAGATATATAGTTGCAGATTGTAAAGATGAACATTTTTGCTTCAATATTTAATATCGAAATATTTAACGTTAAGGAGTTATAGATGAAAGACTTTTGGCCCCTCTGAGCCCCTAATTTGAGGGGTCAGCGCCTTTTTCTTGATATCACTTGAAAGGTCTTATAATTCTGAAGACTTTTTGTTAATCAACTATTCAGAAGTTTCGTTTCGTTTTCGAGATATGTAGACTTGAAATATTTAGGGGCCGTCCCTTAATTCCTTATAGGGGCTGTTTAGGAAAAATTCAAAGGATGCACAATGTTCAAATCATCATTCTAAACAACTTTTGTTCAATATTGCTTTTCAAAATGTTTCCCCTTTTCGAGATATAAAGCGTCAAAGAGTAAGCATTCTGGCCCCTTATGGCCCCTAATGACGTAATATTTGAGGAAAATTTTAAGATATATAGTTGCAGATTGTGAAGATGAACATTTTTGCTTCAATAATTCATATCAAAATATTTAACGTTAAAGAGTTATAGATGAAAGACTTTTGGCCCCTCTGAGCCCATAATTTGAGGGGTCAGCCCCTTTCTCTTGATATCACTTGAAAGGTCTTGTAATTCTGAAGACTTTTTGTTCAACAACTAGTCAGAAGTTTCGTTTCGTTTTCGAGATATGTAGACTTGAAATATTTAGGGGCCGTCCCTTTAAGTCCTTATAGGGGCTGTTAAGGAAAAATTCAAAGGATGCACATTGTTCAGATCATCATTCTAAACAACTTTTGTTCAATATTGCTTTTCAAAATGTTTCTCCTTTTCGAGATATAAAGCGTCTAAGATTAAGCATTCTGGCCCCTTGTGGCCCTTTTTTATGTAACATATGACGTAAAAATCATAATATATAGTTGCAGTTTGTTAAGATAAACATTTTTGCTTCAGTAATGTATACAAAAATATTGCTTGATTAAGAGTTATCGATTAAAGACTTTGGTCCCCTATCAGCCCCTAATGTGATGAGTCAGCCCTTTTTTCTTGATATCATGTTACAGATTTCTTTATTCTGCACAAATATTATTCAATATGTTTTAACAAAATAATTATACTTTAAAAGATATGATACAAAATGTCTCAAAAATTCACTCATGATTCGTGTCCGAAATTTCGACCCCTACCGAGCTTCCGTACTAGGCACTTCCGGAAAATATCTAAACCCAGGTGCAATATGGCAACATGTCCTCTATCATCAATGAAAATTTCAGCGCTCTAGCTAAAGCCGTTTTTGAGTTCCATCGCAGACAACGAGGTCCTCTGAATTTTAATAAAAGGGCGATAACTTCCGACCGGAAGTATATATCCCTTAACGGAATTGCCGGAATTAACTTCAGATATCAACGCATCTACCATGAAAATTTGAATTAAATCGAACGAGCCATCTCCGAGAAATCGTCTGCACAAATTTTGTAAGAAGAAAAAAGAATAAAAATAATAATAACTAGATGCGATCTCGTTGCGAGCAACGAGTGGGTCTTCCGTCCGATTTTTGATAAGATGAGATACGAATTTGACTCAGATTTTTGTTCATAAATATATAAATAGTGAAAACGCACAATTTGCTTCAGTTATGTTTAACAAAATTTTGATCATTATGGCACCAAAAAACGCAATATTTGATGAAGATTTTAACATATTTATAGTAGCAGATCGTGATGATGAACATTACTGTAAAAGGGTTATAGATGAAAGACTTTTAGCCCCTTTGAGCCCCTAATTCGAGGGGTCTTGATATCACATGAAAAGTCTTGTAATTCTGAAGACTTTTTGTTCAACAACTATTCAGTTTTCGAGATATGCAGACTTGAAATATTTAGGGGCCGTCCCTTTAAGTCCTTATAGGGGCTGTTTAGGAAAAATTCAAAGGATGCACATTGTTCAGATCATCGTTCTAAACAACTTTTGTTCAATATTCCTTTTCAAAATGTTTCCCCTTTTCGAGATATAAAGCGTCAAAGATTAAGCATTCTGGCCTCTTATGGCCCCTAATTACGTAATATTTGAAGAAAATTTTAAGATATATAGTTGCAGATTGTGAAGATGAACATTTTTGCTTCAATAATTAATATCAAAATATTTAACGTTAAAGAATTATAGATGAAAGACTTTTGGCCCCTCTGAGCCCCTAATTTGAGGGGTCAGCCCCTTTTTCTTGATATCACTTGAAAGGTCTTATAATTCTGAAGACTTTTTGTTCAACAACTATTCAGAAGTTTCGTTTCCATTTCGAGATATGTAGACTTGAAATATTTAGGGGCCGTCCCTTTAAGTCCTTATAGGGGCTGTTAAGGAAAAATTCAAAGGATGCACATTGTTCAGATCATCATTCTAAACAACTTTTGTTCAATATTGCTTTTCAAAATGTTTCCCCTTTTCGAGATATAAAGCTTCAAAGATTAAGCATTCTGGCCCCTTGTGGCCCTTATTTATGTAACATATGACGTAAAAATCATAATATATAGTTGTAGTTTATTAAGATAAATAATTTTGCTTCAGTAATATATACAAAAATATTGCTTGTTTAAGAGTTATCGATTAAAGACTTTCGGCCCCTATCAGCTCCTAATGTGATGAGTCAGCCCTTTTTTCTTGATATCATGTTACAGATCTTGCCATTCTGCACAAATATTGTTCAATATGTTTTAACAAAATAATTATACTTTAAAAGATATGATACAAAATGTCTCAAAAATTCACTCATGATTCGTGTCCTAAATTTCGACCCCTACCGAGCTTCCATACTAGGCACTTCCGGAAAATATCTAAACCCAGGTGCAATGTGGCAACATGTCCTCTATCATCACTGAAAATTTCAGCGCTCTAGCTTAAGCCGTTTTTGACTTCCATCCCAGACAAGGAGGTCCTCTGAATTTTAATAAAAGGGCGATAACTTCCGACCGGAAGTGATTTTTCAAATTTTGAAATGCCGGTACAAACTTCAGATGATAAGACATAAACTCTGAAAATTTGAAGTAAATCGATCAATTCATCTTCGAGAAATCTTCTGCACAAAATCGGTAAGGAGAAAAAAAAGAAGAATAACTAGATGAGATCTCGTTGCGAGCAACGAGTGGGTCTTCCGTCCGATTTTTGATAAGATGTGATAAGAATTTGACTGAGATTTTCGTTCAAATATAATGATATAAATAAATTGTTAAGACGAACAATTTTGCTTTAATAATGTTGAACAAAATACTGATCATTAAAGGGTTATAGATTAAAGACTTTCGGCCCTTCTTGGCCCCTAATGTGAGAGGTCAGCCCCTTTTTCTTGATATCATCTTAAAGCTCTCATGATTTTGAACACTTTTTGTTCAACAACTATTCAGAAATTCTTTCTTTGTTTTCGGGATATATGCAAAAGAAATATTAAGGGTCGGCCCTTCAAGTCCTAAATGGAGATGTCTACCAAAAATTGAAAGAGTGCATATTGTTCAGAATATTATTTTGAACGTCTTTTGTTCAATACTGTTTATCAAAATATTCTTCCTTTTCAAGACATGTTGCGCCAAAAATTATGCAATTTGGCCCCCTAAAGACCCCTTATTTCGTAACATATGATATCAACATCATGTTATTTAGATAAAGTGTGTGAAGATGAACTATTTCGCTCCAGTAATATATTACAAAATATTGATCATTAAAGAGTTATTGATTGTATACTTTCGGCCCCTCTCAGCCCCTTATCTAATAGGTCAGACATTTTTCCTTGATATCACCTTAAAGATCTCATGATTTTGAACACTTTTTGTTCAACAACTACTCAGAAATTTTTCTTCGTTTCGGAGAAATTTGCAAAGGAAGTATTTAAGGGCTGGCCCTTCAACTCCTTAATGGGGAAGTTTAGCAAAAATTGAAAGGTTGCATCTTGTTTAAAATATTATTTTGAACATCTTTTGTTCAGTATTGCTTATCAAAATATTTCCCACTTTTGAGATATAAGGCGTCAAAGATTTAGCATTCTGGCCCCTTATGGCCCCTAATTATGTAACACATGACGTGAATATCATAATATATAGTTGTAAATTGTTGAGCTGAACATTTTTGCTTCAGTAATGTATTACAAAATATTGACCGTTAAAGTGTTATTGATCAAAGACTTTCGGCCCCTCTCGGCACCTATTTTGAGGGGCCAGCCCATTTTTCTTCATATCACTTTAAATCTCTCATGATTTTGAACTCTTTTTGTTCAACAACTATTCAGAAATTCTTTTTCGTTTCCGAGCTATATGCAAAAGATATATTTAGGGGCTGGCCCTTCAACTCCTTAATGGGGAAGTTTAGCAAAAATTGAAAGGTTGCATATTGTTTAGAACATTATTTTGAACATCTTTTGTTCAATATTGCTTATCAAAATATTTTCCACTTTTGAGATATAAGGCGTCAAAGATTTAGCATTCTGGCCCCTTATGGCCCCTAATTATGTAACATATGACGTGAATATCATAATATATAGTTGTAAATTGTTGAGCTGAACATTTTTGCTTCAGTAATGTATTACAAAATATTGATCGTTAAAGTGTTATTGATCAAAGACTTTCGGCCCCTCTCGGCCCCTATTTTGAGGGGCCAGCCCTTTTTTCTTCATATCACTTTAAAGCTCTCATGATTTTGAACACATTTTGTTCAACAACTATTCAGAAATTCTTTTTCGTTTCCGAGCTATATGCAAAAGATATATTTAGGGGCCAGCCCTTCAACTCCTTAATGGGGAAGTTTAGCAAAAATTGAAAGGTTGCATATTGTTTAGAACATTATTTTGAACATCTTTTATTCAATATTGCTTATCAAAATATTTCCCACTTTCGAAATATAGAGTGCCAAAGATTTGGCATTCTGGCCCTTTATGGCCCTTAATTATGTAACATAGGATGTATATATCATAAAATATGGTTGTAAATTGTTAAGATAAACATTTTTGCTTCAGTAATGTATACCAAAATATTGATCGTTAAAGAGTTATTGATTTAATACTTTTGGCCCCTCTCGGCCCCTAGCATGACAAGTCAGCCCTTTTTTCTTGATATCATATTAAAGATCTTGTCATTCTGCACAAATATCGTTCAGTATGTTTTTACAAAATAATTATACTTAAAAGATATGATACAAAATGTCTCAAAAATTCACTCACGATTCGTGTCCTAAATGTTGACCCCTAGCGAGCTTCCATACTAGGCACTTCCGGAAAATATCCAAACCCAGGTGCAAAATGACAACATGTCCTCTATCATCACTGAAAATTTCAGCGCTCTAGCTTAAGCCGTTTTTGAGTTCCATCGCAGACAAGTAGGTCCTCTGAATTTTAATAAAAGGGCGATAACTCTCGACCGGAAGTAAATTTCGGAAAACTGTTTGGCCGGAATTAACTTCAGATAACCTGGCAACAATCCTGAAAATCTTAAGCAAATCCATCAATCCATCTCTGAGAAATCGTCTGCACAAAATTTGTGCAGAAAAAAAGAATAATAATAATAACTAGATGAGATCTCGTTGCGAGCAACGAGTGGGTCTTCCGTCCGATTTTTGATAAGATGAGATAAGAGTTTGAATGAGATTTTCTTTTAAATATAATGATATAAATAAATTGTTAAGACGAACAATTTTGCTTTAATAATGTTTAACAAAATATTGGTCATTAAAGGGTTATAGATTAAAGATTTTCGGCCCTTCTTGGCCCCTAATGTGAGAGGTCAGCCCCTTTTTCTTGATAACATCTTAAAGCTCTCATGATTTTGAACACTTTTTGTTCAACAACTATTCAGAAATTCTTTTTTGTTTTCGGGATATATGCAAAAGAAATATTAAGGGCCGGCCCTTCAAGTCCTAAATGGGGACATCTAGCAAAAATTCAAAGAGTGCATATTGTTCAGATTATTATTTTGAACGTCTTTTGTTCAATACTGTTTATCAAAATATGCTTCCTTTTCGAGACATATTGCACCAAAGATTGTGCAATCTGGCCCCCTAAAGACCCCTTGTTGCGCAACATATGATATCAACATCATGTTATTTAGACAAAGTGTGTGAAGAAGAACTATTTCGCTTCAGTAATATATTACAAATTATATTGATCATTAAAGAGTTATTGATTGTGTACTTTCGGCCCCTCTCGGTCCCTTATTTAAGGGTCAGACCCTTTTCCTTGATATTACCATAAAGCTCCCATGATTTTTTTTTACACTTTTTGTTCAACAACTAGTCAGAAATTCTTTTTCGTTTCTGCGATATTCGCAAAAGAAGTATTTAGGGGCCGGCCCTTCAACTCCTTAATGGGGACGTTTAGCAAAAAATGAAAGGTTGCATCTTGTATAAAGCATTATTTTGGACATCTTTTGCTCAATATTGCTTTTCAAAATATTTCCCACTTTTGAGATATAAAGCGTCAAAGATTTAGCATTCTGGCCCCTTATGGCCCTTAATTATGTAACATATGATGTGAATATCATAATATATAGTTGTAAATTGTTGAGATAAACATTTTTGCTTCAGTAATGCATTACAAAATATTGATCGTTAAAGAGTTATTGTTCAAAGACTTTCAGCCCCTCTCAGCCCCTATTGTGAGGGTCCAGCCCCTTTTTCTTCATATCTCTTTAAAGCTCTTATGATTTTGAACACTTTTTGTTCAACAACTATTCAGAAATTCTTTTTCGTTTCTGAGATATTTGCAAAAGAAGTATTTAGGGGCCGGCCCTTCAACTCCTTTATGGGGACGTTTAGCAAAAAATGAAAGGTTGCATCTTGTTTAGAACATTATTTTGGACATCTTTTGTTCAATATTGCTTATCAAAATATTTCCCTCTTTTGAGATATAAAGCGTCAAAGATTTAGCATTCTGGCCCCTTATGGCCCTTAATTATGTAACATATGATGTGAATATCATAATATATAGTTGTAAATTGTTGAGATAAACATTTTTGCTTCAGTAATCCATTTCAAAATATTGATCGTTAAAGAGTTATTGATTAAAGACTTTTGGCCCTTCTCAGCCCCTAATGTCATGAGTCAGCCCTTTTTCTTTGATATCATATAAAAGATCTTGTTATTCTACACAATTTCTGTTCAATATGGTTTAACAAAATACTCATAGTTAAAAGTTATCGTAAGAAATGTCTCTAAAATTCACTCATGTTTCGTGTCCTAAATTTTGACCCCTACCGAGCTTCCATACTAGGCACTTCCGGAAGATTTGAAAACACAGGTGATCAATGGCAACATGTCCTCTATCATCGCTGAAAATTTCAGCACTCTAGCTTTAATCGTTTTTGAGTTCCATCGCAGACAAGGAGGTCCTCTGAATTTTGATTAAAGGGCGATAACTTCCGACCGGAAGTGAATTTCAAAAAAATAAAAAAAACGTATAAGGTTCAGACAAAGATACATCTTCCCTGAAATTTTCAAGTAAATCGATCGAGCCAACTCCGAGAAATCTTCTGCACAAAAATTGTAAAGAAAAAAAAAGAATAATAATAATAATAAAAGTGAAAAAGAAACAATAGAATAATAGAAGGGTCTTCCGTTGGAGACGGAAGACCCTAATAATAAAAGTGAAAAAGAAACAATAGAATAATAGAAGGGTCTTCCGTTGGAGACGGAAGACCCTAATAATAATAATAAAAGTGAAAAAGAAACAATAGAATAATAGAAGGGTCTTCCGTTGGAGACGGAAGACCCTAACGAGATATAAAGCGTCAAAGATTAAGAATTCTGGCCCCTTGTGGCCCCTAATTATGTAATATTTGATGAAAATTTTAAGATATATAGTTGCAGATTGTGAAGATGAACATTTTTGCTTCAATAATTAATATCAAAATGTTTAACGTTAAGGAATTATAGATGAAAGACTTTTGGCCCCTCTGAGCCCCTAATTCGAGATTTCAGCCCCTTTTTCTTGATATCACACGAAAGGTCTTGTAATTCAGTAGACTTTTTGTTCAACAAGTATTTAGAAGTTTTGTTTCGTTTTCGAGATATATGGACTTGAAATATTAAGGGGCCGTCCCTTAAACTCCTTATAGGGGCTGTTTAGGAAAAATTCAAAGGATGCACGTTGTTGAGACCATCATTCTAAACAAATTTTGTTCAATATTGCTTTTCAAAATGTTTCCCCTTTTCGAGATATAAAGCTTCAAAGATTTAGCATTCTGGCCCCTTGTGGCCCCTAATTATGTGGCATACGACATAAAAATCATAATATATAGTTGTAAATTGTTAAGATAAATATTTTTGCTTCAGTAATGTATACCAAAATAATGCTTGTTTAAGAGTTATCGATTAAAGACTTTTGGCCCCTATCGGCCCCTAATGTGTTGAGTCAGCGCTTTTTTCTTGATATCATGTTAAAGATCTTGTCATTTTGCACAAATTTTGTTCAATATGTTTTAACAAAATAATTATACTTTAAAAGATATGACACAAAATGTCTCAAAAATTCACTCATGATTTGTGTCCTAAATTTCGACCCCTACCGAGCCTCCATACGAGGCACTTCCGGAAAATATCCAAACCCAGGTGCAACATGGCAACATGTCCTCTATCATCACTGAAAATTTCAGCGCTCTAGCTTAAGCCGTTTTTGAGTTCCATCGCAGACAAGGAGGTCCTCTGAATTTTAATAAAAGGGCGATAACTTCCGACCGGAAGTGATTTTCAAAAAATGATATTGCCGGAATTAACTTCACATGTCAACGCATGTACCATGAAAATTTGAATAAAATCGAACGAGCCATCTCCGAGAAATCTTCTGCACAAATTTTGTAAGAAGAAAAAAGAATAATAACTAGATGGTTCTCGTTGCGAGCAACGAGTGGGTCTTCCGTCCGATTTTGAATGAGATTAATCAAGATCTTGACTGAGATATTTGTCTATAAAAGTGAAAGGATGATTGTTTAAAACATTGTTCTGATCATCTTTTGTTCAATATTGCTTATCAAAATATTTCCCCTTTTCGAGATACAAAGTGTCAAAAATTTAGCATTCTGGCCCCTTATGCCCCCTTATTACGTACAATATGATCAAAATTTTATAATATATAGTTGCAAAATGTTAAGATGAACATTTTTGCTTCAGTAATTTATAACAAAATATTGATCATTAAAGAGTTATAGATAAAAGACTTTTGGCCCTTCTGAGCCCCTAATTTGAGGGGTCAGCCCCTTTTTCTTGATATCAAATAAAAGGTCTTGTGATTTTGAAGTCTTTTTGTTCAACAACTATTCAGAAATTTCCTTTCGTTTAAAAGATATATAGAATAACAATATTTAGGGGCCAGCCCTCCAAATCCTTAATGGGGATGTCTTTAAAAATTAAAAGGATGTATATTGTTAAGAACATTATTCTGAACATCTTTTGTTCAATATTGCTTATCAAAATATTTCTCCTTTTCGAGATACAAAGTGTCAAAGATTAAGCATTCTGGCCCCTTATGGCCCCTTATTACATAACATATGATCAAAATTTTATAATATATAGTTGCAGAATGTTAAGATGAACATTTTTGCTTCAGTAATTTATAACAAAATATTGATCATTAAAGAGTTATAGATAAAAGACTTTTGGCCCTTCTGAGCCCCTAATTTGAGGGGTCAGTTCCTTTTTCTTGATATCAAATAAAAGGTCTTGTGATTTTGAAGACTTTTTGTTCAACAACTATTCAGAAATTTCCTTTCGTTTAAGAGATATATAGAATAACAATATTTAGGGGCCAGCCCTCCAAGTCCTTAATGGGGATGTCTTGCAAAAATTAAAAGGGTGTATATTGTCAAGAACATTATTCTGAACATCTTTTGTTCAATATTGCTTATCAAAATATTTCTCCTTTTCGAGATACAAAGTGTCAAAGATTAAGCATTCTGGCCCCTTATGGCCCCTTATTACATAACATATGATCAAAATTTTATAATATATAGTTGCAGAATGTTAAGATGAACATTTTTGCTTCAGTAATTTATAACAAAATATTGATCATTAAAGAGTTATAGATAAAAGACTTTTGGCCCTTCTGAGCCCCTAATTTGAGGGGTCAGCCCCTTTTTCTTGATATCAAATAAAAGGTCTTGTGATTTTGAAGACTTTTTGTTCAACAACTATTCAGAAATTTCCTTTCGTTTAAGAGATATATAGAATAACAATATTTAGGGTCCAGCCCTCCAAGTCCTTAATGGGGATGTCTTAAAAAAATTAAAAGGGTGTATATTGTCAAGAACATTATTCTGAACATCTTTTGTTCAATATTGCTTATCAAAATATTTCTCCTTTTCGAGATACAAAGTGTCAAAGATTTAGCATTCTGGCCCCTTATGGCCCCTTATTACGTACCATATGATCAAAATTTTATAATATATAGTTGCAGAATGTTAAGATGAACACTTTTGCTTCAGTAATTTATAACAAAATATTGATCATTAAAGAGTTATAGATAAAAGACTTTTGGCCCTTCTGAGCCCCTAATTTGAGGGGTCAGCCCCTTTTTCTTGATATCAAATAAAAGGTCTTGTGATTTTGAAGACTTTTTGTTCAAAATATTTTAACAAAATATTTTTATTTAAAATGTTATTATAAGAAATGTCGCTAAAATTCACTCAAAAATTTCGTCCTAAATTTCGACCCCTACCGAGCCTCCATACTTCGCACTTCCGGAAAATTTGAAAACCAAGGTGCACATCTAGAACATGTCCTCTATCACCACTGAAAGTTTCAACACTCTAGCATTTGTCGTTCTTGAGTTTTTGTGCAGACACAAGGTCTATCTAAAAATCGATCAAAGGGCAATAACTTCTGACCGGAAGTGATTTTTCAAAAACTGACATGGCGTTATAAACTTCAGATAGCAACGCATTAACCCTGAAAATTTGAAGCAAATCGATCGAGCGATCTCCGAGAAATCTTCTGCACAAAATCGGTAAGGAAAAAAAAAAGAATAATAATAATAAAAAGAAAAGTGAAAAATCAACAATAGAATAATAGAAGGGTCTTCCGCAGAAGACGGAAGACCCTAATAAAGGTAAAAAAGAAACCGAAGAATAATAGAAGGGTCTTCCGCTGAAGACGGAAGACCCTAATAAGAAGCTTGAAAAAGAAACATAAGAATAATAGAAGGGTCTTCCGCTGAAGACGGAAGACCCTAACTAGATGCGATCTCGTTGCGAGCAACGAGTGGGTCTTCCGTCCGATTTTTGATAAGATGAGATACGAATTTGACTGAGATTTTCGTTCATAAAAATATAAATAGTGAAAACGTACAATTTGCTTCAGTTATGTTTAACAAAATTTTGATCATTATGACACCTAAAAACGCAATGTTTGATGTAGATTTTAAAATATTTACAGTAGCAGATCGTGAAGATGAACATTACTGTAAAAGGGTTATAGATAAAAGACTTTTGGCCCCTCTGAGCCCCTAATTCGAGGGGTCAGCTCCTTTCTCTTAAAATTACATGAAAGGTCTAGTAATTCTCAAGACTTTTTGTTCAACAACTATTCAGAAGTTTCGTTTCGTTTTCGAGATATGTGGACTTGAAATATTTAGGGGCCGTCCCTTAAAGTCCTTATAGGGGCTGTTTAGGAAAAATTCAAAGGATGCACATTGTTGAGAACATCATTCTAAACAACTTTTGTTCAATATTGCTTTTCAAAATATTCCCTTCTTTCGAGATATAAAGCATCAAAGTTTAAGCATTCTGGCCCCTTATGGTCCCTAATTACGTAATATTTGAAGAAAACTTTCAGATATATAGTTGCAGATTTTGAAGATAAACATTTTTACTTCAATAATTAATATCAAAATATTTAACGTTAAAGAGTTAAAGATGAAAGACTTTTGGCCCCTCTGAACCCCTAATTTGAGGGGTCAGCCCCTTTTTCTTGATATCACATGAAAGGTCTTGTAATTCTGAAGACTTTTTGTTCAACAACTATTCAGAAGTTTCGTTTAGTTTTCGAGATATGTAGACTTGAAATATTTTAGGGCCGTCCCTTAAAGTCCTTATAGGGGCTGTTTAGGAAAAATTCAAAGGATACGCATTGTTGAGACTATCATTCTAAACAACTTTTGTTCAATATTGCTTTTCAAAATGTTTCCCCTTTTCGAGATATAAAGCGTCAAAGATTAAGCAATCTGGCCCCTTATGGCCCCTAATTACGTATTATTTGATGAAAATTTTAAGATATATAGTTGCAGATTGTAAAGATGAACATTTTTGCTTCAATAATTCATATCAAAATATTTAACGTTAAAGAGTTATAGATGAAAGACTTTTGGCCCCTCTGAGCCCATAATTTGAGGGGCAGCCCCTTTCTCTTGATATCACTTGAAAGGTCTTGTAATTCTGAAGACTTTTTGTTCAACAACTAGTCAGAAGTTCCGTTTCGTTTTCGAGATATGTAGACTTGAAATATTTAGGGGCCGTCCCTTTAAGTCCTTATAGGGGCTGTTAAGGAAAAATTCAAAGGATGCACATTGTTCAGATCATCATTCTAAACAACTTTTGTTCAATATTGCTTTTCAAAATGTTTCTCCTTTTCGAGATATAAAGCGTCAAAGATTAAGCAATCTGGCCCCTTGTGGCCCCTAATTATGTGCCATACGAGGTAAAAATCATAATATATAATTGTAAATTGTTAAGATAAATATTTTTGCTTCAGTAATGTATACCAAAATAATGCTTGTTTAAGAGTTATCGATTTTAGACTTTTGGCCCCTATCGGCCCCTAATGTGATGAGTCAGCGCTTTTTTCTTGATATCATGTTACAGATCTTGTCATTCTGCACAAATTTTGTTCAATATGTTTTAACAAATTAATTATACTTTAAAAGATATGATATAAAATGTCTCAAAAATTCACTCATGATTCGTGTCCAAAATTTTGACCCCTACCGAGCTTCCATACTAGGCACTTCCGGAAAATATCTAAACCCAGGTGCAAAATGGCAACATGTCCTCTATCATCACTGAAAATTTCAGCGCTCTAGCTTAAGCCGTTTTTGAGTTCCATCGCAGACAAGGAGGTCCTCTAAATTTTGATAAAAGGGCGATAACTTCCGACCGGAAGTAAATATCACTTAACGAAATTGCCGGAATTAACTTCAGATGTCAACGCATCTACCATGAAAATTTGAATGAAATCGAACGAGCCATCTCCGAGAAATCGTCTGCACAAATTTTGTAAGAAGAAAAAAGAATAATAATAAAGGTAAAAAAGAAACCGAAGAATAATAGAAGGGTCTTCCGCTGAAGACGGAAGACCCTAATAATAATAACTAGATGCGATCTCGTTGCGAGCAACGAGTGGGTCTTCCGTCCGATTTTTGATAAGATGAGATACGAATTTGACTGAGATATTTGTTCATAAATATATAAATAGTGAAAAAGTACAATTTGCTTCAGTTATGTTTAACAAAATATTGATCATTATGGCACCAAAAAACACAATATTTGATGAAGATTTTAAAATATTGATAGTAACAGATCGTGAAGATGAAAATTACTGTAAAAGGGTTATAGATGAAAAACTTTAAGCCCCTTTGAGCCGCTAATTCAAGGGGTCTTGATATCACATGAAAGGTCCTGTAATTTTGAAGACTTTTCGTTCAACAACTATTCAGTTCTCGAGATATGCAGACTTGAAATATTTAGGGGCCGTCCCTTTAAGTCCTTATAGGGGCTGTTTAGGAAAAAAATCAAAGGATGCACATTGTTCAGATCATCATTCTAAACAACTTTTGTTCAATATTGCTTTTCAAAATGTTTCCCCTTTTCGAGATATAAAGCGTCAAAGATTAAGCATTCTGCCCCCTTATGGCCCCTAATTACGTAATATTTGATGAAAATTTTAAAATATATAGATGCAGATTGTGAAGATGAACATTTTTGCTTCAATATTTAATATCAAAATATTTAACGTTAAGGAGTAATAGATGAAAGACTTTTGGCCCCGCTGAGCCCCTAATTTGAGGGGTCAGCCCCTTTTTCTTGATTTCACTTGAAAGGTCTTGTAATTCTGAAGACTTTCTGTTCAATAACAATTCAGAAGTTTCGTTTCGTTTTCGAGATATATGTAGACTTAAAATATTTAGGGGCCGTTCCTTTAAGTCCTTATAGGGGCTGTTAAGGAAAAATTCAAAGGATGCACATTGTTCAGATCATCATTCTAAACAACTTTTGTTCAATATTGCTTTTCAAAATGTTTCCCCTTTTCGAGATATAAAGCTTCAAAGATTAAGCATTCTGGCCCCTAATGGCACCTAATTACGTAATGTTTGAAAAAAAATTAAGATATATAGATGCAGATTGTGAAGATGAACATTTTTGCTTCAATAATTAATATCAAAATATTTAACGTTAAGGAGTTATAGATGAAAGAATTTGGCCCCTCTGAGCCCCTAATTTGAAGGGTCAGCCCCTTTTTCTTGATATCACATGAAAGGTCTTGTAATTCTGAAGACTTTCTGTTCAATAACTATTCAGAAGTTTCGTTTCGTTTTCGAGATATGTAGACTTGAAATATTTAGGGGCCGTCCCTTTAAGTCCTTATAGGGGCTGTTTAGGAAAAATTCAAAGGATGCACATTGTTCAGATCATCATTCTAAACAACTTTTGTTCAATATTGCTTTTCAAAATGTTTCCCCTGTTCGAGATATAAAGCGTCAAAGATTCAGCATTCTGGCCCCTTATGGCCCCTAATTACGTGATTTTTAAAGAAAATTTTAAGATATATACATGCAGATTGTGAAGATGAACATTTTTGCTTCAATATTTAATATCAAAATATTTAACGTTAAGGAGTTATAGATGAAAGACTTTTGGCCCCGCTGAGCCCCTAATTTGAGGGGTCAGCCCCTTTTTCTTGATATCACTTGAAAGGTCTTGTAATTCTGAAGACTTTCTGTTCAATAACTATTCAGAAGTTTCGTTTCGTTTTCGAGATATGTAGACTTAAAATATTTAGGGGCCGTCCCTTTAAGTCCTTATAGGGGCTGTTAAGGAAAAATTCAAAGGATGCACATTGTTCAGATCATCATTCTAAACAACTTTTGTTCAATATTGCTTTTCAAAATGTTTCCACTTTTCGAGATATAAAGCGTCAAAGATTAAGCATTCTGGCCCCTTATGGCCCCTAATTACGTAATATTTGAAAAAAAATTTAAGATATATAGATGCAGATTGTGAAGATGAACATTTTTGCTTCAATATTTAATATCAAAATATTTAACGTTAAGGAGTTATAGATGAAAGACTTTTGGCCCCTCTGAGCCCCTAATTTGAAGGGTCAGCCCCTTTTTCTTGATATCACATGAAAGGTCTTGTAATTCTGAAGACTTTCTGTTCAACAACTATTCAGAAGTTTCTTTTCGTTTTCGAGATATGTAAACTTGAAATATTTAGGGGCCGTCCCTTTAAGTCCTTATAGGGGCTGTTTAGGAAAAATTCAAAGGATGCACATTGTTGAAAACATCATTCTAAACAACTTTTGTTCAATATTGCTTTTCAAAATGTTTCCCCTTTTCGAGATATAAAGCTTCAAAGATTAAGCATTCTGGCCCCTTGTGGCCCTTATTTATGTAACATATGACGTAAAAATCATAATATATAGTTGTAGTTTGTTAAGATAAATAATTTTGCTTCAGTAATGTATACAAAAATATTGCTTGTTCAAGTGTTATCGATTCAAGACTTTCGGCCCCTATCGGCCCCTAATGTGATGAGTCAGACCTTTTTTCTTGATATCATGTTACAGATCTTGCCATTCTGCACAAATATTGTTCAATATGTTTTAACAAAATAATTATACTTTAAAAGATATGATACAAAATGTCTCAAAAATTAACTCATGATTCATGTCCTAAATTTTGACCCCTACCGAGCTTCCATACTAGGCACTCCCGGAAAATATCCAAACCCAGGTGCAAAATGGCAGCATGTCCTCTATCATCACTGAAAATTTCAGCGCTCTAGCTTAAGCCGTTTTTGAGTTCCATCACAGACAAGGAGGTCCTCTAAATTTTGATTAAAGGGCGATAACTTCCGACCGGAAGTAAATATCCCTTAACGGAATTGCCGGAATTAACTTCAGATGTGAACGCATCTGCCATGAAAATTTGAATGAAATTGAACGAGCCATCTCCGAGAAATCGTCTGCACAAAATTTGTAAGAAGAAAAAAGAATAAAAATAATAATAACTAGATGAGATCTCGTTGCGAGCAACGAGTAGGTCTTCCGTCCGATTTTTCGATAAGATGAGATATGAATTTGACTATGATCTTTGTTAAAAGATTATTATATATAGACTTCCCTAATTAGATTTCATTCTTTTGATTTATATAACATTATCAAAGAGCTATAGATGACATGCTTTTGGCCCCCCTGAGCCCCTAGTTTGAGGGGTCAGCCCCTTTTTCTTGATATCAGTTGAAAGGTCTTGTGATTTTGAAAAAGTTTGTTCAAGAAATATTCAGAGATTTCCTTTCGTTGTGGAGATATGCTGAAAGGAAATATTTAGGGGCCACCCCTCCAAGTCCTTAATGGGGCCGTTTGACAAAAATTGAAAGGGTGCATATTGTTTAGAATATTATTCTGATCATCTTTTGTTCAGTATTGCTTATCAAAATATTCCCCCTTTTCGAGATATAAAGCGTCAAAGATTTAGCATTCTGGCCCCTTATGATCCCTTATTACGTAACATATGATCAGAATCTTATCATATAT
This sequence comes from Saccostrea echinata, assembly GCF_033153115.1. Taxonomy (NCBI): domain Eukaryota; kingdom Metazoa; phylum Mollusca; class Bivalvia; order Ostreida; family Ostreidae; genus Saccostrea; species Saccostrea echinata. The sequence goes on from NW_026889793.1 coordinate 1,218,206, forward strand.
TGTTGTAAATTGTTAAGATAAACATTTTTGCTTCAGTAATGTGTTACAAATTATTGATCGTTGAAGAGTTATAGATGAAAGACTTTTGGCCCCTCTGAGCCCCTAATTTGAGGGGTCAGCCCCTTTTTCTTGACATCAAATGAAAAGTCTTGTGATTTTGAACATTTTTTGTTCAACAACTATTCAGAGATTTCTTTTCGTTGTGGAGATATGCTGAATGGAAATATTTAGGGGCCACCCCTCCAAGTCCTTAATGGGGCCGTTTGACAAAAATTGAAAGGGTGCATATTGTTTAGAACATTATTCTGACCATCTTTTGTTCAGTATTGCTTATCAAAATATTCCCCCTTTTCGAGATATAAAGCGTCAAAGATTTAGCATTCTGGCCCCTTGTGACCCCTTATTACGTAACATATGACCAGAATCTTATCATATATTGTTGTAAATTGTTAAGATAAACATTTTTGCTTCAGTAATGTATAACAAAATATTGATCGTTAAAGAGTTATAGATGAAAGACTTTTGGCCCCTCTGAGCCCCTTACTTGAGGGGTCAGCCCCTTTTTCTTGATATAAAATGAAAGCACTTATCATTCTGCACAACTTTTGTGATATATGTTTTAACAAAATATTTACAGGTATAAAGATATGATAGAAAACTTGTCAAATTTTGCGAGATGCTTGTGAGCCTATTTTTCGAGCCCAGGCGAGCTTTGGCGCCTTTTGTGCTGGAAAGTTTTGGACGCAAAAAAGCACATCTACAATCCCTCCTCTACCTTCACTGAGAATCTCAACTCAATATCTTTATTCGTTTTGGAGTGATTACCAGGACAAGCCGACCCTCTGAAAATCAGATAATTGTCTATATCTCACGACCGGAAGTGACGTCATCAATACAAAAAATTTCCAATAAGGTTCAGATCAATATCTATCAGATCTGAAAGTTTCATGAAAATCGACCGAGTAGTTTCCGAGAATTCGCGTGCACAAAATCGGTAAGAAAAAAAAAGAATAATAATAATAATAATAGGGAAAAAGAAACCGAACGAAAACAATAAGGTCTTCCGTTGGAGACGGAAGACCTTAACTAGATGGTTCTCGTTGCGAGCAACGAGTGGGTCTTCCGTCCGATTTTGGATGAGATTAATCAAGATCTTGACTGAGATATTTGTCTATAAAATTGAAAGTATGATTATTTTAAACATTATTCTGATCATCTTTTGTTCAATATTGCTTATCAAAAAATTTCCCCTTTTCGAGATATAAAGTGTCAAAGATTTAGCATTCTGGTCCATTAGAGTCCCTTATTACGCAACATATGATCAAAACTTTACAATATATAGCTGCAAAATATTAATATAAACATTTTTGCTTCAGTAATTTATAGCAAAATATTGATCATTTAAAGGTTATAGATAAAAGACCTTTGGCCCTTCTGAGCCCCTAATTTGAGGGGTCAGCCCTTTTTTCTTGATATCAAATAAAAGGTCTTGTGATTTTGAAGACTTTTTGTTCAACAACTATTCAGAAATTTCCTTTCGTTTAAGAGATATATAGAATAACAATATTTAGGGGCCAGCCCTCCAAGTCCTTAATGGGGATGTCTTGCAAAAATTAAAAGGGTGTATATTGTTTAGAACATTATTCTGAACATCTTTTGTTCAATATTGCTTATCAAAATATTTCTGCTTTTCGAGATACAAAGTGTCAAAGATTTAGCATTCTCGCCCATTGGGGTCCCTTATTACGTAACATAAGATCAAAATTTTATAATATATAGTTGCAGAATGTTAAGATGAACATTTTTGCTTCAGTAATTTATAAGAAAATATTGATCATTAAAGAGTTATAGATAAAAGACTTTTGGCCCTTCTGAGCCCCTAATTTGAGGGGTCAGCCCCTTTTTCTTGATATCAAATAAAAGGTCTTGTGATTTTGAAGACTTTTTGTTCAAAATATTTTAACAAAATATTTTTATTTAAAATGTTATTATAAGAAATGTCTCTAAAATTCACTCAAAATTTTCGTCCTAAATTTCGACCCCTACCGAGCCTCCATACTTCGCACTTCCGGAAAATTTGAAAACCAAGGTGCACATCTAGAACATGTCCTCTATCACCACTGAAAGTTTCAACACTCTAGCATTTGTCGTTCTTGAGTTTTTGTGCAGACACAAGGTCTATCTAAAAATCGATCAAAGGGCAATAACTTCTGACCGGAAGTGATTTTTCAAAAACTGACTTGGCGTTATAAATTTCAGATAGCAACGCATTAACCCTGAAAATTTGAAGCAAATCAATCGAGCGATCTCCGAGAAATCTTCTGCACAAAATCGGTAAGGAAAAAAAAAAAGAATAATAATAATAAAAAGAAAAGTGAAAAATCAACAATAGAATAATAGAAGGGTCTTCCGCAGAAGACGGAAGACCCTAATAAAGGTGAAAAAGAAACCGAAGAATAATAGAAGGGTCTTCCGCTGAAGACGGAAGACCCTAATAAAGGTAAAAAAGAAACCGAAAAATAATAGAAGGGTCTTCCACTGAAGACGGAAGACCCTAACTAGAGCAAAGCTCGTTGCAAAGCAACGCGTAGGTCTTCCGTCCTGTTTTGACCGGAAGTGACGTCAACAAGAGAAAGGAAGGAGTTTAGACGTCTCCATTGACTTTAAAATTACAATTTTGCATCAAAACCTGCAAAATAAGCTATTTCTGGCTACATCCGGTTCGACCGGAAGTGATGTTGAGGGATGATAAATTTGGTTGGACGCTTCTGGTTACATAAATTAACTAATAACATGTCGAAAACGGCAAAAATATGCATTTCTGACTACTTCTATTTTGGCCGGAAGTGACGTTATTTGACGACTTTTGACAATCTTATTCACTTCTACTTGTCATTTTGAACAATTTTGCTTCTTTGATGTATCACAAATTCTCAATAGTTTTTGAGATTTTGAGAAAACACTTTCAGCCCCTGTAGATCCCTTATTTTAGGGGTCAGCCCCTAATTGTTGATATCAATAAAAGAGCTTGCCATTCTGCATAACTTTTGTTCTAAATGTTTTAAGAAAATATTTACAAGTAAAGAGATATTCTTGAAAAAATGCTAAAAATTTTGATATTCTCAATAAGACTATTTTCGGAGCATCAAAGTGCGGCACTTCCGGGAACAATGAACTACCTAGTACATATTTATGAACATTGCTCTATCATTGTTGAAAATATCAAGTTCCTATTTAAAGTGTTTTTTTTTAGAAAACGAGCGGACAAAGTAACCCTCTAAAAATCACCCAATCGCAGAAATCTCCGGACCGGAAGTGAGGTTATCAAAATAAAAAAATATATCTAGATTTTTTTATTTTCTACCAGACCTGAAAGTTTCCTGAAAATCAAACAACCCGTTTCCGAGAACTCGCGTGCACAAAATCGGTAGGGAAAAAAACAATAATAAAATTATGCCTGGACATTTTTTTTATTTCTCTGCAAGTGACCTTGACCTTTGATCAAGGTCATGACACAGCCTCCGTTCATAAGCAATCTCTGTTTCAAGTAAGAGCTTCCAGTGATTTTCTATTACTAAATCATAGCTTGGAATAGAAATTAATTTTTTTCTGTCAGTATCCTTGAACTTGACGGAATAACCTTGGGTCAGTGTCAAGACAAACCCTCAATCTCAAACAACCTCTGTTTTAAGAAAGAGGTTCTAGTGATTCCCCCTTAGAAATTCATATCCCAGACAGGCATTTTACAATTTTTTCTGCCAGTGACCCTGAATTTGCTGAAATAACCTTATTTTAAGTCATCTAAAACCGGCGGACCATAAGCAATCTTTGTACCAAGTGCGAACATAAAAAATTAAAGCCTAGATGGTAATAATACAATTTTCTTTGTCAAAGTCGAAGCAAACATTTTTGTCACAAGCAATCTCTGTATCAAGTATGAGCTTCCAGTGATTCTCAATTACAAATAAATGGCTCGGACAAAACTTTTCTTCTTTCTCCACTGACCTTGAATTTGCTGGAATGACCTTGGATCAAGACTATGACACACCCTAGCATCATTGGCAATCTTTGTAACAAGTATGAGCTTCCATTTAATCCAAAAAGTCATAGCCTGGGCAAACTTGGAGGGACAGACGGGCAGCTAGACAAGCGGACAGACAGACGGACAATATGATTCCTAATCCCCCTCCCCCCGGCCCAGACACTTCGGTTGCGGGGGATATAAATTCCTATGTTAAATTTTGAACACCCATTCAGATTTGAAAAAAATATTAAATCTTTACTATTTCAGGGAGATATTATAAGTATGTTTTCTCATTCCGGCCCACAGGTTTTTAGAGAATATTTTTTTTCAACTGACCTTTCCAATTTTTACTACTTACTTTCTTAATTATCTTCTGTTGGAAGAAGATGTGGTCATTCATTTGATCAATAACGTTTGGTTGATACTGACCCAGTGATTCTTGAAAAGATAAGAATGAGAAAAAAATTACAAGTACCAGGTTTACAGCGACAACGTCGATTATGCTTACATCGAGAAAGCCAACATCGAAGTCAGAGAACAAACAAATTGTGAACAGAAAATCTTACTTAGCCTTTGGCATGAGAGATGGGGTATTGATTAAAAATTGAAATTATTTTTATATAGTCAATTTTTTTTTTCGATCGATGTTTTGACGCTCACCCCCCCCCCCCCCCCAAAAAAAAATGATTGAAAACTTCGCCTCTGAAGGGAAGCATTTTATCTATTTCCGGGGGGGGGGATATACGTTTACTGATGAGAGGAAATTTAATCAACTATCACTCCTATAAATATGAATGATTGCTTCGGAATATTTGGTTACAATTACATGGCTTTTATATTTATTTATACACGTAAGTTAATGTCAGCTAAGAACTAAATTTACATCTGCTATAGACAAAACCAATAAATTTTTTGCTATTTAGGATTATCTACATATATAGATCTATTTGTAAGAACCACTTTTTATAAAACAAATTTTCGCCCATGATGTATTTGGCACTCTATTTAATTACCATTTTATTTGGATGTCGATCAACACATTTTTTTTCAAAAACCCCGGAGTGCAAAATAAGCGAAACTGGCCAATGAAGATGTTTAAAAATCCTGATTCCGCAATTGCATCATCTCGTGCGTTTCCGTCAGAGGTCGGAAAAACAACCCCGAATGTTTTAACATTACCGGATGTTAAAAATTTTATACAAGATGGAGTCGCTTCGCCCGTTATGCAAATTATCCCACGTTTCCAACTATCGTTGATGCCCTGGCATACTCTACTAACTAGACAGTGATTCCTTAATAAAAACCTGTGATGAAAAAAATATGACTGGAAATATTTGTGTTGAAAACGGATTAATTTACTGTTTCAAAACGTAGAGAAAGATTGTGCGTTTAATGGTTAAATTAAAGTAACCGCAGATCGCTAGTCCATACGCAATGAATCACCAAATTAAAAGTAAAATTACACACGGTTGGGAAATAAATTGTTGGTAACGTTAAAACAATTGAAATATGGAGATAACGAACATTTAAAATTTAAAACTGATTTAATGCTTAGCGTTTTGTACTTAAATCAAATCTAAGATATTAAGATAATTTATTTGAAGGATTCGATTTACTTAAAGAAAATAATATTTTCCCGTAAGTCGTTGTGTTTGTAAATTAGATTTAGAACAACAATGTTTGATGACTGCGCACTGGTTTACATGCACGCGATGGACTGCTTTGACCAAAAGCGATCGAAGGAATGGTTAATGGTTGCGTAATTGTAAACAAACACAAAACCTGGCTAGACGTTTTGGATTAAGACTACATGTATCATGATCAAATTTAAAACAAAGATAAACTAACATAATCTCAAATATTCGATATTAATAATTGTCCATTAATTGTCGTGTTTACAAAATAGACTTAAAACGCCGATTTTTATTTCGTTTACGACTGTGGGTCAATGGTTCACACGCGGTGGATAGCTTTAGATCCTCTCGGCCGCGCGTGACCAAGGGATGGGTTACGTAACGGTAAACAGAATACATTATGTAGAATCTGGGGTTCAGGTGAATGAAAGAATCATGCAGTTAATGATTGTGAATTATTTGACCCTTAAAAGTTTTTTCGCGTTTATATTGTTTGCTTTCATATTTAAACAAATAAAAGATACTTGTACTTTTTTCTGTTTCTCTCTCTTTCTCTCTTGGAAGGTTTTTTATTTTAAAACACAATAAAAAGAGAAAGTTGTCACCGAATAATCTGAATAGGAACCAAAGAGCACGTTTAAAACCTAATTTAAAAATATTAGGATACAGCGTTGAAAAATATATTATTTAGGGCAAGTTTATTTCAGTTATACGCTTAAAGAATTCTTCTTCACTAGCCAAATGAAAACGGGTCCTTGTTTACGGGTCTAGCTTTTTTCCCTACCATACACAAGACTCGAACAAAATAATATTTTCATGAGACAAAGAAGGTGTAAAGGAACAACTTTTTATCGACAGCCATATCGAAATGTTTTCCCGTTTTTGAGTTATAAAGCAAAAACTTTCAAGGGCCCTAGGTCCCTAATTTAAGGGGCCAGCTCCTCAATAGTGGTGTAAAATAAAAGGTATTTAAATTGTACACAACTTTTATTCTACATGACTTTACAAAATATTTCTTATTTAAAAGATACAAATGAAAACAAGTGTCAATTTTTGCTCTTTCATGCGTCCTAATTTTTGACCCCTATCTAGCGGCAGTTTGAACGCAGAAATCAAAAAACAAAAACCAATGTTGACAACTTCATTGTTTCTGTTTCTTATATTCAGTAGTATTTATGTTCCAACTTTTGTTGTCTCGGAATATTTGTCTGGAAATTAAAGACCCTAAATTTTCGCTTAAAGGGAAATAACTAGAAAGCAGAAGTGGTTTTTGGAAAAATATTATATTATTCTGATAGAATTTTGTAACGTCTATAAACTCGGAAATTTTGATTAAAATCCGTTGAGAAATAAGCAAGATATGAGGCATCAAAGTTAACAAGTAGGAAAAAGAGGATAAAAATTTGGTCTGTAGCGGACGTTGATGTTTGGTATTTCGGGTAAAAATGAACATCCAAGTACAAATCTACATATGTTGCTCTATCATCACTGAAAATCTCACGTTCCTGTGTTAAGTGCTTTTCTTGAAAATGCCCGGACAAACTAACCCTCGAAAATCACCAAATCTCGAAAATCTCCGGACCGGAAGTGACGTCATCAAAATAAAAGATATATATCTAGATTTTTTAATTCTCTATCAGACCTGAAAGTTTCATGAAAATCGGGCGAGCCGTTTCCGAGAACTCGCGTGCACAAAATCGGTAGGAAAAAAAAACAATAACAAAAATAGTGGAAAAGAAACCTGAGAATAACAGTAAGGTCTTCCGCTGAAGTCGGAAGACCTTAATAAAGGTAAAAAAGAAACCGAAGAATAATAGAAGGGTCTTCCGCTGAATACGGAAGACCCTAACTAGATGAGATCTCGTTGCGAGCAACGAGTAGGTCTTCCGTCCGATTTTTCGATAAGATGAGATATGATTTTGACTATGATCTTTGTTAAAAGATAATAATATACAGACTTCCCTAATCAGATTTCATTCTTTTGATTTATATAACGTTATCAAAGAGCTATAGAAGACATGCTTTTGTCCCCTCTGAGCCCCTAATTTGAGTGGTCAGCCCCTTTTTCTTTATATCAATTGAAAGGTCTTGTGATTTTGAAAACGTTTTGTTTAAGAAATTTTCAGAGATTTCTTTTCGTTGTGGAGATATGCTGAATTGAAATATTAAGGGGCCACCGCACCAAGTCTTTAAGGGGGCCGTTTGACAAAAACTGAAAGGTGCATATTGTTTAGAACATTATTCTGATCATCTTTTGTTCAGTATTGCTTATCAAAATATTCTCCCTTTTCGAGATATAAAGCGTCAAAGATTAAGCATTCTGGCCCCTTGTGACCCCTTATTACGTAACATATGATCAGAATCTTATCACATACATTTGTAAATCGTTATGATAAACATCTTTGCTTCGGTAATGTATTACAAATTATTGATCGTTAAAGAGTTATAGATGAAAGACTTTTGGCCCCTCTCAGCCCCTAATTTGAGGGGTCAGCCCCTTTTCCTTGATATCAAATGAAAGGTCTTGTGATTTTGAAGACTTTTTGTTCAACAACTATTCAGAGATTTCTTTTCGTTGTGGAGATATGCTGAATTGAAATATTTAGGGGCCTCCCCTCCAAGTCCTTAATGGGGCCGTTTGACAAAAAATAAAAGGGTGCATATTGTTTAGAACATTATTCTGACCATCTTTTGTTCAGTATTGCTTATCAATATATTCTCACTTTTCGAGATATAAAGCGTCAAAGATTTAGCATTCTAGCCCCTTGTGACCCCTTATTACGTAACATATGATCAGAATCTTATCATATATTGTTGTAAATCGTAAAGATAAGCATCTTTGCTTCAGTAATGTATTACAAATTATTGATCGTTAAAGAGTTAAAGATGAAAGACTTTTGGCCCCTCTCAGCCCCTAATTTGAGGGTCAGCCCCTTTTTCTTGATATTTAATGAAAGGTCGTATCATTCTGCACAACTTTTCTTCTATATGTTTTTACAAATTCTTAACATGTATGAAGATATGAAAGAAAAGGTGTAAAACTTTGTGAGTTGTTTCTGAGACATTTTTTGAGCCCTACCGAGCTTCGGCGCCTTTTGCGCTAGAGAGATTTGGACACCTGCCTGCAAATCTACAAACCTTCCCCTACCTTTACTGAAAATCTTGACTCAATATCTTAAGTCGTTTCGGAGGAGTTTCCAGGACAAGCCGACCCTCTGAAAATCAGAAAATCCTAAATATTTCGAGATGAAAAGTGACATCATCAACGAAAAAATTTCCAATAAGGTTCAGATCAATACCTACCAGATCTGAAAGTTTCATGAAAATCGGCCAAGACGTTACCGAGAACTTGCGTGCACAAAATCGGTAAGAATAATAATAATAACTACAGCAAAGCTCGTTGCAAAGCAACGAGTAGGTCTTCAGTCCTGTGTTGACCGGAAGTGACGTCAACAAGAGAAAGGAAGGAGTTTCGACGTCTCCAGTGACTTTAAAATTACAATTTTGCATCAAAACCAGCAAAATAGGCTATTTCTGGCTACTTCCGGTTTGACCGGAAGTGATGTTGAGGGATGATAAATTTGGTTGGACGCTTCTGGTTACATAAATTAACCAATAACATGTCGAAACGCCAAAAGTATGCATTTTCTGATTACTTCCGTTTTGGGCGGAAGTGACATAATTTGACGACTTTTGACAATCTTATTCACTTCTACTTGTCATTTTGAACAAATTTGCTTCTTTGATGTATCACAAATTCTCAATAGTTTTTGAGATTTTGAGAAAACACTTTCAGCCCCTGTAGATCCCTTATTTTAGGGGTCAGCCCCTAATTGTTGATATCGAATGAAAGAGCTTGCCATTCTGCATAACTTTTGTTCTATATGTTTTAACAAACTATTTACAAGTTAAGAGATATTCTTGAAAAAATGCTAAAAATTTTGATATTCTCAATAAGAATATTTTTGGAGCATAGCGAGCGTCAAAGTGCGGTACTTCTGGAAAAATTGAACTACCTAGTACATATTTATGAACATTGCTCTATCATTGCTGAAAATATCAAGTTCCTATTTTAAGTGCTTTTTAGAGCGAACAAAGTGAACCTCTAAAAATCACTTAATCGCAGAAATCTCCGGACCGGAATTGACGTCGTCAAAATAAAAACATATATATCTACATTTTTTTTATTTTCTACCAGACCTGAAAGTTTCCTGAAAATCAAACAACCCGTTTCCGAGAACTCGCGTGCACAAAATCGGTAGGGAAAAAAATAATAAAATTATGCCTGGACTTGTTTTTTTATTTCTCTGCAAGTGACCTTGAACTTGCCAGAAAGACCTTTGATCAAGGTCATGACACAGCCTCCGTTCATAAGCTATCTCTGTTTCAAGTAAGAGCTTCCAGTGATTTTCTATTACTAAATCATAGCATGAAATAGAAATCAATTTTTCCTGTCAGTATCTTTGAACTTGACGGAATAACCTTTGATCGGTGTCAATACATACAATCAATCTCAAACAACCTCTGTTTTAAGAAAGCGGTTCTAGTGATTCCCCCTTAGAAATTCATATCCCAGACAGGCATTTTATAATTTTTTTTCTGCCAGTGACCCTGGATTTGCTGAAATAACCTTATTTTAAGTCATCTAAAGCCAGCGGACCATAAGCAATCTTTGTACCAAGTACGAACTTAAAAATTTACAGCCTAGATCGTAATCATACAATTTTCTTTGTCAAAGTCGAAGCAACCTTTTTGCCACAATCAATCTCTGTATGAAGAATGAGCTTCCAGTGATTCTCAATTACAAATAAATGGCTCGGACAAAACATTTATTCTTTCTCCAGTGACCTTGAATTTGCCGGAATGACCTTGGATCAAGACCACGACACACCCTAGGATCATTGGCAATCTTTGTAACAACTATGAGCTTCCATTTAATCCAAAAAATCATAGCCTGGGCAAACTTGGATAGACAGACGGACAATATGATTCCTAATCCCCCCTCCCCTTCCCCACACGTTTGCAGGGGATATTAATTCCTATGTTAAATTTTGAACATTCTGATCTAAAAAAAAAAATTAATCTTTACTATTTCAGGGAGATATTATAAGTATGTTTTCTCAATCTGGCCCACAGTTTTCTAGAGAATAATTTTTTTTAAATGATCCTTTCCAATTTTTAATGCTTGTATTTCTTAATTATCTTATGTTGGAAGAGAATGTGGTCATTCATTTGATCAACAACGTTTGGTTGGTAATGACCCAGTGATTCTTGAAAAGATAAGAATGAGAAAAAAATTACAAGTACCAGGTTTACAGCTACAACGTCGATTATGCTCACACTGAGAAAGCCAACATCGAAGTCGGAGAACAAACAAATGATGAGCAAAAAATCTTACTTAGCCTTTGGCATGAGAGATGGGGTACTGATTAAAAATTGAAATTATTTTTATTTATTATATATTTGTTATATAATACAGGATTTTTGCATCCCTGATATGAACTCAGGCACACGCCCTGTATTACACACCCTGTATAAGCACCCTTTATTTCACCCTTTATCACACCCTTTATTACACCTTTTCGGAACATTTCTGTATTTTTTCATTTGGAGTATCTCGGATCTTTTTCTATTTGTTAATGAAGTTTATTTAAATTGTAATTTTAGTTCATCAGATATCTTAATGCTATTCAAAATAATTATTTGTTCAATTTATAATTATTTCATTTCTTATCGCCGAATGCATTGCATTTGGAAAAAAAAAATGAGAAACGGAAATTCAACTACAACAGAACACATTCGATTATTTAAAAAATGGTAATTAATTGACAAGTTTATTTAAGATTTTCAGACACTGTTTTCAAATATATAATAAAAACAACAATACATGGCAAAATCTGTATCACACCCCATATCAATCCTCGACCAATATCAGCCCTCTGGCCTTCGGCCCTCGGGCTGATATTGGAGTCTCGGGTTGATATGGGGTGTGATACAGATTTTGCCATGTATTATTCTCTATATATTCAATATTTTTTTTTAAGATCGACGTTTTGACCCCCCCCCCAAAAAAAAATGATTGAAAACTTCGCCTCTGAAGGGAAGCATTTTATCTATTTGGGGGGGGGGATACGTACATGTGTACTGATGAGAGGAAATTTAATCAACTATCACTCCTATAAATATGAATGATTGCTTCGGAATATTTGGTTACAATTACATGGCTTTTATATTTATTTATATAGGTAAGTTAATGCCAGCTAAGAACTAAATTAACATCTGTTATAGACAAAACAAATAAATTTGTAGCTATTTAGGGTTATCTACTTGTATAGATCTATTTGTAAGAACCACTTTTTATAAAACAAATTTTCGCTCATGATATATTTGGCACTCTATTTAATTACCATTTTATTTGGATGTCGATCAACACATTTTTTTCAAAAACCCCGGAGTGCAAAATAAGCGAAACTATCAAATGAAGATGTTTAAAAATCCTGATTCCGCAATCGCATCGTCTCGGGCGTTTCCGTCAGAGGTCGGAAAAGTTTTAACATTACCGGATGTTGAAATTTTATACAAGATGGAGTCGCTTCCTATTTATAAAGGATAGACGGAGTTGAAAGTCCCTTCTAGCTAATTAGTATATTTTAGGTAATATCTTTACATTCAATAAAGTTAAACTCAATAGTCATTTATTTCAAAGTTTGGAAAAGGGGGGGGGGGAGTCTACATAATACATTCAAAGTTTTTTTCCGTTAGTTAGAAAGGCCCGAGAAGTTGCGACTGACTTATCTCGGTCTAAAAACACTTTGACAAACCCAAACCACGCAGTTTTATTCAGGACACGTGTACAGTGAAATGAAAAAAGTATATTCAATCCAGTTAATTTGAGAAAAAAAATAGTCTGGCATTTTTTCAACCTCGTTCGGTTAATTTATTAATTAATCTTTTTTCCGTGTAGAAGGAAAGCATGGACGAACGATTAAATAAAAAATATTTCCAGGTGTACAAAAGCACCCGTGCATGGACTTCATTTTAGTACTACATATTGTGATTGAAGTTGAAAATAATCAACAAATAGATTTACAGAATAGAGAGATTATGATTGATATGGTAAATAAAATTAAGAAAATTGAACAATATCTGATACAGAACTATCTGATATATATGTGCACGAGCAAATGTCTCTCTCTCTCTCTCTCTCTCTCTCTCTCTCTCTCTCTCTCTCTGGATCGTATTTTTTAAAACTAACCCAGAAAGGTAATGTACGTAAGTTACAAGTCAATTATTTGAAAGAAAATACTCAATTCTATACGTTAAACGATACAAATAGTTTAATAGTTTATGAAACAAAGGCTGCCGATTATGATTTTAATAATTGAAATAAAGTTTTCAAAGTGTATTGATTAAGAATGATAAATTTGTGATATTCAGTAGCTGCACTGAAGTTCACTGGTCTGAAAAAAAAAATGGGATGGATGACCAGAGACTCCGGTCCGTCAATAAATTATTTTTTTTTCTCGGAAAGCTACATGTACAGTTCTGCAGTTAGATATTCAAATGATTCTAAAATTTTCCCAGTGTGTACCTTTTCCGTTCCAATTGATATTTAAAAAAAAAATGTTATATGCATTCTGAAATTTACAGTTCTGGACATACGATATAGGTTTATTGTTATCTACATGTATAACCCGCTACCGATATTTAATCCAACAACAAAATTATGATGTTAGCATACTATACTTAAAAAATATCATTCACGGGTTTTGAATTAAGTATAAAAACAAAATTCATTGCTTTAAAATCCTGATGTATTTTATTTAAAATTAACTATCAACCCTGTAATATAAATAGGCATAGTGCAACACAGAAGTCGCTTATGAAGTTCAGACCTTCGCCACGTGACGGAGTTACCTATTAATGTTGAATCCATTTCATTGTTTACTTTTCAATAAAATAGCGAATCATTTTTGAAGTAAGACTGGTCACCCTTATGATTCGGAAGATTCTCTTTAAAAGTTTAAAGTTGGTATAATCATGAAAAAAAAACCTGTGATGAAAAAAATATGACTGGAAATATTTGTGTTGAAAACGGATTAATTTACTGTTTCAAAACGTAGAGAAAGCGCAAAGCTTGTGCATTTAATAGTTAAATTAAAGTAACCGCAGATCGCTAGTCCATACGCAATGAATTACCAAATTAAAAGTAAAATTACACACGGTTGGGAAATAAATTGTTGGTAACGTTAAAACAATTGAAATATGGAGATAACGAACATTTCAAATTTAAGACTGATTTAATGCTTAGCGTTTTGTACTTAAATCAAATCTAAGATATTAAGATAATTTATTTGAAAGATTCGATTTACTTAAAGAAAATAATATTTTCCCTAAGTCGTTGTGTTTGTAAATAAGATTTAGAACAACAATGTTTGATGACTGCGCACTGGTTAACATGCACACGATGGACTACTTTGACCACAAGCGATCGAAGGAATGGTTGCGTAATTGTAAACAAACACAAAACCTGGCTAGACGTTTTGGATTAAGGCTACATGTATCATGATCAAATTTAAAACAAAGATAAACCAACATAATCTCAAATATTCAATATTAATAATTGTCCATTAATTGTCGTGTTTACAAAATAGACTTAATACGCAGATTTTATTTTGTTTACGACTGTGGGTCGATGGTTCACACGCGTTGGATCGCTTTAGATCTTCTCGGCTGCGCGTGACCAAGGGATGGGTTACGTTACGGTAAACAGAATAGAATCTGGGGTTCAGGTGAATGTAAGAATCACGCAGTTAATGATTGTGAATTATTTGACTATTAAAAGTTTTTTTTCGCGTTTATATTGTTTGCTTTCATATTTAAACAAAGAAAAGATACTTGTTCTTTTTTTGTACAGTTTTCTCTCTTTCTCTCTTGGAAGGTTCTTTATATTAAAACACAATAAAAAGTGAAAGTTGTCACCGAATAATCTGAATAGGAACCAAAGAGCACGTTTAAAACCTAATTTAAAAAAAAATAGGATACAGCGTTGAAAGATATATTATTTATGGCAAGTTTATTTCAGTTATACGCATAAAGAGTTCTTCTTCACTAGCCAAATGATTGATTGATTGATTGTATATTGTTTTACGTCCCATTCGAGAATTTTTCACTCATATAGAGACGTCACCATATACCGGTGAAGGGCTTCAAATTTTGACCTTTACTCGGCACTCAGGGCCATTGAGCAGTGAGGGATCTTTATCGTGCCAACGCCTGCCGTGACACGGGGCCTCGGTTTTTAAGGTCTCATCCGAAAGACCCGCAACTTTCACTTCAAAGTGCCGAGCGCATGGCGAAGGAACAGTTGCTACCTATTTTTTATCGACTTAGGTCTGTCGCGGCCGAGATTCGAACTCACGACCTCCCGATCACGAAGCGAGCGCTCTACCGACTGAGCTACCGTGAACGGTACTAGCCAAATGAAAACGGGTCCTTGTTTACGGCTCTAGCTTTTTTTCCGTACCATACAAAAGACTCGAACAAAATAATATTTTCATGAGACAAAGAAGGTATAAAGGAACAACTTTTTATCGACAGCCATATCGAAATATTTTCTCGTTTTTGAGTTAAAAAAGCAAAAACTTTCAAGGGCAATAGATACCTAATTTAAGGGGCCAGCTCCTTTTTAGTGGTGTCAAATAAAAGGTAATTAAATTGTACACAACTTTTATTCTACATGTCTTAATAAAATATTTCTTATTTAAAAGATACAAAGGAAAACATGTGTCAATTTTTGCTCTTTTATGCGTCCTAATTTTTGACCCCTATCTAGCGGCAGTTTGAACGCAGAAATCAAAAAACAAAAAGCAATGTTCACAACTTCATTGCTTCTGTTTCTTATATTCAGTAGTATTTATGTTCCAACTTTTGTAGTCTCGGAATATTTGTCTGCAAATTAAAGACCTAAATTTTCACTTAAAGGGAAATAACTCGAAAGCGGGAGTGGATCTTGATGTTATATCATTCTGTTAGAGTTTTTTAACGTCTATAAACTCTGAAATTTTGATTAAAATCTGTTAAGAAATAAGCGAGATAGGAGGCATCAAAATTAACAAGTAGGAAAAATAAGATAAAAAATTGGGCTGTAGCGGAGGTTGATGTTTGGTATTTCGGGTAAAAATGAACATCCAAGTACAAATCTACATATGTTGCTCTATCATCACTGAAAATCTCACGTTCCTGTGTTAAGTGCTTTTCTTGAAAATGCCCGGACAAACTAACCCTCGAAAATCACCAAATCTCGAAAATCTCCGGACCGGAAGTGACGTCATCAAAATAAAAAATATATATCTAGATTTTCTTATTCTCTATCAGACCTGAAAGTTTCATGAAAATCGGGCGAGCCGTTTCCGAGAACTCGCGTGCACAAAATCGGTAGGAAAAAAAACCCAATAAAAATAGTGGAAAAGAAACCTGAGAATAACAGTAAGGTCTTCCGCTGAAGTCGGAAGACCTTAATAATAATAATAATAATAGGGAAAAAGAAACCGAACGAAAACAATAATACCTTAATAATAAAGGTAAAAAAGAAACTTAAGAATAATAGAAGGGTCTTCCGCTGAAGACGGAAGACCCTAAAAAAACATAATTGAAAAATCAATCGTTTTTTCTCGCAAATTTACATGGACGGAATGCATATTTAAAAAAAAGTACAGATTTACATGTTTTAAATTTCTTTTTAAAATACATCCACTTTTGGCAGTGCTGTATTTATTAAGAAAATTATAGCATTTGTCCACAAACTTTATGGAAAACCCTCGTACATTAAAAATTGCATAATCGATATTTTGCAAATAATTAGAAAAACAGCATATTGCATAATTAAAAAAAAAGATTTTTGATAACAAGTATGTTTATCATTCTTTTTTTTAATCTTGATCCCTTATGTAACACACTAAGCTACGCTTAACAACTTCAATCTATTCAAACATAATGTTACATGGATGTATCACGTAGTGTAATGTATTAATAATATATCAAGAGAGAATATTACGCAAGAACACTGTGTCGTTTTTCTTCCAATAACCAAAAAATGCGCTTAAATACCTTAGAGCTGTTTTTACAACTTTTCATAAGCGTACTGAAATGAAATTTAAACAATAATTGAAATGTGATTATTACGTTAGAAATACGTTAGAGGCGTTTTCATGACTTTTCATTTTTACACCGTAGTGTATTTAAACGTTATCATTTAGAAGAAAAAAATACCTAACGACTCTAGAACATCCGTATTAATGCGTATGATTATGAAAAGTTTATATGGAATATATAGTGAAATGAAAATATATTACACGTTTTACGCTGTTGACGTAAAAAGATTTTTTTTTCTTTTTAAAACCCAAATTCTCGAGAGGGACGTTAAACAACATACAAAACAAACAAACGTTACGGTTGTCCTCCAGGAAAACACCCTTAGCTATATATATGAACCCGGAATTTTATATACGTTTAATTACGTTTATGTAACTTTACGGCCGTGCGGCTCTAGAACTGCCTGGACGTTGAAAGGATATAGGAAACATTGTACTGTTAATAATAAAAATATAGATCTCCCAAAAGATCGATTTTTTTTGTTAAAAAAAAAATGTTAAATGCTATGAATGCTAAAAAAGTAAAAAAAAAATACACTTATGTTAATCAAAAATTTAATATGAAAAGTATATCTGGATATAAAATAGACAAACCTGTATGATGAAATATCTGTCTCTGATGGAAACTCCCTTCCCGCGTGACTTACGATTTGTAATTAAGCAATTATACATTTCCGGTTGAAAGACCAGTCAATTTCCTTATCATGGTAAAGATTTGTAAATAAGGTTTAGGTCCTATTAATATCACACTTAAATTATCATGCTCAAAATGTATCGTACAAATTACAACATACCTACATGGGATAACTGAATAGGCAAAAAGCCTGAAATGTCGTGAGGCAATCATTTGTATTCTTTTATTAAGTATTGTATAAATATGAACTATTGAGACATCGCTGATGTATCGTTTTGCTGTAATGTACCAAATCGTTTTACAACAACAACCCCCTCCCCCCACACACATGTGAAGCGTGCCAAACGGGTACAGAGGTTAAAGACTGTGTTAAAGTGGGAATTTCTTTATTTTCGTTATTTCATTGACATTTTACCAAAAATACTAGTTATCATACATGTATAACACTGGTGACAAATAAAATGAGAATATATTGATATCTGAAGTTTTAAGCCAAGTACTTTTTACAGCACAAATGGGGACCTCATTAAAATTGACACACAAGTTCTTGAAATATTGTATCTAAACGAGGACTTTAAAAAAATATATATAAAATAATCTCTTCTGTGCTTTTTATTCACTAAATACAACTGTCCTCACCAGTGATAAGGGTCGCTGTCTCTATAGGCACTTAAATGTTTTATAATTTAAAGTGTATACATATCTTACACAAGAGTGGAACGTTTATCAATCGATGACATGTGCGTTTGAATCATCACTACACAATTCAGGGGACTTTGTGTGTATAAATTATTAAAATACAATAAAGGATATCTGTGTATAAATCATTACATTTGTACATTTGCAAAAATGTAGGGACATTTATGTATTCAATATTATAATAAACTAGAGGTCATATGGAGAAAGAATATTAATAAGCCATAGGGACATTAGTAGGTGAAATATAGAGATAACGAACAGTAATCAAGCTCAAAAGTCTAGTGAATCAATACAAATCGTAAACGGAGCAAGCACAGACCTCTAAAAGCATCAGAGATGGGATCAGGTGCCAGGGAGGAGTAATCATCCCCTGTCGACCGGTCACACCCGTCGCGTGCTCCATGCTGTAATCGGACAAAGGGGAAAATCCGTACATAATTTAGCCTAACGATTAGTATGAAAATCTTCGGGCAGCATGCGACTTAATGATAGATTGTATTTGCTGACAAAATCATTGTATCGACAATAGAATTTGTGGAATGTTGACTTCAAACGAGACTGTCGATATCCTTGTTTCAGCAACTTGTTTGTCAATAGCTTGCCTCTTAGAAATTGCTCTTACGTAGAGCATGCTCTTGTGTATCAAAGAACTGGGAGACATAAACTACATATGAATGTGATAAAGATATACTGCTACATAAATAAGGAAAGTTCACAATAGAAAAACTAAAGTCATCACATTTATCATAAAGAATTGTTGCTGGTTACCATTAACGTCCTAACATTTACAATAAATATGTAACATATCACATGATTAATAACCAGCATTCATATTATAAGATAAAAGCAAATGTATATAATTTTTGGAATAAATGTAAATGCTTTTTAATGCAACCGATTCAAAAGTTAATTTTATTTTCTAATTTAAAAAAAAAATAATCAGTATTAAATTAAATCAAACTGACAAAGGACTAGATTGTTTGTTTGATAATAATAATAAACGCCCTGGCAAAGATCGATCGAAATCATATCGACTCCTCGTTGTCATGGATAGGTAGCGTACACCACTATGCTATCATAGTTACCTACTGTTACTGGGTTTGAAACGACAATGAAACACAACATTTAAACAATTATATATATATATATATATATATATATATATATATATATATTTACATTTCCAATGTCTTTGTCAGAGATAAAATTACAAATTGTAAAAATACTTTATTTCTACATAAATCTACTGGTTCATCGATAGGCGCGGTTAAAAAAAAAATCACGTGCGGGGCGGGACAAATAGAGACAGAAGCGGGGCTATTAGCACGGGAATTTGCAGAATCAGGAGCATGTAAATATAAGGAATAACTGTCAGATTTTTTGGATTCATGACGATGATCAATCGATTGGCTTGCGTGATAATTTTATGCATAAACGCCTTCGGCGTTTATGCAAATTATCACGCAAGCCACTCGATTGATCACATCATGAATCCAAAAAATTAGACAGTTATTCCTTAAATATATATATATATATTAAAATTAAGTTTTAATAATCTGAGCCTTTTCTCCATTTCTTTCAAATTTGTTATCGTTTCTTTGAGTTAATCTGCACACAAATAACGTTTTAAAATCGGGGAGCGAGGACCCAAAGAATACAATTTTTTGGATAAATGTGAATAAAAATGTAGAAATTTGTACTAAATAACTAATCTATTTAGCCGTATTTCAAGGCATATTTCAGCAAATCAAAACACAATATCGGAAAAATATGTTCCTTTCGTATATCAGAAGAGTAATATCCTTTTGACGGCATTAACGTTATAAATCGTACAAAAAGACCGGTTAAAATAGCCAGGGGTGATATAATATAAAACGGATATAAATCCAGGTTCATCTGGCCAAGAGTGTTTTACCGTAGAACGGCCAGAGGTTTTGCTCAAAATCTTACTATTCAATAACGTCTTAAGAATTATAAAAACATAATTGAAAAATCAATTGATTTACATGGAGGCCATAAACATGATTTAATTTTCTTATAAAATAGATTTAAAAATTGCATAATCGATATTTTGCAAATATTTTGAAAAACTGCACATTACATAATCCACGAAATCTTTATGATAACAAGCATGTTTTCTTTTTAATCTCGATCTCTTATGTAACACACTTAGCTTCACTAAGCAAGTTCAGTCTTTTCAGACATAATGTTACATATATGTATTATGTAGCGATATATTAAGAGAAAATATTATGCAAGAATTCTGTGAAGTTTTTCTTCCAATAACCAAAAAAGTTGCGTTTAAATACGTTACAAATGTTTTTACAACTTTTCATAAGCGTGCTTAAACGTAGTTTAAGCAAATGTTGACATGTGATTAATACGTAAGAATACATTAGAACCGTTTTCATGACTTTACATATCTACACCTAGTGTACTGAAAGTTTAGCGTAAGCATTTAGAAAAAAATCTATCGACTCTAGAGCAGCATATTAGTATGAAAAGTTTATATGGAATATATACTGAAGTGAAAATATATAACTCGTTTTTAGGCTGTTGATACAAAAAGAAGTTTTTTTAATGTCCGATTAATTGCAGTTGCGGTTGTCCTCCAGGAAAACACCCGTGGTTATTTGAAGCAGGAATTTTATATATGTTTTATTACGTTAGTACGACCATGTTGCTCTAGAAGTTCCTGGACGGCAAAAGAATATAGGAAACATTTTACTGTTAAATATGGGGAAAAAAAATAAATCTCCCAAAAAAGAGTTTTTAAATTAAAAATGTGAAATGCTATGAATGCTAGACAAGTCAAAAATTACATTTTTTTAAATCGAAAATTTTATATGAAAAGTGAATTTGTGAAATGTGAAATGACAAACCTGTATTATAAAATATCTGTTTGATGGAAATTCCCTCCCCGATTTAAGAAAAGGCATTGATAAATTTCCGCTTGAGAAACACTCAATTCCTTATCATGGAAAAAGATTTGTAAATGAGGCTTAGATCCTAATCACGTCACACTTTGGTGTATTATCATACTCAAAATGTATCGTACAAATTAAAACGAAATTACATCGGATAATCTTGGGCAAAATGCCTGAAATTGCGTCAGGCATTCAAAATCATTTGTATTCTTTCATTAAATGCAGTGCAAAGATGAACTGATGAGGAATTGTTGATGGATCGTCTTGCTAAAATGTACCAAGTCGTTGAACACACAATTTTTTCAAGACTTGTTCATAAAAGTGTAGCTTTTTCGAGTTGTCTAAATCAATTCCTTTTATGTAATATTTACGTAGTTTAAAATACAATGTCAGCAAAATATCTATTTGGTAATCCTTGCATATTTATGATTTCAGAATTTCCTCCTCTTTGTAATAAAACACAGTAACATTTTAAAAATGTTTATTAAAATCTAAAGTAAAATTAAATATAGATATTAAAACAAAGTAAAAGGAAACTGTAAATGAATGAAAGGCACTTTAAGAATTCACTAAACAACAATTTCTAAATAAATTCTCCAAAACAAATATCCCATAACACATTCCTTAAAGATAATTTCTAAATATAAATCCACTAATTATTAAATTACCCCGTGTATATACTCTGTTGTTTCCCCTTACTCCCCCTAACTCCTCCTGCTCTACTTAGCTACGGTCTAGACGTAATTAATCACTATCATCTCCACCTCCCATTCATTACGATCGGTTGATAGATCCCCATGAACTTTCCATAGTCTGGGTCAAACCATCAAATAAATCTCCCTGGGTGACTAGTATAGTGTCAAAATCTTCCCTTGGGCACCAACATTTTTTATCCTTTGACCTTGGAGATTGATCTACTTTTGAAAAGCTTTAATCATGAACTGCCATACGGGAACATCAGTGTTTCACAAACACATCTTTTTTATATATACATGTACATTTTTTTTTTTTTACAGAAGTCTTCTTTCAAAAATTATCTTTCAAACAGAATTTACATCATCATTTTAATGAGTGCACCAATATTGGATCATACTGTGTTATATATATAATATAGGGAGATTATTTTCGAGAAACTTATGACACTATCACTTGAAACTTATTTTGCTAGCACTTGTTTCTGTAACTGAATTTTGTTTGTCAATGCTATATCTGTTTCCTGCGTAACTGTGCTTTCACAAGATCAGCAACTGTGAAGCGGCTAGCTAAATGTTGCCATGGCCTTAATAACCTTTAAAGTCCGAGGAAATAAACACCACCTTCAAATTTACCTGGTCTATATACCCCCGTCAGTCAAGTGAATTGAATAAAGGTCCATCATTGCGTGTTTGTAATTGATTGACATTTAATTATTAGTCCCTGTGTATAACTTGTTAATCTTGTTTGACCCTCGTGGCGACCGTTAAATTATCTTACGGTCTTTTAATATTTACCGCATATTTACCAGCGTGATAAAGAACCCGTATCGATATCAAAAGATTTTAGCTTGATTACTCAAGAAAATTTTATCTTATATTGATTCAGTAAGTAAAGCATGCTTGTGTATAATAACATTTTTTCTAATAAGTAAATTTCGATTCCATGTACAATATAATTACGTAGGTGACTGAAATCTTATTTTCACCCGTAGGAGATTTTTTTAGATATGGCGAAAAATAACGATGAAATTAGACAGAAAAGCTGCTTACACGACTCTATTTGTGTGTAATGGATCGGAGATTTCGAAGATAAAAAAAAATACCTGAAACAGAGACTTGGATAAGTCATTGTGAGTATTTTTTTCCTACCCAGCATTTCTCGATGCGTGGGCTGCTACCGCCATAGCGGAGTGTTACAAATACTTTTAGATAGAAATACTTATGTTAATAACAAATATGGATTTTGTTTAAAATTGTTATAATTATTTAAAATTCGTCGATATTATTTTAAACTATATCTTTTTAAAATGTTATAATACCTATACCATTTGCCGACCAAAGAAAATTTGTATACGTATATATTAATGAAATTTAAAACGATATAGTTACTTGATGTTAAACTGCCCATTGTTAAAGCTTCTCTTCAAAGAAAATGAAAAACAGACGATATTTTTTTCGGTGGTGCGGATCTCGCTCTATTTACAGTATAGACCTTATTTTATCACGCAAGGTTAGTTGGTGGGAAAGTGTGTAATACTAAAATGGGAAACTATCTTTACATGCTAAAATTTATAAAAATCTATGCATGGAAAAGTCACAGTTTATAGTTAGAATGACATACGCTGTAGAAAAAGTCGGAAGTGCGAAAGTCCTCGTGCGTTATCGGGGTATTCACATTACGCATTACTGAACATGCTTATAACATTTTAAAAGGTCAGTCTGTAAATAAACATGTTTCAAAAAGATTAAAATCAGTAATTAGTTTTTAGGATTATTTCTTTTTAAAAGAAAACGCATTTGTGATTTAGTGACGCCCGTGATAGAAAACCACACGGAAATGGCGGGGCCATGCAATCGATAGTGATGAAATTGGTAGGCGTGAATTACACTCAATATGAAAATGAAATACCTTGAGCGTATATTCAAAAGGATTTACACTGAGAAAAATTACATGCATTCTTTGTTTAAATTTCTAATCATATTTCCGGTACTTTCTAAAACTAATAAAATCCCGAGAGGTAGTTGACAGTTCAAGTGAAACAGTAGCGTTAAGTCCTTTTTAATACTATAAGTTTTTTATCGTTAAACTACTAATATAGTTTAATCAACAAAGTAAACATTGAAGTATTAATTATGATACCGAATATTTGAATGCTAAATTTCCATTTGAATATTCGCCATTTACTATTTATTCACGAATATTCGAACATTAGTTTCAGCTCTAGAAGTAACTTTAAATATGGCTGTGATCGAGGTTCTTTACAATAATAAGAAAATTTTTTTAAAAATTGAAGGAAACAGGTGAGGATGAGTATCTTACATTTAAAGATTTACATCAAGTCAATAAATTTTTACAATAAACTCAACTCGATATAAAGTACAATTCAAATATTTTCAAAGAAATCGATAAGCCTTGGGATTTTCCTTTGATATTCATTATGAATATAAAATTATTACTTTGATATTTTCTATCGATGTAGAGATCTACTAATTTTATTTAAGAAATGAATGTAATATTTTTTTCTTTGACCGACGTATCAAAGAAAAAATTTGGACGGAAAACGTTTTCATCAATGCGCGTAGCGCATTGATGAAAACGTTTTCCGTCCAAATTTTTTCTTTGATACGTCGGTCAAAGAAAAAAAATATTACATTCATTTCTTATCATTTAATTATGATTTTAAAATAATAAAATGAAACTTTCCCTCAGTTTACTATAAAATTTACGCATCAAAAACAGTGCGTAGGAATATATACAACAATGTTGCTGAAATTCAAAATGGCTATAGGCCTAACGAAGAAACAACGTTCTCAAATATTGTCGTGTCACTACCAACCTTTTCTAACAATAATTAACAGTTCTTTAACACAAAAAACTTACCTGTTGTGTTATTAATTTTTTGCTATATCCCAATGGGTATATTTTCCCCGGTTCGTAAATTTAAAGGGATGCTACTCAGATATCCTAACAACTCTTTCTATAGGTCACAGAAATTTTGAATTTCATTTGCGCATCTCTTCATCTGAATTTCAAACCGAACATATAAATATGTAACACAACCTGTCCATGCTGTAAAATCTGAAAGAGTCTGTTGCCTACTGTTTAACATTGAAAGAATTCCGTCCTCATTCATGCAGCGCCCTTCATGCCGTGTCGTTTTTCTCGAACATTCGATTCCTAAGAATTAACAGATTAACGGCATTTCCCCGCTTTGGTAGCATAAAAACATTTCTTCACAGTTCTATTGTTCATACCAGTTATCTCAAAGTCAAACATTTAACATAGGTATGCTGATTTCTTTCCTTCTTTCCCATTACTGTATTGTTGTCATGCAGACGATCTGATTTGTTTAGCAAAGGGGGATAATTCAAAAAGAAACGAAAGTAGACAATAAGTCAGGAACGTAACGGACAAGTTTCGAAATTCAGGAATATATCTATTAGAGAAAAGGTATTCAATTGTTCCTTCATGAACTTCTGGAAGCGGGAAATACACATGTAAAGACAGGCAAAGTAGTTCCGGCTGCTAAGTGCAAGCGAACTCCAAATTCTATTGATGCAGTTATCAAAAGAATTTTTTATCCAATCAGAATCAATTATTTTATAGAAATTAAATGATATCCCGATGAAATGTATGCCAGACAAACTGTACAGGTAAAATCAATGGACTTCCTATGTATACTGTGTATAGGGATTAGTGCTCTGCACGGTCTGTACGACCGTCAATGCTTCGGGGTAACATGCATGTAAAGCGAAGTCCCTCCTCTTACCTGAGAAAACCATCTAAAAAATATCGGCTTTTATTGCTTTATCGGCAAATATTGCTTCAAAGGAAATGAGATAAATAAAGAAAAAATTAATTAAAAAAATTAAACAATAAGAACACAAGCATTAGACCTGTACTTCGAACGTCAGTTGAGGTTCGTAATCTTATTGGGATGCAATCCATTTTAAGGATGATCGCAATTATATGACAAGAAGAGTATAAATTTTACCAACATACCCACATTTTACTTTTAATTCTACAGATTCTGCATATGCAAAAGATTCCTCTTTTTATTTTACGATTAAGACGAAAACAAAAAACAAAAAAACCTTGCGATAGTATATCCTTGTAAAACTAGTGTTTACCTAAAGCAGACTGAGGAACACCCCCCCCCCCCTCCCCCCAAAGAAAAAAAACTAAAACAAACTCTATATAGTACTGTGACAAACCTAGAAAAAGACTCTTATTTTTCGAGTTTAATGCACCGACATAACCTACGGCTGAAAGATATATTTTATGAAAGAGACATCCCTTCTCATACATTTTCGACCGGTCGTAGAGTTTTCTAGAGTCAAACTTTTTTTTAAAATTGCGAATAAAAGTGAAGGGGGGGGGGTGTTAGTATATTTTGTCTGCCGATATTATTCATCACAAGTTAACATTTAAAATACATGAAAAAGTAAACCTTTGTACGTGATAGGATACTTATAGCTATCTAAGTTAATATTATCAAATTAGTTATGAATATTATTGTTTGTTTTGTTTGTTTTTAAGAGATTGCGTGTTTCAACAAAATACATTCCACGTAGTTACATAATGTAATAAATTACGAACATTTACCTAAATATTTTAAAGATAATTATGCAAACGATGTTTTACGATCAAATTAGACCTAAGGAAATCTTCACACTAAGTTTTTTATCCTCCTTGATCTAAAATTTTAAATGTTTTATGTTACCAGAAACGAATTATAGAATCCCAGCACCACCTGTGATAATGGCACCGATTGACTACCGATCAAAATATTGTTAAACATATTAAATTGTCTTCTCTGATTAAAAAAGGCTAAAAAAGTTTCATTGTATTCACCTTAAAGTTTTAAAAAGATAAAATTCAAATCTAAATGTACGCTCGAACGAAAGCACCCAATTTCCGGAGAAAATACGCTCCTTTTCTCCTTAAGACTAATTATTTTTCAATCAAAGAAGACGTAAAGGTCAAGTATGTTACTTTCATTTCACGTTTCTATTTGAACAGTGTCTTGCATGATTGGAGATTGCTTTTCTTAATCGTAAGCAATGGAAATGCTATGCTAAGTTGTATGAAATAGAAAGAGAAGAACGATATAAAGTGTTATTCACACATACATAAAAAATGTAGGAAATATTTGAGCATATCATTGGAAGGACTATATATCAAAAAGATCATGCAACATTTACTTTACTTCCTCTTGAAAAGTGGTGGGGAGGGGGTGGGTGGGGGTGTGCACATGTACATTAAAGTGATTGGTGTATCTGGCCATCAGTATATCCGGCACACTCGGGGTGGACATCCCTTATCCGCAATTCCTCTTGCAAATTTATGCTATTTAATACAGAATCTTTAATACAAACTGCCTTATAATAAGCACCTGATATTTTACGTTTCCATCGGAATCGGGGTTTCCCAGTATCCATCTTTTATTCGAAATTCTTCTATACAACTGACTAAAAATTTATTAGATTTTCATATATTTAACCTTTATTTTATTTGTGCACTTTTAATTTCACGTCTTGATCAGAAAGATATTTGGGATTTCTTGTATCAAACCATGGACTTTGCCATTATTCTTGTCAAAGGGAGTATCCATTTTGTTAACGCAGTTCCTTCTTTAACTCCGAATGAATATCGATGATATTTTGAAAGAATCATCTTCGACCGGACGAAAACTCCTATTGGAGCGGACGTATCATTTGGTGAGCTCTGTTACAACGCGAAATGTAATAACAACGCAAAATGTAATAAACTGGGATTATTACTCTTTCGTTATTACATTTTGCGTCGAAATCAACGCAGAATGTAATAACGCAAAATGTAAAAACGGACGTTTATGGATTATTACATTTTGCGTTATTATATTTTGCGATGAGATTAACACAGAACGTAATAATACGATAATCTTGGAAATAAATTGGAAATAATATGTTTTATGCATTCATATGTATCTTTGCATTTTTGTGTTTAGAATTTAGCTATCTGTAAATTAGGTAATGTGTTAACTTAGGCTTTGTAAACTACTTGCAGGTTATGTAATGAATTGTCTCAGGTTTTAGGGATCTTGGGGTGTTTAGTTAATAGTTCCAGTGGGATCAAGTGATCAGTATCAATGTTAGACGCTTAAGCTGCAAGTGTTTGTGCACGCTGTAATTTTTAAAGAAAAACATACCCACTACCACCGCGTTCAACCGTCCCATTGGTAGTAAATTTACATAATGTTATTATCAATTTGTTTGTTGGCCTATTGTTTGTTACCACCTTATTTTTCAACATAAGTGTTTGAGAAAATTTGGGTTTTGGTTGGCCTGTTGTTGGTTGCCACCTTTTTTTCACCACTATCATGCTGTACCTTTAAGTTTTGGGAGATCCAAATCCAGGTGTATATACAAATTGTAGAAAAACACAGGATCTCCCGATTTTCATGTCTTACCTTTGTGTCATTAATAAATGACATATTTACAACTACAAAATGTACTTCTTGCTTATTACATTTTGCGTTATTTTATTTTTGTGTTGAGGGCAACGCAAAATGTAATAAAATAAAAATGTAACAACACAAATATTTTCTTTTGTATTGTGTTCAACGCAAAACATCATAAAATTAATTTAAACATATCTTTAATATCATAAAATATGAAAAAGGTATTGTGCCGAAGTGGATGTGTCGGTTAGGAGTATGAAATGCCTTTGAGGTCCTTTATATAATTTTTCCTTTGTTTATGCATAAATAAAGCTTTGTGTCATAGAATTCTGAGTTTTTGCTTCCTAGTAAATTTTTGCATTGCACGCTCCTATCATAAAATTGCATATCCACTGAATACTAGTGGAACTGAACGCAAAGATGATTTAAAATCGGTGGAACCTAATCAATGATATAATTGGCGAATCAAATTCTAGTTGCTCAATTATACGTAAACACAAGATATGGGCATGTCCTTTTGCATTTCAACGAAATAAAAAATGTCATCTCTGAAAACCAGGAAATCGGCACATTGTATTTGATCCCTTGAAATGGAACTTGCATTATTTCATAAATTAGGAAACGGCTTATAATAAAGCAATTATATATAATCATTGGTGCGATTAATTGTTTGATTGTTTGTTGTTTAACGTCTCATTCGAGAATTTTTCGCTTATATAGAGATGTCACTATATATCGGTGAAGGGCTTCAAATTTAGACCTAAACTCGGCCATCGCCTACCGTGACACGGGACCTCGGTTTTTAGAGTCTCATCCGAAGAACCCGCAACTTTCACTTCAAAGTGCCGAGCACTTGGCGAAGGAACAGTTGCTATCTATTTTTTATTGACTTAGGTCAGTCACGGCCGTGATTCGAACACACGACCTTCCGATCATTGAACGAGCGCTCCACCGACTCAGCTACCGTGGCGGTTAATCATTGGTCTTAAAATTATGCTCAACCTAACTGACCAAAAAGTGTGTTTTTACATTTATATTGTTGAGTTTTGCTTAATATCGACGCAAAATATAATAACAAAAAAATATAATAATCCAAAAATTATCTTATTACATTTTGCGTTATTAGATTTTGCGTTGACATCAACACAAAACGTAATAACGCAAAATGTAATATTCCTTAAAGTTTCTTATTAGAAACTTGTTGTTCTTATAGAACAATTCTTTTCTGTATTCAGTATGTGTCCTATAAAGATGAAATGTTTTGTTCTACTTTCAATTATTTAATAATTGACCATTCTTTACTTTTTTAGGAATTGCGTATTTTGGCAGGATGCCGAAAAAAAATCTTTTTGTAAACTAAAATTCATTGTCTATCAACCATATATATATTCAAACTTTACTACAATTTAATTTTGCCCCGGTAATCGAAGATTAGGGGGTATAAATTTTTTTGCCCCCTTCGTCCGTCTGTTTGTCTGTTAATCTGTTTGTAGGCAAAAACTTTAATTTTGCCCATAACTTTTGATTAGTTGGATCTATGGTTTTATTATTTCACACTTGTATTTCCTGTAAATATTAACTCTGGCCATATCTTTTGTACAGTTGGTGCTAGGGCTTTCATAGTTCAGATGTGTTTTCATTGTGACAAAGCCTTTACTTGGGTATAACTATTTTTGACATTGACTTCAAAGTTTGACCCATTTTCTTCATTGGTACAAGTCCTTTCCTTGGAAAACAACATTTTTGATCTCTTGACCTTGGAGTTTAACTTGCATTTAAGAAACTTTAACCTTCGCCATAGGCTACCATACGGGGGCATCAGTGTTTCACAAACACATCTTGTTTATTTTACAACATCACGTTTTATTCTAAAAAAAAGAAATACACCAAATGATGAAAGGATAACAATGACAAACAAAGATAAAATACTATACTAAGTACTACTAAGCTTTCACAACGTTTTTATACTATGAATAATTAAAAAAAATAATTAAAATATAAAAGTTTGCATATTATTTTACTTCGAACATTAATGCAATTCAAATATATCTCTTTCACTTTTTCTTATCCATAACACTAGATCTGTTCATAAAGTTAACAAACACTAGCAGTTCTTGTTTTAATGCGTTTATCCATTTCTACTAGACTTCCATAAAAGGATATCCGCTACCTTATAATATTCGTAATTTTATTTCCTAAATGGAAGACAAAAAGTTTTTCAATCTTAATATAAGACAAGCTAATTCAGAGAATTTGTGTCCCCCGCTTAGGGAAAAAAGGGCATGCACAGTTCGGGGGGGGGGATTCCCTCCCCTGGATTTGTAGAATAATTAAATGTATACATGTACATGTATATTGAAGCAAATAAAAAATGCCAATATGGATATAAAGATTTGATTGCTTATTCTTTAATATGTGTATAGAAGTTTCTTTTTGTATAGAATATTAATCATATGTTTGGACTTGGCACCTCTCAATTGCTAAGCAAGAATCAAACCCCTAGACCACGGAGGCACTTGTTTAAACAGCAAATTAAATGCAAACATTATGTCACATATAATGTTTATATGCAAGTTCGATATTGTCAAAATTTTACACAATACATGGTGTCTAACTTAGCCTTTAATAAACAGTTCTAATAGATGTAATTAGAATATAAAGTCCACCGACAACCTGTATAATACGTAATAACTCTCCCATGCCCCTGTGCTAAAACTTGTGCCAAGCGACTTTTATTACGATAAATAAGAAAAAAGGGGCGGGACACTTTGAGAGGGGCAAGAGAGGCCATAGGGAGCTATATTATAAAATTAATAAAATTTTATTGCAAAAGCTCAAAAGCTTCTTGAGATATCGCCTGGAAACGAAAGTGTTACACACAGACAGAATGTATGAATTTAGGACTTTGAACTTTGACCTTAAAATCAATAGGATTCTTCCTTAGGTCACAGGGAGTTGTTATGTAAAATTTCATTGCAAAAGCTCAAAGGATTCTCGAGATATCGCGCGGGAACGAAAGTGTTCAAACAGATAGAATTTATGAATTTATGACCTTGATCTTTGACCTTTTCACCTCGAAATCTATAGGGCTCTTCTTTAGGCCATAGGAAGTTGCTTTGCAAAATTTCATTGCGAAAGCTCAAAGGGTTCTCGAAATATAGCGCGGAAACGAGTGTTACAGACAGAAATACAGACGGACGGACAAACGGACAGACAGACCCAAAATTAATATCCCCCACTTTCAGTGAAAGCGGGGGACAATAAAAGCACATACAGTTAATATAAACCAATATACACTAAGTACATGACGCATGCATACATATAGCTTAAAAAACCACAGCATACACTGCTAAATACAATGATGAGTACATATGTAGATGAATGGTAGTAAAGCACATTATTATATAGTCTATAAATAGTCCCTATATAATCTATACCAACGCAAACAGTTCATAATTCTACATATTCACTGGATTTGAAGCCGTATTCACCGTAATGTCAGTGCGCGTGCTGCGGCATTGTGACGTCACAATCAATACCCCAAACAACGTTGAAAACAATGGTTGCAACGGCTGGAGCCAGGTGTAGATTTGAGCAGGAAAATTGTTACACAAGTCTATCAAAGGATTATTTATCAAACATTTCGATATCTTACACACAACAAAATAAAGTTATAAGTTGTAATTTGGACATCTTCTATTTTTCTACGACAGAAGTTCGTTAATGACAATGGAATCGTCATGCAGCCTTCAATGTCTTATTCATTCAAATCCTGACTATATAATAAAACAATTATGGGCTGTTCGGTGGTAAATATGGTTTGTTATTCACCAGAAACATATCAATATTTACCACGGCTTCGCCTCGGTCAATATTGCTATATTTTTGGTGAATAACAAGCCATATTCACCTCCGTACGAGTCCATAATTGTACAATATTTACCTGAATGAAATTTAAGCATTTAGTGAAGGCTATTCTATTTAAAATTTATTAAATATGTACTATTTTTAATATCATGGTATACAGCTGTTCATAAAGGTGCACTTAAGTTTTTATCTCGCAAACCTGAAGGTCATTGTTATGTTCGATTTATGAAGATTGGAAAATTATTAATAATAAACTGAGTATAGTTTATAAATACTTCATTCTGAACAGCAAATCAAGAGACTACACAATCAGAAACAATTTCTATCAAGGAATTTTCACCGTTCTAAAATAATTTTTCAAGACAATAAAAAAATCTTTTTGACAGATATTTTCTTTCTGTTGTACCTTGGCAATTCAAACTATCTTACACTTAGAGACCTTTTGATTGAAATCTACATAACTATAAAAGTACGGAGACGCTTTAAATTATACATACAACAGTTATACACGTTTTCCAAAGAATTCTTGCGTCTTTAAAATGGACC
Source organism: Saccostrea echinata (assembly GCF_033153115.1). Taxonomy (NCBI): domain Eukaryota; kingdom Metazoa; phylum Mollusca; class Bivalvia; order Ostreida; family Ostreidae; genus Saccostrea; species Saccostrea echinata. The sequence continues at coordinate 1,250,828 of NW_026889793.1, forward strand.
AATTTTTCATGTATGACTTCAATCCTTGAAATATACATCACTTTATTTTATTTAAAATTACATCGATATTACAAAAAAAATACCCTCGTCATCAATGAATCACTTTTGCTTCAAACCAAAATCTTTTAATGAACTGTAAATCCATTTATTTCTATAAACTTTTTAAACGAAATTTATTAATTACAGACATCGTATCCAATTAACTTGAACAAATTCTTATACATACTTCAATCTTCCAAGTAAAATAAAATCACACAAGTACCCCTGAAAAAAAATCACTTAGCAATGAAGGCGCATAACTCTAGATAATAATTTTGATCTTGTTTCCTTTCAGTTTTTTCCAATAATTCACATCTGGAATGACTGATGTCCACTAAAAAAGTGGTAGGTAATTTGTTGGTTTATGGAAACATGGCTGCTAACACCATCATGGCAGCTGAGAAAACCATCCACAAGGCCGGGGTAGCTGAGATTCCGCCACCTACAAGAGAAAATGTGTGATATTTTGATTCCCTATTCTGGCCCCACCATACTCCCAGGGGACATGGTTTGGTCAATTTATAATCTAAACTGCCTTACGAATTTTTCGCATCTTTTCTAACCTAGCTGCTCCTGAGAAGATTTTAAAGATTTTTCCTATATATTTCAATGTAAAACTGATTTCCATGTCATGGCCCAACCCTACAACCAGGGGCCAATATTTGAAAAAAATTTAGAATCTACAATACCCCTAGGATGCTCTCACACAAGTTTCACTTTTTTTCTGGCCCAGCGGTTCTTGAAAAAAATATTTTTAAAGATTTTTCCTATATATTTCAATGTAAAACCTTGATTCTCTATTGTGGCCCCGCCCTACCTCCGGGGATCATGATTTGAAAAATTTAGAATTTAGACTACCTCTGAAAGCTTCCGCGTAACTTACAGCTTTTCTGGCCCAGTGGCTCTTGAGAAGATTTTTTAATGAACCAACCCTATTATTGTCTTTTCTTAATTATATTATATATTATAATTATAAATGGGCTTGCTCATTTATTTTAAGAATTTAAACTCCCTTTTGCTCAAGGATGCTTTGTACCTACTTTTGTTAAAATTGGCCGTGTTGTTCTTGAGAAGTTATAAATGTGTAAAGTTTACAGATGGACGGATAGACAGACGCAGGACAACAGGTGATCACAAAAGCTCACTTGGGCTTTCAGCTCAGGTGAGCTAAAAGGAAAAGAACAAAACTGCAACATAAATAAATTAATCTAATACCTGCCTTAACACAACATGCAGCTTAAAGAGGAATTTCCTAATTCATTATTTAAATTTTACCTGGAGAGCCACACGCTTTTTCCGCTTGCTTGAGAGAATCCTGAACATCTGCGTAAGCTGGGTTCTGCTGACAGGCCTTTTTCTGGCTTTCTACACAGTTTTTCAATGGCATATAACCCCCACTGAAATGAATTTCAATATGAAAACATTCAGTTTAAATATGTATTAAGTGGTTTCACCCTAATCCTAAATGAAGGTTTGAACAAACTTGCTTTCATATTAAAATGACTTATCAGAGCTTTGCTGTTCTTGAATAGATGATTCCCAAAGATTTTTTTTCCTATGCACTTCAATATAAATAAAACTTTAAGGTTCATAAGCCCTCTGCTCACTCATATAAAACGCTGCTTTAACTCTAATGATTTTCCAAAAGAAATGTGTTGTACAAATACAATAAAAATAATTATAGCATAGCTTGCGGCGAGGGGCAAAATAAGACAAAAGAGACATTTCAAATTGGCAAATTTATAAAGGAATAATAGAAATTTATGGCATTAAGAGTTATATCTCTTATCAGAGTATCGATGAACCTTAGTTGCCTAATGTGGCTCAGTCCTAACTGAAGGGGTCATGATTAGACAAATCTGAATCAACATTCTTTAGGGATGTTTCTATATCAATAATATGACTCATAATGGCTTTGCTGTTCTTAAGAAGTTAATTTATTTTTTAGATAAATCCAATATACATTAATTCTTATGAACAACTTTGATCCCTTGTTGTGGCCTCATCCTACCCCCAGGGGCCATGACTTGAACAAACTTGAATCTACATTACATGAGTATACTTCTGTATTAATATTAAAAATCATGGCTTTGTTGTTCTTGAGAAGATTTTTAAAGATATTTCCTTTATGTTCCTGTTATTTTTTTTTATCTTCTTTTGATGTCCCACCATAATCCAGGGAGTAATGATTTGAACAAACTTCAATCTACGATATGTAATGAAGCTTTTACATACGTTTCAACTTTTTCTGGACAATTAGCTTATGAGAAGAACATTTTTGAGAGATGTCTTTTAATTTTCACTAATTCTTAATTATCCCCCTTAAAAGAGGGTGTGGTCCTTGATTTGAACAAACTTAAATCCCCTTTACCCAAGGATGCTCTGCAGCAAGTTTGTTCAAAACTGGTCTAATGGATGTGGAGAAGAATATGAAAACGTAAAAAAAAAATTACAACAACAAAGGAGAAACTTGAATCAGAAAAGCTCTCTTGAGCCTTCGGCTAAGGTGAGTTAATAAGACAAATGGTAACAATCATCAAATGCAAAAAAAAAAAAAAAAAAAAAAAAAAAAAAGAAAACTTTACATCCCTAACAAAAACTTACTATAGTTAACTATAGTTTACTATAGTTAACTATGGTAAATACTTTTTTATTTTGGTTTACAATGGAGCTTTACTGTAGAACTTTTTGAAGATTTAGAGCCTTGACATTTCTTAAATTACATACCGATTATGTAATTAAAAAAAACGTAAATATACAACAAATATTTCTTATTAACTTCATAAAATTACTTGTAGGAATTAAAAAAAAAAATATTTCGATCTGAATTTCATAGTAAAAATACTTTGATTTACTATAGTGAAAACTTTGATTTACTATAGTTAACTATAGTACTTTTTTGTTAGGGATTACATAATTTGTAAACTTTACCTGAATAAATACAAAGTATATAATAAACAGGAGTTTACCAACTTATTTTTTTTGAGCTACCCCCAGTATTGTCCAAATTAATCCCAGCATCAGAGAAGCATTTCAATAAATTGCAGCCAGAATCTCCTACAAAAATCAAAATCAAGCATTGAAATTTACTTGTTACTCATCTCTGTTTGAGATTTCCTTATTTCATGGTGCTAAGATGTGAATATTAGCTCTAGATTGAAACTAAGAATGCAACTATTTTTCAGAAGTTGATTTTTTAAATTTCATTTCAGAAAACTTTGCACAAAAAGCTACTATGATTAGGATCGACTTAAAGCCGATCAATGCATGTTACAGCGATGGTAAAAGTAAATTATTTTTAAGATGAAAATCTGCTGAAATTTAAACAAAAATTAAATTTCTTTCCCCTTTCAATGTGCAAATTTTTGTTTTCCCCACTTTTGTGAAAGAAAGGGGACACTAAATCTCATTCATCTGTCTGTCTCTCACAAAATTATTTAACCATTGTCATAACTTTTAAAGAAAAAAACATGGCTTTCATATTTTACATGCACATTACCTGTGATAAGACCTTTCCAAATGCACTAAGATATTTGACCCCTTGATATTAAGTTTGATTTACTTTTTTAAAAAAATTTACAATAATCATATTTGTTGAATGAAAGAAGATAGGGCCTTTATATTTCAAATGAGTATTACCTGCATGTGACAAGACTTTTTCTTAAATATAGTACAATTTCAACCTCATGACCTTGATATTCAAGTCTTACCTACTTTGAAAAAAATCAACATTGGCAATAACTTTTGAATTAGAAAATATAAGGCGTTCATATTAAATTATGTCTGCATTACTTGAGACAATTTTTTGTTCCCCGCTTTCACTGAAAGTGGGGGATATTAATTTGGGTCTGTCTGTCTGTCCGTCCGTCCGTCCGTCTGTATTTCTGTCTGTCTGTAACACTTTCGTTTCCGCGCGATATCTCAAGAACCCTTTGAGCTTTCGCAATGAAATTTTGTATAGCAACTGCCTATGGCCTAAAGAAGAACCCTACTAATTTTTAGGTTAAAAGGTCAAAAGGTCAAAGGTCAAGGTCATAAATTATAAATTCTCTCTGTTTTAACACTTTCGTTTCCCCCGATATCTCGCGAATTCTTTAAGCTTTTGCAATGAAGTTTTACATAACAACTTCCTGTGGCCTATGGAAGACCTCTATTGATTTTGAGGTCAAAAGGTCAAAGTTCAAGGTCGTCAATTCACCAATTTCGTCTGTGTGTTAAACTTTCGCTTCCGGGCGATATCTCAAAAAGCTTTTGACCTTTTGCAATGAAATTTAATACCATACCTCCCTATGGCATCTCTTGCCCCTCTCAAAGTGTCAAGCCCCGTTTTTTTTTATTTATTGTATATTAAAAGTCGCTTGGAACTATTTTTAGCACAGGGGTATGGGAGAGTTATTACGTATAATACAGGTTGTCGGCGGACTTTATATTCTAATTACATCTATTAGAACTGTTTAGTAAAGGCTAAATTAAACACCATTGTGTAAAATTTTGACAATATCGAACGTGAGTATAAACATTACATGTGACCTACTGTTTGGATTTAATTTGCTCTATAATCAAGTGTCTCCGTGATCTAGGGGTTATGATGCTTGCTTAGCAAGCGAGAGGCCCTGGTTCAAATCCCGGACGATCCGGGGTTTTTTTATTTATTTATTTATTTTTTTTTTTTTATTTACTATATCATACTATCCAACATGTGAAATGAGAAAGTTATACGTCTGGCGTGTACAAACTCATAAAATCATTATTATAATGTGATATATATTCTATAAATTAAAAAGAATCTTCTATACACATATTAAAGAATAATCAATCAAATCTTTATATCCATGTTGGCATTTTTTTATTTGCTTCAATATACATGTATACATTTAATAATTCTACAAAACCAGGGGGGGGGGGGAGTGTGACCCCCTCCCCCGAACTGCGCATGCTCTTCTTTTTACCCCTAAGCGGGGGACACACATTCTCTGAATTGGCTTGTTTTCTTCAGAAATAAATGTTTTGAATTTCTTAAATCAAACTTTAACTTTGGTCGAAATTTTTCGACTAGTACAGACAGGGCTTTTACAATTTTTTACAAGTATATTACTAATAACAAGATCTTTCAGAGGGATTAATATATTTTAACATATTTATATATTAATATAAATTTATATATTAATTTTTATATTACATATATTAACTGACTTAAAATCTGATGCAATCTTCCAAAAAAATCATCTTGGTCTTAACTTTTATTAATTCAAAAATTTACATCTTTTTTTTAAATGAACAGACAAATCAGGGCACGCAGACAAGACAGTAAAAATGTTCCATTAATTATTGCATCCCAATCAACATGACGACAAGGGTAACTTGTGTTAGTGACTATTCTTTGAATTTGCTTGTATTTCACTCGAAGGTCAAATAAATGACTAATTAGTAGTTACCGCAATACCCAGCAGCCAGAGTCATACCGCTCATCATCGACTGAAAGGTTGAATCTGCTGCACAAGCACTTTTGTATGGCTCAATACAGCTTTTCACACCTCTAACCGATCTGTAAAATATAATATTTATGGCATTTTAATATCTGTCATTAAACTGGTAAGAAACTATTTTCTGGCAATGTGGACGAATGCATTATTGTTTCTCTGTGGGTTTTTTTTTTCATGAAGACATGCTATACGTATTTTACAAAAGCATTGCAACAAACATGGCCGATATCATAATGTTTAACTTGCTGAAATTATGCTTTCAATATTGACAAACATGACCAAAAAAAACGAAATAAAATTTGAAACAAAATTTAGGATGTTAATTGATAGGGTTATGATTTTTCATTCGTACCATTTTTATACCTCTTAAATGAAGATCTAGGAAAAACAGATTTTTTGGTTTGTTTGTTTGTCAGCAACAAACATTAACTTTGACAAGAACATTTTACTAATAAGGTCAGAGCATTCATATTTCATGAGTACATTCCTTATGATAAGCTCTTTCTCTTGATATCATCATTTTTGATCCTATGACCTTGTCCATGGATTTTGTCCTACTTATGAATTTAACCTCCACTAAATCTTCTAAAAATTTGGTGCTGGGGAATTCATATTGTACATTTCTTCTTGGGGAACCAACTTTTTTTTCCTTATTACTTTGACCTTGGAGATTGACCTTCTTTTGAAATATTTAACCTTGGCCACTTATGCAGAAAAGTTGGACAGATCAAGCATCCTAACAAGTTTAATACGAGATGCATCATCCATCCAGTTATGTTTAGTAACATAGAGCTTATGCTCACTTAAGAAATAGACATAATCCTATTTTAGCTTAAACCTTCTCAAAAAACATAAATATACTCTACAATATGAACCTGGCCATTCTTCTCAAATGTTTTGGCCAAAAATGTAGTATCTGCAATCTTCGAAAGGCATTGGGGGAAAAGGAGGGGAAGGGGCTGATTCTCCACTTTATTCCCAAATATAATGCTCTGCAGATAATTTAATGGAAAATTTTTCACTGACAAGCTGGTCTAATTCTCAGTCGGTCGGCAAGGCTGATCAATGCGTGATTTGGAATTTCTTGGAAAGAAATCTACCTTGAAAACTTAAACCTGGGATGCCTGAAATCTGAAATATTTAGATATAGCCATAAAATTCTAAAAGTAGGTTGTGTTGACCTACTTTTCAACTGACACACTTTGAGGACCCAAGATGCATCAACTGACAAAATTTGCTGATTCTATGATAATTAGTATCTGAAAATATTTAATTACAGCCACAAAGTTCAAAAAGTAGGTCACAGTGACCTACTTTTTAGTTGACACACTCCGAGGTCCCAAGATATATCAAGTGACACAGTTCGATGATTCGAAGTCAATGAGTATCTGAAATATTTAACAAGAGGCCCATGGGCCTTAACAGTCACCTGAGTATAATACAACAGTTTAGAGGATCCATTAACTGCTAAATAAAGCTTTGTTGCCCAAAAGCAAGAAAAATAGTATGATAAGAATCAACAAAATAATTGGTGTAGTATTTATCAGTCCCCCATTTAGCACTATTACCACGCAGACTATTGACAAAATATCTACCTTTAACCCCATATTACCTCTCACATTGGCCTTTCTTGGCCTTTGAAGAACATTTAAAAAGATAAGTTATTTTTGTCTCATTTTTATTCATTTCCAGGTCTACCTGATCATCAAAACTACGAAAGTACTTTTTGTATTATACAATAAAAATTCTTGCATAATTCTCTTTTCTATAAACCTTTCAATTATATTATTTACAGTGATTAATTATCAAAAGTGAATGGCAAAGGGGAATAACTTTTCTCAATAGAATACAAATTAACAGAGTCCTGACAAAGACCAGAATACTTAACCAAATGGTGCAGATGTTCAAAATTCTGGCAAAAATACCTTTGCTTATTAAAACTACTCTGCTTGCCTCCAATATGCCTAGGAGCACAGAGGATTTTCAAAGAAATAATGCATTTTCACTAAAAGAATTAACACATTCCTATCCTAACATCAGAACCCATGACCCAGGGTCATGAAATTTACAAGGTATCCTCATCATTACATCTATCCAATATATATGACCCCCCCCCCCTTTGCTCGTCATAAGCATGCACTTTGTTTGTCTGCTAAATACCCAGTAGCAGACAGGATTATTAAATACAATTAATGCATTTTCACGATATTATTAATAACGCCCCACCCTTAAACCAGAGCATCTGACCCAAGGGCCATGAGACTCACCATTCTGGAAGAAGCATCCTATCCTTGCTCATCATAACTATATACTAAGTTAGTTTGTTTAATACCTTTCTTTGTTTTATAATCAGGAGTAGAAAAAATATTTCGAAAGAAATTACGCATTTTTACTATATAATCAAAAGAGCCCCGGTTCACGAGAACCCCCAATCCTGGGGCCATGAATTTCACAATTTTGGAGGAGGCATCCTTACTTATCATAACCATGGATTTTGTTTAAATAATACTCAAATAATACTCAGGAGCAGAGAAAAAGATTTTCAAAGAATTAATGCATTTTCACTATATATAATCAATAGAGCCCATTTGCCCTAACACCAGAACCCCTGACTCTGGGGCAATATAATTCAGAATTTCTGAGGAGGCAGCCATGCTCATGTACATTGTTAGTTTATTCATTACCCAGGAACAGAGAAGAAGATTTTCAAAGAATTAATGCATTTACTATATAATCAATAGAGCCCCGCCCTTACACAAGACGCCCTGATCAAGGGGCCATGAAATTCACAATTTTTTAAGAGACAGCCTTGTTCAACATAACTATGTACTAAATTAGTTTATTTAATACTCAGGAGCAGAGAAGAAGATTTTCAAAGAATTAATGCATTTTCACTATATATAAAATCAATAGAGCCCATTTGCCCTAACACCAGAACCCCTGACCCTGGGGCTATGAAATCCATAATTTCTGAAGAAGCACACTTGCTCTTCATAACTATGTACTTGGATAGTTTATTTAAAACTCACTAGAAGAGAAAATTTTCAAAGAATTAATGTATTTTTACTTTATAGTCAATAGAGTTCCGTCCTTACACCAGAATCCCTGACCATTGGGCCATGAAATTCAAAATTTGGGGAGAAGCACTCTTGCTCATCATACCTATATACTAAGTTAGTGCAGAGGAGAAGATTTTCAAATAAATAATGCACTTCCATTATTTGAACTATATAGCCCCAACCTAGCACCAGAACCCCTGACCTGGGGTTATGAATTTCACAATTTTGGTAGAGAACTAATACTTATTACAATCATGTCAACAGTTTGACTGCTTGATGTCCAGGAGTAAAGAAGAAGATTTTTTAAGATTTCATTAATTTTGGTGGTTTTAGCCCCACCCCTCAGACCCCATGGTGTAGGGACCGTGAAGTTCACAATTTTTGTTCCCCTTCACAAATAGATGCTATATACCATGATTGGTTGAAATTGGTTGAGCGGATTCAGAGAAGAAGCTGAAAATGTTCAATCTTAACGCACAACGCAACGACAAAAACGGATAGCAATAGGTCAGCTGAGTGACACAGGTGACTTAAATATAGCCATAAAATTCTAAAAGTAGGTCACAGTGACCTAATTTTCATTTGACACTCTCCGAGGATCCAGGATGCATAAAGTGACAGAGTTTGCTGATTCTAAGCCAATTAGTATCTGAAATATTCAATATAGCCATAAAATTCCAAAAGTAGGTCAAGGTGACCTACTTTTTAGTTGACACACTTTGAGGACCAAAAGATACATAAAGTGACAAAATTTGATTATTCTAAGCTAATTCCCCAAATGGAGGTCATGGTGACCTACTTTTTCAGTTGACACACTTTGAGGACTAGAGGTGCATCAACTGATAAAGTTCGTCTTAGCTATTTAGTATCTCAAATATAAAATTATAGCCATATTATTCAAAATAGAGGTTATCAACTTTTTGACTGAAATACTCCAAAGATCAAAAATGCAGCAACTGACAAAGTTCGATGACTCTATGAAAATAAATATCTGACATATTTAAATATAACCACGAAATTCCAAATGTAGGTCAAAGTGACCTTTTTTAGTTGACACACTCTGAGGACACAAGATAAGTCAAGTGACAAACTTTGATGATTTTAAGTCAATTAGTATCTGAAATATTTAATTACAGTCATAAGATTCCAAAGTCGGTTACAGACACCTTCTTTTCAGTTGACACCCTTCGAGGATCCAAGATGCATCAAGCCAATAAGTATCTAAATATAGTCATAAAAGTTCAAAAAAGGTAACAGTGACCTGTTTTTCAGGTGAAACACTTCAAGAACCCAAGATGCATCAACTGACTAAGTTTGATGATTTTACGATAATTAGCATCTAAAAATATTTAAACATAGCCATAAAATTCCAAAAGTTTTTTGATTGAAATTACTTGAGGCCTTCAGATGCATCAAACAAGGTTTGATGATCAAAGTGTCCAAAATATATTTTAAAACAATTTGAAAATGAATGTCTGCAAAATTCTAAAAGTAGGTCACTATGACCTACTTTTTAATTAATATGTTTTAAAGTCCCAAGATGCATCAACTTACATGTACAAGGTTTGATGATTCTAAACCTCTTAGTATCTGGAATAATAACCTTAAATGTTTTTTAAAAAAAGATTAACCATAAAACTCAGAAATTAGGTCACAGTGACTTACTTTTTAATTGACACACTTCAAGGCTCCATAATGCAAAAAATGATAAGTTTTGATGATCATAGACTTCAAAATGTCCAAAATATGCAAAAAATCAAATTGAAAATTAATACATGCAAAATTCATAAAGTAGGTCACCGTAACCTTTTTTGAGTCATGATACGAGGTCTAAGATGCATCAACTTAAAAGTTTTAATTATCCTAGGCCTTATAAGTAATCAAAATATCAAAGTTTTGAGAAAACATAATTTTTTGTCAACTTTGAAGTGACCTTAAGACCATACCTTTTACTCCAGGGTGATGCCTTGAACAATTTCAAATTTGTAACATATCCTCATCCTTATATGTAAGTTTAGTGATAATCTGCCCAGTGGTTCTTGAGGAGAAGGTTTTTAGCAAACACTACTTTTGTTTTTATTTCCCTAATTATCTCCATTTTTTAAGGTCATATCCCTGTTTCTAGTATAAATGAGAGCACTTAGACCAAAATATTCTGTGACAAATTTGTCAAAAATTGATCCAGGGGTTCTTGAGTTATGGCCCATATTCCAAAATGTTGAAGCACACAGCACACCACTTAAATGGCCATAGCATACGCTCTTTGAGCCTTTGCTCAAAAGAGCTGAAAATGGTTTCAATAGTAATTAATTTTTAAAATTCTCAAATATAAAGAGTAAATTTTCAGGTTAAGTAAGGACTAGTGATTTTATGGCCAGGGCTAGTAAAAATTATGGAACGTAGCCCGACTGGTCTAGTACTTTTACAGGTTAATGTCAAACCCTGACATAATTTTGTAATTCTTGGCTTTTATTGTACAGGCCTATAGGAAGCAATTTCAGTTGGGGGAGGGGGCAAACATTTTCATTTGGGGGCACTATCAACTACCAAATTTCCTTGACAAGCCCAAAAAAAGAAAAAAAAAAGGTCATCAGACGGTTTTATTGAGGGTACAAGCACATAGTAGCTAAGTTTTATAATATTCTATATATCGGCATAATTATAGGGACAGCCCCCCCCCCCCCGTACCCCCCGGTTCCTACGGCCATGTTGAATTGACAATATTTAATGACAGTCAAGTTACCGAAGTAATGAATGAGTTATTAAAATCACAGGGTTTTTTTAAATTGTCTCTTCTGAGTCTGAGTGGTAAGAAATATAAGTCAAAATACAAAACTACTCACGCGCACATGGTCTGTAAATCTTGCATTGACAATGACTCCATATTTGGCATTACAAACCCCTCAAAACATTTGGACATCTCTCCCATGTTACATTCTGAAGACACTCCTGAAAAAAGTAATTTTTTTCTGTATAATGAAAGAAATGTCCCCATTATATTTAAATTTATATACTGTAAAATCACATATCTTCGTCGGGTCAGATTTTCATGGTTTGAGGAAAAATATTGGCACATGGGGATTTAAAAATTATGCAATTTACTATTTAATCAATTAAGCCCTGTCCTAGGTGTCCAAAGTATGTTTGCTATATACCCACGCTCAAAGAACTTTTTCAAAGAAATAATACATTTTTACTATGTATCCAACAGAGCCCCGCCCTAACACCCAAAGCCCTTACAAAAGGCGTATAATATGAAGTAATACTAGAACCCCTCACTAATGGGCCAGGACAATTTTAAGGAAGAAGTACACTTCCTGGTCATAACCATGCATTTAGTTCATCTTTTAAATACCCTGGAGCATAGAAGGTTATCACAGAAATAATGCACTTTCACCCCACCACGAAGAACCCCTGACCCATGGATCATAAAATTCACAATTTTTGATGATGCATCCTAAGTTCACATCATGTGATGATAACCCTGCATTTAGTATTTTTGCTTATTACCTTGCAGAACAATTTTTTTCAAGATTCATAAAAAAGCACCTAGTTTATCTGCTAAAAAAGACGACTAAATAATTTACGCATTTTCACCATATGAATATTAGATCCCCAGCCTAACTCCAGAACATCTGCCAAAGGGCTATGAATTTCACATTTTGGCAGAGTATTCAATGCTTATTATAAATCTGCCAACAGTTTGACTTCTTCATGTCCACGAATAAAAGAATACGATTTTTAAAGAAAGCTCTTGTTTTGATGATTTTAGCCCCATCCCTAAGGTCATGAAATTTTACATTTTTTTTCTACCCTTACACCCATTAATGTTATATGCAAAAGTTGTAACAGTAGTTCAAGAGAAGAAGATGAAAAGTTCAATAGCTTACGACTGAATCACTGATGGACAATGCATGATAACGGATGAAAACGCTAGCAGTGAAGGAGAGGGGAATGAATAATAAGCCTATTGAAAGGCAGACTGCTTCTCCCACAGTTTTTGTTGTAGAATGTTCAATGTTTGATTCAAACCATTGCAGAAATTACATAACCAACTCTATTTTCTCTGCAATGGCTGAAACCATTAATTTCTCAATAAACAAACGAATAAAGCATTTTGTTGTTTAAGCAATCACGTGCTATGATTACTTCTATTTACCTAACATGTCTAATGTTACAGGGTTCTGCCCTGAATCATTTTATTAAAAAAATATTTCTCATTTTTAACTATGTGTCTAAGTAGACTATGTGTCAAAGTGGACTCTCGCATACAGTGTATATGTTTCATTTATAAAAGATGACTAATAATAAGTATTCGTGATTATTAGTCAATAATTCTAATTCTGTAGTACTTATTATGCAAATCATTTTGAAGTACAAGTGTAACAAGATTTTAACCCACATCAAAAAATAGTTCCAAGCCAAGATTTTAAACAATTTTTTTTCTTTTTATTACAACACTGTACTCTGTTTGCCAAGGAGCAAAGAATAAATAATTGCATTTCCACTAAAGGTTCAACACATCCCCACCCTAATACCAGAAACCCTTAACACCCAGGATCCACGAAATTCACAATTTTGGAAGACGCACACTTGATAACCATAACCATGCTCATTAATACCATTTTCAAAGAAAAAAAATGTTTTTTTCACTTTATAATCAATAGAGCCCCCTTTCCCCCATCTCCCTCCAGTACCAGTGGCCCTAGCACAAAGAAATCCACAATTTATGAAAAGAAAAAGCACCTAGGGACAGAAAATAAGATTTTCAAAGAAATTGTACATTTTTAAAATATATGTTTAAGAGCCCCGCCCTATCACCAAAACCACTGGTCCAGAGGGTACGAATTTCATAGTTTCAGTATAATGTCAATCTTATACGGTACTAATTCTGATGCACCAGATGCGCATTTCGAAAAATTATGTCTCTTCAGTGATGCTCGAGCCGAAACGTTGGAAATCCAAAATATTTAAATAAAAAAGACTTGGAAGAGCTGAAAAAAGGTGCCAAAGACTAGAGCCAAATACCTCATAAAAAATATATAAGTGTAAGAAATCCTTGCTTAACATATCCATACAATTTGTCCACTAAATACACAGGGACAGAGAAGTCATTTAAAGAATGTATACATTTTCATCTATATAGCTCTGTCCTAACACCAGAACCTCTGACACAGGGCCATGAAATTCAAAATTATAGAAGAGGCAAACTTGCTCTTCATAAACATGAATTCTTAATATCTGCTAAATATCCAGAAGTAGAGATAAAGATTTTCAAATAACTAATGCATGTTCACTATATAATCAATAAAGGCATAGCCCTGTCATAAACCAGAACCTGATCCAGGGGTCATGATATTATCAATTTTTTAGAAGAGACACTCTTTCTCATCATATGTAATATACTATGATTGCTTAATATCCAGGAGCAGATGAAAAGATTTTCAAAGAGTCAATGCATGTTCACTATATAATCAATAGAGCAATCAATAATAATTGATGCCCTGTATGACAGCTTTTGGCGAAGTTTGCAGTTTCTCAAATGCAAGTCAAACTCCAAGGTCAAGGTCAAAGTGTCAAATTAAAGGTACACAGGGGAAGGCCTTGTCAAAAGAAATATACATGTGAAAAATTAAATCCCTAGCCTCAACTGTTCAAAAGTTATGGCCAAGGTTAAAATTTTTCGAAAGTAGGTCAAACTCCAAGGCCAAGGTCAAAAGATCAAAATTGTTAGTATCCAAAGGAAGGCCTTGACACAAGGAATACATCTGTGAAATATGAAGGCCCTAGTACTAAATCTTCAAAAGTTACGCCCAAAGTTAATTTTTTGGAAAGCTGGTCAAACTCAAAGGTCAAGGCCAAAAAAATCAAAAATATTTAATCCCTAGAATGGTCTTGTCAAAATAAATATAAATGTAAAGTATGAAGACCTTAGCACCAACCGTTCAAAAGTTATGTCCAAGGGTAAAATTAGGTAAATTCTAGCAAAATTTGGTCGAACTCCAAGGTCAAGGTAAAGAGGTCAAATGTAATGATACCTAAAGAAAGGCCATGTCACAAGGAAGACACGTTTGAAACATGAGAGCCATAGGTCAAGGTCATGCTTGTTGAGTGAGGAGGTGTTTTCAGGGCTCTCTTGTTTTTGTGGAATTAAGATACTCATAGTGGTTTTTAATGAAGTGAAAATTGTCACAGATGTTTCTGAACTGTTTTTTTTTTCCATCAGAGGATAGTTTCATGTAAAAAATAGTGGTTTTGGATTTTGCTTTACCTTCTTCAAAAATTGAAAGAGAAGTCTTGAGTAGTGTTTGACTAGTATTCACCTAAGTGCTACTACTTGGGTTCACCTTGTGTTCATCTTGTGTTTACCTGTATAACTGTGTAGTGTTGTGGAGCATTACAATGTCAACAAAGGAAATAAAGGACACGAAAGCTGGAAGATCAAACACCAAACAGACAATGGACAAAGGAAGACCTTCATTGTCACTGTCATCAGTCTCAGCTGAGGTTAAAGGCCAAGTTGTATCTATAAAACCAGCAAGCAAACAGAGGAGAAATTCATCTGCAGGAGATCAAGATGACAATTCAGAAATGGACAACATCAAAGTTACTCTTTCCTCCGTACAAGAGACCCTTAAAAAACTGGTGACCAAAGATGACATAAAAGATCTAGTCAAAAGTGTTATTGTGGAGGTAAAGGAGGATTTAAAGAAGGAAATGAAAGAGGAGGTTAAGGAGGAGATCAAAGAGGAAATTAAGGCAGAGATGTTGCAGGAACTAAAAACAGAGATGCACCAAGACTTGGATGAGAATAAGAGTCAACATGGTCAAGAACTTTCCACGATGAGACAGCAACTCTCAGACAAGGTGGATAGTTTAATGATGGACAATGACACCAATATGGGGAATGTATCACAGCTGAAAAAAAGGATCAGTGTATTGGAAAAACAGTTGAAAGAAACAAATGGAATTGCCAGTACAGCAATTAGCATGGCAAATATGAATCAACAATACTCCCAGAAAAACAATATCAAAATTCTGAATTGGCCAGAACAACAGGGTCAGAATTTAAAAGAGGAGTTATGTGCTCGGGTGGCTGAAAAAGCAGGGGTCACTTTGGACCCAAAGGACATTCTGGCAATTCACATAATTCCATCAAATGACAAAAATCACCCAAAACCTGTGATTGTCAAATTTGTTAGTAGTGATGTGAGGAGGTCGGTGATTATAAAGAGAGAACAATTAAAAGAGGACTTTTTTAATGTTTGATCAGATAACCAACATGAATGCGCAGCTGCTGAGAAAACTGAGGGCCGAGGAGAGACAACATATTGTAGATAGTGCGTGGTACTACAATGGACACATCTTTGTGTTGGATACAAATTGGAAAAGACACAAGATGGATGTAAGGGATGATATTGACAAAAAACTTGCGATATAAGCATGTACTTCGAAAATGTCCACAAACAGGAGGAGCTTAAAGGACAAGGGTGACGTTTGCCTAAAGGCGAGGTATGCCTAAAAAATGTAAAGAGTCAATAACTTTCTGTGGTTTTCCATGTTTGAGTGTAAGTGTAAGTTTATGTGTGCACTTTCAATTATATGTAATTTATCATAATAATAGTGCCAACAGTTTATCTGCTTTTCTCAAAGCCTTAAAAATTTATCAGTTTTTTCATTGGAATTAGAATGTAAAGAATTAACTTAACATGTCAAAGGTTGAAAGCTTAAATAATTTAAGTATGAATGTTAGAGGTTTTTCATCAAATTGTCAAAAACGCAGGGACGTATTCAACTGGGTAAGAAATAAGAATGTTTCTATTATATATTTTCAAGAAATTCATACTACAGAAGAGGTAGAGAAGTTATGGGAATCCGAATGGGGTTATAAATCTGTATTTAGTAGTTATACTAGTAGCTCAGCCGGAGTAGCTGTTTAAGAACAACTGTGAATTTCAAATCCATTCTGTACAAGAGGACCTCTCAGGTAGATATATTATATTAGATATTACTGCAAATAATATCAGATTTACTTTGGTTAATTTGTAAGGCCGAAATAAAGATAGTCCAGAATTTTTCCAGAATATACACACTGAAGTCAATAAATTAGAAAATATGTCTATAGTAATGTGTGGGGACTGGAATGTAGTTCAGGATCATAAAAGGACACATTTAACGTTAAAAATTCAAATAATCCACATGCACAAAGAAAAATATTAAGAGGCAGTCCACCGAAAAACCAGGCAATGGGTGGCACATCGCATGTCATGGATTTTAATTATTTTTTGCATGTAGACTTATTAAAGCAAGTGTTTACACATGACAACATTAAAAAAAATTTAGTGCTCCTCTAGTCCTATTTTTGGTAAATGCTTAATTTTAAGTGCAAAAAGGTCAACATAAGGGTAAAAAAAATTACTACGTTTTTATTTTGTTTTATATGTAACAGAAACTCAAAAGCTGGATGTGTCGATGAATATTATTTATAGCATAGACTCTTATCTTTTATTTTATTAATGAATAAGACTCCAATTTATACTTCTTTAGAAAAAATTATATGGTCCAAATTTGAGTTAAGCAAGTAACTTTTTGAATTCAGTATCCAGTTTTCATTACGTTATAAAACCCAATACATTACAAGGACAGATTTTTTTTCTTATGTTATTATGAATACAAAGTACAAACTTTTGAATCACTCAATAAAATCAGTGGGAACAGGTATATTGAAAGAAATAAAAGGAGTCAAATTTACCTAATTTTTTTTTTTTTTATAATTTTCCCAAATGAAACCGATCCCGACCGGAATTATATAAAAAATACTATAATTGTAATGTTAAATCTGGCTCTTTTGTTGTAATATGAGTAAAAACTTACTTGATTTATTTTTTTAACATGTTATATAGGTGGCAGGTGCCTTTAGTTTGATAAATTTGTTAATTTTGCATTATTTTCGATCGGATCGGGATCGGTTTTTACTGTAAATTTAGAGACATTTCCAAAATTTGGCTCTTCATTTTAATTCATCAGAAAAATATGCTTGTCTTTTATTTCTTTTCAGTCAGTTAACTGTTTTTAAATGAGTGTAACCATAGATTCAAATTTATATTATTCAAATTACTAATGTCTTTTACGTACATGAAGATTACATGTAAAACATCTGATTGAATTCTTAATAGATACTCGGTATTTAAAAAAAAGTATTTGTACATGCATTATGCAACAAATGAGAGCAGACAGCTTTCTAGTTTTATTATTTATCTTATTTCCAAGTAAAATTTCTTTTTTATTTCCTCAGGAATTAAAGAGTAAATTCTATCAGTGGTGAAATTAAACTTGCCTAAATACAGGAAATATTTTTATGTGTACAGTCTCGACTTTATCCAATTTTTTCTTATCTGTCATCTGTAAAGCCTTTTCCTCTTTTACAAAATTTGATTTTATATAAATAAGAAAATAAGTTCTTTCATATATAGTATCATTATTGAAGAGCCGATAAATCGCAAGCAAAAAGCGGGGGGGGGGGGGGGGTCATGACATCATTATTTTTAAAAATTGGTTTCATGAACGTGAAAACATTTTAGAATTGGCCAACATAGTCACATGTTTAAACTCCATATTAAATGTGAGTGTGTAATTGTTTCAATCGCCAAATTAAAAAAAAAAAAATAAGTAAAATAAAAAAAACGCAATGTTTCACTAAACCATCTTCCGTTTTAGTGCCGAATTATAGTGGGGAGTTCAGCAGTAGTTTAACTCAATAAATATATTTTTATAACTTATTTTTCAGGTTTTTTTTTTCATTTTTAATCGTACTTCGGATTGTTTATTTTGATTTGACTGCATAGATAAATATATTTAAGTTTTACAAATATCATGAAGTAAACATCTCAACTTCGTTAAATTAAGTGTTGCGTAAATCTAAAACATTCATCATTGATTCCCAATTTTATAAGAAATGTTCATGATAAACACTTCATTAATTATTTTTACGCATATCCTAGTAAATCAGTTTAAAAAAAATAGTTCCCAGACATGTATAAAATTACTTATCAAAACGTCATCTAGCTGAGACGCCGCCCGTGTATAAAATACATTTTGATATTAAAATATTATTTAACATTTAGAATAATGCACTCTGAAGAGTAATTAAACAGAAAAAGAAAAATCATTTTTTTTTTTAAAATCTTTTTCTTTACACTTTTACGCAAAGAATTTACAAACTTCTCTGGAAACTTGTAACTATTTCATTGTGACGCAATATTAGTCAGGTATATGACGTCACTGATACATCAATGGAAACGTGGATTCAACCTGAATAATAGAGCCAATTTTAATCTAAATATAACGTCTGGAGGCGAAAATGAATTACATTTTGAAAATAAATTATTTAGTTTTTTGTTTAATTATTTTCTTTAGTGTATCGATTCTAAATATTTCACTAGGATTCCGATAAAAAGGTGTTGAGCAGATTTATCGATGCCACGGGAGATAACTCTTGCATCGCAAAATTTCATTAAAACGTCCTTATATTTTGCCAGAAAACTACTATCAAAAGTGTTTTTCCCACCGATTTTATTTTTTAAACAAAAAGTTGAAATATTTCTAGATTTAGTTAAGTGTGAATTATAGTCCTGTTAAAAATGTATTGGAAATTACAGTTCTTTGCTTCTGACCTACATTCAATGGTTTATATAGGGGCATTCAAAAACACAAAACACAAGGATATTTTACTAAATAAGCAATTATCAAACAAATCTTCAATTACATTATTCCTTTTGGGCTACATTGATATTGTTTTTAATAAAATATCAAATATTCCTCACATTCGATGTGCCGCCTATTAATACAATACTGCCTGGTTTTTCGGTGGACTGCCTCTTAAGTTTTAAGATGGAATTGGAGGTTGTTGATCCTTGGAGAATTTGGAATGAAGAAGGAGGTCAGTATACATGGAGAAGGTCAAACCCTATAATTCAAAGTAGAATTGATTATTTCCTTGTATCCCACTGTATATTTAGTAGAGTACTTGATACTAAAATAATTCCTGGTTATAGAACTGATCACTCAGCAATTATTCTGAAATTTAAAACAAATGATAGCACTAGAGGAAAAGGGTACTGGAAATTTAATTCTCAACTTCTGTTTGAAAATGATTTTACAGATAGGGTAAGGAAAGTCATAAATGAAACTATAGAAGAATACATGGTTTCAGGAGAAATATCCAAAACAGAGACAATTACATTTCATATTACTGATCAACTGTTTTGGGAAATCTTGAAAATGAAAATAAGATCATTGTCTATAGAGTATACATCAGCAAGGACTAAAAAAAGTCTGAGAGCAAAATGCTGGAAAAAGAAATTTTAAATTTAGAATATAAGGTAAACGTTGAAGGACAGACAAAAGATGTAAAACTTCTTGAAAAAAAGAAAAAAATCCTTACAGAATTCAAGAGAAAAATATATTGAGGGTTTAATGCTAAGGTCCAAAGCTACATGGTATGAAAAGGGAGAAAGAAATACAGACTATTTTTGTAGGTTGGAAAAAAGAAATTTTGTTAATAAAACTATATCAGAACTTTTTGATGCAGATGGGAATCATATAATGAAACAAGATCTTGTATTAGTTGAACAAAAGTTTTTTTCTCAAATTTATACAAAAGTAAAAAACAGTACTGTAGTCAAACATCACTAAATGAAAGTGCTTTCCTAAATCATAATGTTAGGTAATCAGATATGCAAAAGGAGAATTGTGAAGGAATCTTAAAGCTTGCAGAGTGTACGGAAGTATTGAAGAAAATGAAAAATAAAAAATCACCAGGTTCTGATGGCTTCACTGTAGAATTTTATAAATTTTTTTGGAGGGATTTAGGAGTGCTTGTTATTCGATCTTTAAATGAAGGATATTATACAGGGAAATGTCTTCATTCCAATCTCAGGGTATAATAACTTGTATTCCAAAAGAGGATAAAGATAGGCGATATATGAAAAACTGGCGACCTATCTCATTACTATATGTAGACTATAAGATCGGTTCAAGTGCCATATCAAACCGTATCAAAAAGGTTCTGAATGATATTATCAGTGATACACAGAAGGGATTTATAAAGGGACGATTTATTGGTGAAAATACTCGATTTCTGAATGACCTTATTGACTATTTGAGAGAGAAAAAACAGTCTGGACTTCTACCTTTATTAGACTTTGAGAAAACGTTTGATTCTCTAGAGTGGGACTTCATTGTCAAAGCACTACAATTATTCAATTTTGGTGACTTCTTGATTAAGTGGTTTCTTACATTTTATTCCTCTAGTACTAGTTGTGTAATAAATAATGCCCATTTATCAGATTTTTTTTAGTCTTCAGAGGGGTTGCAGACAAGGAGATCCTTTAGCTCCATATTTGTTTATCATCACGCTTGAATTACTAGCAATTTCACTCAAGAAAAATGTAAACATTAAAGGTATTATTATTGAGGGGGAAAGAAAACAAATTGGGGCAATATGCAGATGATTCATATTTACTACTGGATGGAAGTGAATCGTCTCTAAGAGAATCAATGAGTGTTATTGATAAATTTGGTAGTGTATCGGGATTGAAACTTAATATATCTAAATCACAGGCAGTGTGTTAGGAAGTAAAACAGATTCAGCAGAAACTTTGTGTACAGATTTGGAAATTGGTTGGGGAAAAGATAGTTTTAAACTTCTTGGAATAACTTTTCACTAATAACCTTGAGGATATGATTACAAGTAATTTTCAAACAAAAATTACCTCTATTAAGAGATTGTTAGGATCATGGACAAAAAGAGATTTAACACCACTAGGGAAAATCACAATTATCAAAACTTTAACTCTCTTTAAGCTTATATACTTATTTTCTGCACTGCCGGACTCCCCAAAAGATCTTTTGGATGAAATAAACAAAACATTTTTCAAATTCATTTGGGGATACAAGTCAGAAAAGGTTAAAAGAAATACATTTATCGGGAGATATGAGGATGGTGGTTTAAATATGCTACACTTATCATCTTTCATTTCATATATCAAGTTAAAATGGGTAAAGAGGTATCTGACCAAAACTGAAGGTGCATGGCAACATTTGCTACATTGTATTTTCAAACTTAAAAGTGTTGATTTCATTTTTTATTTATCTAAAGGGAATCTTCAAGAATTTGTTAAAATCATTGATAATAATTTTTGGAAAGATGTACATGTAATTAAAGCATTGAAGTCCTGAACATGTATTAGATTATTTGTACTTAAATATTGGAAATTTTGTGGATGTCAAAAAGTTGGAATTTTATACAAAATGGGTTGAAAAAGGTGTTAAGAACCTGAACGACCTAGTGTCGGAAAATGGGAAAATAAAATGTTTCAATGAAATAAAAGATGTACTTGGTACTAATAATTTTTTAAACTATTTTCATCTGATTTTAAATATACCCTCAAAAATTAAAAGAAAACTCATTCCTTTTAAAGAAAATAGAATTCCTGAAAATACTGAACCAGAAATATGTCTTGTACAAAAATTGTTATCAACAAATAATGTTAATTTTTTGTATCATATCATGAAAGAAAAGGAGTTTATAGCCCCAACTTCAAAAAAAGATAAGTGGGAAACTTTACTAGATGAGTCAATCTCAGAAAAAAAAAACAGGAAATTCTACTTTGTAAATGCATCATTATGCACAAAAGAGACGAAAATAATTTATTTTCAATATCGAGTACTGATGAATTATATTGTTACTAACTCCTTTCTTTATAAAGTTAAGCTGTCAGAAAATAGTTTATGTACATTCTGTAATAGTGAAACAGAGACAATAATTCACTTATTTTATGATTGTGTACATGTATATGTGACTGAATTTTGGAATGAATTTGTACAATGGTTTAATGTCATTGAAAATGATTATAAAATATCCACAAGGATTGTTTTACTTGGTAAAGGGAAGTTGTTTAGAAAATTTTCTTCTGTTAGTTGCAAAAAAAATTATTTATTATTCAAGATCACAAGGTTTTACGCCAATATTTATTGATGCTGTAAGGTTATTTAAATATTACAGAAACATAGAAAATTATTGTGAAAAAATATTTCAATGTAAGGACAAAATAATTAGTAAATGGGCCCTGTATGATAATGTATACAACAAGTGATGAAAATGTTTTTGTTTTGTTTTGTTTTTGTTTTTTTTTTTTTTTTTTGTTTTGTTTTGTTTTGTTTTTTTTGTTTGTTTGTTTGTGTTTTTTTTTTTGTTGTTGTTGTTTTGTTTTTGTTTTTTTGTTTTTTTTGTTTTTTTTTTTTTGGTTTTTTTATTTTGTTTTTTTGTTTGTTTTTTTTTTTTTGTTTTTTTTGGTTTTTTTTTTTTTTGGTTTTTATATCTTCTCCCTTTGGTATATCCTTTTTTTTTTTTTTTTTTTTTTTTTTTTTTTTTTTTTTTGATAAATTGCATGATTAACTGTCATATGTCTACATTTGTGTATAGTATTTTATTTTAGAAAGTGCACTGTCCGAGTGTGTGTAAGTGTGATGGTAAGTGGGTGTAAATTGTGTGGTATGTGTTTGTATTTATACATATGAAAAAAGGCTTCAAAATAAAGCATTAAAAAAAAGAGAGCCATAGCTCCAACCAATCAAAAGTTATGGGCAATGTTAAAGATTTTGCGGACAAACAGAAACCTAGACAGACAGACTGACGGATATGAAGAAAAAAAACTATATATCTTCGATTACTGGGGCATAAAAATGCACTTTTACTAAATGTTCAAATGAGTCCTCCTCCCATAACAGAACCCCTGACTTTTTGGACCTCAAATTTAACAAATTTGGAAACGGCATCCTTGCTCAGCATAGCCATGAACCTAGTTTATCTGCTAATTATACAGGGCGAGAGAAGATTTCAAAGAAGTAATGCATATTCACTACTAGTATAATTTATGACCATCATGATCATTCCAGTCCCACCCAAACTCCAGATCCCCTGATACTGGGGTCAAGAATTTAAAACTTTGGAAGGGGCTCAATTCTTATTACAATCATGCCAACAGTTTGCTTGCTTGATGTCCACGAGTAAAAATTTTTAAAGACAGCACAAATTATTTTGATGGTTTTAGCCCCTTTCCTCGGGATCCAGGGGGAGAAGGGACGATGATAATTAACAAAAGTTGTACTTCTTCAACCATTAATTCTATATGCGTAAATTGATTAAAAGAACTATATACGGTAAGGGCGTTTTCCTGCCCCCATAATAATCAAATTTTGAAAATCTCTCGAAATGAGCAAAAGTGCATATATTGTATAAAATAATCCAAATTAAGACAATATATTATGAAATTGGAAAAACTAGTTGGCTTTTCTTGTCTCTGTGACGTCACAAAGTATTTGGATTTCCGTTATTTTTAAAATAGAGGCCAAAATGCACAGAGTTTGTTCAATTTTGACTATAGTATTTATAGAGCGCAAGCTTGCTCAGGTACCATATTCACATATTTCATTGATATTATCATTCTACACATTATATCAAAAGATTTAGCCTGAGCAGACCTGCGCTCGATAATTTCCAATCAAAATACCGACGTAAAATACACTATTTTCTCTCAAAATCATTGCAATTTGGAATTTACGTCATTTTATTGACGTCATATCTAACTAATGATGTCATAGTTGATAAAAATATTTAATGCTTTGAAGTCTGCAAATATCCACCTGGTTTAGAACATAATTAAAGATTTCTCCATCAAAGTTTTATTTTGGGGGCAGATACTGGCCACTACAGAATATAGTCCTTTCTTAAGAGAAGAAAAACGAATGAAAGATGATGACCAACAAAAACAAAATAGCAATAGGTCATCTGATTGACTTAGGTGACCTAAAAATGGGGCAAAATGGTTAAATTATGTATCATGATCATGGATAATCAAAGTCATTGTCTAAATATTGTATTCAAACATTAAATTATAAAATAATAAGAACATTTCACAATTAAGACTACAGTGTTACAAGGAACGCGGGGACAGCCTGCTTTTTAATCTCACTAAAGATGTAAATAAAGAGTGGTCAGTTATTAATTTACTACGAGCATAATAGTTCATGGATTTGAAAGAAAAACAAGAGGTCAATGGGCCACAACGCTCACCTGAGTAACTTTGGCCCTGCTTTTCTTCACCAGATGTCCCCCTTGTAATACGTATTGTGGCCCCATCCTACCCCGGGGTCATAATTTGAACAATTTAGAATCTACACTACACCAGGATGCTTCCATATAAGTTTCAGCTTTTCTGGGCCAGTGGTTCTTGAGAGGAAGATTGTTTAAGATTGTTCCTATGTATTTCAATGTAAAACTTGGATTCCCAATTGTGGTCTCACCCTATCCCTGGGGGTCATGATTTGTACAATTTAGAATATACACTACAAAAGGATGCTTCCATAAAATTTTCACCTTTTCTGGCCTAGTGATTATTGAGAAGATTTTTAAAGATTATTCTTATATATTGCAATGTAAAACATGGATTCCCAATTGTGGCCCCCACCCTACTCCAGGGGGACATGATTTGAACAATTTAGTATCTACACTACCCCAGGATGCTTCCATAAAATTTTCAGCTTTTCTGGCCCAGTGGTTCTCGAGAAGAAGAGATTTTTTTTTAAAAATTCCTATATATTTCAATGTAAAACTTGGATTCCCCATTGTAGCTACACTCTATCCCCGGGGGTTATGATTTGAACAATTTAGAATCTACTCTACCCCAGAATGCTTCCATAAAACTTTCAGCTTTTCTAGCCCAGTGGTTCTCAAGAAGAAGATTTTTAAAAGATTTTTCCTATAGATTGCTACGTCAAACTTGGATTCCCCATTGTGGCCCCATACAAGTGAGTTTGTAGAGAACTGAACAAAGGTTAGCGATCTATAATGACGTTCACACTACTGAACTGGGCACGCTTTCAGGAGCTATTCAATAAACAACTTGCCTTGAAAATGGTTACAGGAATTTAAATACGCAACCGACAATCAAATTAATGGTACTCTTTATACCCTAATGATGTACATGTACATGTGGACACGTTCTTTCAACAACAACAACAAAACAATCAAACAAACAAACAAAAACAAAACAAAACAAATCAAAACCAAAAAAAATGTGCATGGGTTGGGAACGGCCATGCATAAAATGAAAATTTCCATCTAAATTTAAATGAAACTACATGTAGTTTTTCTCGGAATAAAAGGGGATAGTCCATTTCCTCCTCCTTGATACTTTGTGTCTGTAATTTTTTGTGACTTTATCATGTTTATCAATGTTTATGACAAAGCACGATTTGTGCTTTACAAACACTGTATATAAGGAGTATGACTACTGACAATGCAAAGTTGTAGTAAGAATCGAATATAAAAGAAATTAGCTTTAGAAACTAGAAAAATAAATTAGAAAATTGCATTGTTATTTAACCCAACTTTTCTTTCCATTTCGTTCTAAATTCATTTACAGTGGAGGGGTTGTGAAAAAGAATCGCTCCGTCAGATAGATGGAGGTCAAATAAATTACCACAAATACGAAAAGAGGTTATTGTAACGTACAATGTCATTCAACTTTTTCACGCTTGTTTTTAAAGACAGTTTATTTCGTTCTTTTCTATACAACTTGTTTTACAATTTTTATAAGTTCTGTTCATCTTTGAATCTTCTAATAAATCCTTATACAGAACGTCTTTTTTTATGTAAGTTCTTTTTATGCGACAACACGTGTTCTCTGTTCGCGGCGTTTTAATCCGTTGTCGATGACCGATCACTCGCCGCCAGGAAAATTCGGCTCAATAAGACTTTATGTTACTTTACGCTCATACTCACAGACTTCTCACCCTTTAAATAATTCAACATCCCTCGATAACACCCCGACCCTTCCAAAACAAGGAACGTCTCATCTCAGTTTGAATGCACGTAATTATTATGTAAAGGCCCTTTCACAATTGGCGCACGAGCAGACGCGACAAAATATTCGTGTGACCGAAAAAATTTGATTTGGATCGTAAACTGTTGCCGATATAATCGCATATGAAAATGTGATCGTACGAAATTCGGAAGATCTAAAGCGACCGTTGTACGATGCAAACGCATTAAATCTTGCGATATATCTTGCATCTATATGCGACTGATATACAATGAAAGCGAGTGTTGTAAGATAATGCGATAGGATCGCGCGAGTGATCAGGTGATCGGATGATTGAACGTGTGCCAATGCGATTGGACGTACGGCGCTCGTGCGATCAGGCGTTCCATGGTACGAATACTCGTTCGAGTGCGTTTAGGAAACACCCATCAGCCACGCAATTCTAAATTGAGAGAACCCGACACAGTGCTGCGATTTTTCTTATTTCTTCTAATATTGTTATGGTTTAGAATGTGCGTAATTAATTAATGACTGTATTGTTATGACAGCAACGTGTTTCGGCGGTTTGATATCGTATTGGTGTAGATATATAATATATATGGTGTATATATATAATTTTTGCATGGAAATTGAAGCTGATAAATCGTGCAATGATAGTAAAACGTTGCAAGATTACATGAGCCACGTTGAGAAACAGTTTCGTGGTCGCAAAATACACGCATGGACAGCTGCGATTCATCTTACGACCTTTAAAAATCGTGTATCACTCTTACGAGTACACAAAACGTTGTAAGACGTTCGTACTAATGTTCGTGCGCTACATTGCGATAATTTGGATCGCATTTGGTCGTGTCTGAATAGTGTGCATGTCCACTATTTTGAGGAGACTTGAAGCGACCACTAAAACGCATGCGACAAATGCGAGACATCGTGCAACATATGCGAGAGCTCGTGCAAAGCTAAAATATTCCGATCGCAAAGTGTTGTAAAGTGCTCATGCGCCAATTGAGAAAGGGCCTTAATAAATATCTACTGATATTAGACTATCGATTTTATCTCACCTGAGAAGCACATGGAAATACAAGTAATTCCGATTATAATTAGAGATCTAGAATTCATATTGTCTTTTCTTGCAATGGGTCAAAGAGGCTGTCAAATATCCTTTGGATTTTTTTTTGCCCTATTTTTTTTTTTAAACGCACACACATACACTCTCTTGAATGCCGTTGCAGGGTTTCCTAAGGGGAAAGCTAGTATTACGATGGTTAATGCCAACCTCTACAAACGTTGACCCAGAGAAGGCGGAGCTACTGTCATTATTCAAGAGAGAATGCTTCAAATAAGATATACTATTAATTAATTATTTAATTATCATGACGAATGTTTTGATGTATACGTAAAAAAAATGGTAAACCCAGATGCTCTGTGTCATGAAAAAAAAAAAACAGAATTTTTTTTTGCACTTGTGCATTTGTAGGAGCTTCTGGCCTCACCAAGAAGCGTAAAAATATCGTTTTATACTGTATGTGCTAAAATAAAATTGTTAATTGGATACTGCAGTTGAAAGAGCTTAAGTTTTCTTTTCCTGATGTTAGAAGATTTTTTTTATACCAGGAAGGCTGTCGTTTAACAGAGGAGAATTATGATGACCAACCCGATTATCCAATAATTAAACCGTAAATTAAACATTTCTTTACAGGGGACGGGTTGTGAAAAAGAATCGCTCCGTCAGATAGATGGAGGTCAAATAAATTACCACAAATACGAAAAGAGGTTAATTATTGTAACGTACAATGTCATTCAACTTTTTCACGCTTGTTTTTAAAGACAGTTTATTTCGTTCTTTTCTTATACAACTTGTTTTACAATTTTATAAGTTCTGTTCATCTTTGAATCTTCTAATAAATCCTTATACAGAACGTCTTTTTTATGTAAGTTCTTTTTATGCGTCAACACGTGTTCTCTGTTCGCGGCGTTTTAATCCGTTGTCGATGACCGATCACTCGCCGCCAGGAAAATTCGGATCAATAAGATAGGCTAGACTTTATGTTACTTTACGCTCATACTCACAGACTTCTCACCCTTTAAATAATTCAACATCCCGCGATAACACCCCCACCCTCCCAAAACAAGGAACGTCTCGTCTCAGTTTGAATGCATGTATGTAATAAATATCTACTGATACTAGACTATCGATTTTATCTCACCTGAGAAGCACATGGAAATACAAGTAATTCCGATTATAATTAGAGATCTAGAATTCATATTGTCTTTTCTTGCAATGGGTCAAAGAGGCTATCAAATATCCTTTGGATTTTTTTTTTTGCCCTATTTTTTTAAACGCACACATATACACTCTCTTGAATGCCGTCTGCAGGGTTTCCTATGGGGAAAGCTAGCATTTCGATGGTTAATGCCAACCTCTTCAAACGTTGACCCAGAGAAGGCGGAGCTACTGTCATTATTCAAGAGAGAATGCTTCAAATAAGATATACTATTAATTAATTAAACGAAATTAATTAAACGAAAATCCACGTAACTTTGGAATGTATGCTTTTTGATGATTTATTGAATTTCTTACAATTTTTTTTTAATCTTAAATAGTTTCATGCAAGACTTTGATCCCCTATTGTGGCCCCGCGTTACTCCTGGGGGCATGAGTTGAACAATTTAGAATCTTCACTACATAAGTTTCATACATGTACTTTCTGGTTTAGTTATTTTGAGAAGACTTTTCCTATATATTTCAATGTAAAAAATTGATCCCTTATTATGGCTCCAACCAACCCCTGGGTAGCATGATTTGAAAAATTCACACTCGGTCAATAATGTAATAATGTGAATTGTGATTGATCGATGTTTTAAAATAAATGTAAGTAAACTATAGTTAAAGTCCGATAAAACACACACACCCTCCTTCACTATCCCCCCCCCCCCACACACACACACACACCCTCTCACATACACCCTATCACACACACACAACGTATTTTGAATTGAATTTTTAAATTTGTTTTCGATGTATCAGATTGAGAAAATTTATGAAATTTAGTATCTTAACAAAAAAATGGAATTTCCGTTGTTACGATTAGTCATTTATTCACGATTATTTATGACTACTACAAATTAAACATCAGACGGAAACCAAGTTAAAATCTTGAGATGCCAAGAGTTACAACAGGGTGTTTCTAGTGTCGTCCTCACATTTACACTTCCTTAATTTTTACTTTCCCACTCAAAAATCTTTGAGTACTTAATTGTTTAGCTTCTTTTTATATCGTTGTCTTGACTAAATAAGTTATTTTTTGAAAGGAAAATGAAACAGGTCTAGGGCAGCATATTATGTTGATAAAAATATTGTATTTTGTTATAAAGAGAACATATAGTACAAAATGAATTTCAGAAAGAAAGTGGTACAGTGTGCTGCGTATTTCAGATCTGCTATGCGGCATATTGTATAGATTATCTGTGATTAGCCCTTGCCAAGTACAGCCATTTATTTGTTATCATTATAAGTATTATATGTATACATGTTTTGCAGAAAGAGACCTCGCGATGTAAACGTTATTTACATGTATCAATTGCAGCATCGCTTTGGACATGTGGTGTCTGATGGTACATGCTCTTGAACTTAGATTTTGCTTGCTCACTGATCATTCCAATATGCGTTGCCCGCATGACGCATTGGTTGGAGCGTTTGCTGCGGTGTCGCAGAGTAAGGAGTTGATCCTTACGCTGCAGGTTCGAATCCGTTGTGTGTGCTTAACATAAAAAGTCCCATGACGTCACAAGAATAACCTGTATAATGAAACATAGATAAACAGGAATTATCTTCTGCATATACTTATGTAATTTCAAGGAAAACATTTTCTAATTAATAATTAGAAGATATACATATAGATATACATATATATATATATATATATATATATATATATATATATATATATATATATATATATATATATATATATATATATATATATATATATATATATATATATATATATAAATTTATTTACATTTGCAAATATTTTTCTTAGATGAACCTATTGAAGAGAAAATATGTTCATTTCTGTATGAACTTATCAGGGGGTCAGAGGTCATGGTGTGACCGAATCACAGAGCGAGACAATATCTTGTCTAGCCTACATATTTCTGTCACAGTGACACTGGTTTCGGAACTTCTAAGCCGTTAAAGCGAAGAAAAAAAATAAAATTATTGAAACATATATTTTTTTTCGTTCAAAAATGATCATTAGATCTTTCTTCGGTATGAAGAATGTTTCCAATTACTATAGCCTAAAATCACGCTTACCTTTTTAACCCGAAATTCCTTTGAAGGTATGTAAACTGAAGACGATAGCACCTCTTTTGACTTCATATATAAAGAACTCATACAATAATAGTAAGATTATTCCCAGTAGCGATCACTGTTTTTTCATTATGAACAGATATTTCCTGAACTGGACTGCTGAACATCAATGTAAGTATTCAAATGTTGGAGCGAGGCGAACTCTCAAGACCAAACAGCTTCTAGGTCATTGCGCGTCACAACATAGCAATACGGCGGACCGTTCGTGTAATAAATGCAGTTCTATTCAGAATATTCGTCTCAAATGTAAATAAAAGTAATAAACAACAATGTTAAAAAGTTCACTGGGAAATGAACTTGGTTGGTACGTGATCAAATCTTCTGAGAAGCCCTTCGGGCTTCACAAAATTTGATCACGTGACCAACCAAGTTCATTTCCCAGAGAACTTTTTAAGATTGTTGTTTATTTCTTAAATATATAAACTGATATTGATTTGTCTTCTATGAAACAGTAGGACCAAGTTTCCATACTGCCTTATTCTATATTATGCACTATTAAAAAATAAAATAGAAATATGCTCAAGCACAAGGAATTGCCAAAAATAAAAAAAAAAAAGAAAAGAAAAAAAAGAACCCTTATGGTATTTATTTTAAGCATGAATATGCTTGGTATCTTACATCAGTGAAATAATTATTGATAAAAACAGCTAATCACCAGCCCTGGAAAATCTTTCTTAGAGAATAAAGATTTTTCCAAAAATATCCCTATAATCATACTTAAAATGCACTTTTGTGTTTAAATGTATTTATTCATAATGCTAAAATACTAAACACTATTTCGAATTGTGTCATTTTATTCCTTTTTACATCAAAAGTAGATCAATTCTAACTGCATAAACTACCATGGAATTAGAACTCTTCAATGATCAGTGTTTAGTACTTCCTAAAATATGGTTTTGTTATTGGTGTCATATTCTTAAAACAATGCGCTTACCCCGGCAATTTGATTATATATTATATTTTCATATTGTTGTAAATGCCGACATAAGTTGGATTCTCGGGGCATGCGTCAGAAAAGTGTGAGATACATTCTTCAAACTTCTTCCATTCCCTGTAAATATAGTTTTCTAGACTGAAAGATTCCCAAACGGAAGAAATACACAGCTGCAGTTAATATTATACAATTATTGCTGTTTTTGATGCCAATACGATGATTTAGCCATCTGAGGAGTATAATATTTACCGAGCCCGAAGGGCGAGGTGAATATTGTACTTCGAAGGTGGCTAAATTATCGTATTGACTGAAAGAAACAGCTGCAATAATTGTTTTATTATATGATTCAATGATTAAATGATAGAAACTCAGTAAGCAGTTCATGTCATCTTATTTGTTTACATTTGCTGAAGTCCTAGCCAAATGCAATGAGACTGAAAAGCAGGGTTGAATAAACATAACTGTCATATTACATTTGTTGCTATGAAAAAAAAGTTAATGTTAAGCTCTTTTATAGGATTAATTGTAAAAGGAGGAGCATTATCAGGGAAAAAATGACAGCTGAAAAAAAAAAATTGATTAGCCCCAACGAAATGAAAACTCTCTTAACTTCATATTTTGTATTGGGATAGGGGATTAGGGTCCATTAGTGGGAGACCATGCTTTCAATGAATATTTTTAGTCTAAATCAAAATATTACAAGTAAAAATTTACGTTCAGAAAAATCGTTTTTGGGTGGGTGGTTGGGTGGGTCACACCACCACCACCACCCTAAAGTATATATTCCCTAATGTTTTGTATACCTGAGTGGAATAGCTTTCCAAAACTATTTGTATCAATTTAGAATTTCCCGATCTATTTTTAGACCAATGTGGAGAAATAAATCCTTATGTTCACCTGGAAGGTCAAGTACAGGTGAATATTACATAGTATATTTTCTACATTGTTGGACCTCAGCCAATCAGAGAGATAGGAATTATTCAATCATAAAATAATAAAAACAATTATTGCTGCTTTTAGGGTCAGTATGATGATTTAGCCACCTGAGGAGTATAATATTGTAATAAATTTTGTACTTCGAAGGTGGCTTAATCATCGTATTGACTGAAAGAAACAGTAATAATTATATAATTGCTTTTTATATGATTCAATGATTAAAGGATAGAAATTCATTAAGCGGTTCATGCCATCTTACTTGTTTACATTTGCTGAAATCCTAGCCACATGCAATGAGAAAAGCAGGATTAAATAAACATTACCAGTTTTATTACTTTAGTTGCTATGAAAAAAAAAAGATAAATAATATCAGGCTCTTTTACAGAATGGATTGTGAAAGGGGGCATTATCAGGAAAAAAGACAGCTGAAAAAAATCTTTGACTATGAGAACTCTCTTAACTTCTTATTTTGTTTTGGGATAGAGGATTAGGGTCCATTAGTGGGGGACCAGCCTTTCAATGAATATTTTTAGTTTAAATTAAAATATTACAAGTAAAAATTTACGTTCAGAAAAATCGTTTGGGGGGGGGGGGGGGGGGCTACATCCCCCACAACCCAAAATTCGTTATTCCCTAATGTTATATTCACCTTAGTGGATGTCAGTAGCAAGTGAAATAGCTTTCCAAAACTATTATCAATTTAGAAATTCCCGATCTATTTTTCGACCAATATGGAGAAATAAATCCTTATGTTTACCTGGAAGGTGACAAAACATAGTATTTTTTCTAATTGTTGGATCTCAGCCAATTAGAGAGATAAGAATTAGTCAATTATATAACAAATTTATTCATTTTGGTCCAAAAGCAGATTAACAATTTCTGTCCTATACACAGTTTAAATTTAGATGTAAATGTACTTAGTTAACGCAGTTAACATAGAGCATAAGTAAGCTTGATTGATTTTTCACTGACAAGATATGAATGACTCTGGTACATGCTATTACTTGTATATTCACATATTATTTCCACTGTAATCGAATTTTCGAGATTTTAAGCTTTGAAATCTCAAAAAAAAAAGTTGTATTGTGAAAATTTCGTTACGGTAGTAAATCAAAATATCAATTTTTTTACTGAGTTAACTATAGTAAACTATAGTTGTCTATTACAGTAAATTTTTGTTAGGGAAGCAACGACAAGCCTGAATAAACTTTGGATGGGTGACCGCTTCACTTACAGGTGTAAAAACAAGATGTGTTGGTGGTTCAGATAAACATTGATGCCCCCGTGTTGGTGGTTCAGATAAACACTGATGCCCCCGTATGGCAGCTTATAGCGGAAGTTAAAGTTTCTCATATGCAAGTCAAACTCCAAGATCAAAGGAAAGAAAGTCAATGTCACAAGGAATACACTTGTGAAATACGATAGCACTTATGGCATATGTTAAAGAATTTCAAAAGTAGGTCAAACTCCAAGGTCAAGGTCAAAGGATCAAAATTAGTGGTGCCAAAAAAGAGGTCTTGTTACAAGAACTACACAGGTGAAATATGAAAGCCATAGCACCAACCATTCAAAAGTTATGGCCAAAGTTAAAGTTTTTCATAGAAGGTCAAAATCAAAGGTCAAAGTTAAAGAGTCGAAATTGTTGGGTCCAAAAGGAAGGTCATGTCACAAAGAAAACTTTTATGAAATATGATAACCCATGTTTAAACAGTTTAAAGTTTTGGCGAAGGTTATAAAATTTTTAAAGTAGTTCAACCTCAAAGGTCATGGTCAAAGGGTCAAAATTGTTGGTACCCAAGGGAAGGTCTTTTCACATGGAATACATATGTGAAGTCTAAAAGCCCTAACATCATTCGTTCAAAAGTTATGGCCAAGGTTAAAGATGAATAAATTTTGCAAAAGTGAATCAAACTCCAAGGTCAATGACAAGAGGTCAAAAATGCAAAAATATACTTTGACATTTAAACTTTTCTTCAACCATACTAATGCATCAAGAAAAAAGGCACACTTATTTGTAAAATTTCAAATTCTAAACTATGACTAAAAAATACACAAAAACTATTAAGTTGTTAAACATTTTTAAAGTGGACGGACGGCACAATACCTAATTATGTAACTAAAACCATGCGGTTTTAGATGTGTTTTAGAGTGCTATATTTTAAAAATGAAATTAGAAAAAAAATATTTTTTATTCTATCCATTAGATCGATAATGCAATGTTCATTTGACAAGTTCCATGGTTGTAGATGCATCATTTAGAGTTCAAAATTTCCTAAGAACAAGAACCTTTAACATAGTGATAGTTTGTCCCTTTGACTAAAGACTAATTTTTCGCAGATTTGAACTTAAGTACTCTAAAGGTGACATTGTTGTTATCCCTAATGAAAGAGACGAAGATACCGAACAGTGATCGATCTCACAAAAAAATCTTCAGACAAAACAAATCTGTGAACAAGGCATAAAACATGTACCTCTGGAAGTAAAAAAAACAAAAATATAATAATTGATATCAAAATACGACCCAACGATAGAATTGTGTTTCCTAACAAGGTCATAATATCGACTGTAGTATTCTCGAAATTCTACCTTTAAATCCATGTAACATCAACTTACCTGTCCAATTAAAAATTGATCGTATTCTCAGTATGCTCCCTGAGTATCGAAAAAGGTGGGAGAAATAAACATCATATGTATATGCATGACAGCAGTACATTACTACATAAACAAGAGATGTTTGTGAAACACTTATGCCCCCCCCCCCCCAAATAATTGAAATTTTTCTAAGTCCAAGGGGCATTACTCTGTTCAAAATTGCTCGATCGTACCCAGAACAAAACCTGACCTAGATATTCTTATGATAAATCTGTACACCAAATTCCGTTTCAGTATGTGCAACCTATGCAAAGAAAATGAATAAAAACTGCAAATAATTGGAATTTTTCTAAGTTCAATGGGCATAACTCTGCCCAAAATTGCTCGATCGTACCCAAAACAGAACTTGAACTAGATATTTTTATGATAAATTTGTATACCAAATTTGATTTCAGCATGTGCAACCTCTGCGAAGAAAATGAACGGAAACTGTAGGTGGACTGACAGACCGACCGACCGACTGAGAGACAGCAGCAAGGCAAATTATGCCCTCCCTTCTTCGAAGGGGGGCATAATAAGGAATGTTGACGATGGAAAAGGCGAAGTTGTCTCGTTTGTGATTCACTTCTTATTTGGCCCTTATTGCCTATAATCAGTCAAACATCCAAACATGAAACAGATATGTCAGACTCTTGTGGTATCATTTATTTAGAGTTCACTAGCATATGTTGAATCGACATATGAACATGATGAATGAAAATAACTATTTTTAATTGATAAATCTGGATGTCGAGTTGAAAACATGAAGTATTTTCTTCTTATGTAGAAATAATTTTTTTTAACAAATTCTGCTTCATAGGAAAAAAAATAGGTCAGCTAATAAAGAAACACATTAAGTGCCCTTTGACATTTCCAACAAACTACTAAAAAATTGTCAATGAGGAATTCCGGCATCTTTTTAATATCAACTTAAGAGTACTAGTGTATAGAATTAGAATGATTTTTAAAGAGACACCATGACGGAAGAACGGGAAAATTGACAAAAGTAGAATTTTTGCATGACACATGAACATTTTGTTCAGTTCTTGAAGAAAAAAGGTTTCAGAAAATTACAGGCTTCAGAACCTAAGAAATCTACTTTTATGGAGAAAAATAAAAGTAAAAAAAATTGTATATAACCCAACAAGAAAATATTGCTTCACTTCTTCCTCTTTATTGCACGAATGCGCTGAAATGTTGAAGAATTTACCATGGTGTCAATTCCATTTGCTATATTCATATTTCACATAAATCTTTTGTTTTGTGATACAATTATCGTAAAAGAAACACATGATTTCGACTCATTACATACTTAACAGGGAAATTTTATTGATGGCCGATCACAAGCCATGAAAATTTCCGAGTCCCATTTTTTTGGAAGAAGCATTGTCTATGATATCAAAAAACCTAGTTAATTTATTATGAAGAACGGTTTTATAAACACGATACAGTGTAAAAATGTGGTACGTTTTGATGTTATTGACTTTAAAATACAAAAACACTCATATGGTGATTTTAAATTTTCTTAAGGTTTGGAGTTTTTGATACTCCTCATCTGATTCACACCACTTCCAGAATTTGTCTGAAGTTTCTCCTTTACAGATGTTAATATTTTGGTTAGGAGTAAAGATAGGGGCTTGGTAGAGCATATACTGGACCAGGCAGTATATTTTTGTAAAGTTGTAAAGATTTTTTAGGAATCCAGTGTAGAACAAGTCTACATGGTCGAGCTGAATTTTAAAAGTATTAAACAATGAAATGTGATTTTGAAGAATTTCATCCTTAGAATGTTAATTATGAGTATATGTTGGATTTCCAGAGGTAGAATGAAAACCAAGTTCTTGTAACATAGAGTTATAATGACGCGCCTTACAACCTAAGACGACATTAATTATTACAAGCCTTGTATGCTGAAACAATAACATATTGTTCATGTAGTCTAATTCTTTTATCACATCCGATTTGGTGAAAACGGAAGGATAGATGGTTGTCATATTGCCTTTTAGCTCTCTATCACGACATCATCATTTCTGACAAAGTGTTCAGGTCTTCTCCTTCAACGTCCCCAGTCAGCATCAATATGTTGGCCCAACGTTAGGCCAACAAAGCTCATTTTGTGGGCCCAATGATGAATGTCAATGTTGGCCAGCAAGTGCAAAGTGGGCATTTGTTGAGCCAAGATATTGGCATTGCATTGGCCCAACATTGCATTGTGATTAAATGGACGTTGGCCCAATATCGGACTTACATTGGACTTAAGGTAGTTATATTGGCATTGCATTGGCCCAACATGCAGAGATGTTGGCCCAATATTGGACTCACATTGGACTTAGGTAGTTATTTTGTTGGCCCACTAGTGGAAACCTGTTGGGCCATTGTTACTACATAAACCTCAAAGATACATTGTACCAACGTAATTCAAACTGGATAAAAGAATGTTCAAAATATTTAACTGCAATTTATTAAACATATCCTTTTCAGTTGACAAAATATTCTGTAAGAAGATACACACTGCAAATTCCTAGTATCAAGAAAGTTCACTTTTCAGGATTTTTCATGTTTCACTGCAAATATCCAAACTCATGCACAAGTATAATACTTGGCATAATTGTTAGTTCTTGCATCCTAAGCTCTGTCTGTCCCTCCTATGGCTCCTGTAGATTTTCCCCTCTTCTCATTCCTCCGATCCTTATGTCTTTGATGTCTATCTACGTGCACTTTGAAGTTTCTGCTCTTTTTCAGCGAAGCCACCTCATTAGCTCCAGCATGGATCTGTTTTTCCATCGACCCTCCACATTTCTGGCAAAAAATCGAATGAAGTACAGGGTATTACATTTGAATATACATATGTATCGGAATCACTTCAATAAAATAATAATCAGACAATAAATATAGTTATTTCCTAGTATGTTTACAGAATATCAATAATGCAATAATGATGGGTGTGAATCAAAAATTCAAAATTAACGAGTGACACACAGACAGACTTAAGCGCGCCAAATGCGCTTTCACTCAAGGTAACAGCTAAAAAATTCGTGTGATATCAAGCACTATACGCTGCACTGACATCCTTGTAAAAGAAATAACACAGGACTTACTTCATAGATGGTCTTATACACAGAAAATGGGTAAAGTTTTGGCACCCATGACGTTGACACTGATCGTCTGCTGGTGCCTTAAAACACATCCGGAATACAGTAGAAAACAAAACCGACATATTCCAGAAAGCATAATTCCGGGATTCTACACTTAATGTACATGTAAGTGGTATTTGTGGGAGATACAATACAAATTACCCACACCTTTCCTCTGTCCCATTTGAAATGGAAATCATTAAAAAGTGGGGAAAGCTTAAAAAATGGGAAAAGATGGGCACTGATGATGGAAATCTAGGTCCTGATAATTTGATTCTGTATAATATGCAGAAAGAGCAAGACCAGTTGACAAGAGAACTTATTTTAAAAAAGTTTTCAACGAACTTTTAAGAAACAGTTTGATGATATAACTAAAGAAATAGAACTTTTATCTAAAAAGTTAAACATTTTGTAAGAGGACCTTAAAGAAAAATGCATAGAACTAAATTTTAAGGACCCTCTATACACCTGTGCAAAATATTTTTTGGACATTGAGTAAATTATATTGAATAAAGTTGTAAATATTGAGCTTATCAATTTAATTTTCAATATATGGTGCGTGGCATTTACCCCCAGGAAAAATGTTCAAAGACAATCAAGTTTCAATGAACAGAAATCACTATTGTTTACTTCCGTGGAGAAAATACATGCGAATAAAGTGTTCAAGTAATTTATCTTGGCTATCTGAAATGTTACGAATGCTTGAACTGATTACAAATTGAGTAATATACTGTAAATTTCAATTTATTGGAATTTAGATCTAAGGGCAGATCACTCTAACTGCAGAAAAATACTAAAGAATCAGAACTCTTCACTGTGCAGTGTAGAGAGGGTTCTTAAATCATAACTGTCATTAAAAATAACAATTCTCATACTTTTAAATGGCTGTTGACCTCAATGATTGGTATTATACGTAGTAAGATCTTCTTGTTAATTCCTGCATTTTTTAAAATTCACCTTTACAATTTTAAATTCATTTCGTGGTTTTACAAACGTACATGTTGCTATTTATGGATTTCGTCTTGTTAACTCCATTGTTTTTATGTAAAACACTTTCCTGTTTTCAATAGTTTTACATTCAGGAGATGATATGAAAGAAGCTATGATGGATTTTTGAGGATTTTTTAGTAGTTAAAAAAACATGTACAAATAAATTTATAACTTATATTGGAAGAAATAAATAAAAAAGTGTATGTATAAAAATGAAGATAACCAAT
Organism: Saccostrea echinata; assembly: GCF_033153115.1. Taxonomy (NCBI): domain Eukaryota; kingdom Metazoa; phylum Mollusca; class Bivalvia; order Ostreida; family Ostreidae; genus Saccostrea; species Saccostrea echinata. The sequence continues at coordinate 1,290,521 of NW_026889793.1, forward strand.
AAGAAAGGGGGGTTAACATCTGTTAACTATAGAAGGAGAAGTATACAGAAAAACGCCTTTTTTATTCTTGTATTGTTTTGAATGAAGAACATGGAATCTAGTTCAGCGATTAGCAATCTGATGGTTACGGAATGTGAAAAGGAATTAAATCAGTCTGACAGAGTTCATCGAAGCGGTGATTATTTATAGTACGATAATTGCTATGATGACACTCTTATCCGTTAACAGTGTTATTCTGGAGGAGAAACGAGAGGGAAGAAATATAGCAAAGGTACTGGAAATCCGTAATTGCAATCAATGGAAGAGCGAAAATTTAACAGCAGTACTACTATCGCGTCCCTACAACAATAAATTGCCACTGAGCGAGGACATGTTTGTGCTTATTTGTGATAAAAAAAAACAATTGTCTATAGATATTCAACGTTTTAAAGGACGTAATGCAACAGTAGAAGGAATTCATTTAAATCTCAATCAGTGGTTATATTTAAAAACATCAATGAGACAGATAGATTCTACAATTGAAGAAATAGAAAGCGTCAGACGAATGGCATCCTTTGTATATATAAGATGTTATCAATAGAATGTAACTACATGTATGTAAACTAAAGATGACGTTTTCTTCTATATATGTGATCGTTTACATGAATAATTTATCAAGAATACTATGACGACAGTTTGTACTGCGAAAAAAGTAGGAGTGTTTCAACATGAAAATTGATGACATTGTTGACATTTCAAATTGCTTTTTCAAATTGTTTTACGGTCTACTTAAATCTGCCCAGGTTGGAATTCTTAAATAATGTTCATTACACAGGTAAAACATCTGAGTTCCTTGTACATTCCAGCGCGTCGAATTTTTTCACATGCCAGGTAAATAAAAACAAGTTAATTTTTTTTTAATTAGTATGGGTCATACCACAGAAAATGAAATAATCTACATCCATTTCGTCTCTGTCTCGGATGTTTAAAACGTATCATGTTAATGACCAAGCGTGCAGGATGTTGATCCAAATTCCCTTTTAATTGGTTATTTACAACAGAACATCTTTCAAAATTTAAATCATTTACATTTAATAAACAAAAATATACAACATAAACTGGATTAATTTGGGTAAATATCAATGACAGTGACAATGACAATACCTTTATTCTCATAAAACTTGGTACAGTTGTAGAGAACAAAAATTAATACAAATACAGATGACAATGCATATTGCGTGGGGAAAAAAATTTAACCAGGAGAGCGAACTCTCTCGATAATCTTTTGTATAAATTTACAAACTTTTATCAACTATTTCTTTTTTGTGATTTTAAACAAATTCTCAAATTTATATACATTCGGTTTCACAGTATAATAAAAATATAAATATAATGACCTTGCTTGTTTTAACATGTCATCAGTACAATTGAACAAATAATGAAACTCAACACCAATTTCTTTACAATTACATAGATTACAGAGTCTTGATTCTCTAGGAATACCGTGCTATCTCCCTGTTTCAATAGGGAGCCTAGCGTTACCAGTTCTAAATTTACAAAAAATTCTCAAAAATGTCAATGGTAAAATATCAAAACATTTCTCAAAGGATAATGTACTCTTAAATAACATGTTATTTTAAAAGTCCTTTTGGTGAATTGGACATTTCACTATACCATGATTGTTTAAATTGATTTATAAAAGTATGATATACTTTATTTTTTAACCGTTTGACATTAACCGTATTACATTTCCAAATATATGATATGATAAACCACATTCATTTAAAATTTGTTGTACAAATTTGCACCATGGTGTTTCGTTTTTGTTCATATTTAGTGTCAGAAGTTTTGAAGTTTTGAAGATACCTTTGAATTGTTTGATGCAATCAACTTAGCCCAAAAAGTAATCATTCTAACCTTAATATTAATAAACAATGGCTATCTTACCAGTGCACCATATACCATTATATTTGGGGTAGATGACTTCACATTTAAGATATGTGTACAAAATTTAAGACGTAGTTTTTCAATTAACAAAGAATTATTAAAACCCCATATTTCACAAGTGTATAACAAAATTGGTTTAACAACTTTATCGAAGAGGTCAAGCTTACATTTCTTATATAAATTGTATCTTCTACATTTACTAATTGCTCCATACATTGCTCTTGTTGCTTTGTCATACAACTCTTTTGTATTAATATTTACTGACGCACTTTTACATAATGTAACACCAAGATATCTGTATTCACTAACAATTTCCAATGGTACTTCATTATATCTAAAAACTATATTGTGATTCATTTTACCTCTACCAAAAATAACAATTTTAGTTTTGTTAATATTCACCTTTAAATGCCATTTTCACAATATTTTGAAAAAATATCTAATCGATGTTGAAAATCATATTGGTCTCCCGAGAGCAAAATTGTATCATCTGCATATAACAAGACATACAGTTTCACATATAAGCTAATATCTTATCCATTTTCTCTGACAATGTTGTTAAACCATTGACATCATTTGCAACAGGAAATTCTTCTTAATCATTGACATACAGTGAAAACAGAATAGATGACAAGTTTTCAACCTGTCTTACAAGGGAAAAAAATCAGAACTTTGTCTATTACAAAATACTTTGGACTTGATATTTTTGTACATATTTATTCTAAAACACTTTCCATCTATATTATTCATCAAGATCTTGTTCCATAAGTCTATATGCCAGACAGAATCAAAAGCTTTTTCAAAGTCAATAAATGCACAATTTAATTTCTTCTTCAATGATTTGTAAATTTCTGTTATAGAATACAAAGAATATATATGATTCTGAGCGGAAAAATATTTGCAGAAGCCAGCTTGATTTTTCAGTATAAGAGAATTTTTTCTGTATATGTACTTTATCTTTCATTCAAAGCAGAAGTAAACAATTTACCCAGACAACTAATTAAGGTAATTGGTCTATAATTCTTTGGATCCGTACTACCACCCTTATTTTTATATATGGGTATCATATTACCAACCAACCATTGTGATGGGAATATACCTGACTCAAAGATTTGGTTAAATAATAATACATATAGTTAAGTTTTCTGTGGTATTTTTAATATATTCATTAAATACTCGATCTTCGCAAAAAATTATATTTAAGCATACGTATACATTTAGATACCTCTTCATATGTAAAAGGTTGATTTATAACATGATTTAATTCTACATTTGAGAGCATTTGAAGTTCTTCCTCTGTTAATACATAATGATTTTCATTATCTGAAGTTCAATTACCACATTACTTGTAAAAATTTAATAGATCCTGAATATCAGCATTACATTTTGGTTTACTCTTATTAGTATTCAGAATTTTCCAATGTTTTTAGGATTTCTTGTGCGTAAAAAATTCAATTTCTTTGTCATTTCCAATCTGTGTTTATTCCTTGCACACTTAAGTTTACGTTTGTACTTTTTTTCAAGTTCATATAAATTACTTTCAAATATACAACTTCAATATTTTTATACATCCTTTTGCTCTTCTATAGTTTTGCCTTGCAATATTATATTCAGCTGTAAACCATGGTTTCTTAAAAATACAGTGTTTCTTTCTTTCACAACTCTTTGTGTACCAAAGGTTTTTCTAGCACTTTCCACTAAGATTTCACAGGCTTGACTAACTATTAAATCGATAAATTCCTGTGTTTTATTTTCTGTTTTACAATTTTCTAGTTCACATTCTAATTTTAAAATTTTATCTGGCTTTAAATCTACGGAATTTTTATAAGATAAGCCTTCATTGTTCCTTTTCTTACGATTTCAAAATCTTGTTCTTCATATGGTGAACTATTGCTTGAACAAAAATTATTTCCGAATGATAGACATAAGAAAATAGGGCTATGAATATCAGATAAAAAAAAAAAAGATGAAAATGGTAATACCTGCATATCTTGTACATACTTTAAGAAATTTGTGCTGACTATACAATAATCTACAACACTGGTCTGCTTGCAAGTTAATTCTCCATTAATATGTCCTTTTGTTCTACCATTCAAGATATAACAATTACAGTTTTTACATACATCAATAAGCTTTCTTTCATATTGATTAATTGTTTTATCTTTTGATTTCCTTTCTATTGAAAAAACCATACTTTTCTAAAATAAACACATCTTGACTTTCTTCAAGTATTATGTCTCTCTCTAATACAGCTAAATCATTTTCAGTGAAAGAAATAGAGTCCTTCTCGTTGGAAAGTCTACTATTAAAATCACCTAATATGCATACACAGTTACATTCATTTTCGCTTCTTTTTCAATTTCCTCAAAAATTGTAATTGATGAAAAACGTGAATTACAGGGGGATACATAAACATTTCCAATTACAACATGTTTATCCATTCCCAATAAATTTCCATTAATTTTCAGCCATAAGATTTGGTCACATTCATTTTCAATAATAGATATATTAGGTACATAATTATTTTGGACATAACTAATCCGCTTGATTGTCGAAATGATAACAGAGGTCTGTGTCTACTAAAAGCTGTATAATTTTCTAAATTAATTAAATCTGCACTATCTGTTTTTGTTTCAGACAGAAATATGATATCATTTTCATTGATAAAATTTGTAAATTCTTCTTCCTGTAATTTTGAAGTAAGCGCACACACACTTAGACTTATTATTTTAAGTTTCTTTTCCTTCGAGAGAGATATTCTTGCTTGCTATGGTTCCCGGATGGATTGAAGACTGCTCTCCATGGTAATCCTAATAGCCGTTTCCTTCAATAAGACTTTCCGTTGCCGAACGTACCAGTGGAAAAACGTTAAAGTTTGCTTGCCCGTTTTCTCTGGTTAACCCCTCCATTGGCTGTGGTGGCGATGACACAACATTAAAATTTGATTGAGTTCTGTATCGTGGTGTTCTTCCATAGGTTGACATTCTGTTTTTTACCTTCCATTTGAAATTCTGTATTATTGCCCACTTTCCTGATAAAGGCTGTAATTTCTTCTGCTTCTACTCGTTTCCCATCTACCATAACTTTGGCTGGTATTTAATCAATTTCCACTCTTTTCCCGTCTATAATTAATTCATCCATCACAAGTTTGGCCTTTCTTCATTTTTTTTTTATTTTATTTATTTATTTATTTTTTTTTTAATTTTTTTTTTTGGCTTCCTTGTAATATGGGTACAGTTGCTTCATTCTTTTTGTAATTTCTCTGGGGAATTGCTCATTTACTCCATATGGTTTATTTCGTAGCTTGTTTGGAGCGGCGTTTCTGACGCATTCTAGATCTTTGAAAAGAAGAAATTTCGCAACAATTGGTCGTTGTTTAATAATGATTTTTTACCAATTCTATGGACACGGTGGAAACCAATGTCTGACATAATTTCTAGTTCATTTTTATGAAGGCTTCAATTACTTCTTCTGTGTTTTCTTCAGCTTCTTCTTTTATTCCGTCAAAAACCAAGTTGTCCCTCATAGACCTCATTTGTAAATCTAAGTTAAGTTCTCTTAATTCATTGACTTCTGTTTTCAACGCTGGAATCTATTTAACTGACTTTTTGATAACATTTACCTCTTGTTGACATTCCTCGTGTAGTTTACCTATGAAGGTCAGTCTGTTTTCTAGATCGTTGACCTTGACTTTCATTTCTTTCACACAGTCTATCTCAACGTTAATAGTTTGCACATTTTTTCTAGATCATCTAGCCTGTTCTCAATTATACTAAGCTTATCTAACTTTTGGTCCATTGTCTCTAATTTCTCCATAAGGGTTTTCATACCGTCTTGCATATTACCCTATGCTGGTCCCCGCACACTAGCCGAGTTGTGACCTACATTTCCCATTTTATTTGTAGTTGGGGAGATACAACCGACAAATTGCCCGTGGTGTCCCTGTGGCCCATGAGGAGAATACGTAATAAATTGGGGTTCCTTGATAGCCCTGATAGCTTGGTGTGGACTGTTGAATCGACATTAAGTTATTACAAACACTATATTCCATTGTGGGAGCTATTGCTGGTACACTATTTGTTTTTCTTGGTATAATCACGGATGAGTGACTTACATGAATCTTTTCCTCGCTTTCACCAGTAATGTTACCATCTGAATTCTTCCGTTTCTTTGTTTCTTTCTTCTTCTTGGCTTTCGGCATTCTTTAATTCGTCTTTACTCATCATTCTAATCATGTTCCACCCATAATTACTGAATATTTATCAAAATTATGGAGCCAAATTTGAGGTCCGACATTACTTATCCACGCATGCGCCCAAGATGTTCAACTCGTCAATGACGGCTGTCCTTTATTACGATACGATTGGTCTCAGGACTGGTATTGAAATATATCCTCCTGTCCTACTGCCGTGGAAGCCTACCTACACACAAAAGGTATACGTCTTGCGCCCAAGACTCTGGATGTGACCGTGTCTTGTGTCGGGACATCTAACACACAGGATTAGGACCTGCACTGGGTAGGACCTTACCCATGCACTATATAATGTCAAGATAGACATACACTTTACACATTTTAAGTTATACAGTGCATACACATGTACATATGGTGTACAAATAGCATAAAGATGCTTTACTACAATATACTATACCTTTACTTTACACTTTATTACAAATATTACAGAACAGAGGACATACTAACAGACACAAATGGGACACCGTACAATCATTACTCGAACACTTTTGACCTACCATACATATAAATATATAAATATAATGAATCTCAAATTGCAAAACAGTTAAGGTTGACTATGTTGAGAAAATTCCGAAACTGGTTGTTTTACGATGGTTGTCCGGTAAAATCGTGGACAAAGCGTTTTTCTCGAAAAATAATGGGCACAATAAGCTGAAATTTTCAGACAGTATTTAAGGTCCTCCGTTTCCAACGGAAGACCTTCTACTGTTTCTGATTAAGATTATTAAGGTCTTCCGTTTCCAACGGAAGACCTTCTACTGATTCTGATGATTAAGATTATTCTTATTATTCTTTTTTTCCTAGACGATAACTTTGAAGCTTCATATCTTCCACATTTCAGAACGGAATTTGTTCAAATTTACAGAGATTGTGTAGTTTCCAAGCTCTTTCAAAGTTATTCAACACATTTCAAACATTCTCATCTGCTTACGAGTTATTCCCCTTTTATTCAAATTTTAGTGGCTTTGGTTTCAGACAAAGGCTCCGAGACTGTAAAAGCTGGAGCTCAAATACTATTGAATTTGAAAAGTAGAAACATTGTAATTGTGCACATTGTTTTTTTTTTTCTGATTTTTGCATTCAAAATGGTGCTAGAGAGGGGTCAAAATTTAAATGCAAACATATTTTCCTTTATATCTTATATAACTAATATTTTGTTAAAACATGTAGAATAAAAGTTGTGCATAATTGCAAGATCTTTCATTTGATATCATTCAAAAGGGGCCGGCCCCTAAAATTTAATAATTTGCATCTATAAAAGAAGCAGTGGTATCAAAAATTATTTTTTATTATGTCTTTGAAAGACATATTAAATTAAATTAGGTCTCGTGTCGGGGTAGGTACTGGCATGAAAAGGATCCGTGGCACCTGATTCCACCTCTGATTTTAAAAGGTCCGTGTTTGCACTGATCCTGATTTGTGTTGTATGAATGGTCTTTTGAGCTTGAATATTGATCATTTTCTCCGTATTTACAATTTCATCCCTTACTGTCCAAAGGTCGTAAGTACCATGTACGTTGTACATTGTACATGTATAAATTTTCAGTCCTTCACCATTTATATCCCATTAAAATTTTAATTCCATCTTTTTTGTTAACATTAAATTGCTGGAAATATAGTCCAAAAAAATCCGGAATGAAAAAAAAAATGTTAGAAATGAAATTATTAATTGCAAATGCAATATAAAATTCCGGAAATCAAATGAAGCGAAAACTGGTACCCCCCCCCCCCCCCAGCCACCCAAAGAAACTAACAGTACACACTTCGACGCTCAATTGATCACTCCAATGAACACATGGAATCGTTACATTTTTTTGGAGTTTTAGAGATAAAATGAAAGACCTTAAAAATTTTATAAATAGGAAAGCTTTGTCACGGATATTAATCGTTGCAGACCTTGTTTTTCATTTATTTAACGATTCGCGAATAAAAAATGTCACGTATGATTATTGGTTTAAATCAAAATAGGTTGTGGATTTCCCTTGGAATTCTATACAAGCCCTCACCTACATGTATACGCACCTAAACAAACAATCCGATTGACATTCTCGGCTCTTAAGGAAAACATTGTAGGGATGTGCGATTTTATTGGTATACCGGTATATCGTGATTTTTGATTGCGTGATACGGAAATTAAAATACCTGTATTTAGGTACACAATTATTAAGTCCAGAAAATTATTCATTTACTTGTTTAAACTTTCAAATTACAATTACAAATTACAATTACAAAATGTTGAAAACGGTAAAAGAAAAGCATCCTAGCATACAAACATGTTTTATATTATGTAAATAAAAATGAAAAAAGGAAGTTTTTTACGCATATTTAGAGAAAAAATTAAGGATATTCATTTAAAATCATTTTAAAAATTGCTTGTAAAAATATCATAATATTATCTTGATATTCTGGGAAAAAATCATGATATATCGCGATACGAAATTTTTGGCGATACCCATCCCTAAAACATTTTATTCATTTAAACACCCAATTTTATGTTAACGCCTCTAAAATCTACCTGATTCAAGATCAATTATATACCGCCTGTCAATCATTAAAAAAAACAATAGCTTCTGATTTGATTGACAGGCCAGCTACCTGTGCTACCTGATAATCTGAGTTTGCATGTTTTGAAAACAATTGCCTGGTCACGCGTCAAACGCTTTCATGTACCGCGTAAATAGTCGCTTTGCATACCTCTATTTAAAAAATCAAGACACTGATTAGTGTTGGTAATTTTATTTCAAAAAAATAATTGAGAGAAGATAATTAAATCTTGACTTCATAATTTTTTTTTCAATCTCCACTTGTAAGCGATATGACGTCCAAAATATCTATAGAACTTTTAAAACAAAGAAAATCTAGCGGCTCTTCAAACAAGTCCATTTTCCTTCAATGACGGGGACTGGGTTGTATTTAATGCTAATTTTCCTCTTAGTAAGGTTTCAAACGTGCTTTGTGGTTCACTAATAAATTATTTAAAACAATAGTGTTTCTTTTTTCTTTTCTTTTTTAATTTAAGTTTTAAAGTTAACAGGTCTTCAAAAAAAAATAAACGTTAAATGTATCTTCCTTCGTTTATTATTACAACAAACTATAAGTACCTTTAAACTTTAAGCATCGAATAATTAACGATCATTAACTGTACGCAATGTACGTTTTCCGTGTTCACCTCGATGTTTACAGTTATGTAACCCAACCCGTGAACCAACGTTGCCGAGGTCACCAGTGTACCAGCCACCTGCGGTCATAAACAGAACAAACATCTGAGATCACGATTTAAATCCATTGTGTATAAACAACGATAAATGGAGAATCATGCTTTTTATTTATATCGAATCTTTAAGATTACTTCATTTCATCTTTGATTAAATCTTAATTCCAAACTCAAGTACATAAAATCATTTCGAATTTTAATCGCTTTCATTGGCCTGTGTATTGTCGACGCAACCATACAATTTAAAAAAAAAAATTTCTCTATCCCATGTTATTGTTTTCTTTTTTTGTGATTGAAAAAGGTGCTACGGCAAATAATTGCAATTAGTGATGGAAGTCTTAATACTTCTGTAAAGTGATATACATTTAATTTTACTATCATTCTCTTGTTTCTTCATTTATTGTTCTATTTAATATTAAATAAACAATATACATAAAATAATACTTTTCAGCATACAATAATGCACGCCTTCTTACAGCACACAGTTTACATTCAGCTCTGTCCCTTTGTGCTTAAAATTGTGTAACCCAATCCACGTTCACACTTGGCCGCGAAGATCAGCGAGCCGCGGTCATATCGGTGTTAAAACGCATTGTGTACTCAGCGATTAATGGAAAATTGGGTTTGAAATCATTTCAAACCTTTCATATTATTTTATTTCACTCTATCTCACGCTTGTTTTAATCAATCCTGTGCATCTGTTCATTTCATCTTTATATGGACCTACCCTCCCTGAACATATTGTCGTCCACAGGTACGCATTTATTGATACCGGCGTCAATATGTGCCCAGGCGAGCTTTTCTCTTTCACAGCAGAATAACGACAAAATATACCTTACATATCGGTGCATACTGTCATCGGCGAAAATACGTACTTATTTATCAGTAATTATATTAAGCACCCTCTACGGTGCTTCTTGTCTGCCAAACATGTACACGTTAATACATGATAATTGACTTCTTCATGTTCTTTTTAAAAATTATATGCTAAAAAGATGGACACATTTGCCTTGTAATCTGCAGGAACCAAATGTACGAATCATTCATAGTATAAATGTCCAAGTTAAGAAGACGACTTGGTTGGGAGACTATACGACAGCTAAGAAGAAAGGGAAATGTTACCTTACGTTGAAATACTAGTACATTGTCAAAAGTGAAATATTATGTGTAATAGTCTTAACACTTACAGTAACATATTAATATATCACTTAATTAATGAAAAACATTCAAGTAATAGGCTAAAAGCAAATGTGTATATTCCTAGTGGATCGGAAAACATGTAATTACTTTTCATTGCCACCGAATCAAAATTTTACTTTATTTTAAAATTCTAAAAAATAATAAGTGTCAAATAAAATCAAGCTGACAAATGAGTAGATTGTTTGTTTGAAAATAATAATACACGTCCCCGATGATCGCACCAAAACATATCGACTCCTCGTTGTCATTGACAGGTACCGTACAACACTGTGCTATCACCGCTTTATACTGTTACTGGGTTTTGAAACGACAATGAAGCAAAGCAATTACACAATTTGATTTTTTTTTTGGAGGGGGGGGGATTAAGTTTTTATGGTCTGAGTCTTCTCTCCATTTTTTACAAATGTTCGTTCGTTTCTTAGAGTGAAATTCCTGACAAATAACGTTTTAAAATAGTGGAGCGATAGCCCAGGGATAGCATTTTTTTTTTCTAAATTTGAGTCAAAAAATATAGAATTTTGTACTAAATAACTCATCTAAGCGTATTTTAAGCATATTTTAAAATATCAAGACAAATATCGGAAAAAAATTCTTTTCCTACGAGGGGCACTCAATAAATAATGCCTCAATCAGATTCCATAAAAACTGGGTTCAATTGAAGATTTTTTCGCTCATGATTTAGTTCAAAATCTATTAATGGCCGTTTACCTTACCAGGTTTCATCATCGAATACTCCATTGAGAAGCTGGCATATAACCCCTATTCGAGACACTTTATGAAAACATGAATGGTAAGTCATCTTCCAATAAGACTAAAATTAGAAGCTACATCAAAGCATGTGTCAGACTGGAAAAAGACTCGACATTTTCAAAAAATTATGTGATGTGCATGGTAACATGTGCACGTCATTAAGACAAGTTTACAGATATTTGAGCCGATTCAAAAATTAACAAACAGACGTTGATGATAAGCTACGACCTGGAACGGCTTCGACTGATGCAATACTTGCAAAGGAAACCAAAATCGTCCATATTGATGGTCGATTGACTATTAAACAGTTAGCAAATTTAGAAAATATTTCATCGGGGACAGTTTTTTTTTTTTTTTTACAATTTTAAAGAAATACTTGGCCTCCTAAAGGTTAGTGAGCTCTGGATACGGCATCTTTTAACAGAAAAATAAAAATGCTTGCGTCTTGAAATGTCTACGGAATTTCTTTAAATGATGAAATATAGATACATCATCTTAAACCTCAGAGAAAAATGGATAATACTTGTATGATATGGTTAACTAAAAAGGCAAAACGCCCTGTTATCGCAAAAAGATATGAAAGTACAAAAAAGAGTTTTATACGCAATTTTCTTTAACAAAGAAGGTCCTGTAGTTCAGGTTGCTATTCCAATAGGCTGATCAATTACTGGACACGTATATAAATATTATGTGCCGAAGAAAGTTAAGAAACATTACGAAAAGAAAGACCGAAGTCTGGAATCCGTTACATTCGACTTCTTCATGACAACTCCCCAGCACATGAATCCTAGGTCGTAAGATCATTTCTGGAAAAAAGAAGTTTCACGTTTTACCGTTATCTCCCTTCTTACCAGAATTGTCTCCCTATGTCTTGTTATCTTTTCCCCAATTAAAAAAAAAAACTTGCCGGGAAGAAGATATGATTTAAGGAGTGCTTTGGGTTCTGCCATATATCAGTTCATGAATTCCATGCCCAGAAAACATTAAATGAATGCATTCAAAGCATAGATAAAACGATTGACATTATGTGTGTCTGTCAGAGGAGAGCATTTCGAAGGAAATCTTTTCAAACCATCAGGGTAGCTCACTCGGAAGAGCGCTAACTCCGTGATCGGAAGGTCGTGTGTTCGAAACACGGCCGCGACTGACCCAAGTCGATAAAAAATAGGTACAACTGTTCTTTCCCTAAGTGCTCGATTCTTTGAAGTGAGAGTTGAGGGTTCTTTGGATGCCACCTTAAAAACCGAAGCTCCCTGTCACGGTAGCCGTTCGTACGACAAAGATCCTCACTGCTGAATGGCCCTGAGTGCTGAGTAAAGGTCTAAATTTGAAGCTCTTCACCGCTGATGTGATGTAACATTGATGTCATTATTTATTGAACGCCCCTCGTATATCACAAGAAACCAAATTATCACCAGAATGCTAAAATATCATGTGTTACATCTATGATACGTTCACTTAATAAGCGCGCCCAGAATCCTGCCAAATCCTAATCAAAAGCGCCCTCGTTCATTGTATTTGCTCTTTACAGTTAAGGAGGAAGATTGCGCAAAATTTTGAATGCGCTATTTTATGTACATTGACACTATGTGCTGCGAATGTTTACACCCTTTGTCCTCAGAACATTTTTTATTATGTTTTACTCGGGAGAGAGAGAGCAATTATAGCAATTTTTCTCATAGGTCTCGTTATTTTTTGTACTTAATTCCACAATTCTCCATCTTCACAGTCTTACTGATGAATTTTAAAATTAAGCATTTTATTGAAACTGCTTTATTGAAGCTTGAAAAGGACAATTATGCGTTCAAATCGATTAATCTATATTTTAGTGAACATGCAATTTCATAAAATCGTCATTTCAATCATCCATATTGTTTTATTCACATTTCCTTCTTGTTTTACTGAACGACTGAATTTAAATTGTGTTGAATACATTATTTCACTTGTGCGTTTCATGAATACTAAACAATTTTGTATTATTTACACATCAATAACATTTAAAAAACAAAAAGTAAACATTCCTTAGGTAAGCCATAACTGTTGGACGACAATATGTGCAGTGAGGGTAGGAACATATTGCTGCCGATGTAAAAATGTACACATTTGTTTTTCAGCTGTAGAGAATATGCGTCAATGAACAACAATATATGCAGTGAGGGAAGATGCAAGTTGTCACCAACGGCAATATGTACAGAATGACAATCTGAACCGTCACAAGGGACAAGTGCATACTACATTTTCAGCAAAGCTCTATTTTCAAGAAAAGCCCTCCTACCCACCTCCGGTGTATGTACAAATTTTTATGACACTTAAAAGTCAGACGACCCACTGATTCACAGTTAATTGCTTCAAAAATAAATATATCTACTAATATTGATTGATTGTTTATTGTTTAGCACCGAGTCGGCAATTTTTAGGTCATATTTCGGCAGCGCTGTTCTTAAAAATGTAACTGTTGATATTAGATATTAGTATACCTCTTAAAAATGGGCCTCTAATTACATGTACATGTACGTTATTGATACAAAGTCAATTCATTTTGATAAAAAATATCCACTTATACTCATCACAATTCTGTTTTCTAAGTAAAAGTCCTTAACAAATGAATAATACGATGATCATGATTTTTTTACGATGTAGATACAAGGTTGAGTGCTCATAACAATCATGCAATCAGTTTGAATGCTAGATAAACATACGTAAAGAAGAAGGTTTCTTAAAAATTAAAACGGTGAAGATGAGGAACATGTGCAGTGATCAATATCAACAAAATCTACAAACAATACACTGTGGGACGTGGAGACCGGTCCTTCAAATGAGACCGTATAAACAGAGGTCCCGTGTCGCAGTAGGTGTTAGCACGAAAACGATCCCTCACTGCTCAATGGCCCTGAGTGATGAGTATAGATCAAAATTTGCATCTCTCCACCGACAACTGGTGGCGACTCCATATGAGTGAAAAATTCTAGAGAGGAACGTTAAACAACACACAAACAAACAAACAAACAGTACAGATTCATAAATCACGGACCCTGAAAACAAATGTGGGATTAGGCGCCTATAGGAGGAGTTAACATTCCCTGTCGACCGGTCACATCTGTTGTTAGCGCTATACATATTTATAAACCGTTTTACTTATCCCCACTTTGGAGTCTTGACGCTGAAGCGTCTTTTCATTTTACATCTTGTATATCATCATGAGACAAGTTAAACAGTCTATATATATATATATAAGAGCATGCAAATATTAACAATGTAAGCAACTGAAGACAGAACAAAAAAAAAGAATATAAATTGAAAATTATAGTGTCTTTCTTAAATATATGATCTAAAAACTATTAAGCTGACATAGAAATAAATTACATCACCTCATGTAAAAGTGTGTTCATTCTTAACATTGTCGCTTCCTGAATCTTGTGATATGGTTTTTGCTGTAACGAATTCTGATAAGCCTCTATAGACCCAAAGACATCCCCACAGATTTGTTGGCAAATTCCAATTATTTGCCATGATATATCTCTTAGACAAATGGGTATATAAGCCCCATCATCATAGAACATCAGAGTCTGTAGCTCCCGTAGATATTGCCGAGATCTGACTGTGTCACCAAGTTTGTGGTAACTCAGTATTAACAACATGTGAAACATTACTAGGGGTGGGATATCTAAATAAAATTTGGTATTCCTTTTACTTATATTCTGCTCTAATACAAGTTCATCAATGTAAGTGTACACACAGAGTAACCTTGTACATACTACTTGAATTTTTAATTTGTTATGCAATGATATTCCAAACATGTAGTGTCTGTACACATCTTCATTAACTGCAGCAGTATGTATATTATAAGCCAATTGTATGCTACTCTGTGCTGTATATAAACAATTGAGTGAATGTTCATATCTACATGTTCTGTACAAGTACATAGCAAAATACAGAATGTCTGACACGAAACCTAATGAACATGACAGCTTCAGCAATACATTTGCTTTAGCAGATGCTCTGTAATACATCTTATTACAATGTTTATTCGGATATGTAAATCTCTGTATCAAGTTGGTAGTGGCCCGTAACACCACTGATGTCATATTTTGTAATACAGCAACCTTATATTTTGTCAACGTTCCGCTCATAAAACTCTCTATCTGTTTCATGTAAACGTAGAACTCCTCAATACAAAAAATACACCCGTTCAAGTCAAAGTCGTTAAAAAAGCTACTATCTAACTCAGTGCTTGATATAATACTGCTTTCCTCTGTACGGACTGTCAATTCTCTGTTTAATAGGGCGTTACAAAGGTAAGGTCTCAAGGTTTGACTTAATAGCAGACAGGATATCCCCTTACAATACAAATCATATAAGTTATTGAACAATGAAGATTGGACAAAACCAATGACTTTCAGTCGAAACATATTGTTCTGAGGAATAAAAAAGTTTGGACACTCTCCAATATGTACCCAGTATATCAAAAGTTTAAAGCATTCCCAGAAACAAGACAACAAGTTTGCTGGTGTCCAAGTCAAAACATTCTTATTCTGAATTGCCCAAAATAGACATGTTTTTATGAAATATGAAGAAAGTACTGGTGTAACGTTCTGAAAATTAATTACCTCTTTAAGGAAAATTTTAAAGAGACCATAGCACAAAAACTGACAATGATTCATTGAATAAACAAGTTTTTGTTCTGCTAGCGAGAATGAGATTCTCCATTCATCTCCATTTTCAGGTGTGCTACCGATGGGAACAACATGGAATCCTCCGTTTAATATATCCGATACAACATTTTCGGATGGCCAACCTTGTTGTCGACATCTTTGTATCCATGGTAGAGCTCCTATCGGCCAGTGCTGTGACTGCAAACAGTATGCATTGTCTACTTCGTTTTCTTGTTGTACGACAATCGTAGAACAAGGTCCATGGAGGAAAGGAGAGGCCCAGCCGTGACATTGGGACCAGATTAAATGCAAATGGTTCTCGCGAAACAATGTACTAGATATATAAACTTCGTTATTGCTCATTATACAGGAGGATCTGATTTCTGGACTAGTTGATTGAGTCATTAGATTGAGTCTGGTAAATCCTGGTGGTAAACCCTCACACTCCATCAGAATCACGCTGTGCTGTGGGATATGGTAGAAACTGATCTGTGAGAGATCGCATATAACCTTGTGGTCTGTATACCAATGCATGAAATCTATATCAGAAGTAGGTAGTCTGAATCCCTCACGTCTACTCCCACTCGTCATTCTGTCAAATCCCCGCATGATGTACACAGGTTTACTCACCATTTCCTCAGTGTCCATCTTTTCCCTCCTGAATATCACTTCTGTAGGGCTCCCTACTTTACGACACAGTCCTACGTAAATCGCTTCTGAGAGTCGAGGTATATGATGCATTCCGATTTATCATAAATTTGTTTAATAGCAGAAATCTGAAACGCAAACATTCTTTTATCTTTTGTTTACTTGTTAATACGTATTAAATAAAATATCAATGTTAACTGAATATTTTTAAAGGGCTTTTTTTTCATTAATTGAGGCCGCCATAAGTAATAAATGTCAATCTGAGAAGGACTTCTTATGATAAACGTACACATTATATGCTTATTCTTCTTCCCAAACATTATTAAAATCTTTTTCTATAAATAAATTTTGTAGCTCTTGCTCTTGTTCAAGAGTAATATCCTTTTGACGGCAGTTACGTAATAAATCGTATATAAAAACCGGGTTCAAATAGCCAAGGGTGATTTCCTGGAAGACATCTTCAACGTAATAAAACGTATATAAAATTCCACTGTTATACAGCCAAAGGTGTTTTACCGTAGACTGGCCAGAGATTTTGCACAAAATCTTACTATTCAATAACGTTTTAATAATTATAAAAAAAAAATAATAATTGAAAAATCAATTGATTTTTCTCGCAAATTTATATGGACGCCATGCTTATTTAAAAAAGTACAGATTTACATGGTTTAAATTTCTTTTTAAAATACGTACACGTTTGGCAGTGCGGTATTTATTAAGACAATTTTAGCATTTGTCCACAAACTTTATGGAAAACCCTCGTACATTGAAAATTGCATAATCGATATTTTGCAAATAATTAGAAAAACAGCATATTGCAAAATCAAAAAAAACCTTTTTGATAACAAGTATGTTTATCTTTTTTTTCTTTTTTTTTTTTCTTTATTTTCTTTTTTTTTTTTTTTTTTTTTTTTCTTTGAATCTCGATCCCTCATGTAACACACTAAGCTATGCTAAACAACTTCAATCTATTCAAACATAATGTTCCATGGATGTATTACGTACACTTTATCAAGAGAGAATATTACGCAAGAATACTGCGCTTAAATACCTTAGAGCTGTTTTTTACAACTTTTCATAAGCGTACTGAAACGTAATTTAAACAATAATTGAAATGTGATTATTACGTAAGAAATACGTTAGAGCCGTTTTTCATGACTTTTCATTTCTACACCGTAGTGTACTTAAAGTTGCATAATGAGTCAAAACCATGTGTTTCTTTTAAGAAAAGTGTATCACAAAACAAAAGGTTTCTGTGAAATATGAATATAGCGAAGTTTTGACAACTCAACTGCACTGTAAAGCAAGAAAAACTAGAAATATGTCCATAGGACATGAATGCCCCGCCGAGGGTATATTAGTAATGCAACATTTTAACACAAATTGAGAAAAGTGAGGTCAAGGTCAAAGGAAAGGTAAAGGTCAAAAAACATTGATGCAGTTGAATAGCTCTCATCGGTATGTATCAGCATATGAAGTTTGACACTAATTTAAGAAAAGTGAGGTCAAGGTCAGAGGAAAGGTCAAGGTCAAAAAATGTTGATGCAGTTGAAAAGGTTACATCAGTATGTATAAGCATATGAAGTTTGATGAAAATATTATGAATGGTTTCTTTAAAAATGAGCTAAACACTAATTTAAGAAAAGTGAGGTCAAGGTCAAAGAAAAGGTCAAGGTCAAAATATATTGTTGCAGTTGAATAGCTCTTATCGGTATGTATCACCATATGAAGTTTGACACTAATTTAAGAAAAGTGAGGTCAAGGTCAGAGGAAAGGTCAAGGTCAAAAAATGTTGATGCAGTTGAAAAGGTTACATCAGTATGTATCAGGATATGAAGTTTGTTAAAATATCTTGAATGGTTTCATTAAACCTGAGCTTAACACTAATTTAAGGAAAGTGAGGTCAAGGTCAAAAGAAAGGTCAAGGTCAAAAAAATGTTGATGCAATTGAATAGCATACATCAGTATGTATCAACATATGAAGTTTGATTACACTATCTTGAATGGTATCTTTAAAACTGAGCTAAACACCAATTTAAGAAAAGTGAGGTCAAGGTCAAAAGTAAGGTCAAGGTCAAAAAATGTTGATGCAGTTGAATAGCTTACATCAGTATGTATCAACATATGAAGTTTGATTACACTTTCTTGAATGGTATCTTTAAAACTGAGCTAAACACTAATTTAAGAAAAGTGAGGTCAAGGTCAAAAGAAAGGTCAAGGTCAAAAAATGTTGATGCAGTTGAATAGCTTACGTCAGTAGGTATCAACATATGAAGTTTCATTACACTATCTTGAATGGTATCTTTAAAACTGAGCTAAACACTAATTTAAGAAAAGTGAGGTCAAGGTCAAAGGAAAGGTCAAGGTCAAAAAATGTTGATGCAGTTGCATAGCCCTCATCAATATCTATCAGCATATGAAGTTTGATAAAAATATCTTGGATAGTTTCTTTGAAACTGAGCTTTGAACAGAGCTAAACGCAAAGTGTGACGGAAGGACAGACGGAAGGACGGAAGGACGGAAGGACAGAAGGACGGAAGGACGGAAGACGGACATGACAAACACTATATGCCCCGGCCATATTCATGGCGGGGCATAAAAAACTGCATAATATAAGTGCCGGAAAAAAAATGTTGTATCTATTGCTTTGTTTTTATCGTCAATGTCAACAATGTCAAGGTCACGCGTCCTTTATTTTTAGCGTGCAACTTGTAAACAACATTGAATTGGGGCAAGCAGAAGTAAGGAATAAGTTATGATCATCTTTTTTGAAGATTGTATCAAAATTATCAGTCATCCGACATTTATATCTATGGAATTGAAACCATGGTAAATTCTTCAACTTTTCAGCGCATGCGTACATTAAAGAGGAAGAAGTGAAGCAATATTTTTGTGATGGGTTATACAAAGATTATTTTTACTTTTATTTTTCTCCATTAAATTAGATTTTTTAGGTTCTAAAATCTGTAATTTTCTGAAACCTAATATCTTCAAGAACTGAACAAAATTTGCATGTGTCATGCAAAAATTCTACTGTTGTCAATTTTCCCGTTTGTCCGTCACAGTGTCACTTTAAACGTTATCATTTATAAAAAATACCTATCGGGTATCGACTCTAGAATATCCGTACTAATGCGTATAATTATGAAAAGTTTATATGGAATATATAGTGAAATGAAATAAATTACATGTTTTACGCTGTTGATGTGGGAAAAAAAATTCTTTTTAGAATCCGGTTTATTACGTTGCGGTTGTCCTCCAGGAAAACACCCTTGGCTATATATGAACCCGAAATTTTATATACGTTTTAATACGTTTATAGAACGTTACGGCTTTGCGGCTCTAGAAGTGTCTGGACGTCGAAATGATTTAGGAAACATTGTACTGTTAATAATAAAAAAAATAAATCTCCCAAAAGATCATTTTGTGTGGGGGGTGGGGGGATTAAACATGTTAAATGCTATGAATGCTAGAAAAGTCAACCATTACACGTATGTTAATCAAAAATTTAATATGAAAAGTGTATTTGGTAATAAAATAGACAAACCTGTATGATGAAATATCTGTCTCTGATGGAAATTCCCATTCCGTGTGACTTAAGATTTGTAAATAAGCAATTATACATTTCCACTTGAAGGACCATTCAATTTCCTTATTATGGTAGAAGATTTGTAAATAAGGTTTAGGTCCTATTCACATCACACTTTGATGGATTATCATACTCAAAATGTATCGTACAAATTAAAACGAACTTACATGGGATAACCTAATAGGCAAAAACCCTGAAATGGCGTGAGGCAATCATTTGTATTCTTTTATTAAGTACTGTATAGATATGAACAATTGAGACATCGCTGATGTATCGTCTTGCTATGATGTACCAAGTCGTCTTACAAACCCATCACCACTACGGCCACCACCACACACACATGTGAAGCGTGCCAAACGGGTACAGGGGTTTAAGAATGTGCTAAGGTGCACGTGGGAACTTCTTTATTTTCATTACTTCATTGACTTTTGACCAAAAATACTAGTTATCATATAACCCTAATGACAAATATAATGAAAATATATTGATATCTTACGTTTTAAGCCAAGTACTTTTTACAGCACAAACGGGGACATGAATAAAATTCACACACCAGTACTTGATTTATTGAATCTAAGCGGGGATTTTAAA
The DNA here is from genome assembly GCF_033153115.1 of Saccostrea echinata. Lineage (NCBI taxonomy): Eukaryota > Metazoa > Mollusca > Bivalvia > Ostreida > Ostreidae > Saccostrea > Saccostrea echinata. The sequence goes on from NW_026889793.1 coordinate 1,311,343, forward strand.
AAGAAAAAGAATACTAAATAATCTCTTCTGTGCTTTTTTTCACTAAATACAACCGTTCTCATCAGTGATTAGGGTCGCTGTCTCTATAGGCACTTAAATGTTTTATAATTTAAAGTATATACATATCTTACATAAGAGTGGAACGTTTATCAATCTAGGACATGTGCGTTTGAATTATCACTACACAATACAGGGAACATTGCCTGTATAAATTATCACAATACAATAAGGAAATATGTGTATAAATCATTACATTTGTACATTTGCAAAACTGTAGGGACATTTATGTATTCATTATTATATTAAACTAGATGTCATATGGATAAAGAATATTAATAAGCCATAGGGACATTAGTGGATGAAATATGGAGATAGCGACACTAATCAAGCTCAAAAGTTTATTAAATCAGTACAAATTGGAGGCGGAGCAAACACAGACCTCTAAAAGCATCAGAGATGGGATCAGGTGCAAGGGAGGAGTACGCATGTCGCGTGCTTCTTGTCATAATCGGGCAAATGGAGAAATCCGTATATAATTCAGTGTAAAGATAATAGTCTAACAATTAGTATGAAAAACTTCGGTCAGCATGAGACATAATGATAGATTGTATTTGCTGACAAGATCATTGTATCGAAAATAGAATTTGTGGAATGTTGACTTCAGACGAGACTGTTGATATCCTTGTTTCAACAACTTGTTTGTCAATAGCTTGCCTCTTAATTAGAAATTGTTCGTACGTAGAGCATGCTCTTGTGTATCAATGAACTGGGAGATATAAACTACATATGAAGGTAATAAGGGTATTTTGCTACATAGATAAAGAAAGTTGACGATAGAAAAGTTGAAGTCATCACGTTTATCAAAAAGTTTTGTTGTTAAGCTACCATTAACGTCCTAAAACTTACAATAAAATATGTAACATACCATATGATTGATAACCAGCATTCAAATTATAGGGGAACAAGAAATGTATATAAGTTTAGGTACGCAGGTAAATGCTTTTGATTGCATCCGAATCAAAATTTACCTTTATTTTATGATTCTAACATAATCAGTATTAAATTAAATCAAACTGATAAATGACTAGATTGTTTGTTTGAAAATAATACTAAACGTGCCAGCGAAGATCGAACGAAAACATCGACTCCTCGTCGTCATGGACAGGTAGCATACACCACTATGCTATCATTGTTACCTACTTTCATACTGGTGAGTTGGTTTTGCTTTCTCACTTTTTGTACTCTTTATTTTCTGGATTATAGTTTAATATTTTTTTCATTATTATGCTTCCCACACCGGGGATCGAACTCACGACCCCGAGATTGTCAGTCCGACGCGCTACCGATAACGCCACAGATGCCGTTATCTATAGCACTGTATTATAATATATATAAACTTAGTTTCATATATTTTACACTAAAAGAAAAAAAAATAAAGAAAATAATTTTTATAAAATAGTATCTTGCAATTTTTTACCCTTCACTCAGCTAAAATTCTCTGAAACTATCTGTACATGGAACATTCAAAATTAAAGAAAAAAGATTATGACGTACATGTAGCACAACGTGACGTCATAATAGGGGTGTACTAACATGAATGTAAGAGGTGATGAAACATTGGAAATGGAGAAAATATTGTCGTTTTTATACAACAGTCAGCATAATAATAACAATAGTGTTGTACTTTGCATGCACTATGCCTCAATAGTAGTCAGGGTTTGACACATAGTGCACTCGCCTCCGGCTCGTGCACCATGTGTCAAACCCTGACTACTATTGAGGCATAATGCATGCAAAGTACAACACTATTATATAATTAATGCACAACAAAATTTCTACTTTTCTTAAGTATTAAGGATAAAGTTTACTTTGTGAAAGTGCATAGATGTGTCAATCAAACGCGTCCCGAAATTTGTAGTTTCAATAATTTCCAGGTAAAATAAGTTTTTTATTTTATTTCTATGTGAAATGCTATTGCAACATATAAGTCATGATATTATACCGAAACTTTGAGAAAATATTTACTTCAAATCTGTGTCCAAGCACCTTTAACAATGTAAGCAACAGAAGATAGAAATAATGTATATAAATGGAAAATTACACAGTGTTTTTCTGAAAAATTAAATATGATATATAAACAGTTACACTGACATAGAAATAGATTATATCACCTCATGTTGAGGTGTGTTCATTCTTAAAATTGTCGCTTCCTGAATCTTGTGATATGGTTCTTGCTGTAACGAAAGTTGATAAGCCTCTAGAAACCCAAATTCATCTCCACAGATTTGTTGGCAAATCCAAATATTTGCCAAGAAATGTCTCTTAACTCAGTGGATATATAAATCCCTTTATCATAGAACATCAGTATGGTGGCATATTTCTGCCCCTTACATGCAAGATAAATTATGTTAAAATGCGAGAAAAGTGTGTCAACATGCAAGATAATTATGTCTACATGCATAATAACTATGTTGACATGCAAGTTACCAATCTTTTTAGAGAATCTAATTTTAATAATGCTGAAGTACTTACTAACGCTGGTATACGACAAAATACAAGCAAGATGCAACATAATTATGTTGACATGCGACTTATTTATGTCAACATGCAAGATAATTATGTTAACATGCAACTTATTTATGTCAACATGCAACATAATTATGTAGACATGCAATTTATTTATGTCAACGTGCAAGATAATTATGTTATCATGCGACTTATTTATGTCAACATGCGACTTATTATGTCAACATGCGAGTATACATTGTATTTTAACATGCAAGATGATTATGTTAGTATGCAATTAATTTATGTCAACATGCGACTTATTTATGTCAACATGCAACTTATTTATGTCAACATGCAAGTTATATTTTATCATGCAAGATATTCATGTCAACATGCAAGATTAATAAGTTGCATGTCAACATATATATCTCGACAATATATATTGCATGTTGACATAATAAGTAATTAATTCGCATGTTAACATAGTTATTTTGCATGTTGGCATAAGTAAGTTGCATGCCTACAGAATTATCTTGCATGTTGACATAAATAAGTCACATGTCTACGTAGTTATCTCGCATGTTAACATAAATAAGTCACATGTCAAAAGAATTCTGTTACATCTTGCTTGTATCATGTCATATAATGGCGTCAGTAACTGAGTAAGTAAATTTACCAACATTTAAATTAGATTCTCTAAAGAGATTGGTATCTTGCATGTCAATATGAATATTTTGCATGTTGACATAAATAAGTCGCATGTCTACATAATTATGTTGCATGTTAAGGAGGGATTCTTCTCAAAAGAACACTTATTTCTTATATTTAAAAATCAATGAAATTTTCACAGAATCAAGAAGACAATATCACTAAGTGATGGTATCAGTAAGATTAAATTTGACCGTTTTATATTAGAGGCAAGGTCAGGTCAAGGTCAGTACCTTTTCCCTGGACATTAAGAATAAAAAATTACTGTTGCCTACTTCTATTTCAATAAATTAAATGTTTTTCTTTTTGCATAAAGAGATATTACCATATAGGGTCTATAAGATGATATTATCAAATTGACATTAATAATTTAACTAAAATGGATATTGGCAAATCCGAATTTTCTCTATTTTTCTTAAAATTTTAAGATATTTAAGTTATTTTTATATGCTTCCTATATTTAAATTTTTCTTATTTTCACATATGGTAAAGTTGTCACATAAAGATACAAAATGATATAAAAGCAAAAAGTTTTGACCGTTTACTAAGAGAGAAAAAACACTTTTTACGGATTTTTGGCTCAAATCTGAACTTAGATTGGACGCTTTTAAAAGCTAACATAATTGTAGTTTGTTTGGAAAATCATATTTATTTGATATATTTTAAAACTTTAGTCCCTTATTATTAATATAACTTACATTTAAAAATTTTCTCCAAGTCTTTGATTGTGTAAAAATTATAACTAAATTCATTGTTCTATAATTATTTTGAGAGGCAGAAAAGAAGATATTTTCATACGCCGCCATTCCGCCAAAAATATAGTCCCTGCTAGATTTCAAACGCAGTTTACCATTTCTATTTAAAGTTGTACAATAGTGATGGGGGGGGGGGATATGATCTTTTAAATCTCTTACATCTAAATATATAAAACATATAAGCAAATATACTTTGAATATTTCATCTAGTCAGAAACCAGACAAGAACCCCTCCTTTATCTTGCATGTAGGGAGCAGAAATATACCACCATATATCAGAGTGTGTAGATCCCGTAGATATTGCCGAGATCTGACTGTGTCACCTTGTCTGTGATAACTCAGTATTAACAACATGTGTAACATTACTAGAGGTGGGATATATAATAAAGAGTATCAAAATCTTCTCACCCATCCTCTGCTCTAATACAAGTTCATCAATGTTAGTGTACTCGCTCTTTAACACAACAATTGCCACTTTTGTGTTTCTTAATTTGTGACCCAAAGATACCCCAAACATGTGCTGTCTTTACACATCTCCATTTACTTCAGCATGATACATGTATATAAAATATGGCAATGACATTCTGTTCTGTGCTGTATGTAAACAATTGAGCGAATGTTCATATCTAAATGTTCTGTACAAATACATAGCAAAATACAGAATGTCTGACACGTAACCAAATGAACATGACAGTTTTAGAAATGTATATATTTTAGTAGCCTCTTTGTAATACAACTTATTACGATTTCTATTCGGACATATACTGTCCTCTATCAAGATGGAAGTGTGCCGTAACACCATTGATGCCATAACTTGTAATATGGCTATCTTATATTGTGTCAGTCTTCCTCTTTTAACCCTCTCAATTTGTTTCATGAAAAAATAGAACTCCTTCATACTAAAAACATAATCTTCAAATGTAAATTCTGTAAAAAAAAGCTATAATCTAACGCAGTGCTAGATATGATACTGATTTCCTCTGTACGGACTGTCAATTCTCTGTTTAATATGGCTTTACTGAGGTAAATCCTCAAGGTTTGACTTAATATCAAACAGGATATCCCCTTACCATACAGATCATACAACTTACTGAACAATGAAGTTTGGACAAACCCGATGGCTTTCAGTCGAAACATGTTCTGTGGAATAAAAACGTTTGGACATTCTCCAACGTGTACCAGGTTTATCAAAAGTTCAAAGCATTTCCAGAAATAAAGCAACAAGTTATCTACTGTCCAAGTCAAAATATACTTATTCTGAATTGCCCAAAATAGAATTGTTTTTACAGATCTGGACGATTTCAAAATATGGAAGTCAAGAACGGTAACTGCAAGTTGTCATCAATGTATTTCCTAAACACATGAGAAGTTTTTCTGTCCAATCAGAAGAAAACAGAATTTTGACACATTTACGAATACGTGGATTTTCATTTTTTGTAAAAAAAAAAAAAAAAAAAAAAAAAAAAAAAAAAAAAAAAAAAATGAAAAAAAAAAAAAAAAAATTGAATCCACACATAAAAAATGAATCAAATTATTCCATCGATTAGAGTGTTTTTAAATCTAAGTGCATGACAAACAGTATATCAAGGTAGTTGTTTATCCTCCATTGCCTCGACTTCAAATGATGCATATTCGATACGAATTGAATGAAGAAGGAGATGTAAAAGTTCTTTCGTACCATTATTTTTATTTTTGAGTATTGGAGTTGAAAAGAAGACCTTTCACTTTCTAAAATAATCGGATTAAATACAGAGATTCAATTTCGTTTCAAATTTCAGTTTTAGTTTTCATTTTATCAAAATTCAAATAACCTGATTCGTTTTCTGTCTTTTGAAGTTTTGTAACAGATTCATATTTCCTATAATGTGGATAACCGATCTTTTTACGGTTTCAGTTAAGTTTTTCCTGTGTACGATGGAAGGAATACTGATGTCATAAAATGATTGTGCAAGTTGCATGTTAGATGAAGATCTATCTGAAAACAAATTGTATTATTATTATTTCCAAATAAAAAAAATTTCGGGATCTGATAATTAACCGAAAAGCATCTCGCTCTTGATGGAAAGAGGTTAGCATTTTAGGACAGGAATTAGCTTTTTAAGTTACTAAAAGAATAATACAGACTTTGATTCCGACAAGTGATCAACATTGATGATAACCTTCTCCCATTTGTCAAATGAAGCAGCGCCCGAAATCACCGATTTGTTATACTCCTCCAATACAAAATCTAACCCTTGGTGGGCATCTCTCCTGCAGATTTTCGAAAACGATCCATGTTTTTGTAAAAAAAAAATGTAAGGGCTGATGGCAATACTATTCTTTGAATTTGTTCAAACAAAATGATAATGTGATGTTTAGTGTATCTTCTGGCAATCCAAACCTCTGAAAAGATGGATCGTGCTGTTTGAATAAGATTTAAATTATTAAACCTAACACCTTGGCGAAACATAAAATCAGCATCGATGTAGGACATAATTGTGTTTACCATAAAGGACAGAAATTTATCATTTTGAGACTCAATCCATTTAGTGAAATTTTCATAATGAACGAGGGATTTTTCGTTTCTAATTGTGAAACAAACGGTCTTAAAAATTCCAACCAAAGAGCTTCTCTGAATTTCTCGAGATGGTCAAATGAAAGGTGATGGTTAGCACAACTTTTCATAAACTGCTGTATTTTAAATTGGGAGTTATGTAACCCTGATATTTTATAAATTCTTTATATATATACATGTATATATAATTGTACATGTATTTCTCAGATGCACACATATTAATTTTACAAAGATCACACTTTACTTTTTTCCCATAATTTGCCACAAATCAGACATTTAATTGTGTCTACAGTACCTAAGTTTTCTTTAATTTTGCTGTAAATTGTATCCAGCTGCAGAGTGCCATTTAAAGTGAGATATGAAAGTAGTTCAGAGATATATTCTTTAATAAAATCTGCATAAGAGTTCCTTACAGCTGCTTTATCTAGATCAAAAGGAAAATCAACATTTGCTTCTGATAGGTTCTGAAATAATGTACATTGAATAGTGTGATATTTATGATCGATCTGGAGGTACACTAAGTTTCACTATACTTTGTCCTTAATTGTACCACTTATTTGTTGAAATTTCTTGAAAGCCAGGGGCCCGTTTTACAAAAGAACTTACGACTAAGACCAAAAACTTGAATTTAAAGCGTTATGAGCTGAATTTTTGAGAATTTTATTTTGCTCTTAAAATGTGTTATTATGATAAATTTGTATGTAATTTAAACCTTTATGATCAATAAGACTACAATAAAGTATTAAATTGTTTCAGAAGAAACATTTCTGTACAATGGAATGTATAGTATTATAATAGAAATCAATATTGTACAGGACGTCAATAATGTAATTTTGCTTCAATCAAAGTTTATAAATAGTTCTTCCATTGCAAATATGAACAACAGAATCTTATTATAAAAATTTTTTCTGTCATTGAAATAATTAATTACAATTTTGCAACAAAAGTTTCCAATATCAAAGTTGTAGCGAATATTGCTTTAAACATTTACTTATCCTTTGCAGCATAATTATATGAAACATGCTTTTTGAAATTACTGATGCCTTTTTCATGTTATCATGTATTATCAGTTTAAAAATCTTCAATGAAAGTCCTAGCTTTACATTGTAGGATATTATACACATTGGGGAGGGGGTTACAAAATATTTTTCTTTTCAATTAAAGTTAAATTAAAGTTAAGAGTGAGAGATCCAAATACCCGAGTATAGTTTGTGACTCGTTTTAAATAGTGGCTATCGATGTTAACAAATGACATATACTTTCTACTCCTTTGTGTTTTCCAAACACAAAAAAATCTGTATTACAGAACCAGATCAAGCAAAGTAAAAAAAAAGGGGGGAGGGGGGTGTCTACGATCCATAGTAGATTGTATCCTATAATCAAAATGATATGCGTTTTGTTTGTATGTGTGTGTTGTTAGGTTTTCTGTTAAATAGAATACTTGTTTTTCTAATCAAATACTAAATGGAATATAAAACATCTAATATTCGAAATCTATACAAAAATGTCCCTGAGAAAAAAATGGTAGGGGTTAAAAACCCCGGGCTCTCCATACTGTTCGATACGCCAATGCATTTAATTACCACATTATATAATACTGTTAAATATGAAATACATAGTATGGTGTTTTATGAGTGAAATATGTCTAATCTTGCAAGGGACACAAAAGATACAAACAATCGATTGATCACGCAAATGCAAATGAATTCAAGAATATTCTTTATGCTGATATAAATAAAAGACAATTTAGATGCAGAATTTACATTCTCATGGCATATTTTCTCCTTTACTTTTGATACAATGTAGATAATTAACTGAAGTATGGTGTCGTTTCTGATAAAGAGGAAAACGTATGACATTATTTATTATAGAAAACACTAGCAAATTAAACGTGTACATGTAGTTAATTTCTTTTATTTTGCAACGGTCCTTTTGATTTTTAACAAATAACTATATAACTCACAGTAAATGTATATCTGTGTATTCGTGAAAAAAATGTAGGCACTACTAGTAATTGTTCGAAAAACAGGAGGAATAACTCAACAAAGGGGAGAGAAACATACATGCATCTTCTACATTTTTAGAGATTTTAGAGTTGTTCCTCTTTGATTGATGAACTGATGAAAACGGTATCGCTATAAATTTTTTATGGTGGTGGTTTCTTTTTTTTTTTTTTTTTTTTTTTTTTTTTTTTTTTTGTTTTGTTTTGTTTTTTCTTTTGGTAATGAGAGAAAAACAAAACAATGTATGATTATGTAGACAATTGTATTGTCTGCATTTGAATAATCTTATTAACAGTATGACCTTTTCTCCTTATTAATAAGTTTTTCAGTCAACTGGTTGTTGTATGAATCTACTTTCGAACTCCGCATTAAGTGTGGACTGTTGTCACTTGTTTCTGTTTTTACATACCCGAAGGAACCGGGGTGTGTACAAGGAGGGGGGGGGGGAGGAGGGGGCTCCCAATATATAGTATACAGTACTACAGAAAACAAAGCTTTTTATGGATGTGCCTTCAATAATTACGTCTAATGACTCTCTCTCTCTCTCTCTCTCTCTCTCTCTCTCTCTGGCTTGTCAAGGATTGTATGTTTGGTAGTGCCCCCTCCCAACTGAAAATGTTTGCCCCCCCCCCCAACTGAAATTGCTATTCTCTATTACATACATATCTTCTGCTGTCATCGCATTGCAATGAAGATGATCAAGATGTTGGGTAAATGCAAAATCATATTTCTGGCGCATTGTTTCACTCAATTCAACAAAATAAAAATGTTTCTTCCAAAGATTGCTTGCAGTCCTGATCTTCAGCATCATGATTGGAATCCTAAAAGATTCATCGTTCCATCACGGTTTAAGCTGAAGAAAAAAGTCACTCACCAGCAGCTACGGTATACTAATGCCCCAAATGGTATATTGATGTGTGTGAGAAGTAGACCACTGTTAAAATTTATCTTTTTTAAAAAGTAAACAAAACAAATCAAACAAACAAAAACAAAGCACACAGTCCAAAAAATAAAACACACACTTTATAATCATAAACATCTCATTCAGCGGAGCAGCATGGTTTCATATTTTACTTTCATTTATAGAAAGATATATTTCTTTACAGAACTAAAGTAGTAGAAGTCAAATAAAACTAATTTGAATGATTTTTCAACTAAGATATGTAGAGAGAAATTGACAAATTGTAAAACGTTTCTACCGAACAAAAGAAATTGTTGGATCACTAATTTCTTTTCTGATCTGGGATGTCATAAACCAAGGCGCTTAGCATAAATAAAAAACTGAGAATGACTTTACATGTATTTTATTGAAGATCCTAGGGCTGATCACGGATAAATTTATCACTGATTTAAAAGTCGATCTTTAGTGTGCATTGTTTAGAGGTTCCTTGATACTCTATTCAAAAGAAAATTTTGTCTAGATTTTTACAACAAAAAAACTATTGTTCTATATCTGAATAGGCTGTAAGTTATATCTTATTTAATTCAACGTCATTGGGTGCGATTGCATCACACCTCTTATTTTTAAAAAAACAAAAAAACTTGAAAATACTGATTACATGTATATCTGAAATAAAAATAAATAAAATAAATATATTCATTACTCTTCTGACTGAGGTCACACCACTACATTTTGTTTAATTGTCCAAAAATGACTTGAAAAAGCACCAGAACCGGTAAAAATGGCCAAGAAGAGGGAATCCCCTCTCCTATTTCCAGAAACTTGGCGACGACTCTGTTCATAGCTGATTTGTAATAACTGCAGTCGCATACTAAAAAGTCGTCTTTCTTTTATAAAATAACATATCCATGCCTCTCTTAGAAAAAAAAGCTTAGAAAATTATTGTCTCTTTATTCCGTCCATGACAAACTGACCCCACGCGCATAGTGACCCCATCCACTATCCTATGTATCATCCACTATATCCTAATTATTATCCACTATCCTAGGTATCATCCATTATCCAAGGTATCATCCATTATCCTAGGTATCATCCACTATCCTAGGTATCATCCATTATCCTAGGTATCATCCACTATCCTAGGTAAAATCCACTATCCTAGGTATCATCCACTATCCTAGGTATCATCCATTATCCTAGGTATCATCCACTATCCTATGTATCATCCACTATCCTAGGTAAAACCCACTATCCTAGGTATCATCCACTATCTTAGGTATCATCCATTATCCTAGGTATATCATCCACTATCCTAGGTATCATCCACTATCAGATACATGCACCGTTACTTCGACTTGGCCTCCATCTCTGCAGTCTACTCTGTAGCACAGTCTCTTACAATAACAATGGAGATCAACTGAACTAAAAATTAATAAAATTCAATAGAATTCACGTGTATTTGCTATATAAGTGAGCAGAGAAAATGCAAGTGATATAAATAACAATAAATGTTTCCTAAACTCTAAAAAAAATCATCTAAGGATAACCTTGACCTGAAATACTATATTTACTTTTTGACCATCTCATCAACAAAATATAACTTACTCTATTTTACTAACAGTAAAAAAAACGTGGGTAAGACAACAGACTGATAAAGAGGAGCAATTAATTGACGTCATTGAGACAGGCTGCATGATGCAGAACTGCTAGACTGAGGAAAAAATGGATGATCTCTCGTTAAGACACAACTCTTAATTTTGCTAGTTATAACCTTACAAAGAAAATAATAAGTCTCATCTAAACAGAGATCTTTTAATTAACTTTGAAAGAATCTGTTGTTATCAAGCTCTATCGTAGCGCTAGCATTGAGAGTTTTTTTTTCTTCCGCGACATTCATTGCATTGGTTTCATGTGCGGATCCAGGAATTTTTTTCCGGGGGGGGGGGTACCTTCTAAAAAATTGATTCAGAAATGTTTTGACGAGCAAAAAAACAAAAAAACAAAACAAAACAAAACAAAAAATCCTAAACAGCTTGTCCAAACCCAAAAATCCTATTTGGGGGAGGGGTAGCGTTACCCCCTCCTTGGGGGAGTAGCTTTCCTTCATACATGTATATATAATTCACTCTCCTAACCATTTTACCAGGGATACGTGTTATAGTTTGTTATCTAGAAGGAGTGCGTGTTCTGTAAGGGGGGAGCTGTCCATGGTAATCTTTTCCTTACTTTTATTTACTACACAAATTTGAAACTTCCAAATTTCCGGGGGAGGGATAGGACAAGTCTCTTTTCTTCATACATGTATATATAGAATACATAAGCGAATCTCTTAAACATTTTACCAGGGATCCGTGTTACCGGTATCTAGAGGGAGTATTGTTCTTCTAGGGGAGGGGCTGTCAAAGGTCATTTTCCCCTTACTTTACTGCACGTACAATTTAAAAACGTGCATGGGTTTTGAATTTTCTTGAAATAGAGAAGTTTAGAACACGCCATTGCCTTTTAAGTTATTGGTTTCTCATTCTCTATAGTTCTGCCAATGAAGATTAAAGTTTTGTTTTGTTTTGGTTTTTTTTTTTTTTGTTTTGTTTTGTTTTGTTTGTTTGTTTTTTTTTTGTTTTTTTTTTTTGGGGTTTTTTTTTTTTTTTTTTTTTTTTTTTTTTTTTTTTTTTGTTTTTTTTTTTTTGAAAGAAGGTAAAACTTCAAGGGCACGTGTGCTAAAGTAAGATATAGATAAAAATATGCAGAAATTTTTTTTAACGATGCCAACCAATTAACAACACAGTATATCACATTTCTTTCATAAAATACTAATATATAAGTATTTTACTAGCAAGTTTTTTCCTACCCTTTTTATTCTTTTTTAACATTGCAACTTACAACAATTTACTTTTATTTTTGAAATGATTGCTTATTAACACCTTTATTCCCATGGTAACGCATGTAATATAGTTGTATTCTAAATTATTTCATTATCCGAATAAGACATCTTTAACTTTAGGAAAGAGTTACTGTTATATTCCTACAGAGTCCTACAGTGTTGCCAACGTTAGTGATAGACCGGAACTTTAAACATGTTCAATTATAATGCTACTTTTCAAGTCACATAACAAACCATTTTTGCCTGATTTATGGTTTTGTTTTGTTTTGTTTTGTTTTTTATCAAACGTGGCCGTTGGAACACAGGGGAGGGGCGCCCCCCCCCCCCTATAATTTTGCAGTACATGTACATAGTATTTTACAGAAAAGAAAGCTACTTTATGGATGTGCCCCCCTCAATAAATACATCCTTATGACCTCCTTTTTGGTAGTGCTCACTCCCATTGAAAATGTTTGGTTGTGCCCCCCCCCCCTTGAAAAAAACCTGACATTGCTTCCTAAGAGCCTGACAAATACTTTTATCATGGAGAGTTTGAAGACTGTGTGTGCCACGGCTGATCCTTAAAAAGAGTTAAAGTCACTACTGAAAATGCCTCCAAATAATTTTACTTCAAAAACACCCAAAACTTCAAATTTCCAATCCCGATTTTAATTTTGAAACACTTTCCTTCTTCAATATATTTAATAATTTGGTAGAAAACCTGTCCTAGTCCTGATCAATTAAGCAAAAGTACAGTTATTAAAGCGTTACATTCTGCATCGAAATCAGCAAAAATGTAAGTAATCATATTGAAAACAATAATAGAAAAAAAGCGTACAGCCAGGGAAGGGGGGATAAAACTGGAGGGGGGCTCTTGTGTCCTATCATCTGTGACAAGTAATTTTGGTTCTTTTATGATTGTCAGCAATCCATACTTTGTTATTTTGTTTAGTTTCAGTTTTAAATTGGAATGTTTACACACATTTGGTCACCAGCAACAATTTCATCGACATCAATATCAATAATTCCTTTGTCATTGGATCATCCAGCAATTAATTCATGATTACGATGACTTGGTTGCTGTTTTTCCGCCTTCTTTTTTCACGCTTAGAAATCTCCACAAAATGATAAATATTTCGAAACAATAGCCATTATTTAAAAACATATTTATTAAGTACACGGTAAATATAGCTATCGGGATTTGATTTTAAAATGGTTGAATACGTATTTGCAAGCACATCAGGTACTTTTTATGCAAACGAATTTCTTTTTTTTTATTTCATAAAAGCCCCACTGGCAGGGACGGATCCAGGATTTTTGTTTGAGGGGCCTTGAGACGAAGACACCTTTGACCCCTTCCTTCACGGAATCACAGGGAAAATGAGGGCGGGGGATGTAGTTTTTGATTGTGAAAAGAAAACCTAATTTGAAGGTTTTGTGGGAAATATAGACATGATATATATTACATTTGTATTTGAGAAAATTAAGAGACCCCCACCCCCCACCCCTACCCCTTTGCCTCTTCTCTTAGTCTGTCAAAGAACATGTTGCTTTACGACTGACAATTCTTCCATTAACCGGCATGTCTGACTGACGCTGAAATCTATAACTTTACTTCATCATAATTTTAGTAAAAAGCTTGTTCAATATTTATGACTATTAATTTTTATGTAAATAATTCATACCGTCTGTTAAGATATTTTTTGTTCAATATTCAAAATCTTTCAAATGGTTTTCATACTTTACTTCCTAATTCTCTCTCTCTCTCTCTCTCTCTCTCTCTCTCTCTCTCTCTCTCTCTCTCTCTCTCTGAACTTGAGGAGAGGGACAGTAGTAGTATAAGGCGCCTAGGTAGGGGGGTCAACTGAGTGCACTTTTGGGCCCGGGGGGGATGGGGGGTAAACTGAGTGCACTTTTGGGCCTCTGGGGGGATGGGGGTCAACTCAGTGCACCCCCGAGGTCAAGGTCAGAGATCTGGAAAAAACCCCACGCGCTCAGCACTTTCTGAGATCTGGAAATTCCTGAGATATGAGATGTGAGATCTGGAAAAACCTGCACGTTCTCAGCACTCACCTGGAAAAACCTAGCCATTATGACGTCATACACTGTATAAGTATTGCATGTTTCTGACTTGAAGCTCATTCTGTTGTCAGTTCCATCAGCTGTCGACATGGATTCTGCTATGAAAAAACTGTTACATGCCCAGCAACTGATGAGATGGAGAAGACGGGCGAAAGAGTTAGAAAGAATTATTTCCAACAATAAACACAGAGAATTAGCGCTCAGAAAAAGAAATGCGAGAATATTAGAGAGAACGCAGAGAGCCCAAGTCCAACAAGAACAACAAAGGACTGTGTCGGATGAAGAACCACACTCATCAGCCCATTCACCACCCCAGAAGCCAAAGGCCATTTCCCAATATTATCAAGTGAGACTGAATCAAGCCAAGCATTCCAGAAAATTTAAAGCTAAAGAAGATGTCTACAGTGTGAATTTTAAGGAATTTCCAGAGGAGGAAAACAGAGGCTTTGTTCGGCGATTATTTAGAGACATGCTGCAAAATGTCAAATATCAAACTCTAAACTCACCTTAGAACCCGTTTACAAAGGCTACGGAGAGGGAACTTGTTTGAATGTCCTGTTAAACAACCATCATTACGATGCCATCATATCTATGCCTGGTGTGACGGGCAATCAATACTACTGTGATCATTGCGACGTGGGCTACAGTCATATTGAACACCATCGTACCCAGTGCCCTCACCGATGTAATTTTTGTTAAACTAACACTCCCTGCCCTCCAGACGGGAGCCACATTCAATGTAGCCAGTGCCAGGGATTTTTTAAGAGTAGGACTTGCTACGAAAACCATCTGCAGCCTCACAGTAAGAATACGGCCACCACCGTATGCAGTTTAATGGGACGATGTAGGCACTGTCAGAAATGGATGCCTAAAAAGTTACTCCCTCATCACCATTGCGGAGGACAGAAACAATGTAAGATCTGTAAGAAAACCGTAGACATGGATCATCAGTGCTACGTTCAACTCAAGCCCGAGAAAAAGAAAAAGAAAGGCAAAGAGACCTTACAGTTCTACATCTATTTCGATTTCGAATGTACGCAGGAAACCGGCATCCACGTCCCTAACCTGTGTGTGGCACACCGCGTATGTCAACATTGCGGTCACTTACCCATAGAAGATCCCTGTCCTCACTGTCGACACATGGGACCCCGTCAACACGTGTTCCGAGGGCCAGAGACCTTAAGGCAGTTCATGGACTGGTAATTACAACCCACTACAGGAAATAAGAATTCCGCTTTATTACACGACGAGGCCATCATCATCGCCCACAATTTCAAAGGATACGACGGACAGTTCATTTTAAATTACCTGGTTCATACCGCCTGCCTGAAACCTACCGTCATCATGAACGGCAGTAAAATCTTATCCATGCAAATCTGCGGACTGAAATTCATCGATTCCTATAATTTTTTACCTTTTGCCCTGTCCAAGATGCCCTCTGCTTTCGGATTCACCGAACTGAAGAAAGGATATTTTCCACACTTTTTTAATACGGAACACAACCATAATTACGTGGGGCCTTATCCACCGGCAGCTTACTACAATCCGGACGACATGTCTATTAGTGGACGACAGGCTTTTTATCAATGGTACGAACAACAAGCCGGAAAAGTGTTTGACTTCCAGAAGGAATTTTTAGACTATTGTATTTCGGACGTCGATATTTTACGACGATGCTGTGCTCAGTTTAGAGCCACCCTCAAGAGCTTGGTCCATGTAGACCCCTTCCAGGAATCCATCACTTTTGCCAGTGCGGCCAATTTAGCTTACCGTCGAGGATTCATGCCCAAAGAGACCATTGCCATCATTCCCAACCTGGGGTATCAGCCTGCGCGTCGATATTCCGCCAAAGCCTGTCGGTGGTTAAGCTGGATGAGTCACCAGACCGGATCTCACATCCAACATGCTAGAAACGGGGGAGAAGTCAAGATCGGAAGTTATACCGTCGACGGATACCAGGAAGCCACTCGCACCGTCTACGAATTTTACGGATGCTATTGGCACGGATGCCCCACCTGCTATCCGAATTTACAGACCGAAAGTCATCCTCACCGGACCCAATTTACCTATGAACAATTACACGAGGAAACTTTAAGACGGAGTTCTGTTTTAGAGGAAATGGGGTACTCCCTCCGTAGCATCTGGGAGCACGAATTCGATCAACAGGTACAAAGAGAGGTAACTCTACAGAATTATGTACGAGACCTGGACATTCCAGATCCTTTGAACCCCCGAGAAGCCCTGTACGGAGGTCGGACTAATGCCACTAAATTATATTGTGAGGAGGGGGACATGAGATACGTGGACGTCTGTTCCTTATACCCTTACGTATTAAAACACAGACCTTTCCCCCTAGGCCATCCTCAGATCATAACAGACCAATTCCAGGACGTGAGAACTTATTTCGGCCTCATTCACTGTCGGGTCCTACCACCCCGAGGCCTCTATCACCCCGTTTTACCTTATCGCACGGGAGGCAAGTTATTGTTTCCCTTATGTCGAACGTGTGCGGAACGACAGGACTCTACCTCTAAACATCGATGTCAACACGCAGACCAGGAACGCAGTCTTACGGGTACCTGGGTGACTACAGAATTACATAAAGCCCTGGACATGGGATATACCTTAGAGCGGATTTACGAGGTTTGGCATTTTTCACAAAGCAGTCGAGATTTATTCAGATCTTACATCGATACCTTCTTAAAGATCAAACAGGAAGCTTCTGGATTCCCACCTGATTGTCAGACGGAGGAACAGAAACTAGATTACATTCTTAAAGTCTTAGACAGAGAAGGGATCAGGATGGACCTGTTAAGTATAGAAAAAAATCCAGTGCTAAGAACGATAGCCAAACTCTTTTTAAATTGCTTGTGGGGAAAATTCGCTCAACGCCTGTTATTACCTAAAACTCGATACTTGACCGAAGAAGAGGAACTACAGCAACTCTTACAAGATTCGACCATTGACATCAAAGGGATAGAACTCTTAGAAAATAAAGAGCAGGCCGAATCGGACATGATGCTGGTCAATTATCAAGAGAAACAGGAATTCGTGGAAGAGTGTCCCTTCGGAAACGTGGTACTGGCCTGTTTCACTACCGCCCATGCCCGATTACACCTCTACGAGACTTTACAACCTTTGGGAGATCGGGTCCTTTATTTCGACACGGACAGTATCATATACCAACATGAGGAGGGACAATTTAATCCTACCCTTGGCAACAGTTTAGGAGAATGGACAGACGAATTAGACGGGGACCACATTATCAAATTCATGTCAGGAGGCCCAAAAAATTATGCTTACCTCACAGCCAAGGGAAAATCCATGTGTAAAGTCAAAGGATTGACTCTCAATTATCGGGCCTCTCAGATCGTGTCACCAGAGACTTTAGAAAAAATGCTCCAGAAAGAAATTGACGAAATCCAAGTCTCGTATCCCTACAAAATACAGAGGACTCGTCAACATGAAGTCAAGACAATACCTTTAGAAAAACAATATAGAATTGTCTATGATAAGAGACAATTGATGGAAGATTATAACACTTTACCTTATGGTTATTAAAAAAAACAAACAAACTGTATTTTAAGTGTTGTTGTTATTTTATGGGGAAAACCCCCAAAAATGAGGGGTTATAAAAAGGGGGGGGGAATAATATAACACTTCAGTCATGGCTGGTGTTGATAAGGAGCCAGACTACCTTCCTGTTTACCCTAAATATGCTCTGCTCTTAAAGAGAGAAGCTACCTTTGATGATCGATGGCCCGATTCTTTAAAAGGATTAATACCCGACCTAGCCAAAGCCGGATTTTATTACAGAGGAGTGAGTGATAAGACCATCTGTTTTCATTGTGGTATGACTTTAAACCTCTGGGAACCTACAGACGATCCTTATGTAGAACATGCTTATTGGAACCCTAATTGTCCCTACATCAATACCTATGAAGGACGTGAGTGGGTGATGAATGTATTCATTAACCATTTACTCCGGGCGGGATACAAACCTTCACCTGAAATCAAACCTCTACTAGACCAAACCTCTACAGAGATCCAGGCCACAGGAAAATGTCACATTTGTTTAGAGAGAGAATTACAAATGGCTTTACTCCCTTGCGGACACGTATGTTGCTGTTCATTATGTGCTCCCACCTTCCGGTATTGCCCCATCTGTCGAGCCGATGTGAAGAGAACCCAGCGTATATTTCTGTGTTGACTATGAATAAAAAGGATTGAAACCCTATTTTTCTCTTCATTTGTCATCATGCAACCTGAGGAGACACTCCCGTCTTTTCAATTGAAACACGAATTTACCATGGTGGTAGCAGGACCTTCTAAATCGGGAAAAATGGAATTTGTCAAGAAATTGGTGGAAAATTTACATTGGATTACCCCCATGCCACAAAAAATTGTCTGATGTTATCGGGAATGGCAACCTGCTTACACTTCTTTAACAGATCGGGTCTCCTTCATTCGAAATATTCCAGAAGACGATGAGAAATTAGTGGCCAATTTAACTATTCCTCACTTACTCATTTTTGACGACATGATGGGAGGAAAAGCCATCGAATCGATCGTGGATTGGTTTACCCGTAAAGCGCATCATCGGAATACCAGTGTGATTTACATCACTCAGAACTTATTTGATCGGGCACCACAGCATCGCACCATTAGTTTGAATGCTCATTATTTAGTGTTGTTTAAAAATCCCAGAGACAAATCTCAAATCAGTGTCTTGAGTCGACAGTTAGCCTTACCACATTTGATGTCGGCCTATCAAGAAGCCACCAGTGTTCCTCACGGGTATCTCCTGGTGGACTTGAATCCACAGACCCCAGACGAATACAGATTGAGAAGTCGATTGTTTGAATGGTTGACTGTACACATGCCACAAGAGTATAAATAAAAATGTACCAACATTACACTTGTCATTCATCATTATACAGTCGTCATGGGTCGACCTCTCTCGGCCAAGAGTAAATTAGTGAAAACGTTACGACGTTTACAGCGGGAACGAGATCCTGCCAAGCGAGCTCATTTAATCGAATTAGGGCGTAAAGCCTTATTGAATTGGTTTGCTATGGGAGCTCGAAATTTGATACGTGGGGTCTTACCCATCAATAAACAGACTCAAAAGTTTATTAATAATCATCATCAAGATTTAAGCATCATAGCCGATAAGTCGGCGAGTGATCAAGACAGAAAAAATGCCATTTTAAAACGCGGAGGAGCCGGATTTCTAGGCGGAGTCATCATTCGTCATTTATTTAAATGGAATGCACCTAAGAAACGACGTGTCCGTCGTTTGAAAAGTGTGGTAGTCAGAGTCGATAATAAGAAACAAAGAGTGTTTCCCGATTGGATGGTGCGAGTAGGAGGAGCAGCTCAAAAGACCAGAAAGAAGAGAAAACCTCCTAAGAGAAAACCTCAAAAGAGAAAACCTACTCAAAGAAAAGCCCCTGGTGGTAGAAAGAAAAAAAAAAGACTCCCAAGACTCCAGCTCAACGAAAAGCCATGCCCGAAAGTCTGAAAAACGAAATCAATCAGTATTATAAGGAACAAAGACAAAAAACTATTGGGGAGTTATTAAAGAAACAAGCTGAAATGAGAATGGATCGTCCTATGGGGCCCATAGGCAGTCAAAGAGCTACCGATTTAGAAGTGTTTCCTCGAGTCAATGTAGGAATTCCCTCTCCTAGAATTAAAGTACCCATTCACACTCCTAAAATAGCACGCTTTCAACCTCTGACCGCCTCTACACCTACACTTCCTAAAGGAATGAGATATAAATGTCGATATTGTTCCAAAATCTACGTCACCCAGAAAAATAGAGACAAACACGAGAAGGACAAACACGACATGTATGCTCCTCCTCCTTGAGAGTATAAAAAGGAGAGAAACCTGGGACATGTCCTCATTTTAACCCCAGGATGGCTAAGAAGAAGAAAAGAAGGACTTGCTGTTCTACACGATTAAAACCTCACTGGCCTCTTTTAAGAGTGTTATCTGACCCTCACTATTCCTCTCCATTAAAGACGGGTATTTTAAAACATTGTTCTGGAGATTGTATTCTCAAAATCTGCGAGATCGTGTACAACCTATTAAAAGGAGTGTTACCTCTCAGTTCGGCTCATAAACGAAAACTAGCTCCTAAGAAACACATCTTCAGGAGACTGGTCAAACCTCAATCTGTCCATAAACGACGAGCTTTATTACTTCAACAAAAAGGAGGAAACATTTTACCCCTTTTAATCTCAGCAGCACCTTTACTGTTGGGTGCCGGTCAGTCCGTCTATAAAGTCATCAAGAAGAAGAAGAAGAAAAAAAAAATGAGTCGTAAAATGGTGTTAGTTCCCGAAGCCTTATTGAATGATCTCAAGGCAAAATTACCCAAACCTCCGGAATTTCAATCTACCATCAGTTTAGGTCAGGAATTGGACGAGATTACAAGACGTGAAGATTTAACCCCAGAAGAAAAAGTCGCTTTATATGGCCAGGAACTTCATCGATATAGGAATTATTTACAACAAGCTAGACAGGAACCTATTTCTAAACCTAAAATTTCAGCAGCTCCAGCAGCAGGAGCAGCATTACCAGCAGCCCCAGCTGAGATTGAAGATGAAATTCTTGAAACAGTGAATAAAAACATGAAAAGAAAAGCTGGATTATTATTAAATCATTTAAAGAAAACCAAGGTGTTGAGTTGGAATAAGGAAGGTGAAATTAGTTATCGAGGTCAAAAAGTTCCCGATTCTAACATTGTGGATTTAATGGCTGATAGTATGAGATCTCGTTCTCGTAAAAACCATCCCCTTCCTAAAGGATTAGATGAATTTGCTCAAGCTTTAAAAGAGACGCGTACTCCTCTGGAATACGTGAGCAATGGAAACCTTATAAAAGCCATGCAGAGACCTGGAAAAATCAGTACTCCTAAAAGTATCCTCAGTGATAGTGAGGACGAGGGCGATAGTGGATTTAAAGATGCTTCTTCTTCATTTTTGACCCCTATTAGTAGACCTGTAGGAGATAGAGGAATAAAAAAATCCACTCCTAGACCTCTGTTAAATTTAGCGAAGGCCATCAAAAAATCTAAATTCAGTCCAAGTTTACCGAACAAGAGATTAGAACAGATCGACGAAAATTGGCTTTCATTACCTAAGATATGAAAAAGAAACCAGTGGAAGACATTTTAAAAGAGATTTATTATGATCCTAAAAGAGGGTACGGAGGACTACAAGCTTTGTATCGTCAGGTCAGAAGTCTGGGACATAAGATTTCCTTGAAAAAGATTCGAGAATGGTTAAAAGAGCAAGATACGTATACCTTACATAAACCCATTCAAAGAAAATTCCGGAGACAACAGACTAGAGTGACGGATATAGACGAACAATGGCAATTAGATTTAGCAGATGTGTCCAGTTTAAAGAAACACAATGACGGATATACGTTTTTATTGTGTGCCATTGACGTCTTATCTAAATATGCCTGGGTGTTGCCTTTAAAACAGAAAACGGGAAAGGAAATGATTCGAGGATTACGAGAGATTTTTCAACAAGACGGTCGACGTCCCGTCCGCATTCAATCGGATCAAGGAAAAGAATTTACCAATCGAGAATTCTTACAAGCTTTTAAATCCATTCATTTTTTACCACTCGTAATACGGACACCAAAGCCAGTATCGTGGAACGATTTCAGCGTACTCTCAAAGCACGCATGTGGCGTTATTTCACCCGTCATAAAACCAGACGGTATTTAGAGATCTTACCGGATTTAGTGTATGCTTACAATCACACTTATCATCGCAGTATCCAAAGAACACCAGCTCAAGTGAATGCTTCTAATGTGTTAAAAGTCTGGAAAACTTTATATGGGAAATCCAATCGGAAACAGTTTCCTAAACCTCAGTTTAAAGAAGGAGATCGGGTACGCATCAGTAAAGCCAAGCGCACATTTGAAAAAGGATATTTACCTAACTGAACCACAGAACTGTTTACCATTTCAAAAAGAGTTCCTGGAAGGTATCCTTACGTGTATAGAGTGCAAGATTATAACGGAGAGGAATTAGAAGGGACTTTTTACGAGAAAGAATTACAAAAGATCATTAAAAAAGACGACCTGTACGAAGTGGAGGAAATCTTGGGGTATAAAAAGCGACGCCTAGGGGAAAAAATCATTCAAGAAGTCAAAGTTCGGTGGAAAGGATATCCCCCTAGTTTCGATTCATGGATTCCCCAAACGGATCTCATCCAATAACTCCTCACTGGAAATTTTGCGGAGAGAATGTTCCCCGAGAAGAAATCGTTTATTTCGCACAATTATTGATCTGTGTATCTCTCATCGTCACCAGTGTGGTCATGTTAGCTTTACACGATCCTAATCGAGAATATTGGATGGTATGTGTGAGTTCTTCAGTGGGTTATATCATGCCTAGTCCTACGATGATGCATCATACACCTACCCCTAAGAAGACCACGAATGCACAGAGTTAATGTCTTTTAAAAAAAAATAGATACACCACAGAGTATATATAAAATGGGGAAAACAACAAATTTTTTTTCATTTCTGATCTGACTGAGGACAGAGCACAACATGGAATTTTTAAGCTCCGAGTATCGTTGGAAAATGCAAGAGCATACAGGTTCCACTAAAAAAGGAGAATGGATGAAAAACAAAGAGGAATGCATCCAAGATTTCATGGATAAGAATCCGGGAGAAACAGGACTCAATGATGTGTACCTGTATAAGAGATTCAAATTACCGGACCATGAATGTGCACCACTCATAATAGTATTATTAGGGTCATGGCGACCCCAGTATCAGGAATTCAAATGGAAAGTCAAATACGTCTTGGCTCACAAAACAGAGGCACCAGCAAGGACCTGGATTCAAGGGAAATGGATGGAAGAAGTCCGAGATTGTATCAAAGATTATGTAAACAAAGTGCTCAGAGAAGGATACGACATCATGGACTGTGCTTGTGAAACAGAATATTTGTACATGAGGAGAACTTTTCCTATTCAAAAAGAACTATGCAAAAGTATTCCATGTTTGTTAATTTAATGTTGTTGTTGTTGTTGTGAATTAAACCTAAGAAAAAAAAAAAAAATTCTGGTGTTGTTGGTTTTTCCGCTTCGACTAAAAATAGATATCCCAAGGTATATATAAATCTTAGCTTTGAGTTCACTGTGCTCATTTTTTTCAATCATGCCTTCTGTGTGGAGAATGTCGTATTTTCTTCACCAAGAAAATAGTGCCTGTCCTCATTGCCATAGGCAGTTGAGAGAGATCAGCAGATTACCTGAGTATGACAGTGACGACGACGACCTTATTGGTTGGTATTGGGGATGTAATGAATGTGGAGAACGTATACCTCACTGGGAAGTAGACGATCCCCCTAGTTTGTGGTATTTTCGCTGTGATTGGTGCCTGAAATATTACCTGTGGAAATATGGGGTTGATTTTATGATGCCACGTTGGGCTAAGCGCATGAGAAGAAATACCAAGATCGAGAGATGCCCCTCCTGCTGGGAAGAAAACACCCAAGGAAAATGGAAATGTCAACAGTGTATGAAATATCCCTGCTGTGAAAAGTGTTACAAGTCCATTATACGGCTTTCTTACAGAAATTGTCCCTTGTGTCGATTTGAACAATAATAATAATAATAATAAAAAAACTATAAACAAACCAGGTCTTATTTTTCTCAGCTGAATACATGTGATGACGTCACAATAGGCAGCTTGATGACTTGAATCGGTGCCAAGTTTATGCCCTAGGTAAAAACCTGTTTTTTTTTTTTGTTTTTTTTTTTAATTTATTTTTAGACTTTGGAAAAACCAATAGACTTAAAAAATTTATTTTTTGACTTTGGAAAAACCAATAGACTTAAATAGAGTAAGAACGTGTGAAGCACGTGTGGGTTTTTTCAAAGCGACTATAAATAGTCAGATCCAAAGGTATTTAAAGCTGAGCTTTTTTGGAAAAAAAAAAATTCACCACTACCACCACATTTCATCATGATTTTTATGTGGAGACTGAAGTATTTCATTGAGGTAGAAAAGTATTACTGTCATTACTGTGATAGGGAGGTGATCCATGAGCGTACATTTACGGTGTATGACCATCCCGGATGGCATCACAGAACTTATCAATTTTGCGAGCATTGTGAAATGGCTTTTCCTCACTGGTTTGTGGATGATCCCCCTTCCATGGAGACCTGTGGATGTAGTTGGTGCGTGAAATATTTCACATGGAAGTACGGGGCAGAGAATATGGTGCCCCTATGGGTCAAAGTCACCAGGAAGAGAGCCTTAAAGAAATGCCTGACCTGCTGGGAGGAAAATACGGAGGGAAGATGGAAGTGCCAACAATGCCGACAGTATCCATGCTGTGTGAAATGTGTCGAGAACTTCGTCAAGATTTGCTACAGACTTTGTCCATTATGTAGATATGAAGGAAATAAATCATAAAATCAAAAAAAAAAAAAAAACTGTTGATTGGTTTTTCCTGAGATGCTAAAAATAGATTGGATAAGGTTATATAAAGAGGTATGACCCAAAAAAAAAATCATTCATTCTGAAAAAGTTCATTGTCCAAGTCAGACGTGTTTTAAAAAGATGCAGTATCGTTGGTATTGTGAGAGCCCCGTCACTCGGTTTATTTACATGGAAGGAGGGTGGATGAAAACTAAAGTAGGAGCGATCCTGGATTTCTTTGAAAATCATCCAGGACATTCCCTGGAAAACGTGTGGCTGGAAAAAAGAGTCAAAATCCCGCATCCTAAAGGAACTAGAGTGAGGGTGAAATTCAACCAGCATTACGAGCAATATAAATGGGTCAGCTGTACTCATCCTATGAATCGTTCGACACCGATGACTCTGGTTCTGAACGAAAGTCTCTGGTACTCCGACATAGCAGAGTGTGTGAGACATTTTTTCAAGATGAAGAAAAGAGAACTGACATTTTCAGATTATCACGACGTTAAACAGTATGTGTATTGTCACATCCCCCTTTCCCAGATCAAAGACAATATGGAGAAGGAAGGACTTGGTGTTTTAGACAGAGTGATTGATTACAGATCAGAAGAAGAAGAAGAAGAAGAAAAAGTGTAAAAAAAAAAAAAAAAACCTCAATAAAATTTAAAAAAAAAAAAAAAAAAAAAGTGTTGTTATAAATAGAAGGGTCCTAAGTTATTTTGTCTCAGTATCTCACTGAACATGGCCGAGAGCAGTGGCTTTTACATGACTTTACCCAGTGATGGGTCCATGCAATCTTTTCCGAGTAATACGACTGCTCAATTTAAAACCTTATTACCACAAACAGTAGATTTAACAGATGGACAATGGGAAGTGGCTTTAACAGAATTGATGTATCCCATTTCATTGAAAAACATCACAGAAGAGGAAGCTTATTTTGACATCCTGCTTCCTCAGCTTTATGTTCCAAAACTCCAAGAACCTAGTGCCTTTAAATGGGGCAGATTTAAAATGAAAACCATAGAGGCGCTGCCATTAAGGCAATGTCCTGTACTGTTAGATTGGGACCATACTGAATTTGCTAATCTCATAACGGAAGACCAGAAGATGGAAATTAAACGAATTCACTTTAGACCGGGGCCCTTCATTCATCCCATGGCTTTAACAAATGAAATCAGTCTTGGACTGGAAAGAACTTTGAATAAATTATGGAAGTTTTTGGGTGATCCTAGACAAAAGAATGTCATGAAATTAGTCTATCATGACAAATATGATAAAGTGATGTATCAGTTTACGGGGAGAGAACTTAGAAAAAATCCCTTATGCATTCGTTTTCCCACAGCCTTAGCTTATAAGTTAGGAATAGAAAGTAAGAAGGTGATGCTTCAGAACGATACAGAAACCAAATGGATCAACGTGAGTTACATGGGCAACCATAACGTCGATTTATATGGAAATCTGAATTCCATGTACGTGTATTGTGACTTGATTGAACCCCAGACGGTAGGATCCAATGCCTTGAAATTATTAAGAGTGGTTCCTTGTACACTCAATCTGGAAGATAAAAAACAAGCTAAATGGGAACCTGTTCGAGCGGAATATTTGAAACTGAGTAAAAAACATTTCGATAGCATTGAGATTCATATCATGACTCCTTTAGGGACTCCCATGCCTTTTTTAAATGGAAAATCGGTCGTGAAACTTCATTTCAGAAAAGTGTACTGAGATGAGTGTACATCTTTTTTGTTACATCCTATTGGGAGTGATGACTTGTCTGATATGCTGTCTGTATTGTATTCAACCTTAAGACAGGAGGGGTATAAAAAGGAGTCCCTGGAGTGCATTTAGGTCAGTCTGACACGAGTCATGAAAACATGCAGTATCATCCAGGATTATTGAGACAAAGAGGACACGGACAGTTTGTCTATCATAGAGGTTTATTACGTCAAAAAGGACACGGTGTTGTAGGTGGAATTATCTCTGGATTGACTGGAGCCCTTACCCCCAATCCTACTGGATTGCCAATACCATCCATATTTCTTCCACCCCATTTAAAGGGAATTCGCCAGTATTTGAAATCTCAAAGAGGAGGAAATTTTATAGACTTTCTTTCGGGAATGGTACCGAACCTACCTATAGGGATGACTTTGAAAGAAGCTGTCCAATTAGGCTCAGGCCGGCGGCGACAAAGAGGTCGAGGATTTCTTAAAGATCTAGTCAAAATGGGTCGTAATCAAGCCTTGATTGCCGGAGCTAAAATAGGAGCGGATGTGATTAAAAAAAGGAAAAATATCAAAAATGCTCTTTTAACTCATGGACTTAATGCCGTTAAAAATACGGGCTTATTTGCTCTCAATAGAGGAGGAAGTCTAGCTTTTAAAAAGATGAATAAGAAAGGTCAAAAAGGTAAAGGGAGAAGAAAAACAAGAAGAGGGCAGAGAGGGAGAGGAGTTGTGAGAAATTTACTGAAAACGGGAGCCAAACATGCCTTGACTGCTGCCGCTAGAACGGGGTTAGATGTGTTAGAAAATAAGAGATCTTTAAAAGACGCTGTCAAAACTCACGGAGTACAAGCCCTGAAACAAAGATTGAATCTCGGTAAGAAAAGAAGAAGAAAAAAAGCACCTTTGTTAGCCCGAGGAGGTCCTAAGAAGAGAAAAAGGGGTTTAGATATCTTTGATTGAGAGACACTATAAATAGGGGAGTCGAGTGAGATTGACCTTCATTTGTGAAAAATCCATCTTAGTAGACAGACATCATGTTGCAACCAGATTCCTGTGCGTGTGGGATGAACAATTTACAATTGTTCCAAGTCCCCCCGACTAATATTGCTTTAGAAGACTCCAAATGGGAAGAATATTATCCCATTTCTAGTACTTTAAATTCGGATACGGCTCCCATTGAATTTGAAATTAAAGGACAAGGAGATCAATATCTGGATTTATCTCAAACGTATGTTCAAATGGTGTGTAAATTCACCAAAGAGGATGGTGGTGATCTGACTGGAGCTAACACCACTTGCGCCCCGGTGAATAATATCCTTCATTCCTTGTTTACGGAAATCGATCTCAGTGTCAATGGAAAAATAGTGTCTCCAGGAACCGATACTTATCCTTACAAAGCTTATCTGGAGAAATTACTTTCTTACAAACCCAGAACTTTAATGACCCAGATGAGAGCCTGTAGTCTGTGGGAAAAAGATACGGCAGGACACATGGACGAAGTGGGGGTAGCAGACCTTGGAGTGGCTCAAAATAAGACATTTGATGTAACCCCAGGTTCAGGGGGTGGTGCCGATACAGTGACCATTGACGAACCCATCGTCCCAGAGTTACCGGCCAATTCTAGAAACGAAGGATTTAGAAAACGTCACCAGGCCATCAAAGATAGTAAGAAAATAGCCTTGTTTGATCGTTTACATCTGGATCTATTTCAACAAGACCGATTTCTACCCAATGGCGTAGACGTCCGTTTGAGATTTAATCGAGCTAGACCTCAGTTCTATATGATGATCAAAGCACTAAGTACGGGAAAAGTGAAAATATTGAACATGGTCTTGTGGGTGAGAAAAGTCAAACCCACGGCCGTCATGATGAATGGCATTAATCAAAATTTGAACACTCATAGAGCCAAATATCCTTTGAGAAGAGTCGAAGTGAAAACCTTTACCATACTGACAGGAACTCAATCTAAGATTACGGATCATCTGTTTCAAGGCCAGATGCCTAAACGTCTCATTTTAGGCTTTGTGGAAAATGCGGCTTTTAACGGAGATAAAACTAAAAATCCGTTTCATTTTCAAAACTTTGGAATTAAGAAATTAGATGTCAGTATCAACGGAGAGACCATGAGTACTCGTTGTTTTGAGCCCAATTTCAATGAAGATTTATATCTGAGATCTTATCTGAGTCTATATCAAGCCTTGGGAAAATTAGGAGAAGATTGGGCTCCGGACATCACCCTAGAAGAGTATAAAAACGGATACACTCTGTGGGGCTGGGATTTCACCAAAGATCAAGAAGCGCAATCGGACAAATTCCACATCATAGAAACCGGAAATCTGAGAATAGAAGTCCAATTTACGAACAATACGGTGAACACCTTAAATTGTGTGGTGTATGCAGAATTCGATAACCTGTTAGAAATTAACAAACAGAGAGAAGTGAGTATTGATTACTAATGGATACGGGACAGTTGAGAGAATTCTTATCCAGAGAATTAAAGAGTTCTTTTGGTGGAGTGTACCCTTTGGATATATTACCGGATCAATTAAGACTTGGAGAAAAAGCCATCGTGGTGAATACGGATCCTCAAGATCAACCTGGAGAATACTGGGTGTGTCTGTACGTGAGCAGTCCAGTGGTGGAATATTTTGACTCTTATGGATTTCCTCCCTTACAGAAAGAAATTCAAGACTTTATCCAGCGTCATGCTCACCAATCCGTATCGATATCAAGATTGGAAGACCGATGTGTGTGGACAATATTGTGTGTATTATTTACATCAAAGACACAAGTTGAGAAAGAAAGCAGACGAGTGGTTATTCCCCTTTGACCATATTACAGCTTTACAAAGAGATCATTATGTAGCTCAATGGTTTAAAGACACTTATCATAAAAGACCTACGGGTCGTGGACAAACTTGTCAATGTTTCTATCAAAATGTCATGTAATTAATTGTTGTTATCAATAAAAGAATTGAAAAAAAAAATGTGTTCTTGTTGTTGTTTTTTTTTTTTTTAAAAAAGGGGGGGTTTCCCCATGATACTAAATATAGATAGAAAAAAAAGGTATATAAAAAAAAGAAAAAGAAAAAAATAGCCTCATTTGATCATGAGTCTCCAGGAGATACAGGGTGATTTATTAAACATTCCTGTAGAAGCTATCGTACATCAATGTAACTGTTTAACAGTCAGAGCTCATGGATTGAGTCAAAGTATAGCAGATAAATATCCTCAAGCGAATTTGTATGCCACCCGCAGACCTTTAGGGTCTAGAAATTTAGCCTTAGAAGAGGACAGGGATAAGCCAGGAACCATTAGGGTGTTTTCCTCACAAACACCTGTGGTCATTTGTTTATTAGCTCAATGGGATTATGGCAGAGCAAGTCACAGACCTAAAAGAATCTCCACTTATCAGGACACCCCACAAAATAGAGAGCAATGGTTTCAAGCCTGTTTACAAGAATTGGGAAATTTACCTTATAAAACTTTTGCTTTTCCTTACAAGATTGGATGTGGCTTAGCTGGAGGAAATTGGACTCATTATAGACATTATATTGAACAATTTGTACACACTTATGACAAACATGTGTACATTCTTCATAAACATTAACTGTGTGTGTGTTTTTTTTATGTGATATAAAATAAATCTTTTTGAAATATATGGGTAGGCGTGATGCTATTGAAAGTACCTTTTTAGGAATGAAGTGCCATGCTCCAGCCTCCACAAAAGTAGATATATTTTAAAAACAGGTGAGAAGGTCCACAGCAGTCTGATGCACTCATAAGCAGATCCTTGTGGGTGGGGGGGCCCAGTAGAAACACTAGGAATTTTTTATAATTCCATGCAATCATCCAGTTTGGCTCACAGTACAGTTTTTTTTTTCTTTTCCCCCTGTAATATAATGTCAATATTAAAAATGGAAAAATTCAGAAAATCATCAGCACTTGGAGATATAAAAAAACCTTGCTATCTTTAACAACTATGGTATTATAATTTACATTATCAATTATCTTTGACTTATCCATTTTTTTTATCCATTTTTTAATATATATATATATATATATATATATATATATATATATATATATATATATATATATATATATATATATATAAACATGTATAGTAAAAACAGAATTAAAATTTGTATTTCATTGAAAACTTCAAAGTTTTGTTTGTTTCTATATGTTGGATGATTAACTGTGTGTTTTTCCAAAAGGAAGAGTACAGCCCAGGCTTCACTTCATAGAGACTTGATTATAGATGGTTAGGAACCCCAAAAAACATATCTTCCATGTTGAGGACTGTAGAAATAAATCCATTTTTGTTATTATGACAAAATACTACATGAAACAATGCATGTTTAAATGTAATGGAATAAAAAAGAGTAATATATATATCAAGACCTAACTTATACTGGAATCAATGAAATTTCATTCATAAAAATATTTTTTTTTTTAAAAAAAAAAGATAAATACAGACTTTATTTACTATGGACCATAAATGATGACATGAATAGCAGGCCATACTTTAAGCACATGACAAACCATTATCTCAAAATCATGCAGAACTGGGTTCATTAGCATAGCTGACATTAAAACATATAGGTGAGGGATAACATAATCACAACAATAAACAATGTGTAAAAAACTTTAAACTACTTACAGCGTGGATTACACGCCTTGAACAGGAGGAATAAAAAACTTGCCGCGAGAGTATCATGGCGGCATAAACACAGAAAATTAAGTCGTACTTAAACACATTCCCTAATGATTTGAGAAAATCACTGTATTTCATGTGTATTTTTACTTTTATTGGACATTGGGGAGAGAAAGTCTATAGATTTTTTGTTGTTGTTGTTGTTGTTATAATCGAATAATAAATAAATAATATGAGTTGACAAGAAAAAAAATAATAATAATTTTATTTTAAGTGTTTATGAGTTTAGCAAAAAAAAAAAAAAAAAAAAAAAAAAAAAAAAAAAAAAAAAAAAAAAAAAACAGTGACCTTTGGTGTTATTATACGTTTCTTTTATAACCGTGTATCAAAAAGGTATCTTTTCGTAAAACTTGGGTTGGCCCTTAAAAGGGCCGTTGTTTTTTTTTCCTTCAGGGTTTACTCCCTGGGACGTCGCCCTCGTCCACGGCCCGTAACAACTCCATTCTCCCTCCTCTCAATCCGGACCCCACGGCCTCGGCCCGCAAACTCTCTCCTCTCGTAGAGAGGTCTCCTGGGTGTCGGCGGAGGAGGAGGTGGTGTGGTGGTGGTGGGGGGCTGAGGGGGCTCATCTTCCTCTTCCTCTTCTTCGGTCCCGTATCGGCAGAGGGGGCAGCCTTCTCTGCGGTCAATCAGGCGGGCACTGCATAAGTAGCAGGCCGGTCTCTGATGGCATCTCTGACAGACAAAGTTGGACTCCTCCTCTTCACAGAGACATAGGGGGCAGTATCCCTCCCTAACTGGCGCTGGAAGGCCCCACCAGGGGACGCAGGCGTGGAAATGCGCACGGTCCTGCTCCGGTGTTGCTGGAGGGTCGAGGAGGTGCTGGACTGTGACCCCCGAGGGCGAAGAAGGGGGGGACTCCGGGGAATCCGGGAGATGGAAGTTTCTCCCCTCCTCCTGCGGCCTCGGGTGGTACACGGGACGATGGTGTCTGACGTCCTCCGGTACCGCTACTGCCACCTCTCGTCTTCTTCTTCTCCTTCTACGGCGGGTGAAGTGGGTTAGATCGGAGACCCTCACTCTCCCCATGTTCAACACGCCGTACTCTTCCCCGGTCCTCTGGTTGCGCACGATAAGCTGCATGATCACTTCTACCCCGGGCTCAATAAAGATGTTCTCATAAAAACTCATCTCGTCGCCGTCGTTGTGGTGTCGCTGAAACAGCTCGCTAACGAATGACAGTTAACAGCTGATCAGCGTCGGTATTTATACACACAGCGCGAGCCGAAAAGAGAGCACCCTAAAAGCCCGGATGACGAAGAGCTCAGAAAATCATGGAAAAATCAAAATTGTGTTGTGTTTGTGAATACCTCTATTGGAGTAAATAACATATTATGGAATTATATATACATTCAAACCTTCTAGTAAAAGAATGAAGGTAAGTTTTGAGAATGATTTCACAGTATTTTTCATACATGACATTGTTCCCTTGTTTAGAACAGGCTCATTCATGCCGAAGCGAAGGGTTAACCTTGACTGACCTGAATACATAAAATAAGTCGTTTTAGACTTTTGAGAGTGTAACACAAAGAAAACTTATAGTAAGCAATAAGATTGAACTTAGGGAAGAGTGTCTATATAGTTTTCAGATCAAAAGAATCGTTACAAGTGTAAAAATAAACTTAGCGTCGGTTTCGGGATAAACACAAGGGAGGTCAAAGGTCAGCCATTTTCAGAAAATCAATGTATAAGACTTGTATAGGGAATATAAGAATCTTTTCAATCCCGACCTTTTCAGATAAAAATTTTGAGATGAATAGAATCAGATTGGTTTAAAAACAAAATGTATACACTTTATTTGCAGTGGGAAAGTTTAGATTTTTTTAAATAAGAACAAAACATCCCAGCGTCTAAATGTATAGACTTGTGTAGGGAATATAAGAATCTTTTCGATCCCGAACTTTTCAGATAAAAATTTTGAGATGAATAGAATCAGATTGATTTAAAAACAAATTGTATACACTTTATTTGCAGTGGGAAAGTTTAGATTTTTAAATAAACCAGGATTTTATAGACTCAGCGTCTAACGGATACATGATGACGTCACATTTGTATAGAAATAATAACAAACAAACAAAAAGCTTAGTGTCTTTTCATCCTTTTATTTTTTTTTTTTTTTTGGTTTAACAATTGTTCCAAATGTTGAATTCTGCGTTGAAATCTCATTCGATCGGCTACTAGAGCCATCCATTCACTTTTCCGATCTTCGGGTGGTAAATAATGAATTTCATTCAAGTCTGTATTAAAAGTCACACATTTCTTAGTCTCTCTGAAATTTCCACATATTTCATCCCGTATTGAATGCATATTTTCTCCATCGATTCTATTTCCTGGCAGAGTAAAATCACTTTCCTTGCTTGGGGATGGCATAAAAAAGTGTAAGGCTTTCCGAGATAGTGGGTCAAGCTTAACCCATACCATTTCTGGGGCAGAGTTTCTTTCATGCGTTGACATAGAAAATGCAGTGTAGCTAGTCTCCCCAAGTTGGGACGATGTAACAGGGCCAGGCATTGTAACCATAAGTCTTGAATGGTTTCTATGATGGTAGTGGCTCTCTGAAACACTTGTTCTGCCTCGGGAGGAAGAGGTTGTTCGTGTTGTTCTATCCATTGCATTAACAAATCATAGCCTTCTAAAATCAAAGAGTGGTATTGCTTCGACATGACAATTGATTATGAACAGAAGACATGATATTTTATCTTATTTATACCCCTGTTTTTTAATTTATTTTTAGACTTTGGAAAAACCAATAGACTTATTTTTTTTAAATTTATTTTTAGACTTTGAAAAAACCAATAGACTTAATCTTTTTTTTTTTAAAAAAAATTTATTTTTAGACTTTGGAAAAACCAATAGACTTAAATAGAATAGGAACGTGTGGGTTTTTCCCAGATCTCACATCTCACATCTCAGGAATTTCCAGATCTCAGAACGTGCTGAGCGCGTGTGGGTTTTTCCAGGACCCCTTCCTTTAAAAAAAAGTATAAAAACCAGCGCAGAGAGTGTATGGGTCAACATTTTCAGTCAGAACTTTTTTCAGAAGTCAGAGGTGTATACCATGGCACAAGCAATGATGAATACCAAAGACAACCCTAATTATGCGACACCTGAAGGCTATGTCATAGCCCCCATGCCAGAGACTCAGGATCCTGTAGGACTGGACTTGGGATTGTATAATTTCCCAGAGGCCATGACCAAAGAGGACTTTGGTATTTTAACCAACACGTTAGAGGGGATCGTCAACATACTAAACCAGATGCAAGTGAATGCAAATAAGTTTGAAGAGAAAGTCATGAGTGAATTCGTTGACCTTAGAGACAAAATGGCCCAGCTGGAGGATAAAGTGTGGAAAATAGAAGAAAAAGGCAAAGGTAGAGAACCCACAGACACAGAAGCTCCAAAGAAAACCAGAGAGACCAACCCCTGTTTCATCTGCAAAGAGTTAGGACACTGGGCCCCTGAATGTCCCGAGAAAGACCTATGCTACAAATGTGGAAAATTTGGACATTGGGCCGATAAGTGTGACCAAAACAAACTGTCTGAGAAGAAGAGACCACCCAAGCCCAAGGAAAAAAAAAAAGACGCAGGAAAACATGAGTCTCGGGGACAAACAGGGTAATTTATTAAACATTCCTGTAGAAGCTATTGTACATCAGGAGAACAAAGAAAATCTTATTCCACTGGACCAGCCTAAGAAAAGAAAACACAAGGAAGAGGTCAAGAAGTCCCTGAAACTTCAAAAGAAGAATTGACTTTGTATCATACTTAAATAAAAAGAGTTTTTAAACTTTAACATTGACTTGTTTTTCTTTTTTTTTTTTTTTTAGAATAACAGCTGGAGATCAGCTGTGTTTTTAAAGTGTCAAAATTAAGCAGCCAGAGAGGCGATGAAGGACTAGGATGACGTCATAATCAAGATTTGAATCGCTGCCAAGTTTAGGGCTAGGTAGGATCTCACATGGATTTTTTTTCAGGCACTTTAAGGGCCTAAAAGTGCACTTAGTTGACCCGGCCATCCCCCAGGGCCCAAAAGTGCACTGAGTTGACCCCCCCATCCCCCAGGGCCCAAAAGTGCACTCAGTTGACCCCCCTATCTAGGCGCCTTATACTACTGACAGTTAAAAATATGCCAACTTAAGGAATGCCATGTTGTTCTTGGAACACCTGTAGAATGCGTTGCGTCCTCTCCTTCCTCCTTCCTCTTTTCAAAAATGGAATATGTTGTCAAGTGGTCATTGTGAACATCACCAGTGGGGGTCCGGACCCCCCCCCCTCCCACCCCCCTTTGAATTACAGTTATTAATTGTATATAAAGCCTCAAGAGGGCCTCTAAAATTTAGACGCCAGCTGGCGTCTTATCAAAAAAATATAGTCGCCAATGCAAATTTTAAGTCGCCAGGCAATTTTTTTAAGGCACAAAAAGTTAATAGTTGGGATGTCAACGAATATTCGAACATTCGAA
Organism: Saccostrea echinata; assembly: GCF_033153115.1. NCBI lineage: Eukaryota > Metazoa > Mollusca > Bivalvia > Ostreida > Ostreidae > Saccostrea > Saccostrea echinata. The sequence goes on from NW_026889793.1 coordinate 1,347,086, forward strand.
TATTCATTCGATGAGTTGATATTCGAATATGAATTTAAGATTCGAATATTCGGTGTTTTTCAGATTTCATAAAAAAAAAAGTACTGTGATTAATAAATTTTGATTAGAACATTGCTGGAATCATCCCCGTTTAATTTACTAGCGATCAATTTCGATCGCCTGATTTCCTTCACTACTTTCTTATAGATCTACTGAATTATTTTGTTTTGAGGAAGGTGTTAAAGAATTATACATTAATGCTTTATATATAATACAAAACGTACTTTCATAGTTTTTATTAGTTAAATACCATCGGATCTAAAATCGAGGACAAAATGAAAACCTTCTTAGAATGTCTAAAAGACGTGAAGTTTGTTTGTTTGTTTGTATGTTGTTTAACGTCCCTCTCGAGAATTTTTCACTCATATGGAGACGCCACCACTTGCCGGTGGAGAGCTACAAATTTTGTCCTATACTCGGCACTTACGGCCATTGAGCAGTGAGGGATCTTTTTCGTACCAGCACCTACTGCGACACGGGACCTCGGTTTATACGGTCTCATCCGAAAGACCGGTCTCCACGTCCCACAGTGGGATTCGAACCCGCGACGTAAGGATCAACTCCTTACTTCGCGACTCTAGAGCGAACGCTCTAACCACTGCGCCAAGCGGGCGACCTAAAAGACGTGAAGAGTATACTTATCAAAATAATTTGGCCAATTTCAACCAAACTTGCCACAAAACATCCTTGGGTAAAGGAGATTCAAGTTGATTCAAATGAACGGCCATGCCCTCATTCAGGGGGAGATAATTAGAAATAATAAACAAATGATGACCCCCAGGGGTAGGGTGGGTCCACAACGGGGGATCAAAGTTTTATATAGGAATATATAGGAAAAAATCTTCTTCTCTTATAGATGTATAGTCATATTGATATGGAAGCATCCCCAGACAGTGTAGATTCAAGTTTGTTCAAATGATGACACCTGAGGGTAGGGAGGGACCACAGTGGGGGATCAAATTCTTACAAAGGAATTAATAGGGGAAAAAAATTTAAAAACCTTCTTCTGAAGAACAGAAAAGACATGATTTGTTATATTGATATGGAAGCATCCTCAGGTAGTTTAGAATCCCCCCCCCCCTTATGTAAACTTTTCAATACCGAACTGATTTGTACTTTTTCCTAGCCAATGTGCTCAGGTGAGCAATGTGGCCCCTGGACCTTTCGTTATTTTTCATCATAAGCATGATAAATGGTGTATAATTTTCACATTATAATGTTTTTTTTCTCATAATAATTTCTAATATAAAGTATATTTCTAAGGTTTTGTGATTGATGGAATAAATTTTGTTTTATCATTGGCAGGTATTGGGGATGTGTGCTCACATGTTGGTGCTCTGTTTTTTTTTTTTTTTTTTTTTTTTTTTTTTTTTTTTTTTGCCATTGAAGCCAGTGTTAAGATTAGAAATACCCAACAGTGCTTTCAGAACTGTACAACAAGGACTGTGGATTGCTTCAGAAAGATTTGTTGTTAAAACATTGTGAGGATGCATTCTCATAAATCACTGTGACAGAAGAGGAAGCTGTAGGCTGTGAAGTTACAACCTGAGAGCAAGATAGCTGGAACAGTGGGGGCACTTTAGGACTTACATGTACTTGTTTTAGAAGAGCATGCAGAACTTCTATGGAAAATCCATCCAAAATCCTCTTTAAGCAAGACGTTTTCTTCAATTGCAACAGAGTGAGGCTGTGAACATGAGAAAAAGGCACATTGTCAATATGCAATCAAAATGGCCAAGATGCACACAAATTTTGAAGTAAAGGATGTGGGTTTTGTAATCAGCAGGCAACACCCATACATTGGAGCAAATCTAGATGGGATTGGTAGTTGTGACTGTTGCAGGGAATTCCTTATTAAAATTAAGTGTCCATAATGCAAACTGGATTCTTAGATAAGTGATTCGATAGACTGCCTTCAATCAGTGTACAATAACTTGGAGCTGAGTTGGAGGACTCAACAATACTATGCAAGGTACAAGGCAGCTGCTTATGACAGGGAAAGAATTCTGTGACTTTATTGTTTGGACTACTGAAGATCAACATTAGTGTGTTGCAAGGGACACCACTCTGTGTAAGGATATTACTAGATCATGGAAGGTGTTTTTTAAAGTTCCATTATGCCAGAACTTATTGGAAAGCTGTATTCCTCTCCAGGAGCAAGTATTGACTGCTGCATCGCCAGCAAAAAATATTGGTCAGGATCGAAGAAGGGAAGTTATTTGTGTCGACCAGATGGAGTAGGATGAAGACTCAAACAATGTCATTGGTTGTGAGGATGAGATCTTCCCTTATGTGTGGTTGCATTTTGAGTGTGCAGGTATCAGAAAGTTTCCAAAGGAAAATGGCTCAGCAAACATTGTCGAAATAAAAAAGAAGTCAGCTTAAACTGGACCAAATGTGTAAATAGTGAAAGCTTGTGTCAAAAAGACAAAAAAAAAGACCAAGAAAACCCACTGTCGTCGTCTGCTAGACGGCCTGATGAGCTCTAACAGAGTGAAACAGTGAATTTTAAAGTGTTATGTAATAAAATAAAGAGCATACAAAATTTATAATTTTCTTTTCGTGTTTTTTAATGTTCATAAATCACATAAATCTACCATTGGTCACTGGTAGGTGTAATTGCTCAATGAATAATCTTAATTAATAATACCAAAGATAATTGATTATTGACATTGGAGTAATTTTAGTCATTATTTTTCTGGCTTGTTTTAGAAGAGATGAGTTAAAATTGATTTCACAGATATTTTGTACTACGTGAATTAAATGACCATCAATATTTTTCGGAGGAACTCGTATCAGTTATGTTGCCTGTTTTTCTATACAGAGAATATGAAGACTATTATTTACTGAATATTACAATATATATGGGTTAGGAGCGTCTTTGATGAATATATCCATCGGGAATTTAATGTCTTCTTGGCAGAATTATCCCGAATGTGCCCAAAGAGCGATTAATAATCAGTGTCTGGATGAGCAAGTAATGTACAAAGTATTTTGAATGTGTAAGATCTAGAGGTGCAAGTTGACATTGAAGATATATAACCAATTACTTAAAGAAAATGAAAATCAGTGCGCATGTGAAAGACCAGGGATGACAGTATATACATGTACTTCCCAGGAAAGACCTAATATATGACTTGCGTGAATGAACTGGAAAAAAAACCTCATTCGAATTCTGATCCGCTTTCTGTTTGACATCTTATTTACAAGCAACTTAGTTGCAGAACTTGAGGGAAAAAAAGTAGTTGGCAAGACATAGAGCAACAAATGCAAAACTTGTACCAGGCGTGAATTCAGGAATTTTTTCCGGGGGGGGGGGGGGGGGGGATGGGGGTCCACCCCAGTGAAAAAAAATTTCCTACCCATAAATTTCTTGACAAGCAAAATTAAAAAAAAGAAATTCTTTAAATAATGCCATCATAAAGTCACCGAAGGTAAACTGAGTTCCTAAAAGTAACATCATATCTGGACATCAACTCGGGGGTGTCCAAGGTCACTATTAGTTGCTCTAGACTACTATATACAAATGTACATTTAATAATTCTGTAAATCCCAGGGGGGTCCAGACCCCCCGAACCCACCCCACCCCCTATGTCTGTGCATGGGATTCATGACTTATATACTACATGCATAAGCAAATTATAGAAAACATACAGTGTATTAAAAAAGCATGTGGAAATTTTGATTAACCTCTGACTGAACTAAGATGAAAAGAAACAAATGAGTACATGTACATGTGTCATTTAATACTGAATGATTTTATTTGAAAATTAAAATAAGTACACAAATAAGTACACGATGTACTTATTTTAATTTTCAAATAAAAATCAGTAAATGACACATGTAAATGATGTTGCCACTTGGAAAAACAAAGGGGAAATGGGCAATAGGGGTAAGACATTTGCTGTGTAGGTACATTGTGTATGCATGATTTCCAGTATGTTCGGATACTGCATGAAATTGAAGGTGCTGGAAATGTATCTTTATTTTAAAGAGGGTCCATACAAAGGGCCGGAGATATACATGAGTGGCACACTATGTTGAATACTTACACTAAACATGATTTTTATTTAAAGTACATTTAGATCCCTCTTTGAACCAGTGCGATACCTGAATATTGTAAATTATAAAAGTTATAGGTTAGCCTTGAGCAGATAAAGAGTATCCAGTCATTATGTGGAAATTAATAGAATAAGACAGAAATATTCTGAGAAATGACGGCTAATTGTATTCGGAGTGCGTCGGCGCACCGAATACAATTAGCCGAAATGACAGAAAGTGAAATTTTGTCCAATTTAATAGAAAAGGTATTCTTTGTATACTGAAAATGAAAAAGTCCACGAAAAAGTCCACTTTATCGAATGTTGTGATTTAGATTTATGATGATATAAGAAAAAGTTGTCACATATCAAAATATCTCTTTCTTTCAGGAAATAAGAAAATTTATTTCAGTATGGGGAACAAATATCTTCAGTGCTTAGACTTTTTTTTTCTAGATTTTGAAAGAAGAGACATTTTTATTGAGTCTCAAGAAGATTGATATTTATTAGTCATTTAATACTTGTAAAATACAAGAATTGTAAAGATGACAATATGTTATATTATGCTTTATGTTTGAACTTGACTATGTAAATATATGTGATTATGTAAATATATGTGACTTAAAATATATATACTTTGGGCCGATGGCTTGGAATGCTTTAATACAGGCCCCTAGCAATGGTTTCAAAAGTTGGGGGGTGGGGGCAACTTTGGACTTCCCCAAAAAATCTGAAAAAAACCTAAACTGACCAAAAGTGAAAGGGGGGGGGCAACTTCCCAAAATTACCTGACAAGCCAAAAAAAAAAGCTAATTTACTGTCCAAATCCTTTAATTTGCCTGTACTCAACCTTGCAACAACAAAAAGTGTGTGTGGGGGGGGGGGGGAGGGGGGGGGGGAATCAACATCTAGAGGAAAATTTACTACATAGCAAAATAGCCCCCCCCCCCCCCCCCGCGTTCTACGGGCCTGTAATAAAATATATTAATACCGAAAAAAAATATCACGCAAACACGTCCTGAAGACGTAATTCGTGGAAATAGCAGTACTCGGGATCATATATGGCAAGAAATTAGTCCTGACTTTCAAGTATGTTCATTTCTTGCCATATCTAATCGGGATCGAGATTCCGAAAATTCTACTCGTATAATTCGCCAGAAAATTGGATGGACGATTCATCTAATTCTTCAGATTCATCTATTTCTTCAAACTCCATTTTATCACCATGCTCATCCACTTCAGCATCAGAACTAATGCGGAAAAGGGGAAGATCAAGCTCAAGCGACGACAGTTACACCTTCGGAGTGAAATGTGGGAGGTTTGCTGAAGACCATGTTTCAGAATGGGATATTTGTAAATTAGAATCTTTTGGAATCTTTTATGACGAAAAAGCAACAGAATTATCTGAGTTATATGAATCAGCCCTGAAAGACTTGTATTTGGTACTAGGTATCAAAGATCATGCTACGTTGTGGTCTAAACTTCTTGAGATAAAGGAATTTCTGGTGGAGTCAACGAAAAGTTGCATGCATAGCTTAGATGTAGATGAAGAATTTTCTGAAATTGATTCAATGAGTCGATTTGTTGTTGTGAAAGAAACCGAAAAATGTTTGCAAGCAATAGCAAAAATTAAAGAGGAAATGGCAACAAAAGGATCTGCATTATCAATGGATTATCTCTCCTGGTATATTATTTCATTGATATCCTTTCACTCTTTGTTCCATATTTCACTGTGGCAGATGGGGGGTTATTTTATATATAACAGAGTTGTCAAAATTCTTAAATTACTGTCAGACATTTGTTCTGACAAAGTTAAAAGTTTTGTTGTACTGGATGAAGTTTTTTCAGACCAGTTACAGGTGTACGTTATTGTGTACAGAAAGGAAAATAAATAACATAGTGCATCAAATTGCCCTTTATTGTTGTAAACAGCATTCCATCTCACAATTTTATTTTCTTTAAGGACAATGTATCTTTAATCAAAGACAATAGCAATGTGTGCAATTGGACAAAACAATTAAGATACTGACAATTTGGACAATAGTCAAGATTTTTGGACACTTAAATTCTGAATTTAATAAAAAAAAATGTATGTGGTATTCAATCATCTTGTTCATCACAATTTTCAGGTCCATGGCCATTGGGGGGGGGGGGGGGTCTCCACTATTTAATGCACTGTAGACTCTATTGTAGTGTATATACTAGTATCATTCAAATGTTGTGCCCACCCCCACCTTCCCCACTCACCCATATTCCAAAACGCACACTTTCTGTTGCAGTAGAGTGGAAAGTGTGCCATGTATTATGCATGAAAAAAAAAATTCCCACAATTTAGAGGAATATTTTGACCTTAATTCTGAGTTTTAACAGTATATGTTTTTTTTTTCTAGCTTTTGTCAATTTTTTTTTTTGGCTGCCCCCTACCCTCTTTTGAAAATGTTGCTATACAGGACGTCTGTTTTATGTTTATGTCTCTCACACTATGATCCTCAAGAAAACAAATCATTTATTAGGTCTGTTATCTACTGAAAAATGTATATTGAGTTGATCGGGCTCATGGAAGGCTCAGCTCTGCCTTGTTGTCTATAAGATTGATCAATTTGATTCTTTCAAATGGTCATTTGGATTGATACATTTTCTAGTAAATAATCGGTCTAGCATTGTCAGCCTTATATACTGACAGGACCGATGGTTTTTCTACAACTCTGACATAACATTAAAAAGTACATAGTTCTAAAACCTAAACAATTTTATATGTATGTTATATCATTGATATTATAATGATTAATATTATGCTAATTTACTAAGCAAACTTCTTAATATTAACCTATGATCTCCATGCCTTGAAGATGCCAATCGCATCATCTCGGGTCTTTCCGTCAGAGGTCGGAAAAACAACCTCGAATGTATTAACATCACCCGATGTTAAAAATTCATACAACTTCCTATTTATTAAACTATAGGATAGATGGAGTTTAAAGTCCCTTCTATAGTATATTTTAGGTAATATCTTTACATTCAATAAAGTTTAACTTTATACTCCACAGGTAAGAGGTCTTTCCACATTTAGTTCAAAGTTTGTGAAAAGGGAGGTTGTCATGGCGTCTATATGTAATACATTCGAGGTCAGGGTTTGACATTAACTTTTATGAGTACTAGACCAGTCGGCTACTTCCCATATTTTTTGACTAGCCCTGACCATAAAATCACTAGCCCTGACCAAACTTGAAAATTTTCTTTTTATAACCTGCTATTAAAAGTTTCAAAACCATACTACAGTGTACAGTGTATCTCTCGCATGTGTTCATGTAAACATTTTGACAGACTGTTCCATAGGCAGCAGCCCATTGAGTCAACATGCGAATATTATAAGCTTTAAAGAACATTAATTCAAGGAACTTAAATAAAATTATTACCGTAAATATATATGTAAATAAATCAAAAACTATATTATTCAATGACTATTCATACCAAATGATACTGAATGAAGCTAGTTTCGATTGCTACTTGTCTATTACAGCTGGGCTCAAAAATAGCGATTGTGTCATGCAGGGAAGTTTTCTTCTTCAGAGCAATGGCTGTGTTTGCAATCGGAAATTAAGAAAATTTCTTTAAAAAGATTTTAGAGCATTTTTTTGAAAGACTGAAATGAGGGTTAACATTTATTTCATCCACACGACCAGTCAGTCTAGTTCATGAACATTTAACACGACCGGACCACGCATTTACTAGACTGGGTTGGTCGGACGTGCCTTAGTGTCAAACCCTGGAGGTTGTTTTTCTGCTAATCGGAAAGGCCCGAGAAGTTGCGATTGTGGAAGATGCATCAGTAGGCCATTGAAAAGAGGCTTATTAGCAAAATTGGTCACCTGAGTCATATGATGTTGTTTTAGTCATGAATTCTTGAAGATAAGGTTTGGCCACAATATGGGGTGAAATTTTTTTTATGGGATAAGGGGTGTGCAATTACCATTGCCTAACACCCGGGCTACCGATTTTAGGGGTCGAGTGAGCAAACATCAATGCTTCAATGGATATGGCAATTAACAGATATAGGGAAGTGTTTTGGTATCCTTGGCAAAATTCTTAACAATTCTTTGTAAAACTTTATGGTTATAATGAACTCTATTATAATGAATTTACAGATCTATACATGTATAGCGAACTGTGAAGGTTATAACATATATATATTTACATCTTTTGGAAGAAATTTTTAAAGATCTCAACATCAGATCTAAAAAAAATTCTCAAAGAAATTTTGTTTAATATAGGAAAACATTAATAATTTGTAATCCAAAGTAAGGTTTGTAATTTTTATACTTCTCAGAACATATTATTGCAGTTAGCAAGCAATTAGTCATAGTTGAAGAAAAAAATCCATATTTTGAATATTGGATATACATGTATTTACTTTAAGGAATTCATTATACCATTATAAGGAATCTTGGAAATGATGAAGTAAATTCACAGGTCCCCATGACTTGGCTGTAACTGAGTTTTAGAGTACAGTAACTGTTACAGTAATATAACTTATCATTAGTGGTCAAGACTTTCACCACAGCCTGATATAATTTTGGTGTGTTTTACATGAAAGATAGTCTTCCCAGAAGAAAAACAGACTAATAAAAAACAAATATCATCCTCAATTCAATATCAACCTAAGAAAAACTCATTGAATCTTTTATTTCATCATGTTCATACTATATTTACATATACGTTATTTGTGACTTAATATGAAATGATTTTTATTTTTACAGGCACATTTATGGCATTTGGCACACTGGAATTTTGGAGTACATTGAGTATTATTCTGACCTAGTAAAAGAATTGAGGTCTCATGGAAGATGTGGAATGGTAGGGGAATTCAGTCAACTTCTAATGTTCTTCAGCAAGATATTCCTGTTGAACGCTATGTGAGTTTGTGTTATGCTTGAAACAAATTCAAAATTTAGTTAAACACTCCTCTTGTATTTGATTCGTTTTAGCTCATCTGAACTGAAATCTCTAGTGAGCTTTTCTGATCACATTTTTTTGGTGTCCATCTGTAAACTTCTTACATTTTTAACTAAATCTCAAGAACCACTGGGCCATTTCCTACCAGACTTGGGTGAAAGGCAGGGCTTAATAATAATAATCCTTGAATCCAGGTTCAGTAAAAGGACCCTGTCCCTATTGAAAATTTGCTATTTTGAGTGACTAAGGTAACCTATTGCTATCTGTTTTCCTCCATCGATGTGCATCCTCAAGTAATTTAATGTACTTTTAACATTTGAACATTTTTAGCTTCTTTTCTGGAACCGCTGAACCATTTTCATCCATTTTTGACATATGGAATCTATTGGTAAAGAGAGACTTAAAAATTGTGATTAATTCATGGTCTTCTCTCTCCTGAGCCTGGGGCTAAAGCCATCAAAATTATAATTCTATCTTTAAAAAATTGCCTTCACTTCTTGACATCAAGCAGTCATACTGTTACATGTAGCATGATTGTACAGTAATAAGCATTATGAAATTCATGGTCCAAGAGTTAGGGGTATTGGAGTTGGATGTGCTCTATTGATCATATATTGAAAATGCATAAATTTCTTTAAAAAAGCTTCTCTTCCCCTGTATATTATGGTATATTGAACAGACAATGTAAGTACCTGGTTGTGATGTGCAAGGTGCTCTTTGCAAAATTTTATGGTCCCTGGGTCAGTGGTTCTGGTTATAAGGCGGGGCTCTGCAAACCAGTGCATGGTTATGATTTAGGTTGTCTCTTTCAAGTTTGTGTATTTTATGACCCCTGGGATCAGGTGTTCTGGAGTTAGGCCAGGACTCTGTTGATTAGTGAACTATACTGACTGGAGTTTTTTGATAATTGCTTGCTAACTGCAATAACCAAGATAACAGTGAGTTGTGAAACCTGACCTAAATTGTTGGCCAGGTAGCTTATATCATATACAGTAAAACACGCTTATAGCGAACACACTCATAATGAACTGACGTATACAGTGAAGTGATTTTCATTCCCCATGGTTTTCAATACATTTTGAAATTAAAAGATATACCGATAATGATTGATTGTTGTTTAACATCCCCATTTGAGAATTTTTAATTCACTCAATCTTATAGTGATTTCACCATATGCCAGTGAAGGGCTTCAAATTTAAACTTATACTAGGCACTCAGGGCCACTGAGCAGTGAGCGTTCTTTATCGTGCCAATGCCTACAGTGACATAGCATCTCGATTTTTAAGGTCTCATCCAAAAGACCCAGGACTTTCACTTCTAGTACCGAGCGTTTGGCAAAGGAACAGTCACTACCTTTGTTTATGTCTAAGGTTTGACATGGCTCGGCGAACGAGAATCAAACCTGGGCCTTCTGATCAAGAAGCGAGCACCCTACCACAAGGCTATCGTGACTGGTCGGATATATAACAAAGCAAAATCGTCCATTCCTGACACTTCATTATAAGCATATTTTACTCTATATTGTGTACCAGAATATGTCCAAAAAATCGCTCCTGCATATTTTAGCATGTAGATACGATATAATCAATAATTTTGTAACCTCCCAAAAATATGAAAACAATACATATATCTTTCTAATTTGATTGCATTCATCTGGATGCACATTTATTGAACTCATGCATCCTCTGCAAAATTAGTGAATAATTTACCCAGGACGCACAACAAAACTGACTCGCTGAAAATGAGACAAAAATACCACATCTTTGTACAATAAATGTTCTTCAATGACCAAGAGAGGCCAATGTGAAAGGATATGTGATGGGGTTACTACATGTGCTCAAGCACAATTGTTTTGTTTAGACTGCATGGTGTAAGTGATAAATTATGGGAGTGTAAAAGCACTGGCAAGTAAGGGCAAGTAAATAGATCTACTGAATATACTCACCTATAAGTAGGTTTTTTGGGAGTTTAATTTTGGTCCAAAACTCTATGTCCGACTTATAGGCGAGTCATAAAAAGATTAGTATTTTTCTGGATGGTGAAATGTAGTATTTTACAAACATTTCCCACGATTATCTTTGAACAGTCTGGATATATTATATCATTTATGTAATCTAAGATTATACATAAAGTACAAGTATTTACATATTTAAATCACTTTATTTTTATCTTAAGTGTGCATTAGGTATTTTTCTTAATGATTTAAAATTCAATATCGGCGTTATTTCTAAAAATATTAATTAAAACCAGGTTAAAACATTAGAGTATTGATTTGAAATTGTCAACTGATTCTGGCAAAAAGTTGTACCGACTTATAGGCAGGTCAATGGCAAATCCATCCAAAATAATCTCAAAAAATACAACCAACTTATAGGCGAGTAAATAAGGTACTTTTACTGAATACTTGAAAAACTATTTTGTTGATCCCTGATCATCCTATTTTTTTTGCTTTTGCAAAGTATTAAAGTGGTTTCTGGAGAGAAAAAATTGGAGTTAGTTGGTCAAAGTTGGCCACTTAAACCTAACTTGTCACAATGCATCCTTGGGTGAGTGGGATTTATGTTTATTTAAATGAAGGGCCACAAACAAAATGTCTCTTACAATGAGACTTGCAGTAAAGTGTTATAACTTAATGTTTTTGAACAGATCTTATTCCAAAGTAACTAACTATAAGCCCTATGGTGACAGGCTAAACTTGCATGGATTATGCTTCTAGAGATGCATACTACCAGGCTCGCTTCTGATGCTGGATCTGACCTTCAATTTTGGGATAAATAAAGTTTTTTTTATCCCCAGCAAATGAATTTTTTTATTGGAAGGGGGGGGGTATAAAGGAAACATCTAGTCAACAACTATTCCATAATTCTAAAAGAATATTCATGACCAGAGGATGTGCCATTTTTAAACTAAGGTGTTTTTAGCAAGTTCAAGGGGGGGGGGGGGGGGGTGTTACTATTTTATAAACTTGCTCATTGTACCTCTAGTTGGAGCAATTTCATTTCCAATAATTGTAAGCCCTTTGATGAACAAGCTAGCATGGATGATGCATTGATACATCTAAGGATGCACACTACCAGACTTGCTTCTGATGCTGGATTTGTCCTACATTTTCGGGATAGTTGACCAGATTATAGTTTTTTGGGCAGGTCCATTCCCAATGAACTATCAATTCTGCCCTAACCAAACTTGATAAGACTGATGAACCATTTAGGGATGAACACCACCAGAACATTCCTTTGGTGTGAGGTGAGGCTTTGCCTTATACTGGTAGATAACAGTGTCATAATGAGCTTTGTTAGGTTGAGATGCTTAGAATAGCAAATCCCTCTTTGTTGCATGTTTAAATGACAGCTTTCAAATAAAAAAAATTCTAGGACAGCATGCATGTAATTCATCTTTTTATGCCCCGATATTGAAGATTTGGGAGTATATAGTTTTTGCCCTGTCCCTCCGTCTGTCTGTCTGTCTAGCTGTCTATCTGCAAAAACTTTAACCTTGCCAATAACTCTTGATTGGTTGGAGCTATGGCTTTCATATTTCACATGTGTATTCCTTGTGACAAGACCTTTCTTTGGGTACAACCATATTTGACCTTGGAGTTAGACCCAGTTTTGCAAAAAATTACCAAACATTAACCTTGGCTATAACTTTTGAACAATTGGTGCTAGGGCTTTCATACTTCACATGTGTAATCCTTGTGAAAAGACCTTTTTTTGGGTACCACCATATTTGACCTTGACCTTTGATACAGTTTTGCAAAAATTTACCAAACTTTTACCTTGGCCTTAACTTTTGAACAATTGGTGCTAGGGCTTTCATACTTCACATGTGTAATCCTTGAGAGAAGACCTTCCTTTGGATACCAACAACTTTGACCTTTTGACCTTGATCTAGGAGTTTGATCTACTTTTGGAAAACATTAACCTTAGCCATAACTTTTGAGCAATTGGTGCTAGGGATTTCACATGTGTAATCCTTGTGACAAGACCTTCCTTTGGGTACCGACAACTTTGACCCTTTGACCTTGACCTTGGAGTTAAACCTACTTTTGGAAAACTTTAACCTTGGAGTTTGACCTACTTTTCGAAAACTTTAACCTTTGCCATAACTTTTGAATGGTTTGTGTTAGAGCTTTCATACTTCACATATATTATCCTTGTGAGAAGACCTTTCTTTGGATACCAACAACTTTGACCCTTTGACCTTGACCTAGGAATTTTGACCTATTTTTGAAAAACTTTAACCTTGGCCATAACATTTGAATGGTTGGTGCTAGGGCCTTAATTTTTTCACATATGTAATACTTGTGACAAGACCTTTCTTTGGATATCAACAACTTTGACCCTTTGACCTTGAAGTTTGACCTACTTTGGAAAACTTTAACGTTGGTCATAACTTTTGAACAATTGGTGCTTTGGCTTTCATATTTCACCTGTGTATTTCTTGGGAGAAAGCCTTTCCTTGGGCACCATTAATTTTGACCTTGATGTTTGACATACTTTTGAAAAACTTTTACCTTTTCCATATCTATTTAACGGTTGCTGCTAGGGTTTCATATTTCACAGGTTTATTCCTCGAGACAAGACCTTACTTTGGGTACCAACATATTTGATTTGCATTTGAGAAAGTATAACCTTTGCTATAAGTTTCCATTGAGGGCATCAGTGTTTCGCAAACATGTCTTGTTTTATTGCTTTCATAACAAAAGAGTTAAGGTTTTTAGACCAATTACATTTGATGATTTTATCATGAGAGTAAAAAAATAAATTAAAACATACACCACCATATCTTGAAGCATATTTTATTTTATGAGACATCTTTTGAATATAATTTCTTATTTATCAAATTCTAAAAAGAAAATGGTCTTTTAATTAAACGAAGTAAGGGAGTCAACTCAAATTTTGCAGGAGAGGAAATGCTTTACCGAAAATGCAGATGATGCTTGATGGAGTAGCTACAACTAGTGTTCCAGATCTGAGATACAGGTTACAGGGGGAATGTCACAGTGGTTTTAAAAGTAATTCTTCTCTACTGACAGTGACTGTAGGAGAGGTTAGTATAAAAGTTCTAAGTGGTATCTGTTAATGATTATAATTTTGATTAATGTATACTGTAAACGTATTACGGTAAGTACTGTACTACATGTTTATATACAGTTGAACTTCGGTATCTTGAACACTGATATCTCGAAGAACATGATTATGTCGAAGTGATTTGGATCGAAGTCCCAACTACTTATTCTTCAAGTATTTTACCCTCGATATCTCAAATCCTCGGATATCTCGAAGTTTTTTCTTGGTCCCATTGAGTTCGATATAATGAGGTTTGAGTGTATTTTGTAAATTTAATTTGGCAGTGGTGCAGTCAGCATATCCAGTTGACACACAGGGACAGTAGGGAGTTAATGCTCTCTGAGCATTGAACCCAGCTAAAAAAGGATAAATTATGTGAAAATATCTATCAAACTGCTATGCCTGCATTTCATTTGATGTCAAAACTTGCAATTGTTTCAAGATTAAAAACATCAGGCTGCATGATTCTGTACATTTAATTAAGATTTTTTTTTCAAGTGCAGGTGCTTGTAAACTGTTTTCCTTTACTTTTATTACAAATAAGTAGAGCTAGAGTGTCATCATAGACTTCTGGTTAATAATCAGATTTGTAGATTTTAAAACTAAGCACATCAAAAATCTAATTTCAGGTGAAGAGGTGGTCGCTTTCACATGAAGTAAAAACTACTGCTGATTTCAATATCAGAAACCTAAAGTTTACAGGCCAGTCTGTAGAGAGCTTGTTAGGGCAGCATGGAGGAGAGGTCTTAGTGGAATGGAAAAAGTCTGCTTTACAAGATACAAATTTAGGAATAATTTGTGTTAAGAACACGGTTAGTAAATTTAAATTAATATCAATGCTGGAAAGGCTCAATGTACTTTTCTGATTAAATTTTGTCAATTGGCCATATGTATTTTGTTTACTTTTCACATTTTCACATTTTGAACTTTGTTCAATTGAAGGGCCACATCCTCATGCAAGGGGGGGGGGGGATAATTAAAGAAGGCAAAAATAGGGTGGGTGTCCTATAAGGCCATATAAGAAAACCACTGGGCTAGAAAAGACAAAACATGTAAAAATTAGCTTTTTGACAGTAGGGTGGGGTATCAATGGGCAATCAAAGGTTGACATAGTAAAACATAGGAAAAATATTTAAAAATCTTATTCTCAAGAACAGCAATGTCATGATACTAGTAAGTCATGCCATGGGAAAGGCTCAGTGTACAAACAAGTACTTATGATGCCAATGTATGAAACATACTGAAATCAGTCCATGTAAAGTATTTTTTCACATTTACTTGTATAAGATAAATATAATATGGTTACTGTATATCAATATTGCAGATCATTTTCACGTGTTTGAAGTTGGACAGAGAGCATTTATCAAACTTAGCACACGGTCATTCAGTGGAAAATGAGAGAAGTGTAATCCGCTACTCAAAGCCTTACAACTTCTTAGTTAGAAAAGATCGAGAAGAAATTATGAATACCATGTTTCATCTTGGTTTGCTCTGCAGACTTGGAAGTTTACACTGGCTTCTGGATTAGCAACACATTTCACTTTTTTGTGTTAAGACCTTGAATACACCTGAAAATTTGTGAATGAATGCATTGACATGTTAATGAAAGATATGCTACTGGATCTTTTGAGAGGAGAAATGGATGACAAGGACAGGAAAATAAAATGATTGGAGAAAACGTGTGCAGAATTGGGGAAAATTCAAGAAGACTTTTGAAAAGAAATGAAAGCAGAATATATTCTACATAATGTAATGAGACCACAAGATGAACAGTGCCATGTATAATTATTTCATAACCATTGTATCTTTTTGGTTGTTGAAATATTGGTATTGAATACTATATTTTTTAATAAGTGAATAAAAATAAAGAGGAGCATTAGTGTTGTGTTTCTGTGAAATGAAGAGTCCATGCTAAATATGGTAATGATTTTTTAGCTTGTCTGAGCTTAAATCATGTGAGTTCTGGCTCACCTGAGCTGAAAGCTACCTGAGCTGAAAGCTCTAGTGAGCTTTCCTGATCACATTTTGTCCGTATGTGTAGTCTGTCTGTCTGTTCGTCTGTAAACTTTTCAACCAAACTTGCCACAAAGCATCCTTGGGTAATGGGAATTCAAAAGAAGGGCCATGCCCTCATTCAAGGGAAGATTATTCAGAAATAGTGAAAATTTGGTGGCATGTTTTAAAAAATCTTCTCAAGAACCACTGGGCCAAAAATATTGACTCACTTAAAGGAATCTTTCTTTACATAGTGTAGATTTAAATAAGTTTGTTCAAATCATGACCCCAGGGGCTAGGGTGGGCTACAATGGGGGGAGAGTCAAAGTTTTACATAGGAAAAATCTTTAAAAATCTTCTCAAAAACAGAAAAGCCATATACGGAAGCATCCTCAGGTAGTGTAGATTCAAATTTGTTCAAATCATAACCCCTGGGGGTAGGGTGAGACCACAATGGGGGGGGGGGGGGGTTCAAAGTTTTACATAGGAATATATATACATGTACAAGAAAAAATCTGATGAAGAGCAGCAAAGCCATGATTAGTCATATTTATATGGAAGCATCTTCAGGTCATGTAGATTCATTAGTTTGTTCAAAGCATTACCCTGGGGGTAGGGTGGGCCACACTGGGGGATCAATGTATTTTACAGGAATATAGGAAAAAATCTTTCTCTCAAGAAAAGCAAAGCCATGTTTAGTCATATATATAGAAGCATCCTCAGATAGTGTAGATTCAAGTGTGTGAAATTTGGCATTTTTTTTTTTTGCTCAAAGGTATGCTAATAATTTTGGCAGACACACAGTTCTAAGATGTTGTAAAAGAGAGGAAGTTTGTTTCATACTAATGAGTTTTCAGTACGTTAAATATACATTTGAATACCAATTCAGGCAAGAGTTTGAGTAAAAACCAACACCAGATGAAAGATATTATGTTTAATAACAGATTGTCCAAAGTTATGTTTCTACTATTTGTTACATGTACTCATTTGCCAGGGTGCAGCGAATAAACTATTAGCGGGCTACTTCAAAACTGCTAAAATAAGCCTAAGTTAGCACCCCACTAAAATTTCCTGCTAGTGTATAGTTTTATTTTTTCCCCGTATTATTTTTGCCCTCTCACACTTGCAAACAATTTTGCCCCATTTTAAATTCACTCAGTCACATTCTGTTTAACAAATTATACTGTTTTTTGAATTTGCCCACCTATGTGCAGGGCAAAAATTAAAAAGGGGCAAAAATTTTCCTGTATACAGTATGTGGTATTTAATAAATTTGATGTCCACATCAAAATAAGAGAAAAGAAATGAAGATGCAATATATCCAAATGTAACAAGCCCTAGGGCTTAGAATCACTCTTCTGATGAATTGTACAACGTACCCTATCTTTTTAATTCTAGGCCACTCAGTTTCATATTTAGTTGAAGCCTTGAAATTTAAAACATAATTCACCGTCACATACTTTTTCAAATTGATATCACACGCAAGAGCCCAAGATGCATCAACTGACAAGGTTAATTGATTATAAATCTCTTAATTATGATCTGAAATATGCTGATACAAAAATGAAATCCCAAAAGTAGGTCAAAGTTACCTACATTTTGGTTTACATAGTACATGGACCCAAGTGATTCAACTGACCAAATTTAATGATTTCAAGGCTCTTTGTACTCTAAATATTCAGATACAACTAGAAATTTTGAGGGTAGGTTACTGTGGCCTACAGGGGGAGAGTATCATTTTATCAATTTATGTACTAAACTGGACTAAACCGAAGGTATATACTTGTATGCTTGATATACAATCAAAATTTCAACAAAAATAATTGAAAAAAGGGGGGGGGGGACATGCCTGGTGGGCCAGTGCTGGATCTGTTTTTGCTTTGCTCTAGTGATAAATTGAACTCATATTAATCCTTAACCTTTGATAAACTATGATGCCCTGTACTCTCCTTTGCTGTAGTGAAAAGTTCAACTCAGCTTTAAACCTCATCATTCAATAAACTTTTTTCTAACCACCTTGATTTTTCAATATATTTTAAAAGAACAAAAGCTGTCATTGGTTCTACTATATTGTAATATATAAGGATATATTTCCAATAATTAACAGTGATCAATATGTTGACATTAGTGTATACTAATATGTACTCATTTAGCATCTACATGTACGAATCTGTTAAATAAAAACATATTTCCCCTTAAATTCAGTTTTTCACATATGCATTGCTGATTAACAAATTCGCTTAAATTCAATGTGATGTACTTTATGCTTGTGGTGACTCAACGCAGACAGACTGGCAAACACAGCATTGCAAGCTTCACATTTGTGACTGACAGGTCTTTCGTGTACCTTTCTGTGCATCAACATTTCTTTCTTCCTAGAAAACACCCTGATACAGAGACCGCACTCATACACAGAACTTCTGTCTGGGGACCGTGTTTGTGTCCCAGGGTTTTTAATTTCTTTCACAGTGTGGGCCTTTATATGGGAACACAGATTTGTTCTTTGCATGAAAAGCTTACCACAGATGTGGCAAAGGAAAGATTTTCTCAATTTTTCTGGCTCTTTTGGGTGAGTTTTCATGTGCTTTCTCAACATTCGTGGTAGTTTGAACATTTTTCCACACACAAAGCAAAATCTATTGTGCTTCAAGTCCAGAGTTGTCATTTGATGATAGTCTAACCATTTCTTGTACCTAAATTCTTCCTTGCAGACAACACACTTATAAGATGCTGTCTGGTTTCCAGGATTCATAGCATGAAGGTTTTTTTCCTTTGGATAGGATTTCCTTTTGTGCATTTTAGGATCCTTTTTCTTGTGAACAACAAATCGGTAAAGTTTATCAAAGTCCTGGCAACAGACATAACAGAAAAGTGCTGGGTTGTAATGTAATTGATTATGGATGTTAAGCTGATGGCGATAAGTGAATTTTCTCCTACACAATTTACAAGAAAACCTGTGAGAAACTGCATGACTTTTCATGTGAAGCCTTAGACTTCTGTTTTGACTAAATGTCTTCCAACAGATAACACAGGTCTTTTCTGTGCTAGACACGTGACTATTCATATGTGATGTCAAGTGAAAGAACGTAACAAATGTTCTTGAACAAACCTGACATCTGTGGACTTTTTGGACCATCCTATATTTCAACAGAGTTAATTTAAACTTAGCTCGTTCCTTACATTTTGTGCACATAAAATTGAGGTTGTTTACCTCCCTATGCTCTTTGCTTTGGAGCATATCTTTTTCTAGGTGATCTGAAATCTTCCTTGCTTGAATGACAAATTTCTTACAAACAGTACACCTCCTGAGCTTGCTTTTATCACGTTTCTTCAGAGCCTTTAGACGCTTCTGATATTCACGACACCTTTTCCGTTCGATCTCACGCTGTATTTCCCGTTCGATCAAGCGTTGCTTTCTTCGTTCATGGCACTCCAGGTGCCTCTGTAAATAACACTGACGACTATAAATCTTTGAACATATATTGCAAGGGAATATTTCTGGCCCAGTTACTGCGTGAACTTCTTTCAAGTGGTCTTGAAATGGCTGCAATATCTCAAACTGGGTTTTGCAGAAACGGCAATTTAAAATCATTTTTCTGCTGGTGGAAGGTTGACCATCTAAGTGCACACAATCACTGTTTCTTTTCCAAAATGGGAAATCCTTACCACATGTATCACATCTAAATACTATCTCCTGAGGTCTGAGTCCATGGACCCTATAGTGTATGCCCAGTGACTTGTCTCTTACTTGCTTTGAACATATTTGGCAATTTGCAAATAAAGGACCTTGCTGCGTTGGTTGACAATGAGTCAAGTGAGTTTGCATGTCTGTCAAAAGAGGTACAGGTTTTGAACAAACAAGACATGTTCGGGTGTGTTTGGCCCTAAAATGGTTCCCCAACTCATGGAATTCCCTATATGCTGAATCACACAATCCACATTTAAAAAACTTTCCCGTCAGCATAAATTCATCTAGGGACTTACATATTGGTTGCACATTGGTTGCATCCTGCAAATAAAATTATTCAATTATTGGATTAAAGTTATACTGATCAGAAGATTATATTTAAAAAAGCTTTTTAATGTTTGCTGTCAAGTTTGCAATGGGCCTCTCATTTGAATACAAAAATCTCTCTTTAATACTAGCAATTCTATTTTAATTCAATCACTCATTCACTAGATCATGAAAATCTGTTGTGAATGATAATATTTTGTTTATTTTTCGTTGCAAAAATTTACAAATTGAGTCATTTAAAGATTGCTAGTTCTGCATGGTCAAATCAAGCAAGCTTGGTAACTTGGCTTGGAATACTTTTTTCATCAAATTACCAAACAAGGATATAAAAAGAGGGGCATTTATTCAAAAATATTGTATTATAAATGCAAAGTCTTACTAAAGCATGTCCAGTTGTATGACCAGGTTCTCTCTCGAATGATTCTATTTGGTCAGTAATTGCAGGTTTAAATGTTACTGGAACAAGATGTTCAGTCAATATTAATTCATCTGATGTACTTCTGTGTTCTGAATTTTGGACCTGTGATGTCTGATTAAATACTGAGTAGTCCTCATCTTTGATTGCATTGACTGTTGAAGAAGTTTCTGTTCCATTCTCTTCAGGTATGTGAAAAGTTAGAGAAGAGCTGTGGTAATTGAAATCAGAAGGTTCAGCAGTATGGGTATAGTTCTCAGCAGAAAATCTGCCTTTTTCTAAGGTTGAAACAGAAGGATATTTGGGATGTGGTGAAAACTCTAAATTTTCAATATAAACCTCTGGTTTGATTTCTTGGGGAATTTCTGATACTTCTTTTCCACTATAGACATCTTGAGAGAAATCTAAGGATTTATCATTTGAAATACAGTTCTCCACGGCCAATTCTTGTTCAACAGTTGAAAAAGTTGTGAGCTGTGCAGATTCTAGATCCTCTTCACCAGTCTCAGACTTGAGGACTTCAGAAATTGTGGAGACTTTAGGTGTTAATCTGTGAAGTGTAAAATATGGAGGTGGGCCAGATGGAGTATAATTTTCAGAATTTCTCTCGAGCTCCCTGCATGGCACAGGTGCAGGCTGTGAATATAGTGAAGATGATGGATCTGTTTCACAAACCTCTGATTTTATCTCTTGGGAAACTGGAGGTATTTCTTCTCCTGGTGTAGAGGTAGAGAAGATCTGAAATGCTGGATAATTCTGAGAATTTTTTTCTGGATCATCATCACATGAGCCTGAAACAATCTTTGAAGGTTCTAAATTATCTTCACAAATCTCTGATTTGATGTCAGGAGCAGGTGGTGAATGATTTGCACCATCAGATGTAAGTGAAGATAAATTTTGAGGCAAACTGCTGTTTGTAAAATTTGCCAATGTTTGATATGTTTTAATGTTAACTTTGTGTTTAGGGACTGTATTTGGACTTTCCAGAATTCCACTTGGTTTTGGTCGAAGTATTACCACCTTATACTGTTTTTTCTTACCACCGGTTCTTTTGGCATTGACCACTTCTTGAAATCTCTTCAAAATTGGAGCATAAGCACCATTCCAAACGGGGTTTTGATTCATGTCTCCAAAGGAAGATCTATCCAACTTCTGTTTCTGCTCAGAGTTTTAAGATTTGTCACACATTTTTTTTCTTTTCTAGCCTCCCACTAAGACAAGACTAAGGATATGTTTCCCATTTCCCACTGAAAAATAAAATACATGACTTAAAGTCTGGCTTTTTTATTTTAGTTACTAAATAAAATAAATTTCTTTTCATTATTCTTTTTTTTACTGCAATGATTGAGGATTTTTTTTTTTGGCCATTACACGTGCATGTACATGTATGATGAAAGAAGATTGAAGAATTAAATATAGGCCACAAAGAAAAAAATCAATTAATTCTTGCAGTCATTTAAAATCATGTTGGTCAGCATGGGCAGGTCTTGAAACAATGATATGTAAAAGAAAATGTAGGTATATCTTGTGGCTATGCTTGCATGGACAAAAAATGAAAATCTGTGAAAACAGTAATGCAAGAAAGGCAGAACTATTTTGCAGAAAATAACTGGTCCCCTGAAACCCGAAGTTCATAGATAATAAAAGCAGTCATACTTTACTATTTAGGCCACAGTCCAATTTGTAAAAAAGTTCTTCGGATTTTCAAAAATAAAAAGTGAGGCGAGTGGGCGAAATAATTTTACAAATATTATTTTTCATTTTGGGGTTACAGGGGTTGAAATTTTCCTGGAAATCCCACTAGCCCAGGGGCTACTGATCAGTAAAAATTTACTAGCCCAAACCTCAAACAAACTAGCCCAACAAATTTTTTTATGCAAAATGAAAACGTAACTTAAAGATTCAAACACTTTGGTGAAAGAAACAAATCAAACTAGTTCTCGGTCAAAAGAAACCAGTCTACATAGAAAAGAGAGTGAACTGATGAGAATTTTTTTCCATTCTGCTAGTCCAACGGACTACAGTTACATTTAAATTAGCTGGCCTGAGTCTTTCAATGATTAGCCCCGGGCGTCGGGCTAGCATATATTTCAACCCCTGGGTTAAAAATTTTGATGCGAGCGAGTACCAGTACCGGGTAATATAATTTTTTTTAATGAATATAAAGCATGATTTCAAAGAGTGAGCGCTTAAAAATAAAAACTTAAAATTATTAGAAATCATTTGTATACCATATGAACTAATGATTTTCAACTTTTTTGATGTAATTATTTTCAATAAATAAAAAGTTTCAGGTTTCAAAGACTTTATTTTCATAACAAGTAATGTTCTGCTACATTAAAGGTGTTTGGACACAGATTTGAAGTTAATATTTTCTCAAGTTTTCGGTATAATATCATGACTTATATGTTGCTATAGCATTACAAATGGAAATAAAATAAAAAATTATCTTATCTGGAAATTATTGAAACTACAAATTACGGGACACGTTTGATTGATACATCCTAGCACTTTCTTAAAGCAAACTTTATCCTTAATACTTAAGAAAAGTAAAATTTTTGTTGTGTATTAATGAAATATATTCAAACTAAAATCCAGATTATTCTAGAAATGTAAGAAAGCAAAACCAGCTCACCAGTATTGTCAGTCTGTGCTCAGTGATGTGTGCTGAGTTTTACAAATTGAACACACCCGGTGAAACGTAAACATTAACAATAACAGAGCTCGTGCCCTGTTTACAAAAACAGTTTACGTACGTTTCACGGGTGTGTTCAATTTGGTAAACTCGATCTGCACATATCACTGAGCATGGACTGACAATACTGGTGAGCTGGTTTTGCTTTCTCACATTTCTACTCTTTATTTTTCTGGATTACAGTTTAATATTTTTCATTATTGCACAACAAAATTTCTACTTTTCTTATGTATTAGGGATGAAGTTTACTTTGTGAAAGTGCATAGATGTGTCAATCAAATGTGTCTCAAAATTTGTAGTTTCAATAATTTCCAGATAAAATAATTTTTTTTATTTTATTTCCATGTGAAATGCTATAAAACATATAAGTCATGATATTATACCAAAAATTTGAGAAAATATTAACTTCAAATCTGTGTCCAAGCACCTTTAAATAAGGTCTATTTGAAGAATTTCCTCTCCAATTTGTTGCCCATTCTATCAAATCATTAAATAAATTCTGTGGTCTCGTTTGCCTGTAATTTATTCCAGGGAGAGTAACCATTGTACCCTCTGTGCCCATTGTAACCAGGTCACCTTAACAGTCCTTCAGAAATTTAATTTCTACTTTCATTTTTCAATGGTTTTCTACTATAACCTTTTTGTAACCTTATTGTTAAAGGATAAATAGGGGATGTACCCTAGGGTACAAAAGTATGACCTCAAAACACAGTACCAATTTCTTGCCATATATTTTTCCGCTCTAAGCAAGTTGATCTTCTATAAAAAATATATTCATTAAAATCATTAAAATCCAAGCATTTGCTGTGATCAGAAGTTGTTGCCAGTGTTTTCAATAAGAGCCAGCAACCGGCAAAATTAACCGCCTGTACGAGAAATTTTGCCGGCTATGAAATTTCTGTAATTGGGATTTTTCGGGGGTTGGTACGCGAAATCCGTAGATTTTATCGCGACTATCTACATTTCTAGAGTAACTTCCCTTGAGTGCGCTCTTTTTAATTGAAGTTTGATTTGATCCAATACGTACTACAACTACTGAACAAGGCAGTTCAAGGCTACAATTTGCGAGAGTAACGTTTGAAGAATAAATTTTTAACGAATAATTCCAACCTCATATAAAATTCACAACTCAACGATCGGGATTTAACTTTAGCTATACAAGATATGATCAAGATTATTGGGAATTTGGGGCTTCATTGACGCAAGCGTCAGGTATCTACGGCCTAAAATGTCGAACAGGAAAATATGTTTTTTTTTTTTTAACATTCACTGTCACTTCACAAGCTAGGTCAAGATTATTACAACAGCAAATATTTAATATATCTAGACCGATAAAATTGTAAGACCTTACAAATAAAAGTCATTTTTTTAATCGTGACTGAGACGTGGGACAAAGGAATTCTTACAGAATTTCCTCAAATTGAAAATGTAAATTTGTATTCTCGTTTATTTGTGCTAGCTCTCTTGAAGTACAAGAACAGTTTAACTTTTCACAAGAAGGTTTTTATGTACTAGTAATTTGTATTTGTATCCATTTTCTTAATTATTTCGTTCTGACAATCTGTACAAAATAGTAAATAAATTTAAAGATTTATGATATTTTAGTCTGCAGATTACAGAATGCAGAATATTTCATTTTTGGGGGTTTTTGTACGTCACTACGTGTTAAAAAGTTTTTTAATTTTTAAATAAATTATCACCTTAATTTTGAATAATTTTCCTGACTGGTTAATGTGAAAGGGACTAATTATGCAGCATTTTCAGTATGAAATGAAATTCTAGCACAAACAATTGTATGTCAGTCTGTTAAAAGTCCATATAACAAATCAGTGAAAGCTAGGTACAAATTGTTTTCTTAATGTCTTTAATAGGTAAAATTTGGTATATAGTGACAGAAATGTGAAAAATTTATTGGCCTGAGAGGTAAGAAAAATGAGTCAAAAATGCCAATTTTCGTTTTCGGCCGGGGGGCTTTGCCCCCCCCCCCCCCCCCCCCCCCCCCCCCGGGCTCTGCCCTGGACCTGCTGGGGGCCTGAGACCCATCGCCGAGATTGGTTTCCTGCTGTTCCATATATATTTCCTTCTATTGAAAATCTTATTGAAAACACTGGTTGCATTAAATTATTTACGCATATTTTAAACATTTTGAACCAAACATCAACCTGATCAAGGTACAATACATACATTATTGGTGTTAAGTGTAAAGTTCTATGTTTTGGTTTCATAATCATATGATATGTACCTGAAAGAATTTAATATTGTTTTTCCAATAAACTTCTGAAAATGAGATCAGAGTTAAAGAAAATATAACCATACGTTCAGATCTTTCCTATACCACCTGAAGTACCAAGTAGTCATCTTGGGGTACAAAGCAGCTAAGCTGTGTGCAAATCTATGATGGCAAGCACCTGCCCTCTAGCTGTCAAAGACATATTTGTGCACCTGCAGACAGGTATATATATATATGTCCCTATTTCACAATACTATTGGAAATATTAAGTCTTGTGTTAAATGCTACTTACTACAAAGTAATCTACCTCCTTATAAGTTATATATATATGCAAAACATCTCCGATAAGTTCTCTTGGCTTTGACCATCGATGTATTACTCGAATAACGAACCCGAGGGTAAATAAACTGAAAACGACATATTCGCCCCCTAGCAAATCCTTACCGGTCATTCTGTGCTACCATAGTATTTATGAAAATTTTATCACGGCAACTTAGATAAAAATGACATTTATATATTAATTTGTACAATGTATATATATTTGTCCCTGCATTACTATAGTTCAAAACCTGTCTCTTTTATTTCTTTTTTATTTCTAAAATTGTGAGACAGATTATGCTCTGGAATTGCAAATTTCACTGGAATGTTTTATTTGATGAGCATTAGCCAGTATACAGTATAGTAAATACGGCTGTGCTCATGTTAACAGACATTTTAAGTATCCCAATAGCATTTAAACTGGCAAGGGAGAAAAATGCCACAGATCAGATAATGATTTGAACTCAGGCCCCTTGAATCAATATAGTCAAATGGGATGCTGGACAACTCGCCCCCAAGACATGTCGCCCCGAAGACAACTCGCCCCCATTCAGGACAACTCGCCCCCATTCAGGACAGCTCGCCCCCATTTAAGACAACTCGCCCCCAGTTTAAGAAACCAACAAATAGTAAATATATTATATAGATATTTGTATTTAAAAATGTTCCTAGAAAGTTAAAACAAACAACTGAAAATAAAATTTCTCAATTTTATTGAAAATAAAACACAACACAAATAATTTAAGTTATTTAACACTAATATCTATTGTCGGTACTGACACTTTTTTGATATATCTTCACTAAATTCACACATTTCTTTACATTTTCATCACAAATAAAACTGATTGAATATATGTAATTTTCAGAGCTAGCATGCTTTAATTCTTCATCACGTTGAAGCTGCTTTGGAGCTTGGATACAGCACACCAATTTTTTTAAACAACTAAATATATGCAATTTTCAGTGCTTGCATGTTCTAATTAGTCGTCACTTTGAAGTATCCAAATTAATTGTTAGCTTGGGGTTGTCATTAAAAATTTTTGTCTGATGTCTTCATTTAATTAGTAATACTCATTATCATAGTTTCTTAAAGCCGTCTGTTTAAACGTTAATTTCGTCATTAAATAGTTCAGATGTTTTAACACTGAGGACAACGTGCTCTTTTAAAATAGACGTATTTTATAAATATAAATTTAAAAAATGATAAATCAAAATGCATTTATTCACACTATTTCATAAGAATAAAATTTAAGAAAGCATGGATCTTATGATATATCTTTTATGCACACATTGTGTTTTTATACAAAAATATGATGTAAATGCATAAAAAAAAAAAACTATCCATTACAATCCTAAATATTGATTATAATTTAAATTTGCATATAACATGTATAAAATAAACATAATTGAATAACAGTTATTTTTTCCCCTTGCAATTCACAAGAAAAAATAATGGGGGCGAGTTGTCTCTATAATGGGGTCGAGCTGTCTTGAGTGGGGGCGAGTTGTCCTAAATTGGGGGCGAGCTGTCTTTAATAGTGTTGGGGGCGACTTGTCTTGGGAGAAACTGCCTGACAACCACATTCCCCACTCCATAAATGCCTTTGTCCCAGACTCCCTAAGACATTAACCAGTTTACCATTAGGCTCCTCCCTGCGCTGCAGGTCTTTCTCTTGTCACATCCTGGTCAAGGTGTCAAATGTAACTGGTGAAAAATACAATGGATCAGACCAGGATTTGAACCCAAGCCCCCTGAATCTCCAGTTAGGTGTCCTACCAAATTTTTAACTGAGCTAACTGGCCACTGGCAATCAAACCTGCCTGGCCAACACACATTCTACTTGTAAGTGAATTTGACCTCAACATTTGTTAAGATAAATCATGGTCTCTTTATTTTTTGGCTTACCAACTAGAAATATAAATCATGGTCTCTTTATTTTTGGCTTACCACCAAGAAATATAATTAGAACAATAGGGTACAGTTATGCAAACATCATATTAAGGATTATCAAACATGTTTAACATAAACTTACAGAATATGATTTTGACCTTTGACCTGTACAACAAGAAATGAGACTGAAAGAAAGATTAGACATAGTTATGTTTTTATTTGATGCTCACAACATTATGATAGATTACCTTAGTACAATTTACATATATTAAAGACATGATATATCATATATTCCCTGCAACTTTTTAGCCAGTCAAAAATTAACATGAAAAACTATTCATGCAATTGCCTAGCTGCTGTCATTAAACCTGATACATAACAGTAAAACACACTTACACAGAAGTGCTAGAGACAGTGTTTGAAACTCACTGCAAAATTAGCCAGACATGCAGGGCTGACTGCTAGTAAAAGTTGTCAGCCCTGCCAAAGATCTACTCGACCGAGAAAATGTGTGTAATTTATAAATTTGTTTTTAACGATTATGTGACTGGAACCAGGTCACCATACTTTCAAACCAGCTAGAATCTATAGACTGATGAATTCTTCCTCTTGGCTTGTTACACTTTGCTACCGATACTATTAGTTGATGTGAAAGAGATTTATCATTGACAAATATATGAATTTTAATTATCGAAAATTTTAACAGGTCCAGTCGAACATCAAACCATGCAAATTTGTTCACCCTCTGCTAAATTTGTGCATCTTGGGCGGTTGGGCACACGGTTATTTCAAACACTGCTAAAGACGGACAATTTGGCTTCATTGATAACTTAATTCGATATATTTGTCCTGTCTACTTTACTATTTTAAAGCAATGGGGGAGGACAATCACCTCACTGTATTTATGAATTTATAATGAATGTGTTTGCTACAATAAGCATATACTGTCTCTATAAAAACTGTATGTATATGTAACAAATCATTTCTGCTGTGTACAATTTCAGCTGTATTTCAATCCATCACAATCACAATAAATGACACCAAAAAAATAGTAAATGTTTTTCTTTAAGTTCACTTGGAGTTTAGAGATTTCAGTAGCTTAAATCCAGTATCTTTGACAGAAATTTTAAAATTTGCTGATTCATACTGTAAACAGGGAAATTTTTGCCACCGTCCTATTTTCGCCCATTTCTCCCTACTCACAGGTGGGTGAATTTAAAACGGGGCAAATTCAAAGAAAATGGTATAATTTTTCAAAACAGAACTGTGACTGGGCAAATTTAAAATGGGACAAATTGTTTGCAAGACATTAGTGTGAAAGGGTGAAAAAAAAAACCCTGTTTACAGTACGATAAATCATGTTGAAAGTTAGTGCATTTTTTCTCGATGACTTTCAAAAAACTCCAGCCTATCAAACTCTGCTGGACATTTAGGACATTTTATTAATACATTGTTATAAAGAGTATCCTTCCCTTGCAGGTGTGTACAGAAAGTATTTTTCTTAAAGAAGGTTCTGTTGGACCACTTATAACCATAGATGTTACAATCATCACATGTGATCATTAGGTCCTGTGATGTCAGCCCATGGCTCTGTAAATGCTCCGATAATTTCGGGCCCGTTATAACCTTGCAACATAATGCACAATGAGGTTTCTTCTCTATGTGAATGGTTACTTTGTGGAATTCCAGTGCACAGTAGCAGTCAAACTCTTTCGAACAAAACTCACAAGAAATATCATTAGACAATTCTAGGTTATTGGATAGCATTAACTGTTTACAGCGTTCACATTTGAGAGGTCGATGTTTCTTGTTGGGTTCTGCACTGTCTTCTTCTAAAGCTGGTCTTTTTCCATTAGATTTTTCTGTGTCTTCCTCTAATTCCTGAAATAAAGATGGCAGAAATGGTATAGGTCATGAGATACTTGTACATGTTAACAAAGTAAAGGTTTGCATCTAAAATAACCCAAGAACAAATGTTGAAAAAAATTGAGCTGACATCATTCTATAAGTCTAAAATTAAGAAAGTGTGACAGTCACACAATAATGACAATTATTATATAGCTAATAAATAGTCTATGATAAAATAACTACTAAAAGTCTAGAGAATTTTAGCGTTCAATATCTTGGTGTTTTATTGAATGCTTAGTTTGCAATGTGTATACAAGTATGTCCCGAATCATTCCGAATGTGAGGGTTCAATATTGAATGCCCCGTTGTAAACAAAAATATGTCCTCTGGTGAACTGCTCAATGGCAATATTTATGCTGGGTAGTGGCAGCTAGGTCTTAAGATGTGTCTATTTTCACACATCAATTTTGAGTTATTTGATATAAATAATTAACATTTAAATCAATTTGAAAATGTTTAACTATAATGATATAGTAAAGGAGTTATTAAATTAATTTTGGTGAATATTGGCACTCATTGGCTTGTACAACCAACTCGAGCCAATATTCACCATTATAAGTTCAATAGCCCTATAATACATCAGTTATTAAATAAGTCATCACCAGATGCTGTAAACAACACGAACATTCAAGTAACACACTGTCTGACATTCATTATGCATGCTAGCTACTTTAAAATACTACAATAATTATGAGACCCAAATAATTCAAGTATAATACATATATTTACCTGCTCTGCATAGTATAGGTAGGAGATGCATAAACAACATATTTTTCAGCAGGTGCATACATGATTTACTCCTTAAATGAAACAAATGTATAGTCTTACCAACTCTGGCTCCTCTTTAGTCTCTTTGGATGGACCACTGAGTTGCTGCCTCTTCTTGGGACTTGCTTGTTCACCAGCCTCAATCTCACGTAAGCATAAATCATCCTTGCTTTCTTCAACGTTACTTCTTTCTTTATGATTTATCTTTCCTTGCTGGGGAGGAAGAAGCTGCATTTCAGAGTGAGGGACTGGTAGGAAGGTAACGGAGACATGTCGTTCTACTACAGTCATTTCCTCTTTTACCGACTCAGTTTTGTGTTGCGAAGAATTTTTAGTTGCAACATTACACATGGAATTGGTTTCGGGGGGCTCATTTAATGATGTATCAAAGACTTTGGTCTTAACATCTTTAGAACTGGACCCTTCACTTCTGTGCTGTGAATAATTTTCACAAATGGAATTGGTTTCTGGGGGTTTTTTAAATGATAAATCAAAGAATTTGGTCTTAACATCCTCAGAATTGGGTCCTGTAGTTCCCTGCTGTGAAAACTTTTTAGTTGAGTCGTTGCACATGGAATGAGATTCTAAGGACTCAATAAAAGATATATCAAAGACCTTGGTCTTAACTTCGTTGGACAGTTTAGTTCCTTGCTGTGAAAATTTCTCAGTCGAGTCATGACACATGGAATCAGTTTCTGTGAAATCATCTAATGATATATCCAAGACTTCAGTCTTAACATCGTTGGATACTTCAATTCCCTGCCATGAAGAACTGTCTATTGAGTCATTGCACATGGAAATGAATTCTGGAGACTCATTTAATGATAAATTAAAGACTTTTGTCTTAACATCTCCTGAATTTGGCACTTCAGTTCCATGGTGTAAAGAATTTTCAGAGAAAACATTACTCAAGGACCCGGTTTCTAGGGAACTCTTGAAGGAAAAATCAAAGACCTCAGTCTTAACCTTTTCAGAAGTGGACATGCCTGACAGATCAGCTTTCAAAAGATTGTCAGGTGGCTGGTATTGTTCCCCTAAAGACACTTCCTCTACTGCCCTGTCAGTTCCATGTTTTGAAGAAATCCTTAAGGCATTACTCATAGAACCAGTTTCTGTGGACTCATTAAAGGATAAATCAACAACCTTGGTCTTGACCTCTTTGGAATTGGGCACTGCCACACCTGACTGATCATCTTTCAAGAGATTGTTTGACAATTGTAGAAATTTCTGAGCTCCAAGTTGCAAGGGTGTGTTCGAATTACAACTATTGTCAAGCTTAAATTTTGAATGCTTTACTGGTGAAAATGGTTTGGCAGCTACAAGAAAATGTCTCAAAGGCCGTTTTAGACTTGAAAGTGTTGGACTATTTGTGCTAAAACTGAAGTGCCCTCTACTGGTATGAGATTTTTTGGACTTGTCCTGTTTAGATTCTTTTAATTTTTGTTCTTCCAAAAGCTTGTCTTCATTTCGTTTAGTGCTTGGAATTGACAGGCGAGACACACGTTGTGCAGGGGGGCTTTCAGCAGAATGTCGTTTATCTTCAAATACATCCCCCATGATTGTCTTCAAATCTGGGAAATGTTTTACTGAATTTAATGTATGTTGATCAAGTTTCTAGTTTGAATGGTCATTCTATAATTCCCATTTTATTTTTTTCAGTACTGATGCAAATCTATATTGTTTCACCAGATTTTGACTGTTGTACATAGACACTCATATTTTAGATTCTTAATTCATTTCATGAAGTCTTCATTTCCTCTTGTTTTTTATGTACCAGTGTGATCTGAAAATGGAAATAAAAAGTGTCTTTTAGCTAGGGTTCAATTGCAAAATCCTTTGTATGTTATGAATATGCCTGTCTTCTAGAAGAGTGAACTTTGCTAAAAATATTGAATTTTCACTTCAGTGTATCAAATCATGTAACATTCCTCTTTTTTCCAGATACTGCATTCATCTTAACATAAACAGCTCAGTAGAAATATTGTTTTTCTTAACACCTTTCCATTTTGCATATATAATTGTGTGTTTTACAACAACAATAATAACATTCATAGTATACCCCCTCCCCCCACCATCACCCAATTTAATTAAAATTAGACTTTTACATCCACACCTGTATATATATTATTACACTCTACATAAGCTTCTTACACAGAATGTATGTGACACAGACAGATGTAAAGAGTCTGATTGATGTACCCCCTTTTAATATAGTAAATTTGTAAAAATTAAAAAATCTATCTCCCATATATACATGTACTAACATAATGTCGAATTTACCAATGAAGATGGTCATCAAAAACATGCGTGGAAACACCTCACTAAAATTGAATAGGAAAAGTCAGCAAACTCTTGACAGACTTAATGATCTTTGATCTAGAGCTCAGGAGCTTACCTGCAACTTACTGATAAAATTTCAGGTACCTGTCTGTACAAATATAGAAGTAGATTTTCGATCTAGAGCTATGTTCATGAACTAAACAGCTATAAAAGGACTTTTTAAGTGAGGGCTTTATTTGATAAAATATCAGGCGCTCGTGGAATAACAAGATTAAAGTACTTGATAACTAATTCATTTTCAAAAAATCTTGCCATGGTTTAAAGACTTACTAAAATACTGCCAGCTCAGTCTATTTTGTTTACAGAAATCGAATTTTCTCTGTGGTATTCAACACTCGGTTTACCTTGGATGCTTTACTACAGAACTAGCTATGTTGAGTTCCGAAGGACAAGCAATCAAAGTACTAACAGTACTGATGGAGCCCCAAAACGTTAGTAGACCGATTGTCCATCCTTCTAACAAGGGCGGAGTGGGGTTGGGAGTTATTTGAATTTTTATGAAAAAGTAACGAAAAAGTGACCTTGGATCTCCCCTAGGAAATTCAGACCCCTCTTAAAATGTGACTTAAGACACCCCCTCCGGAAACAGTTTTTTTTTTCAAATTTAGTGAAGTTTTTACTATTAGGCCCTATTATTGATTAATCAATTTATTTATTTTTTATTTATTTATTTTATTGTTATTTTATTTATTATTATTATTATTTTTTTTTTTGCTTGTCAAAAAATTTGTGAGCCTGGCATTTCATTTGTAACTAGAGTTAATGTGCCCCCCCCCCCACTCCTTCCGGAAAAAATCCACCCCTGTTCTAATCTTTACAATTTCTCATTAATATGTTTTGGAGAGGTTTTATTATTTAGATACGCCATTTTGCAGACTTGTATGAACATTTGATTGATAAGATGTAAATTAATTAATGAAAACCGTAGGGGACTATAGGGTTCCTCCTCGTCTGTCTAGCTGTCTGTCTGTCAGTCAGTCATTCTCTCTGTCCCTCCCCATATATCTGTCTGCCAGTCCGTCTCACTTAATTTTCCGCACTTTTTTCTAAACGCTTGCAGATACTGAGCTGATTTTTGGCATGTGAATGAACCTTGATGAGTTACAGATCAAGTTCGAATTTTGTTCCACTTTGATGATATTTGATGGAATTACCCCCCCCCCCCTTTTAAATTTTTAAGGGAAAACCAGTATGTGAATCTACCTTGATGAATTATAGATCAGAAAGAGCATCTTGTTAGATTTCAATGGTTTTTGACAGAATTTTAGCCTTTTTATTTTTAAGGAGAACCAGATTACACTTGCTGGTAGGGTACTAGTATTGCTTATGCAATACTCTCAGAATGCATTTAAGGGGATGAAGGACACATGGTCACATGACTCTGTTTAACTACGTCATAGTCTCCGATTATATAAGTGCAAAACGTGTAAAGCATCAGTTCTTGTATAATTTTTTGACATTTTTTTAACTTTAATAACCACCTTATATTAAAAAAATGAAAAGTTTTAAAATTCTTGTAAACATTAACAAATTATGAAAAAGATTGATCCACTCCTCTGTTTCCCTAAACTGCGCGTCCAACAAGTCGGTGACGTCATACACGATTTGTTAGTACAGCAAGATCATACTCGGTAAATACTGGGGCTGTATTACTTTTGTGAAAACAGGTCTTAATCAGTATATGATAAAATATTCTGAGACACGGGGAACACAAAAATTTTTTTTGCATGGCTGATGACGGAAATCTTATTTAGGTATATCTTATTTCGCTTATTTAGCTTACGTGTGACGTCATAGTTGGTTTTTCCCGTACTCGAGAAATGTAAACATGACACGTTTTTGTCATGCTTATGTCCTCTTTAACGATGTCCTGTGCAATATTGAGGTCAGCTTCACCATTCGAAATTTTTACAGTTAATCAATAATTTGAAGGACTTACATTTCAACGTAAATTTAAAAATATTGAATGATAGAATTTTTGGTAAATTACGTTTTTTGTTGTTAAAGTTGTCTTAAAAAGTACGTAATTTTCGCTATCTAGATGCAGTGTGATAGAAAAAACTTGCTTTTTCGAATGTTAAACCCTATTCATACTATGAAATATTTTAAAAGATACATGTCCACTTGCATGTTTTTTATTTTTTGCTTAAAAAATCCCATTATGGACAGAGTAATGGCCCCGGAAACATGGAGAACTAAAACTCTACTTAGATACTGTAGGGCATAGCATTTGTCAATCAATATCTCTAAAATAAGGTAAGAAACCTAGTGATATAACTGCTTTAAGATATGTGGGACATACTTAATAAGAAATATACAAAATATGAAAAAAATTGAATGACAGGTGTTTTTTCAGCTCAAGGTCCTTCTTCCCCTTAAACGAATTTCTTGAGTCTAAACTTATTTGTGATATTGTTTATACAACAAATTACCTTGGCAAAGATTTTTCATCGATTCAGATACACCCACACTGTACATGTCGTATGATTAGGTTAATGAAAATGTGATACATGTACTTCTCCAGCCTTCATTTAATTACTGCAGATATATGTACATCATAATTAATACAATATGCGGCACATTTCAGTAAAACAGAACTGAAAGGAGGCTTTATGAGAATAATCTTTTACTTTTTCTTAAATATGAAATTTTTCATTGAAAGCCCGTCCCCCTCCTCTTGTAAAACGGTCAACCCCTCCACCTTCGGTGTCAGGTCATTTCTCTCTAAAACCCTTTCTTTCCTAGGTTATTTCTCTCCAATACCATTTCACGATAGGTCATTTCACGGCAGGTCATTTCACTCTCCTACCTGGGTCATTTCACTCCATGTCCGTCTGTGTTCCTGGATTCATGTCTTTTCAAATAAAATTCATAACACTGATGAAAACTGAACATTTGCCAGACTTTTGCCATTTAGAGGGCTTTCTCGTCCATGAAAACCATATTTTGAATGAAAATTTTTAATCAAGAGTAAATAAATTTTATTAAAATAATCATTTAACCGGCTCCGTATATAATAAAATTGTGTGTTTGTAGATTAGCGCTTAGATTTACAAGACATTTTCATAAATAAATAAAATCGGCACTATCAATTAGAATTATATATATTTGAGAAATTTAATTTAATCGGTTTATTTCGGCAAGCTTTAAAACAAGATCTGCCACAAATGTAAATAATCTAATTATTGTTGTAAGAAAAGGGTTTAATGTAATAACAAAATGGAAATACAAATACTTATTTTTTGTTTAAGTTATCACTTTGTAAAACTTTTTTAAACTAGGAAATGAAGACACAGAAAAGAAAAAAAACTGAAACGCAATAGTTTGCTAATAAAAAAAATAGAAATACATATGTAATATTCACATATTAAAAGTGTATGTAACATTCACGTAGTAGCCTCTAGAATTACATGTATAGACTTGATTACAATATATAAACTGAAATAAATTGTATAAGCAATTATTAAATGGTTTATCAGTTTTAAAAATTGATTTACTCAGTTTGTCCAAACTCACCTCTAAGAAAAAACTTTTGTAATTATTTCATCCTAATACTCAACCCAAGATAAATAAATACTTGAAACCGTGGTTATTTAATTGTCAAATGTTGTGAAAATATCTTTATTTGCATATCGCCAGAAGAATTAATGATCTATGGAAATATATTTAGTTTAGATACGTCGAGTTACAATACTGAAGATATGTCCACAACATGAACGCCTTATAAACTGTTAAAGTAGGTAAGACAGAGTTGAAAAAAACTACAAGAACTATTTTATGCTTTATTTTTGAATAAAAAAATCATTGATTATGAATCAAACGCTTTGTATATTAAAGTACTCCATGTATCACAGGCCATTAGATCACTTAAAAAAATATGGTGTTAAAAAAATATCTTTTTTATACACCCCAATTTTTTAAAGTCGGATTTAAGCGATCCAAAGGCCTGTGCCATCTATATATCTTTGTGAAAAGTCCTTTATTTTCAAATTTGCACCAATTCTGATAAAAAATGAATCAACATTAAAAAAAAAAAAAAGACAATCACAAGCAAAGACCTATTTAATTATTGATGCAGTTATCGCAGAAAGATAATTCACTTTTTGAATTCAGTCAATTTTCAAATGATATTAGAACAAAGCAATCTAGTGTATTTGTGAAATAAATAAATATTTTCATTTTATTTAACTCCAGTCGGGATCAGTTTGATTTTGATCGGGAAATGTTTAAAATTCAAAACTTAGCAAGTTTCCTTAAATTTTGCTATTTTATGTCTTTTTCCATTTAAAATATAACTGCTTAATGTTCCTTTCCAAAATGGATAATCAATAACAATGGATTCTCAGTCTTGATAATGAATTAAAGCAATTGAAAATTCACACATAAACATATGCTCACAGCATGTATACATGTACAATTTATTGCCTTCGTATAATGTGTCATAAATTTGATAGACAACAACTTAAAAATTAGCATTTTTACATTACATATTCTTGATAAAAGCAATAAAAAGTAGATAAAGCAAAGAGAACAAAGATTATATATCGAGTACTGCTCTATTTTTTTTATAATCGATATTGTTAAGTCTACAAAAATAAATAAATGAATAAAACATAAATAGACTTTGAATTCTATAAAATCTCTACCTATAAACTAATAAATTTTGCAGATAAACTCCGAAACGCCTGCAACAGATTTCATACTAATTTATTTTCATGAAACTAACAACAAACAATAGTTTAAATATTTGTTAAAACGTCATTAATGAATTATTTGATCAAAAATTCGTTTTAACTAATATAGAGTGAATAAGTTTTGCTTATTTATTACAAATTAAAATGTTCAAATCCTTTTCATGAATATCTGATCGGAGTCTTAATAGTCTTGATAGTAGTACTAGTGCATATTCGCCATTAAGAGCATAATTGCAACGAATACGAAGTACATTTTAAATATAGTAATAAACTAGCTAAAAAGAAAAGTCAATTGATGAATAAATCATTGCTAACATAAAGAAGAAAAAGTGTTATATTCTATGTTTTCACATTTTTACTAAAGCTATTAAAAAGTATGCTTTAATCAATACATTTCAGTGGTTTTTTTTTCATACAATCTTTTGAAATATTATAAATACTGTGGGGGGGGGGGGACTTTTTACCCCCCAAAATATGTGCATATCCAATTCTTTAACCTCTTATGGAAATGAAAACAGAGTTCCCAAAGTAAGACAGTAATGATATAGTAGAACAGGTATCAAAATAAAGTTGCGCGTAAAAAGAAAACGTCAATGAAATTGATAGTTTTTAAATTAGTTCCTAAACTAACTGCGGGATTTTGTACTACGTATTTCTTCCTGCTATACGTCTGTAATTAATTGTCAGAAGAAACTTAAGATATATATTTGAAATGATCAGTCAGCGGTTATGAAATTCAATTCCCCGGGCTTGCGGGGTATTTCATCTAGTTACTTTTAAAAAGACGTATTACTGCGTTCACATTTTATTTGATCAATCATTAAACAAGAATAAATAAATAAATAAGAATTAATTAACCCACAAATGTATACAGATTTTAATACTTATTCAAATGATAATTGTATTAGTATAACTTGGGCTAGTATGAGAATACTAATACATGTAGTTTGATAATACAAATAGAATTTAAAACTGGAAATAAATAAATTACTTTTAAAAACCATTTCCATAGATAAACCGATAACTTTTATGTTGAGAGTGAAATGACCTAGGTTGTGGAGTGAAATGACCCGGGTAAGAGAGGGAAATGACCTAGGAGAGAAATGACCTGGGAGGAAATGACCTAGGCGGAACAGACACTGGAGGGAAATGACCCGGATTCTCCACCTTCCCACAATAGGAACTCTTTTAAGTAGCCGTTTTGTTTTCCAAGGTTTTTTGGAAAGAGGGGGCATTCTTTCAATTCTGTCAAGTTCTCTGTTATGATACACAGATTCACTAAATTTTGATCCGCCCCGAGAGGGTATGATGTTAACATAAATGAGACTTCTTGTAACTCTGTAACAATTTGTGACTTAATAGTTCCTGGGAATAATATGAATTTAAGTGTTCCCCAAACATTTCTATATATACACTTTTGATCCCTTGTGTGGCCACAGCCTTGTCATAGTGCCTTCAGATACTACACCTGACAGGAATGTCAGGATAAGTAACCATGCATTCTCCTACAGCCTTGTTTGAAATGCTATCAATATAACAACTGAGTCAAATAAAGTAAAAACAAATATACAGCATGATTTCTGAAAAATATATATATATTCATGTGACATATTACAAGA
This sequence comes from Saccostrea echinata, assembly GCF_033153115.1. Lineage (NCBI taxonomy): Eukaryota > Metazoa > Mollusca > Bivalvia > Ostreida > Ostreidae > Saccostrea > Saccostrea echinata. Next base: position 1,386,078 of record NW_026889793.1, read on the forward strand.
TGAATATAACCATTATACATGATGAACTCAAGTGAGATAATTAAAAAATAAATTGTTACGTCATTAGAGAATGTAACAATGTATATGATAAACTTAATTAGCACGTTGTTTAAGTGTGAGGTCTTTAATCAATTCCAATTCACATATTCTTGTAAGAGTCGACAAATAAGTAAATACAGAGATACTTAGCGTTTAAATATACGTTTGCTTTTTTTTGCAGATATTTTTTTTAAAAACAGAATTAATCATAAAATTCCTTAGGAACATTTACTTTAGCACAGTTTGATACAAAATCGTTGGCTCTCTGCATCATGGTCAATAAATAAAATAGTGCCAGAATATCCTTCTCTAGAGTGGGCAAGTTTTCCTCGTGGTAGTTCGACATTGGTAGGACATTCATCAGCGGGATCTGCATGTATTCTGCAGCCTTGTAGCAGGTATCCCTAACGCCCTGACTTCTGAAAACATCCCGCAAATCATCCTTATTGGAAATGCGGAGTTTGTCAATCTTACTGAAGAGGACTATTTGTGGTATATCTGTGAAACGGAAATAAAAACGTCAAACACTGGCTGCCAGCATGTCATACGATTTGTAACATGTTTTACCAAACAATGAATATATGTCTACAAAATCAAAATAAACCGGAAAAGTGAACTCCTTCGCAAATATTTTTTTTGTTCATAGAAACTTTCCCCCTTTTAAGCTCACCTAAGCCGAAGGCTCAGGTGAGCTTACCTGATCAAAATCTGTCCGTTGTTTGTCGTGTCGTGCTGTCCTTGTCGTCGACATAAACTATTCACATTTTCATCTTCTTCTCCAGAACCACCGGACCTATCAAGCAAACCTGCTTCAAAGCATTCTTGAGTAAAGGGGATTAAAGGGTTTTTTTTCAAATGAAGGGCAACGGCCCCTTTCAAGGGGAGATAATTAAGAATAAGTGAAAAAAATAATGACATACATGTATTTTAAAAGTCCACTTCTCAAAAACCGTTGGTCCAGAAAAGTTGAAACTTATGAGAAAGCTTTATTAGATCGTGTACATTTGAGATTGTTAAAATTTAGGGTGGGGCCACAACAGGGGATCAAATCATTTAGCAAATATCTTTAAAAATCTTCCTCTCAATAACAGCAAAGCCATGATTAGTCATATTAATATAGAAGCATCCTCAGGAAGTGTAGATGCAATTTTGTTCAAATCATGACCCCTGCTGGGGTTAGGGTTGGACTACATTAGGCAAGGTTTTATTTGGGAATATATAGAAAGAAATCTTTAAAAATCTACTTTTCAAAAACAGCAAAGCCATAGTCAGTCATATTAATAGGAAACAAGTTTGTTCAAATTATCACCCCATCCCGGATGGGTGTGGGGGAGGGGGAGGGTGGGACCACTTATATACTTGAACTTTTCACTGCTGAAGTCATTTCTGTTTTTCTCTAACCAAAGTGCTCAGGTGAGCGATGTGGCCCATGGGCCTCTTGTTTTAGAGGTTAGCAATAAGCGTAGTACCTTCTCTGTAATCTCTTGAAATATTATAAGAAAACTAGCTATCAAGCTTACGGTCAGAGGCGATCGTTTCCCGGACAAATCTAAGCTGCTCCTCCGTTTTGGGATCGGTAAGTTGTTCTGATGGATTCTCGGCATTAGTAACATATACCACACAATGCATTCGGTCCTTAAGTTGTGCAATTTCTCTATATTTTGGGTTTTCCTTCTTGATGGAAACTTCTGGATTAATCTGACATATTTTTTTTAAAATGTTACTTAATGTATATGTACAACAATAATTAACTTCTTACATTTTATCAATATTTTCCTGAATGAATATTGAGAAATCTCATCACCAATTCATTTTCACTCATTTTGTCCTCCAAGTCCAATTGAGCGGCCTAGACCAAAATTGGATAAAACCAAGAAAGAACATATGTGCTTTTAAGCTGTAAAACGGCTTCAAGTGAATTTGAAATGATGCAAAATCAGACCTCAATGTGTTTGTGCGAAAATAAATATATATAACATAAAATAAATAATAAAGTTGAAAAATAAATTACATGTACTCAGTATATGTGCATTTGTAACCATATTTATATACATGTGTACCTCATATCCGTTCCGTACGTGTCCCTTGACGATCAGTATGACGTCTTCTGTGGGTACGCCGTGTTCTACATTAAGTCCTCTGCAATCAAACAGCCGGAGTGGAAGAGTCTGTCCATCCCTGGTATGAAGCGGGAAAACTTCAAGCTACAGTATCACAAGAAAATACCAGTATTAGATTTTGTATTGATCAAGATTATATAGAGAATATTTGACTATAAAACTAAGTAAATTTTATCATATAGAGATACAAAGTTATCAACTGTACAAATATAACAAACAACAGCTATGACAGAGTGTACCGAAAGTTGCATATCTTTATGATTGCTGACAAAATGGCTGCTTACTGACGTAGTCACACTCTTGGAAGCCTTCTGATAAACTTGACTGAGGGTTATCAGTCTATTATTGTCCTCTATTGCAGTAGCGCATGTATTAAGAAAAGAGGACTTTCCGGATGCAGCTTGTCCAAGAAGCAAAATATTAAAATAGTTGATCCCAGCAGCTGGCTCCAGGTTTACGATTTTCTCCATAAGTTGTTCTTTGAACTTAATAATATATGATGAAATATATAACATTAACAATGCAGAGCAGCACGCCGTATTAAAGATATAACTTTTTGTATATTTCAGTTTTTACCCGAACCTGTGAAGTCCATGGATCATCAACTTCGGCTGAGATCATTCGCCACGGCTTCTTGAGTGGCTCTAAAACAGCAAGAGTTTTATCTGAAAGGGGGAAATCTTACCAAAAAATTGCCATGGATTTTGAAAAATTGATCCTTTAAAAGGGTACCTAAATATTTTTGCATGTTTTCTTCAGCTTCTAAAACAAATAAAACAAACACGTTAATATTTGATTATAAGCACCAAACGTTATATAAAGTTCATAATTCAATGTAATATACATAATTGTCATTTCACAGTATTATTTTGAAATTCACACTTTTTCAAATACGATATCGGAAATATACATTATTATATATATGCTTACTTTTCCTCTCCCGTTCTTCAATATGCTGGGCTGTGAAAGTACTTAATAATTAATTTCTATGTGCTGAATTACGTGTTCAATCACAGATACACATTCTTAATCCGCAAATCGGAAATAAAAGCACGGTGCAATAAAATATACCATGGTATAGCTTACCTATGTATTCCTCCGCCCGCTTTTGAATCCAGAGATCTGTAAAAATTGGTAAAGAGTTGATATATATATATATATATATATATATATATATATATATATATATATATATATATATATGTTGCTCCTAACAATATTTTAAGCACATTATTTGTAAACATTAGATTACACTTATATTGCAATTCCTTCTATATGTGATTATGTTCATTAAATCTTTGTTTGTTGAAACCGGATTTTTTACAAATATATGTTAATTAATTTTTGATATATTAATATTCATTATGATATCTGTTTTATATTCAAATCACTTACTTCTTTCATGCTCTAGGGCTTAAAAATAAAATAAAATAAATGCATAAATAAAAGTTTTAAACATTATGAAAGTAAAAATCATATATTAGTAAGTAAGTTAAAGTCAGTAATAATTTCCATAAGAACAAGTTACAAAAATAGAAAGGCATACTATGTTTCACCTCATGTGATTACCCTACAGAAATTTTTTAAAAACTTTAAAAAAAAATTGGACTTCCATTTTCAAAATTAACATAACTCGAACTGCTACATTGTACCATACAAAGAAACTGAATGCATTTAGTAAAGCTATTGCTAGCTAGGAGAATAACATCAACAGAATCTTTATTTCGAGACCCCCCCCCCCCCCAACTACTAAAACTAGTCATAATTAACTCGGCAATTGATAACTGTCAATTAATATATTTTCTGTCTTTAATGTTCTATGGTCCCATTGTTTTAGTAAGAAATTGCCGCATCATTCATGCAAAATGAACAAAATAATTATAAAGTTATAAAATTATAATTATAAATTATAATTATAAATAATCCTACCTTCATGTTCTTTTTCTTTGGATTATGTAAAATCAGATTAAAAATAAATCTCAATAATTATCTGTTATAATTATCTAATAATTATCTGTTTTCATTATCTAATAATGCTGGAATAGTAATGATAACGGTATGAAAATTACATACATAATCAATAAATTTATGAACTTTGTTATTGTTTTTTTTAGCATAAAATTCATCAATCATTATAGGGCATATGCTCAACTTTTCGTGGCCGTACATTATATTATTGTTCTCCCTCAAGAAAGCCATTTTTAAGACACCAAACGTCCTATAAAACCATATCTATATTGTTCTTGATTCTGTGAATATGTACTGGGCATTACCTTTAAAGGGGCATGGACACAGCTTTGAAGTTTATATTATCCATCAAAAATGTTTCAATAAAATTCCATGCTTTACATGTTGTGAGAGCGTTTCAGACCAATGAAAAATGAAAATAACGAATAACGAACAGTAATCAAACTCAAAAGTCCATTGGAACGATACAGATTGGGAGCAGAGCAAACAAAGACCTCTAAAAACATCGGAGGTGGTATCAGGTGCAATGGAGTAGAAAGCATCTTCTGTCGACCGGTCACACCCGCCGTGTGCTACTTGTCATGAATCGGCAAACGGAAAAATCCGTAGTCAATTTAGTGTAAAAATAATGGCCTAACAATTTGTTAGTCGGTTAACGTCAGTCAACATTTGACTTAACGATAGATTGTATTTGCTAACAAGGTCATTGCAACAACTATAAAATTTGCGAAATGTCTTTAAACGGGACTGTTGATATCCTTGTATCATCAATTTATTTGTCAATAGCTTGCCTCGTTTTAGAAATTATTTGTATGTAGATCATGCTCTTGCGTATCGAATCAACTGGGAGACATAAACTCCATATGCAGGAGATAATAGTATATTGCTACATAAATAAGAGAAGTTGAAAACTTAGTTAAAGAACTTAGTTATAGAAAAGTTGATGTCATCACATTTATCGTTAAGTTTTTTTAAAGTTGCCATTAACGTCTTTTTTTAATAAAATATCCAAATATGAAACAGATGTGTAAGACTCTGTGGTGTCTTTTATTTCGAATTCAAAGGGATATATCGAATCTACGTAGGAATGAAAATGAATATTGTTAATTGACAAAAATATCGATATATCTAAATGTCGAATTGAAGGCCACAGCAAGAGACTTCTTTTCATGTAGAAGTTTTTGAATAAATTTTATTTCATATGAATACAATTTTGTATGAATACAAAAATAGGTCTGCCAATAACGGGGCGCAATTAGTACCCATGGAAATTCCAACAGATTGTTGGACGACCTGATATCCAAAACAACATAAATATTGTCAATCAGAAACTCAAGCATCTTTTTAATATCAACTTCGGAGTACTTGTGTGTACAATCAGAATTTTTGAAGCAAAATAATTTTGCAAATGACCAATGACAAGGTAGATGAATTTACGAATTCAATTTTTACTGAAAAAGCAGCTGTCTATGATATCCAAAAGCCTCCATGGACTTTTATTTATCGATGGGAATAGTTGTATAACATTTAGAAAAGTCATACGTTTTAATGTTATTGATTTCTAAGAGTTCCTTGGATTTTTTAAGTATCCACAGCTGATAACACTACTTCTCGAATATGTTGTTCATTACTCCTAAAATTTCTCCTTCACTGTTAATATTTTAGTAAGGGTAAAGAAAGAATCTTGGTAGAACTTTTACTGGAAACCGCTATGTATCTTTGTTTATAAGGATTTCTATGTAGTTTAGGAATCCAGTATACAATATTATAAAGTGTGCTGAAACACTTCATCTGAAAATCATAAAAAAACATGAATTTCGGGCGTGTTTGATTGACATACATTCACGCACTTTCAAGAACTAAAACTTATCCTTAATATTTAAGAAAAGCGAGAAATGTGTGGTGTTCGGATAAAGCATACTATTATCAAGAAAATTCAGAATAGAAAAAAATGCAAAACCAGCATAACAGTGTTGCAGTGATGTGTGCAGTACGTGACAGCAAATCAAAACTTAACAAAAACAGAAGCTCGCACCCATGTTTACAAGTCTTTGATGTCAAATTATAAAGAATACATTTGTAGGTGATTGAATATTAAGAACTTTCATGTAAGTTCAAATCATTGAACCGGAATAATTTTTGCAATAGAGAAATTTAAATTAAAAGAAAACGACAATACAAGAATGTCCATGCCTCATAAATGATTTTCAGTCTCTTATTTGAATAAATCTTGCAGACAAATACAGCTGAAAGCATAAATTTCTTCGCTGTACTAAATGAACGTTGCTGCCGTTTATATGTATTTTACAAAAACTTTTTTTTCAGTCTTAAATTTTTTAAATGTAATAGCAATTTAAATTCAAATCCATAATGTTCTGTCTTACTTTTGACTGTAAAACAGCATTTAAAACACATTGTAAGTTGTCTGATTTACATGAAATAATTGTTACTTTTTAAGCTCGACAATCATACATCTTTATATTTTTTACAGTTCTAGTATCACTTAAATAGATGTCATGTAGTTACGTGTATTTTGCTTTTTAAACGTACGTTCTTGCAATCCAAAAAGATCGTTCAATAAAGTTTAAGTATTTACCTCCCTCGATCTGCTTTGTCAGTTTGTCTAAAAAGAAATGACATCGTACCAGAATGCAATATCCTTCCCTAATATCTAAATCGATTATGACTTTGTGTTCAATAACCAAGTATTAAAAAATTAAAATATGGCGTATTTTTTAACTTTCATTGTATTAAAGTCTTCGTTTAACAAATTGTAATTGTAAATTTTATGCGAAGTCGTTACCTTCCAGTCTTCTTATTTCTCTTTCACGCTGCCGTGTTCTATCTGATAAACACAAAATCACTTATGCAGTTTTTTCCCAAAACAATATTCATAAAGGACAAGCAGTAACTCAATTTTCATGCAAAATATCTCAGTTTCACAATCTTTTTTGACTTTCTATATGCTAGAAGTTCAGAAAGAAATAATAATTTTGAAGATTTGAAGGGAATTGTCAATCAAAATTGATGTACAACTTAAAAGGTAATTTGAAAGATTTTTTTATCACATTTTTGTACTTGTAAGCCGCTGATCATTAGATCCCAACTTCTTGCTCAAGGTACACCAAAAAAAAAAAAAAGAAAAAAGAAAAAAAAAAATGAAATGCAGTTGTGTCAAGTAATGAATCAAAAAATTAGAGTTTAGAAAAATATCGACAAAGATGATGTTTTGCATTTTCATTTCGTGGACAACATTACCAGACGCAGTAGTGCTTATACAATGCCTCGACGATACACGTATTTTCCAAAATTCGCAGATAAAGGCTCATTGTTCATGAATAAATGTTTTTGCTGTTTGTCTTCTGGATTCAAGGAGAACTCAAACTTTCAAAGATTTAAAAAAAGCTTCATCTTAGCCTACACTAACAATGCTGAGCGACCTATGAAATCCAATGTTCAAAACACCAAAAGAGGTACATTGTTTTTTATGACTATAGAAATTATTGCCCCGGCCGCCAACATACAAAGAAAAAAATGAAAAGAACAAGATGTGTTTGTGAAACACTATGCACCCGGCGGCAACAAAGTTCGAAAAAGCTATTTTTAGCGTATAGGTCACAGTCAAGGTCACAAGGTCATTGACCTTGGTGTCATTTGAAAGAACTTAATTAGTGGAGTATGCATACCAGATATGAAGTCTCTATCTCCTATGGTTCAAAAGTTATGACAAGTTAAGACAAACAGACAGATAGGACAAAAACAATATGCGCCCCCGATCTATCGATCCGGGCGCATAAAAACTATTAGAATATTCAGTGCATTTTCGGTACATGGTCAACTTTTTCACCATCCTAACATAAAACAGGTGAAAAATTAATAAAGCATTGGGAACAGGGATCGATGTTTATTATAAATGGGCATATTTCTTATGCTAAATATTCCAAGAGGCTTTTAAAAAATAAAATGAAAGAAAATTTGATGCATGTTCGAAAATGTTCTTAGCCTATTCCCCGAATCTACACCAAAGAAGCATGCTACATTTCTCAATTTTGAGAGGGGTTTTGCTCAATAACAGTTGTATTTGTTTGGTTGTTTGACGCCCCTTGAGAATTGTTCACTCATATTGAGACGCCACCACTTGCCGGTGGAGGGCTGCAAATTTAGACCTGTACTCGGCACTTACGACCTTTGAGCAGTGAGAGAACTTTTTTCATGCCAGCTCGGGGCCTCGATTTATACGGTTTCATCCGAATGACCGGTCTCGATTCGAACCCGCGGCATAAGGAGCAACTCCTTTCGCCGCGAATTTAGAGCAAACGCTCTAACCAATGCGCCACGCGGACGATTGAACAGTTGTAGAAAGTAAAGTAAATCCTAGTTGATTTATCCTGAGGCAAGGAGCCTTCATTGTCCAGGTTACATGAGATTTAATTACTTCGTTTAGGACTCCCTCTTCCTTTTGGTCCTATAAACATATCGTCAAAAAATATATTTAAACAATGCATCAAATTTGGGGGTTTGCACCCACTTATCTGTCCGAAGAAAAACGGGGATCTTACGAGTTAACAATCGTGCCTCTAATCTTCAAAGACCCTCTGTTTAAAAAAAAAATCCTTATGCATAAATTGTATACATTACCCTTAACCTCCTCAAGAGCTGAAACAGACAATTTTGATAGATGACAATTTTCATATTTTTATAGCGATATCAATGTAACTTCATCTTATATATGTTTATATATATATATATATATATATATATATATATATATATATATATATATATATATATATATATATATATATATATATATATATATATATATATATATATATATATATATATATACTAGAAATTATAACCAGCAACAAACCTTGACTTTCTCCATTTCCCATTTTTCTCTCAATGAAGCTGAAATATTTCACAGAAAATGTGGCGGATCTAAGTAAAAAAGAAAAAGAAACCTACCTTATAAGAAAACAACTAAATAAAATGGTGAAAGGTTTAAGTATTATGTTTACCCTTCCCGTGTCCTTGTATTCTCTTATGGTAGTTGCTGGTGTGACACGATAGTCTAAAAACATAAACATAATATGCATGCGCTATAAGATGTTGGAAATACCAGCATGATGTGCATTTCTGAATATTTGAACAAGTGTTTTAGTAGGTGAGTATTTTAAAAAATTCATATTTGAAAAATTGATAAAGTTAATCATAAAAAGAAGAAATAATGAGTATTTTATTTGCAATCAGAAAAAGAGATATTTAAATATTCACGTGATTTTCTCCTAAAATCTCATTGCACTACTTAAAATTAGTAGAGGTAGACAATAACATCCTCAGTGTTGATTATCGTAAGTTACCTTCAAAAGTGGGACACACCCTCTCTTTCATATCTAGTTCCGAGCCATTAGTGGCCAGTCACTTTCAATTTGACCTTAATACTATATTTACAATAGTACTGTTTATATTTACTGCTAATTATTAACTATAATATTAATTGTAATGCATCTATCTGAGACATTTGATGTTACATTAATAACAAAGGAAGAAATATGTTTGATTCATTACATCAAAATTGACTGTACACATGTAATTATTGACTACATTGTACATATACAATGTAAAGTTCCCGACAACGAACTGAATATGAAAAAAAAAACATGTAGTGATATCTTAAGTTTCATCCAAAAACGGAAAGATGACAAATAATGTTTAGCTATTCCCTAATATTATTCAGTGTTTTATTTTTCAGAAATGAAATTAGCATGATTATAAAGACCCATCTAAGTGAAATGTGATGTTCCTCTCTCTCTAACGAAGTATCTATCAAGGATTCATATATGTAATTTTTAGAAAATGCAGTCATGTGCATGTTATGTTATGTGCACTTACACTTCATTGTCCGTTCAAGTGCCTGAGAAGTTTTTTTTATTATTTTATATACAATTTCCTGTCTAGACATCATAGTGAAAAACCTTGAATGTTTTTGCTCAGCAGAATGACACTTTTCTATACAGTGCTTTGCCTTGAATTTTGATTTAGAAATATGGGTTTCTCGGACTATAATGACCAACTGAGTTAGGAGGACTAGATGGAGCTGGTGATCTAGATATATATGTCACATACATTTTACTAAATATGAAGAGCCGCCCGCGTGGCGCAGTGATTAGAGTCGTAAAGTAAGGAGCTTACGTCCTAACGTCGCAGGTTCGAATCCACTTCGGGATTAGACCGTTTAAACTGAGGTCCCGTGTGAAGTAGGTGTTGGCAAGAAAAAGATCCCTCACTGCTCAATGGCCATGAGTGCCGAGTATAGGTATAAATTTGCAGCCCTCCACCGGCAAGTGGTGGCGTCTCCATATAAGTGAAAAATTCTCGAGAGGGACCTTAAACAATAAATAAACAAACAATCAAACAAAATGTGAAGAGGACTTTTCTCCAATTTTGCATTCCAAATCTTATATAAACTAACTGGAAAAAATATTTCAAATGATTCAATGCATTTTCAATATATGAAATTGCCCTCACCTTAGGGACGAAATTTCAATTTGTTGAAGGATTCATATTATATCGAAATCATATAGATACCTGTTGCTCGCTACATATATTTTAACACGTAAAATAAACTTTTAATATATTACCGATTCACACGCAAATCTGAATCTTTGGAATTACGGACCATTCTTTTAACATTTCTGCTTATTATAATCTTACAGTTTCTCTTCTTGCCAATAATAAAGATAATTCAAAAGTGTAGTGATTTTCTTTAATATTTTAACATTTATCCCACCCTAGAACATAGACTCTGGACCTAGATGATTTCACAATTTTTAAAATAAAGCTATAAGTACTCATTATAATCAGTTAAATAGTTTGCTAAAAGGATGTCAGTGATTAACGAAGACGTTCTTCGGCCAACTTAGTCTCACTCTCGGACCTTAATCTGAAACACAAAGATCATGAATTTCAGTTTTAGCGAATGTTAACTGCTCATTATACTTCATAATTATGCATTTTTTTTTTAAATTTTAGATTGCCTAAACCGAGTATTCTGCACCACTTTAAATATGGGCAGTATTTTATCTCGGCCTTGGGGCTATGGTAAGATATATAATAGTTCTTAGATAAAATAATTTTCGATTTTTTTTTCCCTGAAATAAAATAGTCTATATGTTTATGGAATTGTGTTTGAGCAGATGAAAATATAAATTATTTTCACATGTAAGTGTCACAGACACTTGTGCGTGGTGTGTGTGTGTGTGTGTGTGTGGGGGGGGGGGGTTGAGTTTAACTTTCATCAAGTATACCTATGATTTATGTTCGATGAATTCTATGTACAAGTAATTTACCAGTCTTTCATCTTGCTGGCCCTGATCTAAATGAATTAAGTGCGGTACTGGAGAATTATACAGAAGATAATCATTTGACTAAGTGCTCCTAGTGCTGAAACACAGCGCCCAGCGGAAGCTTGGGAAGGGGGATCCGGACCCCCCCCCCTCCAATGGATTCTCAGATATTAAATTTGTATAGTAAATAACTATATCTAATTGGATATCCCTCTCTGCAAAATCTGTCCTTTAAGAAAAATAATTGCTGAAATATATACTCAATTTGACTACGGAATGTTCTGTCTACTTGATCAATACATAGGGCTCACGGCGGGTAGTACCTGTCAATAGGGGATGCTTACTTACTTCACTAGGCACCAGTCCTGAACAACCTTTCAGGGAAATTTTCAGAGGGCTGTGCTTTATGCCTTGTTCACAGATTTGTATTTTTGTGGACTTTTTGAGATCGATCACTTTTCGTTATTTTCATTCATATATTGTACATAATTTGCGACAAGAAAATATGATCATATGGTAGATAGCAAAAAAAAAAATCATTAAGATAATGATTTTTTCCGATATTATAATAAGTAAAACAAAATAATGACGTTTTTCTTCTTATTTTGTATGAAGAGAGTATAGATGTGGATGTCGTTTTCTCAAAAGACGCACAGAAATGGAAGCACAGCGCAATTTCGATGCTGGAAAATATGAAATTGGAAAACAGAGGACGTGATCTCAAATTAAAAGTGCACTGTATGAACGCTCAAGATGCTGTAGATAATATATGGATCGTATTTTGTAAGGTTGTGTGTTTTCCAGAGCAGGGAAATGTTGACGTTGTAGAGTCAATACGAAATGTCCAGTTACCAAAAGCAGAAAAAGACGGTAAATATTCTCTGTGTAAAAAAGAAATCCGAAATACTAGCAGTTAGGGTATATCACTTTAAATGAATAACCTTCCGCATTTTTCTTATGATTTATACAAAGAATAAAAAGATGGTTACCTCATGATCTGAAATAAGGATGTTGTGAGTCAAATAACAAAAACAATAAATTTAAAAAAAAATTGCTATCTTCCCATCAATATCCATGATTAATCCTTTCTAGCATTTTGTTTCTCTCACCTTTTGCAAAATTACAGTGCACCACAGTCCCTGAAACGTTCTACTTTTCCATTTTTCTATTTCCTCACCGTTCGATCAGCGTTCGCTCACCGTGCGCTCACCGTTCAAGTGGGAAAGTAGAACCTTTCAGGGACTGTAGTACTAAAAATATATGATTTTGGCACGGGTGAACACTGAACAGTATATGCTTTCAACTACTTCGTATCTTAAATTTCTAATGTATGATGCTCAGTGTATTAAATATTTGCCATACTCATTGCAATTTTTAATATTTTAAGTCTAACCATTTTAGGCATGGTTATCATGATCGGAGATAATGCAGAGTTTGAATTCGTTCCATGTTACGAAGATTCGAGGATTAAATACATTACAGTTGTCAGTTTTCCAGACAGCACATACAGAGCATGTTGGATGATCAGTGGCCTTTTTTCAGGGGGTATGAACAATTTTTCTTATTTACATGTGTGTTACATACTTATTTATACATGTATGTCAAACTTATAATAATACAATAAAATACTCATTTTTTCCTGTTTCAGATTATAGTAGAAGCGACAAAAATACTTTTGGTAAGAAAGTTTACGATAGAGTTTCAAATCAAAATATTGTAACCTTGATTATGTGTGTCTAGTGGTTTGCATTTAAGCATACTAAAGTAGTAATTTTTACAACAATTATTATTTTTATACAATGTCATTTTTTCATAAAATATTCAGACTAACAATTCTGAACAAACATTTTAGAGAAGAATAGCTTGAGAACAACATCTATTTTGATAATTCCTGATGCTTCGATCTTTAAGAACATCACTGAACTCTTTAAAAATATCGTATTTCGGGTATTTTACATTTAAAAAAAAATAAATTATTATTTATTGCTTGAATGACTTTAATTTTATCATATAAGACTTTCATTATTGCTGTTTTCCTCAAAAGTAATTTTGTTCCTTCCAAATATGAGATGTAAGTGTAGGTTTAAATGTGTTGAGACTACTTGTACCTTTCTATTTAGGCATTACAAACTGCAACAGTGAAGGACGAAAACAATCCGATGATATCCGAGAGGAAAGAGTTTCAATTAAGAATGAAAATGAATCGGCTGGTCTTACATTTCAATCAACATGGGCTCGTTCTAACAAAAAAAGCATTTACATTAGATTCTCGGCACCTTTGTCAAGAAAAGCGTTTTCAGCTTTCATGGAGAAGTACCTTGTAGGGATCGAGCCTATTTGGGTGACAGGAGAAGACCCTGTAGAGGAAGGGTCCACCTGCCTCATCCTCTGCTTCACACTGTCTCGTCTAATGGATGACATTTCAGCTATTGTGAAGATAACACCAAAACGTAAGACGACCACATAACTACATACACATACTACATACGTATAATAATCAGACATTGATAAATAGCATTCGTTGTATTTTAAAGCCTTTATCCTTGAACAAAGCGCATGTTTTGTTTCTTTAGGTTGTAATTGTATGCTTGTTGTGATCCACAACTGCAGACAGGGAACCTCTCCTGGGCCAGTGCTAAAACATAATCCTGATGACTGCTTCCAAGACTTTACTAATATTATCTACGGCGAGGGTGACTGTTACATTTGCTCCCTGAACTCAGAAGCAACAGAGACAATTCAGGCCTTTATCGACAAAAACTTATAATTGATTTTTAACCAGTATGGGTTGAATAAAATATTAGTTTGCTGCAGTATAGCCAAAGGAAACAGTTTTTTTTCCTTCACTTTTTGCACATTACATCGGAATGTAAAATCATTACGTTGGAGATAGTTAGCGGAGTCGTGATGATGTAAACCAATTCATGTCTATGGATCATTCAGACGAAAATGCCTAGCTTCATAATGTGGCATTTATATAAAAAAAAAAAAAAAAGGACAACGAAAACTATTAATAATCTAACAATGGTTTTCTGTCTCAAACCTGCAAATAAACGAATTTCATGATGAATTATTAATATGAACAAAAGATCCAAACGAGTAAAGTTGCATTTCCGAAAGTATTATCAAAGTGACTGGTGGTGACTCACAATTAACAATTATTTTAAAAAGGAGGGACAAGTGCTTTTTCTTGCACTTAAAATCTGTATCCGGAAAGTGAATGCATTTTGAAAAACATAAACATTTGCGATGTTTTAAGTACATTATAAAGCATGTGACGTTTTTACAAATCTCGTTGGAAATTCCTGATGAAAAGAATTATTATGATTGTATATGGATTCTAACCCTATTTACTTAAGGTACCACTGTTCTTCTCTGGTTCAGATATTAACCCAGTTCAAAAATTTTCTATCGAGAGCTGAATGTGAAGATGATTTGGTGAAAATGACAGTACGTAGCTCTTTTTTTACTTCAGTAACTGCACATTTGGTCAAGAAATAAACGTTTCATCCTTCGATCATTTATAACATTCCAAGGTCGATAGAGTTGAAAAAGTACGTGCACTTGATCTGTGTTCTTTGCCAGAAATATTGAATACAAAGTGTTTCTACGTAAACTTACAGCAACACCTAGCTAGCTATAGTAGTGGAATAAATGTATGATTATTAAATAATTTCACAGAGTGCAATATTCTAGTAATCTGATGAAAAGAACTCTTAAAAGTTAGTGTTTATAATATGTCTGAAGAAAAAGTGATGAAGAAAGAGACTATGGAAGAGTATGATTTGAGTGAGATTTTGGCTGACAATGGTCTGGACCAAGACTTCTGGATGAAAAGGTTCAAAGACGTTGGCATTACAAATGGAAAACAACTAAAACATGCTAGTAGAAAAGATTTTAATCAGCTAAATCACATGAAAAGGTACCGGTGGGAAGAAAATGCCTTAATATCCTGTTTTCCAGCAGTATTTGAAACAAGCAGAGAAGAAAGGCAGAAAGAGATGGAGAAAACTGATAATCACGTCAAGGAATTACTAAATAAAATTGAAAAAATCACCGAAGAAGAGGACAGGGTGGCTAGGATGAAGATCAATTTAGAAACTCCTCCAGGACAGAGAGACCTGCACAAAGAACTGACGAAAACGGAGTTTTTAATAAACGAGATTGCTGTTCGCGAAAAATTGTCATCTTCTGAAATAGTGAACAAAATATCTTCTGGTCGGATATTAGGGGGATATTATATCCATGAAAATGCCTGGAAGCGTGTTGTGCAACGGAAACAACTGATCACCATCCCTGACAATGTAGAGATTTTGGCCCCTAGAATTGCGGAGACATTTACGTATGAAGAGTTTTTCAACGAAGAGAAATCCGCATTCTATGATCACGTTGTGCATCACTGGGGATTGAGTGCAGCTGCTTCTGGCGGATTAATCGGAACCTTTACTGGAGACGTTAGTTACTCCATAAAGAAAACTGATGATGAAACCAGAAGAGGTGAATCCCACAAAGGGTATACTGAAATCAAAGAAACCGTTTATGTTCCCATTGCTTCATTTTGTCTAGAGAACGTGCCTCATTTTATCTCGTGCAATGCTCTAGAAGAACTAAAAAGGCTGGAGGAAAAGCTCTCCGGAGAAAATAACTCTAATCTCTGCAGGGAGTTTTTTGAAAACTTTGGTTCTCATTATTTCGCGGGAACCTATCACTTTGGTGGATGCTACACGAGGTCTGTCGTCTGTCGAAGCGAATCTACTATGACCAAGGGAGACTCAATTAAGCTTTGTAAAGAGGCACTTCATGCAGGAGGATCCGGAATGGCCAGCTGGTGTTTTGGAGCTCGTCTTGATGCTGAGAAAGGTAATGACAAAAGTAGAGGCAAATTTCAGGAAGATGTAGACTACAAAGTAGAAAAGAAAATTGTTAAACGCGGTGGGCCAGCAGAAGTTGATTCCATTTCACAGTGGAAACTTGGACTCGTGAAGTACCCGAATACCTGGGCTGTTATTGACCAAGACGTGCATAAAGAGGAGTGGAAGGGCGTGTGGGAACTTCTCAAAGACGAATATGAAACACATTTTTCAAATATTGAAAATTTACGGTCAACACTAAAACAAGAGTGGGAAAATGAATTCAAAGAATCGATGTTCCTAAAAAATCTTCTCTTAACACTGCAACAGGAGTGGGAAGAGAAGATGAAGGAATCCAAATCGTCTTTCCCAGACCCTTTCATATCCTTGCTTGAAAAGATCCCGTCTACTGCAAGTGGACAGTCACTTAAAATATTAGGTGACACAACAAAATCTCACAAATGGCGAGATGATCGATCCTGGATTGGTCCTCGGTCGAATATGAAAACATAAATAAAGGCCACTTTATGTGTACCATACAGAAGCTACGCTGAGCATGTTTACTGTGTTTACTGAAAATGGTTTCCAAACAACTTTTTTTTATCATATAGCTGAGTGTAACCTTGCAGAATTTTTATATTAAACATTATATATCGTTCCTCTGACAAAACAATTGCATACGCTGAAATATAATACTGTACGTGCTTCGTATATTTCTTATATCTAAGAAACTGGGGGAAAAGCCGAGCCATATGCCCGCAAAACGACGGATAAAAAATCTATAAACTTATTTCTCACAAATTCCACTTTTTTCTTAAATTTAGATTATGTTTATTACCAATTGCGTACAAAATTGATAATTAGTGAATACAGTAACTTCGAAATCGATTATGATTAACCCAACAAAATTGCAACAAGCTCAATTTTCACAAAAACCGACACATATTGGATCCTATCAGTACATTTTTTAATACAGGAGGTCATCGCTCCATTTTTTTTTTTTTAGGACGAATAATGAAATGCAAGGGAAAGATGTTTCTTTTTACACTTGCAAATTTTGGTATTATATTTATTAATTGATATCATCGTTTTGAAAAGTACTGTACACACTTAAATGCCTGTGTAAATTCGGAGATATTTCCGATATACCTACATGCATACATGCAAAACGGGCATGGTCATCTGGCCCGTCTAATCCCCCTTCTCTCTCTCTCTCTCTCTCCCTCCCCCCAAGAATTCTTTGTCATTTATGCGCCAGACAAAAACATGTTTTTATGAAAATACCACTCGTAACAAAATTAATGTCTGGAGGTTTTCGAATTATCCATAAAGACGACTTTCAGCTGTAAGGTACACGTACATGTACCTAATGACTGAAAAAAGTTATGAATAAATATATATGTCTAAGTATAAACCTTTTGATCCTTTCCTTTTAAAAAAGGAATTTTAATTGCTCCTTTTGCAAGGAAATATTTTTTGAAAAATAGGAACAGCAGATACACAGGCTCTCTCGTAATTATTGATTTTTGAACCCTCGTCTTATTATAGTCATAACCTTCCTTTGTTAAAATATATTCCATAACTTTACAAATATGATAATACTTGGCTCACAAATGTGCACATTTTCTTTTTATCCAAAAGTATGATGTTTTTGACAATTGCAACAATTAATACCCCAGATCTCATTTGGTGAAAGGGAAATAAAATCAGTTATTTAAAATACAGTTTGGCACATCTAATTCCCGCCTTATATAAAACGAAAAAGAGAACTAAGCTGATGAGCATATAACATATTTTTACAGAAATAATTTCGAGTACTAGTATATAAAAAATTAATTTAAAACAGTGTTTGGTTTTTCGGCAAGTTTCCTCGGGTAACAATAGGGGTCATATTACTTCTTTGTAGACATTTTTTGTTTATAAACATGCTTGCGTAATACAAGATAAAAAAAAAGATGAAAAAAAATTAAACATGTAGTTGCAGGTGTCGAAATTATTGATTTCCTTGAGAAAGTATTATAAGGACATACTAGTAGCTCATTATCACCAATTTCGACGCATGTGTCGAAATACAAGCATTACATATTTTTTGATTTGTAAGAAAAAAAAATGAAATACTGGTAATTAATGAATATTTTTTGTTCAAAGACATCTAACGACTATGTTTGGCACCGTTTCGACGAATTGGCGATATATTTAATTTCTATTCATACCTTAATTACATTATTGTCATCATACACATGTAGTTTCCCTTTTTCATATACATAGCTGGAGCTTAAACGTCGCAAAACTGCATTTTAATTTACATGTACTTGTCTATCTCTCATAATATGGAGATTTCAATTGAAAAGTGCATTTTTCTGGATCATTATAAATTTGACTAGGGAAAAAACACACACTTGTATTTCTTTATCACATATATCTTTCAATTGGACAAAAACAAAGACTTTCAATTCTCTAAACATTTACATTAAATCTATTAACTGAATAGTGTCACCGACCATCCTGACGTAATTGCCCATTTTCGGACTCTCAAAGCTGAGAAACCAGAAGTCTCTGATGAGACTGTAGCTCTACTGGTTTGTACTTATAACAATGGAAGATAAAAGTAGCACTTGGACTTGAAACTTTGCAACAGCAATACATAGAATAATGATTCTTGGTGTAGTCTCTTTCTGCGGCAAGATTTATTGCAATCAGACTAAAACTGTAGGAGGAGTAGCCTTTTAAAAGAATTTTACAGAAATTTCGATTTTAGTTACCATTGCAGCATCATTCAACAAAATCAAAAAACAATAAAGACAATTTTGTATCTTAGTGTAGTCTACTTGTGTGCTAAGTTAGATTGAAATCAGACCAAAACTGTAGAAGGAGTAGCGTTTTGAAAGTACTTCCCAGAAATCTCTATTTTTAGCAAAAATGGCAACACCGTTCATTGAAAATTATGTATCTTAGTGTAGTCTTCTTGTGTGTCAAAAACTGTGGGAGGAGTAGCGTTTTGAAAAATTGTTTACAGACGGACGGACGGACAGACAGCTAGACAGACAGACGACGGACACCTTACTATCGCATAAGCTCTTCTGGTCTCTGACCATGCAGTAGAGCTAAAAATTAGCTACATAATCACTGGAGCCCTGCCCTAGCAACAGAACCTCTTACCCATTGGTAATACTAGTTTCACAGATCTTTAAAAATAAGAAGAAAAGAAACGCATGTACACCTCCTATTAGCCTCATTACAACTATATACTTGGTTTTAGTGCTAAATGCTTAAAGGACAGAAAAGATTTTCACAATATTAATGCATTTTTCAATACATGATCTGTAGAGCCACGCTCTTAAACACCAGGACCCCTTACCCTAGGACCATAAATTTCATGGCCGTAGTAACCGGGGGTGCCCCCCCCCCTCTAATTTTGCCGATATATAGAATACTATAGAAAACATGGCTACTATATGCTTGTGCCCCCTCAATAATAACATCTGATATGACCTTTTTTTTTTCTTGTCAAGGAAACTTTGAATTTTCGGTAGTCCCCCCCCCCCCCCCATCTGAAAATGTTTGATTGTGGCTTCCCATACTGAAATTTCTTCCTACGGGTCTGAATTTCACAATTTAGGTTGAGGCACACCAATTGCTCATCACAACCATGCATTTTTCTGCCAAATACCCAGATGTTGAGATTTTCAATGAATTAATAAATTTCCACTTAACGATCACTACAGCCACCCTAAAACTGAAACCCTTGACCCTCGGGCGATGAATTTCAAGATTTGTCTAGAGTGCTAAGGGGGCGGGGGGATAAGACATTTCAAGAATTAATGAATTTTCACAGTATGATCAATGGAGCTCAATCGTAACACTAAGCCACCTGACCTTGGGGCTTGATCACAAATTTGGCAGAGACACCCTTGGTCATCATAAGCATGCACTTCGTTTGTCTGCTAAATCTACAAGGGAGAGAAAGGGATTTTTAAAGAACGATATTTCACTTATTATTAATTGTGCTACGCCCTAACATCAGAACCTCTGACCCTGGGCCATGAATTTCACGTTTCTAGAAAAGACAATCTTCCTCGTCATAACCATGCACTCAGTTTGTCTGCTAAATATAAAAGGGGGAAAGATTTTTAAAGAATTAATGCATTTTCACTATATGATCAATAGAGTCACGCCCCTACGCCAGAATCCCAACCTTGGGGCCATGCATAAATTCCATAATTGTGATAGAGGGCTCAATGTACATTTTAATCAGCCAACAGTTTGACTACTTTATGTCCAGTAGTGAAGAGGAGTTTTGAAGAAACATTTTTATGGGTTTGGCCCCACCCCTCATGGAGCAGGGAACCATGAATTCACAACTTATGTCCCTCTTTGCCCATAGATGCTTTATACCAAAATTGGTTCAGCCATTTCAGAGAAGCTGAAAATGTACAATAGATTATGACTGACACACGATATAAGTGGCAATGTCACCTGAGTGAGCCATGTGACCTAAAAATGGTAATGTAATTCTTATGAATTATAAAATCTAAAACAGGAACGAAATAAAGTGCCCCGCCACAGCATGATACGCCCGTCAAATATTGTTCAATTATCACAAACATTTTAGAGTGCAGGAAAATCAAGTCAACCTTGATACACGGATTTCCATGATTTTTCCATTCCTTATAATATTTGTTTATACATTTCCTGTGGTGTAGGCATGAATTATAAAAAATATTACATTATAGATCCTCAACTGGTTGTGTTAGAGCTTGACAAATGCCCATCTGCACCCCCCCCCCCTTTTTTCATATTTACGAGACATGATGCTCTGAAATTTGTAAGTTGATATTTTCAAAATATTAAATAAAAATATCATATTATTCAATATGAATTTAGTCTTAACAACTTAATCTATACCAAATTAATTTTAAAATAAAAGACTGGCCATCAAATGAAATATGCTATAAACTGACCAGCAGTTCTTCTGTTTAATTCCCAAAGGATACAGATAAGAACTGCTTGATCAGATATGCTCTAACAGAAATGATTGAGACAGCTAGCCTTCCTACACTGAACTCATTAATTAATCTTTAACTGGATGCATGTCCACTCATTACTCCCAAGGGATGAATGGATCTGCGCTATCTGCTTTGTAGTGCAATTAAAATGCATATTTATGTCATACTGAAATTAGATTTGAAAACAAAGATTTTTTTTTCAATTTGTTACAAAGATTTATAAAAAGAAAAAAAATGTAATCTTGATGTAACATTTTTAATAAGGTTTCTGCTTGACTCTTAGATTTGTAGGGACTATCTACCATAATTAAAACTTTTTTTTGAAATACTTGATTTTTTTTTAGACTCAATGTCAGACTGGTTTTAAGCTGCAATTCATATGGAGAACCGGCATGCTAATTCCAATATCACCCCCCCCCCCTTCCGAGTATAATTAGTTTTAATTAATTAGTTTAATGTAAGATATCAAATTAGTTTATAATACATATAATACAATATCAAATTAGTTTTAATTACTTTTCACCAAATTCATTTTAAAAGTTAGGCTAGCCCACAAAAACTATGTAATCCAACATGGCTGATTCCTCTGCCCAATTCCCAAGAGATATAGATAACACCTGCTTGATCAGAGATGCTCTACCAGTTAGCTCCTCACACTAAACTCATTAATTTCTCTCTAATTTGACATGCAATTTTCTGTTATCAAAATTCTCCTTGACCAGTGCTTGATAATTACACCCATGGGAGAGGTTGAATTTCTCTTGTAACATTATATTTGTTATAGATTGCTGTAAAGTATATAATGAAAAAAAAAAGTATTTTCTTGATTTTAACATTTTTTTAATAAGAATACTGCAACACTTTTACATTTTTTGGGATTGTGTAATATAATAGTAAAAAGACAGTTTTTTTTTAAATTTCACTTAAATTAAAGGTCACAGTGACCTTGAAATAGGTCGCGACACACCTTCTACCTAAGATGCATAAACTGGCCAAGTTTGATGATTCTAAGTCTAATAGTTTTCTAGTTATGAGCCGGACAGGATTTTTCCATATTTGGCCATAGCATCTTAATTAAAGGTCAGAACGACCTACTTTTTGTGCGCGACACACCATCTACCCAAGAAGTATCAGCTGACAAAGTTTGATCATCCTAGGCCTAATAGTATTAAAGTTATGAGCCGGACACGAGAAAAGCTAACAGACAGACAGACGGACGGACATGAACGCCATAACATAATACGTCCCGTCTAAAGACGGGCGTATAAAAAGGAAACTATAAATTATCAGAAAAGTTCATTAAAACTCTGGCTCACGTGTGCTAGAATCAAATAAGTCATGATATAGTCAAATTGTAAAATTCAAGGGTCCAAAACAGGATTTCTATTCCATACTTCTTCAGCATTTTTAATTCCCACTTCTTGTGGAGTGACTGCTGTTACTGGCTAATCGGACCAGTTTAATCTCATCCTATTATTGATAACACTTTTCATATCTTCCGTACAAAGCAATACAAAAGAAACGAACAATAAAATGAATACATAATGATTTTAATATTTCAAAATAAAACTCCTTGTACGAGTCCATTGGCATAAATAGGTCAAACTTCAATGACCAAATGTATATAAACATATTTATACAGAGATTCCTCTCTCCATGATTGTACATCGTCATCAACCAATGAAACATGATTATAAATCCGGCCAATGAAAAACTAACTTTAGTTGATTAACCTTTCGTTCCATCCATTCGCAAGATTATGAAGGGCACAGCCAATCAAATGAAAGATATGCTACACTGTCCTATGAACTGACACCATGATTTATATAATAAGTAACAAAATATAATAAAGTGGATTTAAAAAGCAATACTGAAAACTTTTGTCATGGATAGCATGAGGTCACGTGCTTTCCAGAGTCACGTGATCTCAATTTAATTAAAAAAAATTGATACGAATATTCAATAACTTAAGCCGTTTTCCCGGCAAGAACGTGTTGATCCATCAACAATTAAAACATGATTGATCAGTATAAATGGGTTACTTTTTTCGTTGGGACCTTAATACGACAATCGTTTATCACAGAAATACAAGCTCCCTGAAAATGTTCGTTGGTTGGCTGTAGTATTGATAGCAGATTGAGTCTTTGGCACGTTGCTTTGTATCATATCTATACCCCATAAGGCACTCGTGGTTTAAAGTGTAATGTATTCTTTTCAGTAAAAGTTTAGTTTATCGTGAGGATTAACACTATGTAGATTAAATACTGAAGTTGAGTATTAAGCCATAAAAACTAACAAAGAAACGTCAATATATGTAAAGTTATGAATTAGTGTTAAATCATGCCAAGGAAGTAATATTTCTGGAATACATGAAAAAAAAAAGGTTTAAAAAGTTAACCCAATTTTTCATTCTAAATACAAGTTTGTATTTTTTTTTGTTTTTTGTTGATTTTTTTGTGTCTACATGGGTGTTTAACACGTTAAGAAGATGCTGCTATTGTTACTAAAGAATTTAAAATGTGTATCCAAAATCAATTTGTAATATAGGCATTAGTTTAATCAGGCTTACTATCTCGTCCTTTTAAATCTGCTGACCCTTGACCCACCGTGAATCTTTTTTTTTGATTGGGTCCAGATTTCTTTGGACGAACTATACTCCACCAATGAGCTTTGCATGCATTGTTACTATAGTAACAGAAACACAACAGCAAAGTATATAAATGGTTATATTTAGTAACGAAACGATGCAGTGTTAAAATAATGATTCATATCCAGTGGTTAGTATCAACTGCAAAGATGATTACTTTTTCAAACCTTTATTACTAGTGAACAGAAAAAAAAAATATAGTACAATAATATGCAAAAAGACAACAAATGCAATTTAAGTAGCAGTTAGGTTAATTCGCCGTTTATATGTGTTTATACTATAGGCAAAAGACTTGGAATCTATCATACAATATAACAGTGAAGGATTATACAGAATATAGGAAGAAAACTTACCGAAGCTTACATGTAGTCAATCTCACTATATGGGAGTATTTCCAATAACAGTTTTGGTGGGGAAGCTCGAGTTAGTGGGTAAATGAGGGATGAGTTGATAAGAATTTGAGATTCATTAAGTACCTTGTGAGAAAATTTCTAACAACTACAGGCGAATCATGCGGAACTATCCATATTAAACAGCAGCAGTAATGGACAATACATTGTTAATTATTGCTTTGGTGGGAAGAAGTTTTCTGTTGAGTTCACAAGAGGTAAAATAAATATTGCAGACTTTCCAAAAATATATGTAAATGATCTTTTTTCATGGAAATTTTTACCATCAGAAGTGAAGAGTATGAGAAACAAAAAACTTCTTCGAGATTGCAACAACAGAATATTATGCTGATGCACCATGATTGGTAAACATAAAAATCTGGATAGCCAACAGTGTGTTATAAACAAACCTATATACATTACTTCATTTTCAAAACCAAGTGTTTCAGATCTTAACAAGCAGCAAAATCATCAAAATAAGTTCTAAATGATTTTTCTATGCATATCTATTATCACTTCCTTCATATTTAACTCCAAAAAGAAATAATTTGAAATTTCTTGGAGACTGAAATTTTCAAAAATAATAATAATCTGGATAGATGTACTATGCATTTCCCATGAGATTCAACCAAAATGATTAATCTGCTATGATAAGAAAATTTTCTGAGAGCTTCTGAGAGCTTAAAATGACTTACACTGAGCATAAAAATGACCCATTGACTAAAAAAAAGATTATTGAAAATACATCAAGTTCGTTTTTTGTATAGTGCTAGTACAAATTATGTATCAATCTGAAAAAGTTTTTTCAACGATTAAATTCTAAACACAGTCTACCCGTAGCTTTTCGTCAAACTTTACACATGCTGCTTTTTGGTGACTTGGAGGGGGGAAATTTTAACTACTTTTGAATTCCAAAGCACAAAAAGTTAGGCCTAAATTTCACAGCAACTCAAAACAAGATGATTTTGGTAAAAAAAAAAAAAAGAAAGAAAAAAAAAACCTGCCTCTCAAAAAGATTGATCAGTTGTTACATGACTGATTAAAGTACCTTTTCTGGCATTCTAGCATGAAAATTACTACTGTCTAATGGAAGAAAAAATAAACATGTCCAAATCACCCAGACATGACACAACCACTGTTACAAATATGGTTAATATTAGAATACAAAAGTGCCTTTCATTGCTCTCCTAAAACCACGTACAATTTAGAGGGAGTTTGAGAAAATGCTGCATAGCTACTATTATAATATAATCATCAACAATTAGTATCTACAAAAATATGTACAGTGCAAAAAGAGGTTTTCGAGTTTTGTACAAAAATTTCTTAATTTCTCTTCCCTGTGTTTTGTGAACGCATCATTTTTAAGTAAAATTGGCCGCAGTATCCGTGTTGGGGATATTTAACAAGTGATGTAGGTACAAAAATAATTCAAAATGCAAAATTATAAAGGTGATATGAACGCTGTCCATGTTTGGCAAAAAATAACAAGTGCACAAAAATATAGTAATACTTACAAAATAAGTCTGTTCTCGATGAACATGATATGTTAAACACAGGGAAAACTCGCACACACTAACAGAAAAAGTGAAAGAATTTGGTCTGAGAATTCTTACTAGTAAATAAGGCAATGGACACCAAATCACTCGCACAAAAGCTTTAAAGGCTCTTAGCAACAGAAGAGTGAGAGATCCACCAACAAAAAAAAAATAATGGATCCTTCACCCAAGACTGTGCAGAAAATTAAATCTCAGCATTTTTTAAATATGCAAAAAGGTGCTACAATTCTACCATATCAACTAACGAAACCTTGGAAATGCATCTTCAGACAAAATGTATAGCATTATCAGTATCTTACCATGATAGCCTCATTGAAAAAAAATAATAATTTGATTTTAAGCTCATTTGTTCATTAAAACTTAAAACATTATGCTTACAAAACATATAATATAAACTCAGATATCAATAAAATATAATATCAATGTATGAATATTGATAAGTCTAGGGCCTTTTCTTGCAAGATATATTTCCAAGATTCTTCATCAGCACAAATTGTTAAGTACTTGTATACCTGTCATTAATGCTAGCCACACTTAATTTTGTTCTATACTGAGAGTTAAGAGTATGTATGATAGTACAAATTGTGAAAACAGATTGGGAGGTATAAATTATTCTTTACAGACAGTGTTTTATATGTATAATACAAACTGTTAATCTCATCTAAATTCTTGATGTGAAAGGCATGTAAAAAAAAGTTAATTTTCAATAATGAAAAAAATAAATGACATAGCATATTCCTTGTTGCACACCAATGAACATTCATTAACAACAAAAAAAGATACATAAACAATGTTAGTCTACATTAGTTCTGAAGAGTATAAATTGTCAGGCACTTAGTTTTTTTCTACATGATTTTTATTATTGGCACAAGGACGGTTCTCAGTTGACCTCATTTCAACCTCAATTTCACAAAATAAGTGTTCAAAAACACTTTGATCCATTTTCAAAATTAGACCTTTAGTTTTAAAAAATAAACACAACTCACACTTTCTCAATGATCCAAATGAAGTCAAAAAAATTTTCTGCCAGAACATATATAGATATATATATAATTTTATAAATATAAGGCATGTTAGTGGTTGCAGTTTTGCTAGGAAGGCAGCCTTTGTATAAAATCCAGCAATATTTTTTTTTGTTGGATAATTCCCACACACCAAGATGTCAGCTTTGTTTTATTGTGAGTAGAACTTCATGGACGACAATGTTAGGTGCCGTGCGCTGCTGCCTTCAGTAGGCCCCTGATCCAAAGTGTTTTTTTTGTAGGTCTTTGTTCTTTTTCAAGTGTTCTGGTGGGTTTGAGTTAGTTTCGTAGGCACAGCTGAGAGTTAGGTGAAAATAAAAAAAGAAAAGAAAAAAATGTTAGTTCATACTGCTACCATATATTGCATCATTCTCATACTCAAGTATTTTAGATATATTATCATCTTGTAAACCATTTGGGTGAAAAACAGCCATTACTAGTCACAGCAGATTAAAGTGTGCACATTTGGTCAAAGAACTCTTTTTCTGACATGCAATTAAAAGATTGGTTAACATTACTGAATATTATATCATGCTACTTTGCAATTAAAGTTACAAACAGGAAAAAGTTATAAAAACATTTTTAGTTGCCTTTATAATTTTAAATGTTTATTTTTTAGATCTAAAGCAGTAAGAACACAGAGTTAAGCAAATTGCAATACTTTTAGAATATAACAAAGATGAAGTGAGATTCACATGATTGAACTTCAAGGAGAGAAAATGTCTTTATTTTCTTCCAGGAAAGCCCAAAGAAAGAGGCTTTAGAACTCTTTTTGCTTTGGAGGTCCATTTAGTGTTACAATTATGGCTGGTTACTGCACGACTTAGATCTGCTTGGTTAGTAACTGGCTGTATTAGTCTGTATGATACATATGATACAAAGCCTAATAAACAGTAATTAATAATAACGAGAGTTGAAGAGGCTACAAAGTGCGATCTACTGATAATCCAAGAGTACATGATAATGAGAGATGCCACGAGTGCGTTTAAGCCGTCACTGTACCATTATTGAGAGCCCAGGTCACATTGTATTATCTATTATTGGGGGGAGGACCATGTTAGAGGGTGGGGGATTACACTACCCCTGCAAATTCTGCTCCATTGCTCACGGACATCATCTACTCACACCAAAGAAACACAATTGTTCTTATGCTGCGTTTTTACATTTTTACACCACACAAATTTTAACTACCAAGTGTCTTTTGCTATCCCTGAAGCCCAAGCAAAGAAAAGATTAAAGTTGGCTATAGCAACATTTGTTCCAGAAAAATCTTAAGCAGTCATGAAAATTTTTTTTTTATTTTTCACTTTTTGTCACTTGCAATCCTCAATACGTTGTAGTGAGCATTTTTCAATGCAATGTCAATGACCTCTGAATTGTAAACTGGTGTAGAAGAACTCGGAACAAAAACTTCTGAAAGGTTCATTTTATTTTCGAACATTATAAATAAAACAATAATTGACACTATGAAATAAATAATCTTTTGACATTCTAACCGATCATTAATAAATATCATTGCGGACTGTCCTTTTCGTTCAATGTTTATATAGAAACCTTCTTTTTCAGCATCAATTGCAACGTTTTGGCATTTCTTACAAATAAATATTTATCAAGCACAAAAAAAAAAAAAATCATAATCTAGCACTAACGATATTGGGCTTTATAAACCCAAACTAAGACATAACAAATAAGCAGGAGGCAAAAGTCAACAAAAAAATGTTTTCTATGAATTGCAGCACTTTACAAAACCCTCCAAAACTTGCCTGAGATAGTACGCTGGAGATATACAAATAAATTATGGAATGATTGTTCATCGCAATACAATATTATGCTTTGTATTTCGGCTTTGGCATCACATTTTCATACGAAATATGGGACTATCATAAATAAGATTGGGCATCTCTCTATCCCTGCACTTATACATAACTACATAAAAAAAAAAATCCCGATTCATTTCAAATGAACAAATATAGTTGTTTTTCTACACCTGTAATAAAAGTATTATGGACAAAATATTTCATGACATATCATCGCATTTAAAAATTGCATCACACAATATCTATTCAAACCCTACAATAAAATGACCTACAAGAAAAAATGGATCATAAATGATATAAATGATACCCCACAAACATTTGGGATGGTCTGGACTCTTATTTGAATGAAAGATCACTCTACATAAAAATTGTTAATCAATGTCGAACTTATATATCTCTATAAACCCGATATGTCTAATTCTTTGGATATGTTGAAATAAATTGGCTGTTCCTATCCCAATGTCTAAAATCTCATCCTCAGCTCTCAAGATGTTTTTGAGATTTTTGTCCGACTTGTAAGTTAGAGCTACTGAGGGTTGACTGCACACGAAATCTTCCTATGATATTCCCAAGTCTTGACTATTACCAGGAAAATGCTCTCTTATTATAATTGTTAGCAACAAGGGGTTATTTTTTTCAGACAGTTGGTTATTTACTCCCAAAACACCACCATGGCATCAAAAGTGAGAAATAAAAATCTTTAAAAGAATAAGTTTTTTTGGAGGGTTAGTTCATCCAATGAAGTTTAAATAGCACTAAAAGGAACATATTAGGTTACAATTAACAAGACCAACATTTATACACTGATCAAAAATGCTCTTTTATTGCACAACTTGTATGTGAACACTTTTCAAATATATAAATAAAAAAAAAATTGTTGAGGTCTTTGACATTTGCATTTCCCTGGTCATAGCCAATCTTGTACAATTTTATCTCAAAATATCTCGAAACAAAAAAAAAAAAAAGATATGTTTAATGGCGAGCTTTTTATATCACACTTCCACTTATTAAAGGTTAAATGAGTTAATTAATTAATCAAGACAAGCTCAAAATTGGCAAATTTTAGTAAATTATTTGTGCTATACAATTAATTTTAGTTGAGATAGATTTTTATCTCAAGGACCACAATGATTGAGAAACATTTATTAGATCTCTCATTCAAATTAGGACGTTCCCAGACCTTACTTAAATAATCAAGGGTCAAATCAAACAAAGGAAAAGCCCTGATACAGCCTCGAGGTTTCTCAAAATACGTACATTTACAAACCATTCAAGTTAGAACTGAAAAACAAGTGGATAAAGTGTTATCAAATGAAAATTTTAATTATAATCGAGAATTCTTCTCGATAAGCGTAAATTTGTAACCGGGAGACTGTATCACAAGAAGGAGAAAATAGAAGAGAGACGGGACTAACCTTCCTACTAAATTATGGAAGGGCTACCCTAGTATAGGGGTGTGTCCTTACGCTGTCCAGGGTTCTGCGGATCTTAGGCACAGCACCTGCAATAGCTAGATACATTAAAACCTATACCAACATAGGCATCGCTTCCAAGGGGAAGCAACCCCAGACAAATCAGCCTGAAGGACAATACTAGGTATAGTCATCATCAAATAGGTTCTTTTCACTTAAACTTATCATTCATAAACTGCATTCCAAAATTTTTGCTTACAATCTTTTCTCTATCATATTAAAACTTCTTGTAAGTGTATGTAACACACCTTTTCTCCTCAATTTCCTATAGAAGGATCTATTATAGATGTGTAACCTTTCATAATGTTTTTTTCTATCAATCAATATTTAAGCCATTAATCACATTTTTTAAAGAACTCTAAATATGCGCCCAACCATGACTATCCCCACCCTCCATTCCCCCATTTTTTTTCCATTCCTAGGACACTTGTCCAAATCCATATGAAAAGATATAGTCAGAATATAATGTACATGTGTATGTTTCTACTCATGTTATTGATTGCGTCCTGATTGTGCAAAATATTGCTTCTAAAAATACAACAAAAATTTGATTTCTTGTATAAAACGAAAACAAAAAACTAGTAAATATATATACCAAAAATACCAAAATGCTTGAAAGACATCTGGTCTTATACGTAAAGCTTTGAAAGCACCTTTTTTGAAAAGGGCTATCTAATTAATTTAATGTGTTAATTCCAGAAACAGTTAATTACTTGTGGGGGTTACTAAATGTTAATTAAAATGTAGTAATTAAAAAATCAATTGCTTAACAAAAAATATTACATATTACATGCCAAAAAAAACTTAATAATGTCTTATTCATTTGCAAATGAATAAGCACGAAAAAAAAGAAAACCTATTAAGAGATTATGATTTTTTTAAAAGTGTGAAATCAGTACATCAATGGAAAATCAACCCTTAGAGACGTGAAGAGGAATAAAATTAACACAAGCTTCCAAAATCAAAATTAATACAACATGAAAGAAGACGGAAAATAAATTTGTCAATAAGCAATCACTACGAAAAAAAGTCTCATTCATTCACTCCAAAATAAAAACTCAAATAATAATGAATTATCCTACATACAGTTCAACAGCTGACGCAGGTAAATACAGGGCATTTCTCAGTTTGCGTTGTTTTTTAAATTTCATTTATTTAATATCTTGAAGCCACCACCAAATCAAGTAGAAAAATCATCGATTAAATCATCTATTAAATCATTAATAATCTAGTTCTGTTTGGTTAACGAGTGAGCAGTGTTTTGATCACATACAAACAGTGTGTGTCTTAGATTTTTACTTCTCCACTATATGCACTGAAGGTCGTCGACTTTCCTAATTATTTACCTGTTAACAATCAAAATTAGAATACTTTGTTTTAACTTTCCTATTTTCAATATCAGTTTTAAATATTTCTCAATTTCCTTTACGAGTCTAAATTTTTTAAATTGAAAATTCCATCTGAAAACATTACTTTGCCCTCCCATATTAGTGATTTTGAATATTTCTATAAAATAATGGAAATATTAAATTCCTACAGGTTATAATTTTTTTCTTTCCTAAGAGTTACGCCCCTTTGCTCATTAAGTCTATCAAAAATGTGTTATTATATAATGAGCTAAAACCTAACAGGTATTCATCATCACCTACCCTATGAATCCATTAACACAGGCTAGCATGAAATAAAACAACATCTTATTTACAAACTATCATACTCTAAACAAGTGGCTATACATAGAAGTACATAATAATATTATGTGCATCCGTGTCCATTTCACAGTTCACAATTTGTCATTGGAAACAATGGAATGTTCAATGAAAAGTAAATCATGAGGGAAGAAATAAAAAAATTATAATTACATAAATCTTAAATCATTTTTCGACTAAAATAAGTATATGTATATATAACGAAAAAATAGATAAAAACAAGGAGATATTAAAAGTCAACAAGTTCTGTACAAAAAAAAAAAAATTATCATAAGAGACTCTTATTTTTCTCTCTTTTAAATAATTGGGCACAAATATGTCTTTGATTGTATGTACTTGCACAAAAATAGCTCTAATGTTTAATAAAAATTCTATTATGATGCAAAAAAAAAAAGTTTGATTCATTTCTCTTGTATCCTACACGATGTTTTATCGCACAGCAGAGAAATTCAACATACCGGCTGCCGTCTGCTCAAAAGAGGTGGGGTACTCAACAATGGCTGCCGTTGGCTGTAGGGAGTAGGGGTATTCGTAAGGATTGTACACCAGCCCTGTTCCCGCCGTATCTGTAGGGGACACCAAGGGGGGTGGGTTCATCATGGATGCTGAGCTAGTGGCAACCTGAGGCATTCTTGGAGCCAGAATGAGGGGGGCACCTGCTGGGGTGGGAGAACGAAGATGAGTGGCTGCGGTGATCCCCGCTGTCAGGGGTGAAGCTGCTGTCAGAAAGCGTGGGGCCTCTGCAAGAGCAAGATCTACTCGAAATAAATTATGTTATCCAGCTATCCATGTAGTCTCTTTTTTTAACCTAGCTAGTAAAATTAGAGGTTTCTTTACTATAGAAAGCAATTTATATGTGAATTAGATCCTTATAAAACAATTTTATCTTTTATTTTCTTGAAAGGCACTAAAATCACTTTAAAATGCATATATTTTTCTTGCATAAATATACATTTTTACAAGTGAAATCAACTAAATTTATGAAAAATAAAAAATTATTATAACAATTTACTACTCCTTGTTAGTTATGTTATCCAATAAAATTACAATGGGTATGTTAAAGTTTTCTAAAGACCTGGAGCAGACAGAATTATCGATTCCGTTAAATACCCAATCTATATATTGTGGGTTAAGAGCCCTGTAAATATTGAGAAAAAATGCAGTATGTACTTGCTATACACAAATATGCTGAATGTCACCATATGAGCATACTGTATATATAATTATATTTTCCTTCCATTTTTTATAATATTGGTATTTTCTTTATTTTTTTCAATGCATCTAACATTACTTTGCTGTTAGCTTTTTCACATGAAGTTGTGCTGCTCAAGTCAAGGGAAAATAATCAAGTTATTAACAGCATAAATTAGAAATTAATATCAAATTGTCTTTTTTTTTTTGATGAGCAACCTGATTTATTTCCCCTGGACACTAAGCCGCAAACAACCAAATATATTCCACTCCATTAAACATCCTTTAAATAAAGGCAGTAGTTGGATAATTCCTTTATGCAATCATAGTCATTTAATAGCTTTAGAATTTTTTCCAGATTAGAGGAGATTTCCCTTTTGAAGATTTTTTTTTCTTTTTTCAAAATCTGGTCCACTATATTTTTTTTCTAAATCAATTTTTTTTCAATAATAATTCATTCTCCAAGGGATGCAAAAGGAGTGTTTGTCTATTGTAAGGTACTGTACAGGTATACGATAATACCTGAAGAAGTCTTGAGTATGCTCTTATGGTCGATTCCACTGGCATCGAATTGACCCAACATTTGCATGGTTTGAAGTTGTGCATTCCAGGGTAGTCCAAAGGCATCTTGAAAAAGGTGCAAAAAAAACACAAGAGTCATTAAACCAGCTAGCACACAACCCCATCATCATCAACTGCTGGTTCCCCTACTGCTGAACTGGTTCCAAGTTTTACCGATAGATGACTAATCCAAAGATCTTCACTTAGACCAAAACAAGTGTAATAAATTTAAGGAAATCATTTTGCAATTTAAAACAGTTTTGAAATTTAAAATGAAAAAAAATCTGGGTTTCTGATTGTATGATAAAATTCATGATACCCCCCCCCCTTTTTTTTATTAATTCATTTTAATTCAGTAATTCTTCTAGTCATACATGTATTAGTGAATACTCAAGGGGAACCAGGGCACAGCAGTATAGGACCCTACACAGCTTCATCAGAAAGCTCAATTCTAGTTAAAAAGTGAAACAATTTGCAACATTCAAATGCAACCTCAAAACTTTTCCCATCATCATTGCAAATTCTTTCTTTGGGAATACTCAAAGCAATTTAACTCACTTTCAAAAAAAAAAAAAAAAAGAAGAAATGTAAACATTTTAATGGAAGGAGGCAAAAATCCAGAATCAATTCAAATGTTAGCACCAATAAAAACACATCTAGAGTGGGACTTTTTCAAAGACGTTTCAGAAAAATAGTCATGCTTGTTTATATACAACAAGGTCAAACTGATTAACTACACCTGGCATAGCATGCAGCTTATATTACCCTAAATGTCATATTGTTAACATAAATATGTATTATCAAAGATATAAATAGAAGTCAGTGACTGGTCTATGGTAGAAAAGGAGGGAACAAGAATATATATATGTCAATATCTTTAATTGTAGATACTGTGATTTTATTAATTTTTATAAGGTATGATTTTTATATTAAAAAATAATACAATTTCATTGATTTGTAAATTCTGTATAGCAACCTAATTGTCATATTCTATCATTAGAAAAAATGTAGTTCACTGTTCACTTTGGTTCATTATTTTGCCCAATGACAAATAGGCTACATCAATTGGTGTTCAACAAAAAATAATAAAACCACAGTAACGTATCCAAATCCCCAACAAACAAGCCAATGCAAATTTTACTATTAACATTCCATCATAGGAGATATGGAAATATTCACTAATTCATTAAAATTTTGTTGTTTTTTTTTTAAAATTCAACCTTCCCTCATCTTCTATTGGACCTAAGCCTCTCTAAATGTATAAACAAATGTGTAGAATTTCCCAGCTGTGATCGTGAAGGAGACTATATATATAAAAAATATTGGAGAGCTAAAAAAAAAAGTAAAGTCATAAAACAGGTTACAACAAGCAAAATCATGTGTCTGAAATATTTTAAATGAACACTGGAACTATCTGAATAATTAAAAGCCACTGAAAAAAGAAATAACTTAGGCTTCAAGGAAGGGACTTTTCTTTTGTCTAGAGTTAGCTTGTATGAAAGCTTTATTAACCCAAATTTTTATGAATATTTCAAGATAAAATCAAAATGAGGATCCAAAAAATTTTTATGCAGTAATGTGATGCCTATTTTGTAGTAAGAGTTATTTCCCTTACACTGCTTGTATCACACAATATTGACAAGTTTAATTTAGGTAGCAGGTACCTTGTTTTCCCATTAAATACTCATATATATATAAATATACACCAGTACCTACACCAACATGCACAGATAATTACACTATCTCCCCTCTCTGAAGCCTTCAGCTTATGGTGATACTAAGATGAGAATTTTTCATGTCACAAAAACTTCTCAATTAACTTGCATGAAGATAAAATTTGGCAGCTTTCTTTTCTCTGTAAACAAAGAAAGTCTGCGGTTTCTGACACATAGTTCAGACAAATGGCTACTAAATACAATGTTCTGCTTAAAAAAAAATCCCCTTCTTAATTTCATGAATTTGCAACCTTATCAAATTCTCATCTCAGCACCATCATATACAAAGAAAAAAAGATTTTACAGGGTGATAAAATAAAGAAGCATCTATCATGCATTGACTACTATAAGTACAGTGTGACCCATTCCATCAGGTGTGGTGGCCCTCTCCAAGGGACTGAGGAAAACTCCTTAAGCCAAAGAAAAAAACACCAATGCAAAATAAAGAATAAACACAGACAGCCAAGGGATAAAAAGGTAAAAAACATAAAGCTATAAACACTGCACACAGAACTGGCATGGGTTGCGAGTGGGCGCCGCCGGGAGGCGGGACTTACGAGAAGAGGCAGATTGACCGCCTGGGCCGGCCTGGGAAGTGGCCGGTTTAGATGTGTCCCTATACGTTCCGTTGATGATAGCCAGTTCCATCAGCTGACGTTTCTTAAGATCATCCTCGCCATCGGGCTGTAAAAAAGAGTCGCAAACACGTCAACATTCACACGTTAGTAGTTACACTTTTGTTACGTTAGCCTGTCTGAGACAGGGCTGAGACTTACGAGCTAGAGGGATTGCTTTGGAATCGCGATATGTCCCATTCAAGATGGCCAGTTCCATCAATTGCATTTTCTTCAAATCATCCTCTCCTTCCGGCTGAAAAAAGGCAACCAAATTCTCTATCTCTTACACTTATTGGGGAATCTTTTTTTTTAAAGGTTAGGCTGTTAGACCTGATCTGTGTATTAGTTAAATAAATGTAAATTTTTTGTGGTTATTAGACAGTGTGACAAAAGTGAAGCTTTATTATTCATTCTCATTTTTGTTGTTTTTATTTTTTAAAAAATTCAGACATCAACAATATTTTATTTATAGCTAAATAAAGGATAAACATAGGGATACAAGTCAATTAGTATGTTGTTACTTTTGCTTACTGCTGTTAAAGAAGAAAAAGAAATATGGTAAAATGTTTTAATAAAAATCACATTCTATTACTTGCTGCATAACCCCCTTGAAAATATTAAGCTTCAAGCAACAATTTTGCAATAGAAAAAGATCTTTGCATATACCCAGATGACCCATTTTAATTGTATTTTGAATAGTTCTGTTTATCTCTATAATTCTGACCTATCTATATAAGCCCAAGCTATGACAATGCTCCCTAGTCCTTTGATCAGCTGGTACCAACAAAATGATACAATCAAAAATATAGCTGGCAACAATCCCTTTATTTCCTTCATTGTATTTACAGATTAAATAAATGCATCAACAGTCCTAATGTGACAGGTAATGCGTTTTAAAAGGACAATGAACACTGCATAAAAAGGTCCCTAATTCGACTAAACCTTTCGGCTAACTCCGCAAACTAAAGAAAAATATGGTGGAAAATGATAAAAATCTAGTGTCGCCTTGGTACCAAACAAGCCTTAAATATGGTTTGGGGCTACAAACTGAATGACAATCTCCTATGATAATTATAGGCTTAAAGAAACAGAACAAGCGTGTGTTTTGATTTTTGAATATTTATTAATGGATGCCTTGTCCATACACGTTCCCTGACAGACTATGAAGACAAACGATGCAAATCAAATGCTGCCTTCATGCAATAAATACAAAAATAAATGCTGGAATTTATAAATGTGTAATGGTCATTAACACACCCTAACTTAATTGCTCCTTTTTATAATTATCATGCATGAACTCGGTACACCCTGTATCTGATCTAAACTGCATAATCAATATAAAGAGAGCAAAGGGACAAGTATATGGAAGGAATCATCACTGCTTATCTTAAGGCAAATAATTCATCAAACATCTATATGAAGCCTTTAGCTGATCAAAACTTGATAGAAAAAACTTCTTAATCTTTGGTTAAATTGATGACTTATTTTTCTGTACGGAGTACAGTGCATACTTTTGGGCCCTGTCAATCACTCGGGCTGTCACGATAGGTCATCTCTCTGTCATTTCTCCCATGAATTCCTCGGGAGGGCCTTTGATTGATTTTTACGAGAAGATTTGTCACCTTGTTGTGAAGACTTGACAGATGCAGTGCAAGGACAGGACTCATCAGAAAAAAAAGGTCTCAAGACCCAAATGTCAGATCTTAGAACACTTTCAAAGGAGACCTAGTTCTTTTAGAGTTGTCATATTTTGCCGCTGGGCTCTCACTGAAAGTTATGCACGGTAAACTGGAAAATGTAGAATGGTCAACATTTTCTTTTTTATTCCAGGCATGTCGATGCATGTTTACTGTTGAATCCATCAGTATTCAACCCCCTTTTTTCAATTTAAATAAAAAAAATTATTTTTATGAGCAATATTTGACTTGTGTTGTTTGTAAAGTCATTGGGAAAAATCAATTCATGAGAGCCACGCAGTGTTTACTTGTTTCTGGACAAACCAAATAATTCTATTTGAGTTTCTAATATTTGCCCAGAAAATTTTAATTTGTACAGTCTGGCAAAAGAAAATGAAATCTTGACATCATCACAAACCATGCATACCCAATGCACAGCAGTACCATTTCTGATGACCACTACAGATATTCCACTAAAGAATGGTAATTGTTTCCAAATAAAGTGTCCTGCTTTATTTTCTCTGAGGCTCACCTAACAAGCTGATTTTTCCACTGAAGTCAACAATTGCAATCGATTTCTTATGTCAACAAAGAAATAGTTACAAAAATCTCTTATGTCAACGGACAGTCTAACAAGGCAGCAGTTTTTCCTCCTGCAATGAAGCAGGGACCCTATCCACACAATGAAATCCATTCCCACCATTGTCCAGTACAAAAACACTAGACCAAACATTTTCCCCTGGTATTTGTACTGGTGGGCTTCACCAGTGACAACCTATTGTCTCCGAACAGAAAAAGAAAAACCTGTAACCCTACAAAAACATTTTTACTGCGGATGACATGTTTGGTCTTCATTGTTGGGACAATTTCTCTACGGGCCAGAGAACAAATTGAAACCCTGACTGTTCAGTCTAGCAAGCCACCTCCTGCTACGTTCATGTTTTCCTACACCTAAGTTGTGTTAATAATGGAGACCAACGATGGTCTCTAAAACGTTTCAACATCTCAGGGACGCACTCTAATGAGACCGTGCAAACTTTGGTTTGAATAATTATGAAATGTATATCATGACAGAAAATTTATCTTTTCTTGAGAAATAACAACACTATTTAGTGTTCTGCCATTCAGACTGGAAACTTGAGTCTAAAACTCGTGAAAGGTGTTTAAAGACCTTTAAACCGATTACCTCATCTCTTTACTCTCGACAATTTGGAGGGCTTATATTCTCCTTGTGAGTCTTTACAATGACAGAAATCTTGAATCAAGGTTATGCCATTCAACGGTACAACTTAATTCCTTTCGTATAATAATACAGTTACCAAAAATGGCTTAGAATTTCCAAATGTTTCTTAATCACAAGGAAAATCAGGCAAATTTGTGAAAACATCTATATATCTTCCTAATGTTTTTTAATGAAAATTTGAAAAGGAAGGAAATTTTACACAAGATTTCTATAGAAGTTTTCCTTTTGGATGTTAACTCTAATTGCAGGCTCTGTCCATTTATGATAACAATATAATGAATGCTGATAACAGATTAATAAGGAAAAGTTTCAGTTTTTCACTTCCTGAATCTAAGACTCGGTGCTCAAACATGAGTTTCCCTTTAGTGGGTTTCCGACCTCAATTAGAGAGATAGAGGAAATATTTCATTACAAAGCAGGAATTATAACCAGTGAATTTCCTTATCATCCTATACACTGACTGTCTCTACCACTTAGATTTTAATCTCTCCCGCCCTGCTCTTCTAATGAGGTCCATTTTTGAATTCTACACATTTTATTAAGCATATATTTTGACTGAATTGATATTATTGCTGCAAATTCGTAATAAATATTGCTTCAATACCCAAGGGCAAAATCTTTTAGAAACATTTTATAAATCAAATTTTTACACTCCATACACAGTATGTGTCACTAGAAAGAATTTTAAGCATTAATCTCCCTAAAAACATTCCTTAAAAATTAGACTACTCTACTTTTCAAACTGGTTAGTTTTATAATTCTTGCCCAAGGCCAAGCTAAGAAGTTCTTAAATCCATTTGGACGACCTAAACTAGCACAAGGTCCAGAACCCCTCACAGAGGCATACAATTTTTTTTCATTATCTGTCAATAATCTCTCATTGAATGCCGAGACCCAGTCCTAACTTGGCTGCAAGGTTTGCATGTTAAGACCCCATTAGCTGTTGTATGACAGAGCCATAGGACAAATCTCTCTGCTGTATATAGGGCTTCTCTAATATACACCAAATGCTGGTTTTAAATATGCGTGTAAAAACTATTCCTCGTAATCTGTGGGCTTATATTGGTGACCATTACACGATTACGTAGCCCTCTACTTTCTTTTTACTATATAATAGCTATAGTGTAGCAGTTTTATGAATTTAATGCAATTTTTATTTACACAATATATCCCAGTGGTGGTTATAATGTGAGTGATATGTCGTCTTGTTATGCCATAGTAATGGCCAAGTAAAGATGAAAGAACAGCAAAAGCTAGCTAAAGAAAAATTTGGCCAATCAGCATTAAATAAATAAATACACAAACATTATTTTCCACATATCAAAACACATTGAGGTTATTTATTTCATTTGTAAATCTTTTACACAAAATGTATTGATCATGTTTATAGCCACTTAAAACTGTTTTCAATTAACTTTACCCATTTCAGATTCTTTGTTCTGTGATTGCTTAATCACAAAAATAAGTGCATTAGTGGTGCCGTATGAATACTTACAGCGGGTACTAGAAGCTTCTTGACCTCCTCCATAGCCTTGGCCATTTTGACCTCTGCCCTGTTGAGAGTGTCCTCTACAGTTATCAACACATGGAGCTCTTCATTCAGGTGCTCCCAGTTAGGTTTTCCTCTGTTCTGTTCTTCCTATAATACATGATTAGAAATTTAGTCTCTGTTTCCTAATACCAACAGCTAAGATTTAAGGGAGCCGACTGGGGTTTTATTGTGTGAAAACTACAATAGAGAAACTCTTTAATTTTATACCCTATATACCTTACATTGACTTCAGTATACATGCCAAGTTTAGTGAAAATCTACCATCTGGTTATTTTTCAAGGAACGTCTCAAAATACAGGTACATTTACTATAGGATTATATAGGAAAATACCATTTTTTCGCACTTCGGAGCAAATTATACAAATACTACTATAGACTTTTTGCTCAAATTTTATTATTTGATGGGTAATACTATATTGTACATTTTGTGCAAGAAACACAAAATTCTACTGTCTGGTTTCCAGAGGGGGCATCTCAAAATGTCAAAATTCATGATATTTTCCTGTTTTTATGGAGTACAACAAAACATGACAGATACCACAGATTCACATAAAAAATAACAACAATGATTGCTATATTCACAATTTCCTATGTTTAAAATTTGAAGAGCATATATTTTATACTTTTTATTTTATGGCATAATTAATGACCCCGCTTAAAGAACTTCGGTTATTCATAACGTCAAAAACACACTATTACGACATCTTTCTACCCATCATTTGAAAAATCGTTAAACAAATCAGTTATTTAAAAACGTAATTAGATTTTTTAACCTCATATTTCCTAAATTTGTTATTTTTTTTTATAAATTATGTAAAAATAGTTGCTTTAAAAGAGTAAATACCCTTTATTTTACTATGCTGCGCGAAGTATTGCGCAATGAAAACCCCATGCAGTCGGCCCCCTTAACTACAAATTTACACTGTGCAACAAGTTGAACACATTTTTTATGTACATGTAACATTGTAAAAGATTCAGAGAGATCCAGAAAGATCAGAACCTTTAAGATTAGAAAAATCTGTTTCTGGAACCAAACTTATGCATGTTAATGAAATATCTCTGAAACTGCCTTTGATAATTTCTAAAAGAACAGAACATATGGGTCCAAAAGCACACATGCTGAGAGTCAGGATGTATGGTGAAAATATGTGCTGCATTTTTTTTTAGGTGGGACTTGAACTTTCATATCATCCTTTACTTGGATGAACAAAATCTTAAATTCTGACAAATATTTGATAAATAATTGTCAATACAGATCTTTTCACTCCGGACCTAGATATGAACTGAGCTGTTTGATCAGTGAATATTGATGGACACATTCAGTGCCAGGCTACAGAAGCTAGGGATCTCCAAACACACTTTTGAACATGCCTTCATACAATTTCTCTCATTAATCAATTGTCTGCATCTGTTATCCTAGAAAACTTTCTCAAAAAATCTGACAAACTTTTCTCCCTAATATATTTGGTTAAAGCCTAAAAATAAACTACTGTATATAATTAGACATGTCAGATTTTTGGGAATCCAAAAAATATTCAAAGTATTTACTCTTGTTTGATTTCTGATAGATTTTCTGTTTCACAGAAGTGCAAGACCAGATTGCAACTGATAAGTTTTCATATTACATGTATTATGTAGGGCTTGCAATTCACACAATTTAGAAATCACTGGACAGGTACCTTTATGAGAAAATGAATGTGCTAACAGTATAT
Source organism: Saccostrea echinata (assembly GCF_033153115.1). Taxonomy (NCBI): domain Eukaryota; kingdom Metazoa; phylum Mollusca; class Bivalvia; order Ostreida; family Ostreidae; genus Saccostrea; species Saccostrea echinata. The sequence goes on from NW_026889793.1 coordinate 1,428,286, forward strand.
TTATTGCCACACTGAGAGTATGTATAGTTTCAAGAACAGCATACTAGTTAAATATATATGAAATCAAAATATGTAAGAACATATTTACCACTGTCAAAAAATCTTACAAGCAAAATTTTATCATCAAATTTTCAGATGGGAAAAATTGTTCTACTCTCCACAATATCATAAAAAGTGATAATCAGGTCAAGGGCAAAATCCACCAAATTTTTCTTTGAAAAAACACAATCAACTTATAGCTGAGTAATATCCATCAACAATACATGTATTTCAATTCAATGGATCTAGATACACATATAACGAAACATTCAATGTATATAGTGTAGTCTACAGATAGGATATATTTCATGACCTATATATTTGGTCTGCTTAGAAAATATAAAGTTCACCCTAAAATATTGGTTCAATGGGGATATCATATCAGAGTGTTTAATCATAAGCAACTAGATAATAAGGAATAAAACTCTCTTTAAAAGTGCATCAAAGGCAAAACTGCCAGTAAACAGAGCAGCACGAGAGAAATTCTTTCATGAACTAAGTTTTTATCTTCTTCCCTCTGTGGTTATCAAATAGATATAAAAACTGATCATTGCTGTGTCTGGGTAGGATCTGTCAATTCAATCTATAAATTCTACCATAACTCCTCAACAGCCAACTAGATCTGACAACCATCAGCAGCTAAATCAGGCTACAAAATCAAACTCTATATTTATAATATCCAACCTAACCCCCTCAACTGGTCAGTGTGTACTTGGTGTAAAGAAGAAATACCTGAATAACCATTTCAGATATGGTGTTTTTAAAGAATAGCCGATTCCAGTAATCATTGAAATACCTTTACGTTGTGGGACCATGTTTCAGGGAACGGACTTGCATTTCATTTTTTACGCATACTGAAGAACTTCATACACATAAACACCTTTAAACTTAAAATGCTTTATAAAAATACCCCTACATAAGAAGTGATGTCCAAAAAATTAATATTTCTGAAAATGAGTGACAGAATCTTCTTTTTGTGATATGCATGAATTGAAGGAAGACAGAACATCTGCAGGATTTAGGAGAGACATGTCGAAATGTGTAAATAATCGCTCTTAAGGGAGTTATAAAGGTATCATGTGCATCTGCATTTGATAAAAATTTTCTTAAAGAATTTTGTAATCAAATATTCGAGTCATGCTGGAATTTCATATCAAATCATGACTCATTTTTCTGCAGTATCATTCTCTAAAACAAGTGAAAAGAAAAGAAAACGCAACAGCTGTTACTAAGCTCTAAAAATACTATATTTACATAATTCTGTCCATCAGACACTTTGAGAAATTAACCATGCAAGATTGAAACAACTCCTTTCATCATCTAACTGTGACATTCTTTTTAGCTTAAATGTTCCTCAACATAAAAAAAACAAAAAAAACAAAACAAAAAAACAAAAAAAAAGTGAGAGTGCCAATCAGTTTTCCATGACATTAAATACAGGAGCTCTTTTAAAAAAAGAAATATATAAGCATTTGAATTTTCATCTACTGTCCTTGTGTATTTTTTGTTGTTGTTGTTGTTGTTGTTGGGGGGGGGGGGGGGGGCACAACTACAGTCATTGAAAAAGAGTGTCAGTCTGTGACCAAGAAATAGTTTCTTTTTTTTTTTTAAACATAGTCTGCAACGTAGAGTTACTGTTCCTAAGAAAGAGGTATTGTGTCTGATATGAGTTATGCCCCTTACAATCCTTACAAAAGAATTACAGCCCTTTACATCAATTGAGCTACAGTCCATGTTATAAAGATGCTAGATCCTTAAGCAATGATTGACATGATCGACATAGTTACACTCACTGAGATGAAGAATTACGAGTTCTTATACATACAGAGTTACAGCCCCTGACATACTGATGGGACTTTCTTACCTTCTTTTTGTCTCGCATTGAGCCTTTTCCTCGAACCATTATTTTACAACCTGTGTACTGTTCTAGTTCTTTTGCTGTCATTCCTCGAGGTCCCAATATCCTCCCCACAAAGTTAAACTGAAAACATATATAAACAAATATAATGTTTGATAATAAAAACATCAAAATATGCATTTCTGATACCATTTTTGCTTCATGCTAAAGTCAACAATAGTAATGTATTTTTTTTCTCATACAGTTCATATTTTCTATCAGTCTGACATAGTGGGTATATGTATGTGGTATGTCAAAATATAGAATATGCAGCCCTGAAATGTGTTTGCATCAAAGAGTATTTTTTTTCTTCTTGTGTGAGTGCCTAACAGCAATTCATAGATCAATTATGAAGTTCTTAAGCACCAATAAACATAATATGGCATCCATTAATTGATCCCCTGGGTTTTCACACAAATTCAAGAGGTCAGTACGGACAAGGCATCTAACAGCCCATACCTGCCAAATGATGCAAAAAATTAAGTGTACTGTCACCAATAAGTGTGTTTTTTCATCCCTTTTTTCCAAGAGTAATTAATTAAGCCTGAGTCTGACCAGATTTTCTGCTCCATTACACTCTATAGATAATGTAGCTAAAGCTGCATGCCCACATGTATTTCATCTGAGTCTCTCTGGTGGCCTTTAACATTAGTTCCCTGAATTTAATTAGCTAGTCCCCAGGTGGTGATTTCCCCTTGCTTGTATCATTAGCCAATTAGGAGGTTATTCACTGATAAGTGTGGAAAACCCTTCTTATCTCCTGAGCTGTATACACTAGATTTGAACTTTTTTCGGCTTTCAGGGTATTTTTTTTTCCATTTCAGTCTGTTAAAACTGGAAGAGTAACCAACCAAATTTCCTGGGAAAGTGTTTTATTTCAATAAAGAAATTCACTTTTAATTCTAATGTATACAGATGTCATTAATATTTCAACAGATAGGCCATAAAGTAGTTGCCTATGTACAACAGTAAAGCAAAATAGCTTTCCTTGTACCCCCTACCATGCATATTTGTAAATTTCAAATGCCAAAGAACATGATAAAACATTTTAACAATCTACAGCCCACCAGAATGACTCCCTTCCCCCTGTCTAGTACAAAGACATCTGTGTGCTCACTGTTTATCTCGGCTGGCCTGACCAGTGGGTGAAATTTCATCACCTCTCTTTATCAGTTCTCAGATAAATCTCTGTTTACATAGAGTCTGCACTTCTAAGACAATTAGCTGCTTCTGACTCCCAACAGACAGATAACTAGCAGCGCCCCCTACAGATAAAGGAACAGTGTACATCTCTCTAAACATCCCTGTCATTTCTCTTACTTGTAAGTACACTGCTGCTACAAATTCAAAGTACAAGTTTATTCCATTTACCACCCTCTCTCTCCCCTGGATCCATGTGAAGATGCTGATTAAAGATCAACATTTTTAGAAATTATTACAATGCTAAGAAACTTCTTTCTGTAAATGTTACTACTTTCTTAATCTTGGTTTAAAGATCTCCTGGAAAGCATTCCATTAATTACTTTATCAACCCCTTATTCCAAAATTTTCTTTAATAGGTTGGACAAGACATTAAGTCTGCAGAGTCTTTTAAACAGAATGTGTACAGATTCACTCAAAACCTGACTTTGCAAAAAGAGAATTCAAAGATGGATGTTTTCAAAGGAAAAAGTACACTAAAGATATAAACCACTTTGCCCTCCAGTCTTTTAAAAAATAATTTGCATCAAATTGAAATTTAAACTAAATTCCAAGCTCCAGAAAAAGCATTCCTTTTTCTACACCAATCTACTAATGACAATTGCATAGAAATGAAAAAAAAAATAAAAAAAAAAAAATGTCCCGATGAATCATAATATTCCTGGTTCAAGAGAAAAAGAAGCGATATTTGCAAATTGAGACACCATGAAAGCTAAAAATGCACACTCAGCTACACACAAAAATCAAACTGTCTCTCCTTTCTATGCACACCCACTCGTGCAATAAAAGCTCAATAAAGAAGTTGTCACGCAATGACATAACATGTGACCTGGCAGACTCGCAACTAGGAGGGGGGATATCTACACCACATAAACATCAAGTTCCCCTAACGAAGGGCGATGACATCAACTAGAAACCAGGAATACTAAATATTACACAGAAATTCTTCTCATTACATGATATGCTGAGGAGTAATGTTTGCTAAGGAATTAACCTGTACTTATATACAAGTACGCTACTCTCAAAAAGACTATCTCTGTATACACTGATGAGCTTTCAATTCAAAGAATGCATATATACAGCTTATAGCAAAGCACATCTAATAAGTTTATGATGGCACACATGTATGTATATTAAATGTATGGGGAATGAAAACCAAATGAATTCATTATATAATAAGCATATTTGCAGTAACCCTGTTAATGGCCCTTAAGTTATATCCATACTCCAGTTTTTTTTTTTAAAAACTGATTCCTTTAACACATAATACTTCTGCTCTGCTAAAAGAATACTGCAAAACAGTCGCAGCCATGCACTGGAATTTTTGCTCTACATATACACAGTTTATCAATTTTGTAAACTTTGTAGTTTTTTTGGGTTTGCATGTTTCTGTGCAAATAAACAGTATAATGCTGATCCAAAGTTCTTAGATTTCTTTGGTGGAATTTTAAGAATTGAGCGTGTGTTGTGTTGACTAAACATGCTGTTTATCATTTCTTAATTTTTGTCTTCTGTGCGTATTTTGTATGAATTTCTTTGAGGCCCCTACCTCTGGGTGTTCTTTGACTGGGACGTACAGCTTTTCCGACACTGTTTGGACAGGACCAATAGGTTCTGGAAGTTCAAGAGGGATGCGGCCATTGCCTTTGTGATGAAACAACTGAAGTCTGACTCTGTTGATTTCTGAAAGAAACAAAAAATACGGAAAAAAAATTAATGAGGATCTTATATTTTTGTAACTTTGGTTCCCTCCTTTGAACCGGCATTTACTTTCTTTGCCAAGTCAGCTCATGCTCGAACCAGAAAGACAGATGTAACTGACGTTTGTCTTTGCCGAAAAACAACAAAAAAATTTCTGTACAGCAAATTACTTCCAATTTATTCTCTGCATGGTTGAAATTATTAACTACTACTAACTATAACCTTCTGTTCCAATCAGACCTGGCTTTCTTAAAAGCCTTTCTGGCATTTAATGGAGTTTTTTTCTCTCAAAGAAACTTTGCTGCACTTATCCAACAAGAAACAGTAGATCTTGATGTTTTAAGTTTTCTTCTAATTATTTGCAATAAAGAAAATATTTACTTTTAATCCACAAACCAGAACACAGAATACTTCAATCAATGAGCATAATGAAGAAGATCAGAAATATACAAAAAAAAAGGTTTCTCAAGAGAAAAATATGAAATTTTACTAATCAGTTTTTTCCTTTCTGTTGATCCAAAAAATGAATGGCTTTCCATAATTAATGACTATGATGTACTGTTTCTCTTATCCTCCTGTCATACTCAATTAAATAATTCAAAAAAAAAAGTATCAATTGTGCGAAAGGGAACCTTTTTTTCAGGATTGAAAGAGAGATCCTTTACACCAAGGATCAGGAAATAGAATATATTAACTTTTTGTGGCCATACATGAAAACTTACAAAACTTCAATTAAAGGTTATGCACCAACTCAAAATATCAAAACAAGTTTCAAAACCATATTCATTTTAATAATAAATTTCCTGCTGAAAAACCATAAAGCTCTACTTCAGAACCCTTACAAGGATATGGTGAACTAAGAATTTGCAACTGAGTATAAAATTCTGGATCAGAGAGTATGTTCACTTCAGGAAACACCTTGACCAAATACTGAAAGCTGGCCTCATGACCTTATGGACCACCACAACAATGTAGCTTCACCTGCACCCAAAACCATCAATTAGAAACCCTTTAAATCTCAATCCTCTAGGATAAAAAGAAAGCATCCAACCCAGACAAGATAAAAGCTCTCGGCCTCAAATCTTTGAATCTTTCTTTTCATCTTTTTAATTAGCAGCTGATCTCCATGATTTTACAAGGAGCCCTCATAAAATGGATAAAAACCTGAAATTATGTGTAGAAAAAATATTATTGAAGTCAGCAAGACCCGGGTTATTCTTAGTTTAAAAAGTAAAACAGTATTTAATTTTTGTATTGAATTATTGAAAAACAAAGAATGAATTTTACAGGAATTTAACAGGCATTCATAATATGTATCGAAAATTTATTTTGAGAATGTTAAGGATGAATTCCTGTACAACAATTACTGTATAAGTAAAACAGATATATATGGATTAAACATGACCACCAGTGACAAAATGTAAACCTACAGATCTTCTGACCAATATCAGCCATCACATCACCAAGGCTTGACCTCCAAACATAAATCATATCGTCTGTACTTAGTCAATAAGCCACAGGATGTTTCCTATTCCGAAAATCCTTAATGAATATTCATGGTCCCTAGTCTTATCATTATTAGCACAATTAATTGGTGACATTGGTTCAATAGTGGGTGAAAACATAACAAATGGGAGATATTGAAGCCTGACTGAGTTTTTCGATCCTTCAGGGCCGAGAAACATCCTGTTCTGTCACAAATAAAACAGTAACCTTCAGAATTCTACAGAGGCCTGTACAAATATTATCAAATGTGGCTAATGAATGAATAAACAGAACATCAATTAACAGCTGTAGTATACCCATTTTTTTTAATTTTTCAGACAGTGAGAGAGGGAAGATTTTGTGTTTTCAATGTAAAAGCACTTGATTTGTTCAAATTGGAGAAATGCTCATGCAGTTCTCCACCATATCCACCATTATATAGAGGAAAAACAAGTTTGTTTAATCTATTATATCCAGTAATTTCCTGTTTTCTTTACTCTATCCAAGACTAAAAAGTTGCAATCATTTCCCATACCAATACAGGAAACCAAAAAGATGGTGGTTTTGGCAAAAAAGTGCTGACCTACAAACTCCTCAAAAACAAAAGTCATCCGACCTAAATATAACCAGGTACATCTACCTGAATGACATTAACGGTTCCCGCTGGCGGCTTGTCTTTGAAGAACCCCCCACGTGATGTAACCATTACAACAGTTACACCATCTCTCTATCTTCAAGCCTCTATGTACTTGCTGATTCTGATCTCTGACTAACTGTACCTTAGATAACAGCTGAAATTCCTTCACCCCTCAATGGTGATAAAACATGACACAGCCACGACTTGTCATTTCGGGAGCCCCCTGGGCAAAAATATGACAATCTTCACCAGGTTTAAGGATCATTTTTACTGCTGTTTTGGCACTGGTTTTATGTTCAATAAATCATTCTGCTGTTATTTTTGTAGTCATCAAGGTGTATGCTAAAAAAATTTTACACCTGAGATACACCTTCTTTTGCAATTAGAATTCCAGTGTCTACCATAATGTCACGGGAAAATGGGTAGACAGGTTACAGAACCTGGACATCAGAAGCTGATACTCTTTGACACCTAATTCTATGTTCTTAGCACATAGCTATATGGCACTACATGTGTTAATGTGGTGGAATCCATCTTTTCAATTGTTTACAATTTTACACTACATCAAAGCATGTTCCTCTTTTCTATGACCACACAGGAAGTGGTGATCAGCTGATTTTTAAGTAGATTTACATCAGTCTTACACCTTCGTGACACTGGTGGAGCTTCTTATCAAGTACTTTGAACAACTCATTTTTACAACAGTGCTTTCTACTATATGGTCTCACTATGTCAGAAAAGCTGAATTGTCTTGCACTGTGTATATAACTGAATTATAAAGAAAAATATGATTCCTTTACAAAATTCTCATAGTAAGCATTTTTAAAATGGAAAAAGAGTTGAGATTTTACATACAGTGTGAATGTAAAAACATGATATTTTTTTGCTCTTTTATTTTGGTGGTTGGGAGATTTCTGCTCAGACATCTGCAATTTCTAATTTTATATGAATATATGTAAGTGTTAAAGTATCATGTGTAAATGAATACATGTATCTATACATCACAAGTACTTTCCAGGAACATGTGACAAAACACTTAGAGAATGTCCCTAAACTGATACTGATTTGGTACTGACGTGTACCTACAAGTTTGTGGTCCCCTTCCCCTGTCTCTTTTGTTGATCATTAAGTACACTGTAATTGTGCACTTGACTTCAAACTTATTAATCTAGGCCTCCTACATTTCCAAGTTCTATACATATAAATATGTAATGTGTACTATCTACTTAGCTGTTGGGTTTAAAAAAGGATTAAAACCTTCCAAATAAAACTTAAAACTAGTTAAATTTCCACAATAATGATTTCTGTTGTGAAACAAAAAACAAACTTAGTATAAGCCAGTGACCACTAATTTTTTCTGAATACCCCCCTGCAACTAAGTAAAATCTGATAATGTTAGTAGGGATTAGAATTTGAGGTAACCGAGTCTATTGAAAACTGTTTTATATGTTAAATGCCAGGCACCCTTATTTCTTTATAATGCTTTTTCATCTGAAATCAAAACAATTCAACTTAAATACATTGCACAACACTTTTAATCTCCATGGAAACATTTTTAATCAGCTTAAAAATTAATTCAGTAAGTGCTGATCTTTGTGGGACCAATGGCATTATTTAGAGGAAAGATTATAGAGGGGAAAAAAAGACTGCTTTCCTATGCATAAAAGTCACAATTCTAGCAAATGTACATGGAAAAAAAAACTGAAGACAAGTGGGGGGAAACCATGAAAATTTTTGAATGTCAGTGAACAAATTGCACAAACAGCCACTGTGTGATGCCAGAAGTTTATTCTGCAATCCCTGGGAAAGCTTTTTTTTGTAAAATTTAAAACATCTGGAAGTTATTGGTTTCCACAGAGCTGTAACTCTATACCCCTACCCTGAACAAAGACATCTATTGCCAGCAGGAGTTGATAGCAATCTTAAACAGTCATGAACACAGAAATTGGCCCAAATTAAAGAAATCACCAAAATATCTTGACCCAGCCATAAAACATGACATATTTTTTTATACTCTTAAGCCAGGCCTAAAGTTTACCACGACTGATCTTCAGATGGATAAACTTTATTCCACAAGACCTAAATCTATCCAGTTTTAAATACAGGTTGGGCATCTGGTCTTGCCAAAATTAAAACCAGTCTCTAAACACTGATCCAAAATCCCTGCAATCTGGTTTTTTCAGCCATTTTCAGTTAGCATGGTTTGTGAATACAATTTCATCTGCAGGCCATTTGAACCCTAACAAACCCATACAAGCTAATGAGAAACACCTATGTTCACTTAACTAAAACTACTGGCTTGCTCCTCAGCAAATCACTACCACATTCTGTTATTGTGTTGGAAAACATCACTTTGCAATGGATTTCAATTGGAACATTCATGAACAAACACATTTTTAACACATGTTTGAAATCATCTGAAAATTTTCCCCCAATATGAGGATTTCAAGAATGTGGAAATAAAAAGCATTTCTAAGCTAAATTATCGTAATCCTTTTACTATCAATAACGAATGTGTGAAATTTTCTCAACAATTTGTGTGATCTACACTTTAAACACCTATTTCTCTCTCATTCCGAGTACAGTTCAATTACACACTGCATTTGGGAAATCAATATAATATGATGACATGAGTAAAGGCTACATCACAGAGCCCCTCGTGCAAAGTGCATTCTAAATTCAAAGTTTAAAATTAATTCACTTCCCTGCTATTAAATTACTACACTAGACACTTGAGCATATAAAATATTCAAATGATATACACAATTAAATCCCAACTCTATATAAAGATATGCATTTTCTTGTGAAACTCGTACCTGAATTTATCCTCAGTGGCATATCTGGGATAATTAAATTATCTTTATATGAACTTGACAATAGAGAGAAAATGATGTGGTTATTCTTTGTGTAAAGTTTTCACAATTTTTAACATTCAACGTCCATGTTGTCTGCCTAGAAATAATATGTAGTTCATTTCTTGAATATTCTCAAAATATTCAAATAAAGTGAGAGAATTCCAGCAATTATAATCTAATTGCTCTTTCTGACCCTGAAAAGGGTCTCAAAACCCTTAACTTTACAAGACTGCATCAATCATTGATCTTTTTTGCCTTCTACATTTATACGACTAGAATTTTGTATGCATATTTCTATAACCATGTTAAAGATAACTTCACAGCAAGAATGGTCCTGACCAAGACATCAGACTACTGTATTCACGGTATACAAACAAAGTGCACTGATTCATTCACTTTGCCAAACGAATCTATTGAGCTAATTGATTCTATCTCTCTACAAATGCGAACAATACAGAACCTAAACAAAGGCAATGACAAGCACAAACACTATGGAAGCGAGCATCGACACAGATTCCTCATACAAAAGCCCCCCAAGCCTGTCGGGCGTGTCGACGAAACCCCCTGCAAACAAAGCCCGTTGACTTTTGTAACCAATGCCTTGTAACATGAGAATCTCCATCGTACATCTATCTACCCGAATTTACCAATAAAATAAAAGGGTCACAAATGCCCCGATACAGTATCTTATTTGGAGACTCCCAAGATTGCTGGATAATGATTTCTGAACACTGGGTATTATAATTGTAACGCATTGTGTAGGCCTATCTAACCATGACTGGGAAGGTAGTCTTTCTCTGTGTTATTATTCGTCATGTTCTTGTGTCGATAAATAGACGTCTGTTATTTCAAACCAGGTAGATAGACCTCACTCCCATTATACACGGCCCAAGGAGGATGACCTAGCTAGCATCTAGATTTGTGCATTTCTTTCACATGGGAGCTTCTAAAACCTAATTCACATGCTCACAAAGGGGGTAAAGACAATCAGGGAAATATTTTAAAGATTTTGTCTAAGGTAGAATCTGATTAGGCTCTGTTTCAACAATAGAAAGGAACAGAGAGAATTTTTCCTGCTTCAAACCAACAGCCTAGATAACAATGGGCTCAATTTCAAAAGGGGTCAGACCAATTATTTCCCTGTTAAAATGATAAATGGACAAATACCTGCTTAAAAATAAAATTTCACACAACATATTCTGAAATTAAAACGCAAATTCTGTTTAAATTTCCTGGAATAGATAACCAATATATACATGATAAATTTCCATGAAATTGAACAGTGAAGAAAAAATTACATTATAAATAACTTTCTTGACTGATAATCGTATATAAACATTAGCATTTTTCCCCCTTTAGACAAGATGGAACATTTCGTTTTGAATAGAAGACTACCATCATTCAACAAGATAGCAATCTAGGAATATGCTAGCATCAATTTCAGACTTGGGACTCCCAACACATTCTGCCAAACATTTATCTTTGTCTCAAAATTCCTTCATGTCTCAAAAGAATTTTTTTCATTTTTCTAAAATTAAAAAAATTTGCTGACTAAAATCTTTTAAATAGGATTTTCCGTCATTAACCTGGTTATAAATCATCAAATACTCTCAGGAAGATCAAGTGTATGTTGACTTGATAATGAAAACCAATTTTCACAGCAAACATCTGGTTTATTGAAGACTAATTGAATTTGGATGTCCCTTGCAATAATCCATTTTAATAGGTCCTTGTTTCATTGAACTATGGTTTTTGTGAAACACACTCATGTTAAAATCCCTCAATCCTGTCAATGCAGGAAAAATACAGGAAAGAAAAATTTTCAAGTGCTTTTATTGCACATGAAACACAAGCATCCAGCGAGTCGGCTTTTTATAAAAATTAACATCCAAAGTATTTTTTAAAACTTTCCCCATACAGTGTGAACCTTGTGACCACTTAAATCAAATTTCTATGTAGTTTCCTGATGTGAAGTGAAATATTTTCACGATGTGGACAAAGTCTGCACCAATACCACATTTTCCTTCTCTGATCCATTTCTGCTGCATCTGTCACTGAACACAAACTTTACTCTGGGGCTTTTTTATGGTCTAAAAATCTGGATTAAATTATTAACATTTTTAAAAAGTTTTAAATGAGATTGTTCATACCTTGTCCTTTAGTCTGATCGTCCTGTTAGCCTTTAGACTAAGGGCTCGGTGTAATTGACTCACAATCCCTTTGTCCTGAGAAAATGTAGAGCTCATATGTAATTTGTCCATCTTCTTTCACAAATATTAAGTCGTAATTCCACTTGCACAGCACTTTCTGTTTTTGCAATTTATTTTTATTTTTTCAAAAATTTCTATCACAGGGGTACTATGCAAAAATTATTGTAGTGGGGGGGGTCATCTTGTTTTGTCAAATTCTGTTAGCTGATACCCATCAAGTGTTAGTATATGTCATTACTGATGTTAAGTATATAAATAGATATGTATACATGGTTTTAAACTCATGTCCACTGTGCATATAAAGAAAACCCAGCCACATTCAGCCAGTCAGATACTGTTTTGGGGGGGTGGAAAATAATTTGTTACATTAATAAAATGCTCATGAGAAAAACTGTTGAGTAAATATAATGATAAAAGACAAACTAGTCAACTATGTTAGAAAATTATGGCTGGAAAAATGGAACGACCATGAGTAATACAGCTGCATTCATATTAGGTAATTAATTAATATCCAAAAAAGGGTGCATGATGAAATGAAATTATATATACCGGTATGAATTAATATATATCTCTCTAGCCCAGTGCTCTCTGTAATTCATACACAAAACTGGCAAAATTACGAACTATTCAAAAAACACCGCTGCACAAACCGTTGAACCAGACAATCCAAAAGCACTCTTAGAAATTGTCACTTTATTAGCACACAAAATTAATTAAATGATATTATTACAGTAATCTAATGATGGGTTATAAAGGAGATCAGTATACTCCCAAAGCATCTCGTTAAAAGATTCTGTCAAGTGGGATAAAAAAAAGAGAAAGACTTTTGCATGCTGACAATACATGAATTCAGTAAAAATTACATTACATGATCAGTGCTACGTTACAAGAGGATTTTAGGTGGTCAGACAAGGGGGATAACTGCTGCATTAAAAAAGGTGCACAACTCCTCAAACAACCCTGCATATTTTTTTGCCACAGCTTGCTCACCAGGTATATATTATTGTCATAGCCAACTTCTGCCCAAGGATAAAAAATTGTGATTTCAAAAAGCAGAGAATCAGTGAAAGCATTGTGCACACCAAAGTGTGGTCATATTCTTCAATACAAAATCTAGTTCTTGTTAATTTGACAGCGCAGGGAAAGTCGGATTTTTTTTAATAATTAAAATGCATTTATATTATTCATAGAATTTATTAATCAACTGGGAACTTTTTTTTCATTGTGCCCAATTGTCAATTTTGCAAGTCAAAAGTATAATAATTATCAATTTCTAAATAATTCACTTTTAATTTTTCGGTAGGCGCTACTATATCAAATAAAACCGTTTCTCTGTCAACAATTTTAATCTGTAATATAAACACCTGTGCGAACAGGTGAGCTAATACAAAATTATTTATCGCCACCTTGTTTGAACAAGGATTGACGGATTCAGATAAGAAGAAAACGCGCCAAATTCACTTGAACAAAATTGGTGAAATTTTTGTCATTCATAGAATCGCAAAATAAAGATTATTTCTAGCAAACGCCAAAGACTGCTTTCTTTTTCATAAAAATGAAATTCCAGTTCTTTTTCGTGTGCAGTGAAGTGCGAGATTCAAAATGGCTGCCAAAAAATCACGGCACCCATTCTGAATAATTACTGCCAAAGTGCCAAATGAATCCTTTCTTTAATCGTTTTTAGTCAAGAAGTGGCATTGAAACTTATAAATGAATATTTGTATTCGTAATTACTGTATATTTTCAGTGCTGTTAAAAGGCGAATTCACTTTTGAAGCGAGTTTGCAAGTTGAGAAAGTTTTGTAAACATAACAGAGTTCACGGCTCAGCGCATTCGCTCGATTTTCTCTCATGACAAATACTTCCTCTTAATCACTCGAAAAAGGAGAAAATTTAGGCTGACTAAAATTTACACGACATAGAACTTGTTTAAACGAAACCGAAAGTTTTTTAATCCTCCAAGTTAAAGAAACTTACCTTCGTCTAAAAGTTTTTCTAAATGCACAAAAACGTTGGGAAAAGCCTGTATCTGCTTTTTGTCTTTGAGTAGCTGTGCTAGATACTCAGGAGTGTTACGCTCGTCTTTATTAGTTTCAGTCCCCATGTTAAAACAAGCGCCTGAGCTGCAAAACTACCAAAGTTAAGTAGGGGTTAGAATCCAAAACTACAAATCACTACAATAAGTTCTTATGTTCCCCCTCTATCATGTAAAATTGTTTATGAACACGTGCTAAGCATTGCGCATGTCTATGACGGATCACTGCATTTAGCTTATAAGGGGTGTCCAGGACGGTTTCACGTTTTTCCTCGAACTTGAAAGAGAACTTTCATCGCTCTGAATTCTGATCGATTAATATATCCAGCATAGTATTATGAAAGTTTATTTATTTTAAATGAAAAGATTGCTGCAGATCTAGACGGATGCAATGAGAAAAGTAGGGGAAGTTGACACCCCACGCCCGAGGAATGCAGGGATTTGTTGACATCTGACAGGTGATCGAGAGGTGGACCTTACGACAGCGTGATGCACTAACTCAATATTTTCTTTACAAATCAGAACTCATATTCCATTAATCAATTACACGGGAAAGACATGTTCTAATAATATGTAATTAATTGACTCATTTTAAAGGCATGCGCTGCAATGTGATTTATTTGATTCAACATTTATCGATCCGCGCCTGTGTACCTATAGCATGCTTGGAATAATTTTAAGTAAAGTATATAAAACGGATTAATTTCTTTTAAATCTATCTTGGTTAATCCGGTGTTAAGTATTGAGTTTTCAATGACCTTTTTGTGTGTACTCTAAATTAATAAATACTTGTGGAAAGAAATTTAAAAAGTTGCACGACGATTAACTAATTAAGACCTACATTGTGTTGGATAAATCCAGCTATCCCACGCTAACGTTGACCTGTATAACTTATTTAATTCTTAGGTATAAACAGATTTTAATACCTATATTTATCAAGATATAATCTTTAAAACTTTCATTCAATTTATGTTACACTGAAAAACATTTTTATCATCTTAAAAAAAATAATTATCCAACATATAGTGTCTGAAAATAATTTAAACTTAGAACTACATATTGTGTCATTAAATCTTTACCACAATAATAACTCTATAAAAAACATGATTTATATTAAGAACAAAGTAGAGCCTACATTCACAGGAACTATTTCAAGTTGCGAGAAAAAATCTGTTCACGCACCGTTGAAAAAAAATTTGGGGTCATAAAAAGCCGATAAAATCTTGACATGAAGAGAATGAAATATGACAAGACCTTGTCTGGAATTGTCACGTGTGTATAAAAAATTCCTACAGAGACTGTATTAGATGAAGAAATGAAAGATTTGTTCCAATATTTAATGGGGGCTAGTTATGAGATAGAATCATAGTCCTAAGTACCTTTACGCTCACATGTATGACACAATCAATATATAAAAAAAAAAAAACCAACAGGGCCCTTAAGAAAATCTCAATACAAAAATAAACAAGAATTTTTTACTTTTTCTTAAAACGTGGGTATAGGAATTATAGTTCTCTAAGGCACACATGAACTTGTTCCCTGGGCTACAAGGGGTGATTTTGGGATAGAGCTGTGCGTCTAAGATATTAATTGTACCCCGAACTTTTACATACACTTGTAAATATATATTATGCATATACTTCTCCAAGACTTGGTCTGTCTTTTTTGTAATGGCAAGAAAATATCTGTTTTATAACACAGAACTTCAAAATCTGTTTCTAGGGGTGGGATGTCGCCCCCTCCCCTCTTCCCAAGACGGTGATAGTTCTGCTATGACTGACATATAGGATTATACAGACCAAATAAAGAAGTTCTTGATTGTATGTAGACGATGCAAGATTTTTGCGTCAAGACTCGAAGATCTGTTTAACCAAGGAATTCTACTATTATGTTGTATCTGTTGAATCGTCGATGAATTCCTGATCGTTTTGATAATCAAAAATTAGTGAACTGTTTTAGATCGAATGCAGATAGTAGCACTTCAGTGTAGCCTATCTTTGGTTTGTTCTCCAAAGAATCTACATGTATTCAGTGGCGGATCCAGGATTCTTGAAAAAAGGGGGGGGGGGTTTGTAGTCGGGGTAGGGGCCCAAAGTCCTTTATTACCAAAAAATTTGGAAACCCTACAAATGTAGGTCACCCTCTATACAAGCTTCGGGTTAACTTGTGCGCTTAGAGCACGCAGTCACCCGAAGGGGTTCCAAGTTCCGAAAAAGAAGATTGCCCATTTAAGTTTTTGTACTAACAGTTTAAAGTTTACACAATTTACAAAATTTCTACTGATTAGGCCTGCAAACGTATACTCTGTTAAATATTTTAAGTTTGTTATTTTATGGGTATATAAACACGTGTACTTCCTTTTCATCAAGCGCAGAAGTGCCTTTTGAACATTGCATGTACGAGTGTCGTGACACTTACAAATGATACTTAAGCTGTCTAATGACAAGGACGTCATCTTTTTCCTTGTTGATTATATACAATCAAAGTGAGTTTCAAAATCTTCCTTATAGATTAAACGGACAATAGCTATGGAAATATTTCATTTGAGAGAGAGAGAGAGAGAGAGAGAGAGAGAGAGAGAGAATGGGGATTTTCATTTTGGAGATGGACTGGGTATAGCACCAAGTTCAACAAAACTCAAATTATTCATAATATAGTATGTAGTGTTGTATAGTGTCTGCAGCTGAATATTCCATTTACTATCAGATATGGCAATATTGCATTTTGCAATGCATTAGATAACTGAATATATGATTTACATTGAAAAATTAAATAGAATGTATATATGTACTCATCAGCTATTTTAACTGCAATTGGTGATGTATTTATGGACGATTAAGCCCCTTGTTATACCAGTATAGTAGGGGTTTATGTCGCTGAGTTAACAGCACGATGTAGCATGCACATTTTCAAATAATTAATCAAGTTTGTAAAGGAATCCAGACACGTCTTAAATTTATTAGAACTCTTCACCCGTAATTAATGAAGCACTGATATTTGGTCAATAGCTGGTATTTGACAACTTATTACGAGTGTTTCGGCAGTATGAAAAACACATGTCATTTTTAATAGTTAAGGTACAAAGAAAAGTAAATTTCTATGAATTAGAATTTATAATTGCAAACAAATGATACGGTTAACAATTATTGTTAAAGTTCATATTGCAATACACAGGTATCTAGTTTTCTGTAGATCACTGAATTTTCGCAACACCTTATTTCCACGTAATTGTTATTTAGTATGTATAAACTATAGAAAAAATTTTCACGAATTCGGTTAATATACGCGAAAATGAATTTTCACAAGTAGACATTCTGGCGTTGGTACACGAAAAAATAGTTCTCGCGAATATATAGTGATTTACAGTAATTAAAATATGATGAGATTCATGCACAAGTGAGGATGTTATTCCTTCGTTTCACTAAGTCTCGGAAAATTTCAATTATTTACCAAGTCTCGGAAATTCTTGAGTGTTCACCAAGTATAGGAATATCTCGAGCATTCACCATGTCTCGGAAGTTTTCGAGCGTTCACCAAGTCTCGGAAAATCTCGCGTGTTCATTAAAAGTCGCAAGAAAACATGCATGCATGTAATAGCTAAGATTTTCCTTCTAATTGCTTAATAAAAAACTTCTGAGATTCTCTCTTTATTTTAACAGAGATTATTTTATTAGACATCAAAGCAACAACGTCAAAATTTCGGTGTTCGTCAAGCGTTCGACTGGATTTCAGTTAATATACTTGTTACTGTCACATTTTTAAGTCGTATTTGCAGATATCATTTTTTTTGATATATTATATCTTTTTTTTTCATCTATTTATCATTTTTTTAATATGTAAATTTCAGATTTACTATTATGAGGAATTACAGCATTGGTGGACTTGAGAGGATCCTGAGAGAATTTACTGGCTGTGAAACTTTTGAAAGATAGTTGGTTAGCTTAATAAAACATGTATAATGAAATAGATCTTGTATGTATATATCTATTATTGCATATATCTATTAGGCTGTCTGGCATTCTCCTTAAAATTCTTGAATTATATGCAAATGTTTTGAAAAACTCCAATTTTTATAAACGCAAGCGGTGGGATATATACTCGTAGCAGTATATCGATATATAATACAAAGCGAAGTAGTATATTTATGCAATTTGGATTTATAATTCAAATAAGCGTTCTTCAGAATATGCGTTTCGAGAAATGATGTCAATTGTATCTTTTTAAAATCAATTTTATCTAAAAATGGATTCCATCGACTATTAACCTTTCCATACGAAGACAAAAAAGTTCCATGTGCATCTTCCATAAATATCCAATACAAAGAAACTCAAATCGAAATGGCCAATTTTCTCAGCATTGACAATGAGATACAGTGCATAAAAGTGATTCATCATCAACCTCCCGGAGAAAGCCCTAGAATTGTTTTCTTTACTCGGTCACATTTTCCATAGTATATTAATTTACATTGACGGAAAAACTATAGAAATATATAACAGGAAGAAATAGATTCTGTCAGTTCTGTCTGTCAAAAGACGGAACAAGAAACCGTGTTCTTTGGATTTTGCTCTCGGCAAATCCAATAACTAGCCTCCAAGACATTCCCAAGCCTTAAACATACGGTTTTAAACAAATATATTCAGGGTTCCACGTCTGGGACCAGGGTCCATTTTACCATATGGCCCTTTGGGAAAACGGTGCATGTTATCGCGTGCAGGATATAGAACAGGACAGACAAAACTGTTACAAAACAGTTAATTACATTAGGTAAAACCCCGAGACGCCCCGAACTAACCAATGAAATTCTAAATTAACTTTGATGCTAAGTCCCAAAAGGTTTAAGCTTGCATAAAAAACAGATATCGACCTGTTGATTAATGAACTTTCATGATAAAAACAACTTCCATTGGCTGGTTTTATCCACTCATCAAAATTCCGAATCTTTCAGAAATGGATAAGAATAGTAGAATTTGCCGGATAACGTAATAAAGTCACGTGATTTGATTCTCTAAAATGATTATCACCAAGTTCGTGTGAATCACTCACTATAGATAAATAACCCTCTCTTATAATGATTAATGAAGAGAATAACTGCCTTTATTTTGCACACGCTCTGTCGCTTCCAATATGTCGGAAGAACAATATTTTCCAGAGCCTCATTGAATCAGTTTGGTAAAATAGGACAATTCCTGATTAGTCCATAGCAAATGTGTCTATAATCCCCTAAAAATATTTAATAACTAGAAGCTAGTCTCTGATGAGACTCATGCTCTAACGTGTACGGTTTGTACTTGAATACTAGTAATTGAAAGAGAAAAAAAATGACAGCATGATTCAAAACATCTTTAATTTAATTTTGCATATACAGAATTGTGTATCCTGATGTTTATACATATTATCCTATTTTATTGATTACTGTAACATTGTTCAATGAGGCTTATTGAAATCAGACTAAAACTGTAGGAGGTTTAGCATGTTAGCAAATATCCCTGTAGTCTTTGGAGATCAGGTCTTCCAACAATCTGTTGGAATTACGATGTGCTGCTTGATTAACCAACCTGTTTTTATATTCCAGTGAAGCAGACTTCTACAGGAGAAGAAGAGAACTTGCCGTGGCCTTCAATTCAATATTTAGACGTTTTATCAATTACAAATAGTTACTTGCATTCATATGTCAACCAGATATATTCCAGTGAACTCGAAATAAAAGTCACCACAGTCTGCTACATCTGTTTCATAATTGGATGTTGTACTGACTATAAACAATAATGACCAACTAACAACTAAACATTATGACAAACAGGATGACTTAATTCAACTTTTCCATCGTCAACTTTCCCCACTATCACCTGCATATGGTGTTTATGTCTCCCAACTAATTCCTTACGCAATAACATGCTCCGAGAACGAACAATTTTGAAACCGAGGCGTGGCGTTTCCAGGAGTCGGATTTTGACCTCTCGTTTTCTTTAATGGATCCATGACGTTGATCACTGTTCGTTATCTTCACCTGTATACCTAATTTCTATTTTTACACCGTTTGTTGAAATCTAAAATGTATACAGGGGAATTATGTGTCTTATTGAAATACACCAGTGTATCAAGTTTTATTGAAATCGGACCACTTTTTTAAAAAGAACTTCAGAGAAATCTCTAGTTTTAGTTAACATGTCAACAACATCAAAAACATAAACCGATATACATTATGAACTAATTATGTATCTTAAGAGGAGTAGGGTTTTGATAAGTTCTCAGATGGACGGACGACGGGCAGGTAGGGTAAATTACAATCACATTAATTTTGTATAGCTCAACCGGTCTCTGATCAGCAAAGCTATAAATAAAGAACATGCAATTTTTTTATTGTGTCATGTTCTAAATTTAGAATTTTCTGAATTCAACATAGGTTTATTTCTACTTTATTTTCCGATGAGAATAAAAAGTTTATATTATTAATTATTATTATTATTTTAAATTGTTTTTTTAGAATAACAAAATGGATGTTTACGAACCTCAATCAGTCAGTCTCTTTTAAAAGAAATTTCTTTAATTTAAGAATGAAAACTCAGGAATTTTGTTACCATAATTAAGCATTGAATCATTATTTTTTGAAAGATATAGTCTCATAACTGCAACGGTGTGTGCAAACAAATTGAGTAACGCGCGTTAGCGCGTTATGAAAAATTTGTTTGCGCACACCGTTGCAGTTATGAGACTATATCTTTCAAAAAATAATGGTTCAATGCTTATATTTACATCTTTTAACTCCTTGCCTTGACTGCAAATCTTATTTATATTTCAAAATCCCTGTATTATTCTTTGGGTAAGTTACCATTTATGGAAGAGCCATTGCAACAGCCTCTGTTCAACGTGACCGTGAATTTTGATTTTCGCTTTATGACGTTGCAATTCTGCGGCGTTCGATGTTTGTGACGTCAAAATAAAACGCATACTTTAACCTTTTGACCCCCTGTCCGTGTTATTGCAGCCCGGAGGACCGGGCTGCTCTATACATATAAGTTTAAGTGTTGGTACATGTATATGGGGATTGAGGTGGGAGAAGTTATTCAGAATTAAAGGTTTTCTAAACATTAAAAATATTGTTAATCAGAATGTTCTTTCCCTTTATAAATTACGAGATACACAATATATTTACTTCCATAAAGTGAATCTGTAAAAATATATATGTTTTTCATATACTATAATATATAAAGTTGCTTATCATTTACTATCGACAAAACGACAGGTCCCTTTTTTTAGAACATCGAATTTCACTTATCGCATAAAAACGTACTTTACACAGCTCGTGTTTTATATTCTTAAGGTGAAAGACATTTTTGAAAATAGGTGATGCATGTGTCTGGTTTCAAATTATATTTTATGCAGCCAACATTTACTTGAGGAATTGATAAAGTTTAAAAGGGTATCGTTTTTGTTCGATTTTCATCCGACTATAAGTTTTCAAAATATTCTCGACTATCGTCTCCATCATTTAGACGCATGCCTTTTTCACACATATCGAAGCGGTTTGATGATCAAGACTCATTTCCATTGTTTACTTTATTTATTTCCCGGGCGACAATTGATGGTTACATCAATGTATTCTTGTAGTTTTTTAAATGCCGTAGCTTTCCTCACACTTTATAAGCAAAATACACGTGGAATGAAAATATACTGTAACGAATCAATAAATTTGAAGTGATATAATTTGTAATACGTATTTATTTATGATTTACAGGACAAGATCAAATATTTTGTCCAGCATCATACTTTCGTGGCTGGTTTAAGGTAGACTAGTACAAAACACCTGTAAAATTAATTTTTACTCATTTCTTCTAACTCACACCAGAGAAATGAATAATATCACACTAATGTCAATAATCAATTATCTTTGGAAGTAAAAATATAAGATATGACATGCATTTACATTATTCTGTAAAAAGAAAATTGAGACATCTCATATATATATATATATATATAATTATATATATGAGACTTTCTCAAGCCTACATTTAGATTGTGTTCATGTCATCTACATATGCAATTTATCCGTCTGTAATTAAATAAAGTGTAACTTTTGATTGCTTTGTGGTGCTTTATGTAAAGGTCAAGGTCATATTTAGAGGTCTTAGGTCAAATATTATGATCTCATCATCTGATTCTTTTCAATATTTTGGCATTGTAATTTTTTGAATCTCCAAAATATCTACAACCCATGGTTCAATTTTCTTTCATTTTGACACATCTTAATCTTTGTTCCATATCAATCACTCTCTTGATTTTTTTTGTTGCTAAATTTGAATAATAAATTTTCTTTAAAGAGATCTTTAAGTGTAGCATACACTGTAATTATAAACTGAAAAATACTGTAACTGCAGATGCCGATTTTTTTTTTTAAGTTTTACGTGAATGTCTTGTTAAGAAATTTATTTTTTCCCAATTTTTTTTTGTCTGTGAAATACAGGATGGCGGTTACATGCTTGAGTTCATTTTTGTGTAACGAATTGGTGTGAAACGTGAATGGCAGGAAACGGGTGCTTGTTTCCGGAATCTGCATAAATATAAAAGCGCGATGGATTCTGCCCTTAATTCTAAAGGGAAACTTGCACACATATGTTACATATACAAATATCATATATCTTCTTTTGAAAGATGATATTGGAAGGTATAATTAAAACATGAATAACAAACTAGGAAGTTTTTTTTTTAAACATTTTTTAAAAATATTTTTCGTATATTCACTTGTGTAAGGGGAAAACACAGATGAATGTGAATTATGAAACGAATAATATATCCCTACCAATTATTTGTTTGATTTTGACTTTCAAGAAAAGAAATATAGCTGAAGATAACTAACATTATCGATCTCAAAAAAGAGGACAAAGCACGGCCGAACTCTGGAATTTCCAGGGGAAGGATCAGGTGCCTAGGAGGAGTAAGCATCCGCTGTGATCTCTATGTATTGATCAGGTAGACGGAATAATCAGTCGTCAAACTGAGCATAAAACAAAGGCTTTACAATTGGAATGAAATATTTCAGTTAAAATACGGACCAATGATTGTACTTGCTAACAAGGTCATTATATAACGACCATAGAATTTATAGAAATATGATTTGTTGAAATCACTGAACATCAACTTATTTGTCAGCAGCATGCCTCGGGTTAAAGGTTGATCGTACTCAGAGGAGGCTCTTGATTATCAAATAATTTTGGAGACATAAACACCATATGCAGATGATATTGAAACATAACTACATAGATAAGGAAAGTTGACGACGGAAAAACTGAAGTGTAGTCTCTAGATTAGATGATAAAGAAGTGGATTGAAACAGTCGTCCATTCCCTCGGACGTGTGAAATTTGAGATATAACAAATCAAAAATAAAATAACTTGAAGCAGAACAATCAAAATTTTGGATCATTTGCAACAGAGGTATAAAAAGCTGTAAGACCTTATATAGTTGTTGTTAGTTAGATAGTTGCAGTGGAGTAGGTAACAAAGAAATAACCATTGGTACATGTAATTATAAGTGTTCGGAGTACTAGACGTAATAATTAAGTAATTATTGAATGTCTTTCCTTACTCCGAAGATACTTAT
This sequence comes from Saccostrea echinata, assembly GCF_033153115.1. NCBI lineage: Eukaryota > Metazoa > Mollusca > Bivalvia > Ostreida > Ostreidae > Saccostrea > Saccostrea echinata. The sequence goes on from NW_026889793.1 coordinate 1,451,942, forward strand.
CATTGAACGCAAAACCTGAAAAGTCAAGGTTAATTATCTTATCATCTTTAATAATAAAAGCTTAACATTAGTTATCAGACACTTGGTGTTAGCAGAAACGATCCGGCTTCATAACACCGGTGAAATCTGAAGATAAAGAACAATAATATAATTTGCTCGATAAAGTTCGAGCAAATACATACCTCCGAAACATCAGTATACAGAATGGGGATCGGGTGCCAAGGAGGAGTAATCATCCTCTGTGCACCCGCCAAGTGGCCCTTATCGTGATCGGGTAAACGTAGAAATCCATAGACAATTCAGTACAGAAATAATGGCCTTACAACCAGTGAAAGATGTCAGTCAAAATTCGACATAACGACAGACTGTATTTGCAAAAACTTCACTGTATCGACCATAGAATTTGTCTATTTTACCCAAGAGTGCTGATACCCCTCTATCATAAACTTATTAGTCATTAGCTAAATTGTTTAAGAAATTGTACGTAGAATATGCTTTTGCGTATCGAATCCGCTGGAGACATAAATCTAACATACTGGTGATTATGATACATTGCTACATACTATTAAGAAAATTGGCGATAGAAAAGCGAAGTCAGCGTTTATCATAAAGTTTAGTTGCTAGTGTTGATTTGACAATGGGATTCCAGCATCCTTTTAAGATCATCCTTGGGGTACTTGTTAGAACAATCACAATGGTTGTAGATGAATAACAAGATACGGAAATTTGCGAGTTTCATTTTTATTGGAAAAGCAGTTAAAGTTGTCTAATGATGTCAAAATTAAAGTCCGATCTTTAATAAGTCCTGGGGAATGGTTGTACAAAGTGTTGAAAAGTCATACATTTTGATGGATTTTGGCAATATTTGGTGCAAATTTTCTAAACGTTCTTTGAAGTTTTGCGCTATCCTCATTCTCGAATATATGTTTTTGCATGGTACTGCTGAACTTCCTCCCATACTGTTGCATGTTAATATTTTATTAATATAATAATTATAACTAGAAAAGTTTTGCTGAATATTTTGAACCCCAGAGCTTTAAAATTTGCTATCATATATCAAGAGATGATATCATTAATAACCAAACACAACCTCTTTCAGGAAAAAAAAATTAGAACCTGCAGGCATGCTTATTAAAATTTCCTAAGAAACGTCTTAAGATTTGTCTTACGATATATATTCCTTGGGACATATCTGAGGATTATCTTCAAGATTCGTCTTAAGGTGTAAAACGAAAGCATCTTAGGAATATCTTATAAACGTAAGATGTCGTTGGTTTGATTCTAAGAATTTTTCTTTCTTACTTCTTCTTCTGTTTGGTTGTTGTTGCTGTAAATCAAATATTACATCTAGTAATTCGTATTTGCAGTTACATGACGTGTATGTATACAAGTAATTATTAAAGTATTTCACATATATAATCTGTATTGCATAATTACAAAGATTTCCACCACAATTTTTAGCATGCAGTTTCGTCCAATCTCATCCCAGTATTGCATAGTCATTAGACGTATGAGAAGCTTTAACTGAAGTAATAACCGAGACGTCTAGTAGTAAAAAATAACGATAAACTACAAAAGCGGAAATATTTATTCATAAATATTTGTATCACTCAGTAAGTAAATTTAAACAAAAAATTAAAAGGAAAATTAAAAGGGAAATGAAACAACTTTTGTATTGTGACGTATTCTCTAAAAATTAACGCTCGTTCTTTTGCCCCAAGATGATCAACCTCTCTCTCTCTCTCTCTCTCTCTTGCTTCTCTGAAACATATGCAGTATATTCTAACTTGTCGCACATTTCCTCCTTTTCAATTTAGAAACACGCAAAGCTTTTGGCAGGACAATCCTCAATGCTGAATCTACTCTCCATCGAAGAAATGTAGATTTAATAGACATGCAAGGACTGCTATGAACAAAACAAAGATGGCGTGACAAAGTCTCATTTCTCGCGAGAACGAGAAAAATGTCAACGTAGATGTTCATATCGATGTCTTTTGTTTAATTGTTGTTGGTCTTTAAAGCTATAAAGAATTCGGGCATTTTAGATGTATTTTTTCAAGGCAAAGAGAAGAAAAGATATTTTTGATCTATTCATAACGATACAAAACCTATGACTTGGTCATCGGAATGAATAAAGTTTTGTCTGTAAAGGGGCATGAAATTGGGCTAATTTCTCACCGTGCTAAATTAGAATACTCAGTAATCACTGATGATAAATAAAAAGGGTGTCCACTGGATACTTTAACCAAAATGAAATAGATACATGAAACAAATCAACCGAATAAAATATTTACATTTAATACTTAAATGACTTATTTTAAAGTTATTTTAAATGTTTTATGGAATGTTAATTTGCCTACGTCATAGTAACATGATACATTTAAAGTACTATAGAAACACACCGTGGATTATATGAAACAGGGCTTACAGGTAGTAAAATCTATCTTCTGACAGCAAAGTTCAACACCTTACGTATATTTTAAAACACTATGAATGTAAAGTGATCCATAGCAATTCACCTCTTCCAGTTTAGAAGCCATATGATAAATAAGGAACCGTTGCACTGCAGTTTAAATTTAAAATTATTAATATAAGACCTGAAGCAGACTCTAAGTACTGTTATTTCTGATTGCCCATTTCTTGAAGTAAATTTGGCACTTTTTGCTTAGTATTAAGGTGTACATGTATATTGTCTTTATTTGACAGGATGTTGCTGAGCTCTAATACCAATAATCAGACAATTTATAACATCAGATGTATACAGAAGAAAACCATGTTAATTTTTCATAAATTGATAAAAATTTAAATTAAAAAAAAATAAAATAGTATCCTCATTTAAAATGCTAAGTGTTATTTTTTTTAATTATGAGGATTCTATTAATTGACTGAAAAATTTCTTTCCTAGTAATTTGACGGACTTCCTACTCATTCATATTGTTTCAGTAACATCATTGCAATCAGTCTAGCACATGCATCTATCATTAATTCAATCTCTAGAATAATTAAACATCAACAAAACAGTTACCTTTATATCAGAATATTTCAGTATAATCTCTCTTTTTGTGGGTTCCCAAGTTTCTGAAATAAATCTTTTCTATTATGTAATAATTGCCTCATCCATTACCTTTTTTTGGTTATCTTTACTAGCTGACTTCAAATTCTCATTGTTTTCACTGGATTTGTTCCTAATGTGTTCACGCTTCGCTAAGAGGGTTTTTTCTTTGATTTACAGTTACTATTGTTTATTACTGGATTATATTGGATTGAAAATCTTTCACAATGATTCTCTGTATCACTTAAAAAAGTACAATTCTGAAATGTCAATGCATGTTGATATTTGCTTTCTGAACATTAGAGATTTTCAGACTTGTAAGTTCTATATTCAATACTTTTTCTCCCAAAATCGTCTGCCTATCCCGTATCGTCACACTTGATGGGGTATGTGTTATGCGAAAGTTCTAAATTCAGAGAATTTTAAACTCACCGGAACAACCAATGTTATAGTTAATTTTGAAAAATGAAACAGGATTGTGTGTATAAGAAAAAAGACACCAACAATCTAGAATGTCACACTTGTTTAAAATGTTTGGCATTTCCAGACTTACAATAGAACAAGCAGTTGACGCTGAAAGTCCGGGACTATAGCAGGGAAAAAAGGTAAAAGTACTTCAAAACTCCTTTAAATTGTTTTAAAAAATCTAATCGTATGATGCATTGTTTTAATCAATATTTTCATTTTTTAAACGTATAAATAGGGAAGAACATGAACATCTTGGAGATCTTAAAGCAGGTAGGGTATTGGATTTTTGGCAAGGATAATATACAGGATCAGTCGGTAGCTCAGCAAACCAACGGGCAAGAGTCTGAACAACTCTGCTTCAAGACCTTTCTACAGCAGCCGGTCGTGGAGGACGTCATTTTCACTAATTGTCAGCCCCTATGGCGGATCAGAGTTAGGAATTATCAGCTCTTTTTCAGCGGGGACGATAAATGCATCAAAAGCATCGACCAGACTGCGCATGCTTGCAAAGACGAAATTGAGACGCTCTCTGGAAATTCTCCTGACGATTTCTCGATAACAAATTCGGGGGAAATTATTTACGCAGATTGGCAAGAAAGAGCCGTATTTTATTTACAGAATGGACAGGCGTACCCCATGATAAAGTTGAGCGGTTGGAAACCTTGGGCTCTGTGTTGCTCTGACGTCGGCGATATTTTGGTCGCCATGCGTTCTGATGACGCTAGACGCGCTCGTGTTGTCGGATACCAAGGGTCCAAAAAGACACGAGAATACAGTCTTGATAGTTATGGCCGACCTTTGTATGGGTCACCGAACTTTGTAGCCGAAAACAAGAATGGAGATGTATGTGTCTCTGATGCCGATTTTAATCGCGTCACTGTAGTTGACCGAAAGGGAAATTTCAAATTTCACTACTGTGGGCAGCAAGTGTTGAGGAAGTATCCTACATTTTATCCTAAAGGCATAACCACGGATAGTCAGTGTAATATCCTGATAGCCGACCAGCACAATAGCTGTATACATATCCTAGATCGTATTGGTCAGTTGGTATGCTTCATTACAGACTTATCTCTGAATGAACCCTATTGCCTGTGTGTTGCAAAAGGTGATGAACTATTCGTGGGAGAGTATCATGAAGGGCAAGTTAAGAAAATTAGATACCTCGAGTGAACCTTATAAGCTGTGTTTTTACATTCTATGTGACCCCCCCCCCCCCTTGCAAAAGGTCTTGCAAAAAATTTACATTGACTGCAGTCATATTTCAAAATATAATTAATGTTGATATGCTTTACTGCCAATTAAAAACCTGCAAAGGTGCTCTAATTGTACTGCTTTATCATTTTTTGTTCTTATACAACTGATTTGAAATCAAATACCATTCAAATACTTTTTATTTTATGCTTTGATTTGCTTGTGTTTTAATTTTTATTTTATTGTCAATAAGCAGAAAAAAAGTCATATTTGTTTCTGAAAATATTTGTTGAAATGTAGAATGATTATATTCTTAAACGTTTTCATTGCTGGCTCAAATAAAGTGGGTTTTGTATTTAACAAAAGACATTTGATATCCATCATTCATATTTTGTTTTATGACTGAAATGAAACAAGCTGTTCAGACTATTATGTTTCGGAGTCTTGGGTGCATATCCTGTTGTGTGTCTAGTGTAGGAAAAACTTATCTCTTCTTAGAATTCTATTTTTTCAGCAGGAATGTTGGTATATTCATTTTTTAAGACATTTCACAATTTCGGCGTCCGTCTGTCATCTGTAGTCAGTAAACTTTTCACATTTTCGACTTCTTCTCAAGAACCACTAAGCCAAATTCAACCAAACTTGCCACAAAGCATCATTTGGAGAAGGGAATTAAAGTTTTCTCACAGGAAGTGCCACTCCTCTTTTAAGGGGAGATAATTAAGAATTCACGAAAATTTGGTGACATCATTTAAAAATCTTCAAAAGAATCATTGGGCAAGAAAAGACGGAACTTATCTGAAAGCTTCATTACATACTCTAGATTTAAGTTTGTTCATGTCATGAACCCGGGACCGCAAGAGGGGATTGAATTTTTACATAGGAATATATAGGAAACATCTTTTAAAATCTTCTTCTCTAGAACAGCAAAGCCATGATTAGTCATATTATAATAGAAGTATCCTCAGGTAGTGTAGACTCAAGTTTGTTCAAAACATGACCCGCAGGCTTAGGGCAGGGTCACACAGTGGGTCAGAGTTTTACATAGAAATGTATGGGTGTAATGGTTAAGGGGCATTTGAGTAGAACGCATTGAAGACCTCAAATAATGGAATGACCTGACAACCCTTGGAATTGACTAGCCAAAGGGTATATAAGGCAAAGCTTTGGGAAAGTCAGGCATTCAGAAGCTAGCTAAAGAAATCGTATGTTGAATCAGCAATAAAGAAGTTATAGTAACCATCCCTAATAGCAACAGATTCTATGAAATTTAATACAGATGTGTAGGTGTTGAATACTCAGTATATTTAGACATAATTCCTATTTATTAGAAATTGTACGGATGGGATGTGTCCTAAGTTGTGATCTTGAATTTTGGTAAGAGTTATCTCCCTCTGTTTTTAATAAAAAAATCAATTTCAAAAAATTATCTGGTAAAAAAAAGTTTTCAATTGTCATTCTATTTATAGTGTTTTAATGCATCGTTCCACCACAGTATTTATTGATATTCTTATTATTTGAATTTTTTTTTTTTAAATGCCTTGTCCCCATAGACTTCAATGCAATCTTTGTTGATTAATTACTGCTTAGTTAATTACATTTTTGAAACTTTTTCTTGGTAAATCCTTTTCTATTGTAAAATGCTTTTACAGAGGAAATATTTTAAAAATCTTCTTCTCAAGAACAACTAAGCCATGCATTATTAGTCATATTTATATATACAGAAACAACCTTAGGCATTGTAGAATCAAGTTTGTTGAAATCATGGGAGCACAACAGAGGGTCAAAGTTTTGCATAAGAAAATATTGTAATCATCTTGAAAAAATCTTTTGCTCAAGAACAGCAAAGCCATGATTAGTCATATTATTAAAAGGTATCCTCAGGTAGTGTAGATTCAAATTTGTTCAAAATTTAGGGTGGGTAAGGTGGGGCAAAAATGAGAGATCAGAGGTTTACATTGGAAAACATAGGATGGATTGATTGTAGGTTGTTTTACGTCCCGGTCGAGAATTTTTCACTCATATAGAGACTTCACCATATACCGGTGAAGAGCTTCAAATTTAGATCTTTACTCGGCACTGAGGACCATTGAGCAGTGAGGGATCTTTATCGTGCCTACACCTGCCGTGACACGGGGGCTTGGTTTTTAAGGTCTCATCCGAAAGACCCGTAACTTTCAATTCAAAGTGCCGAGCACTTGGCGAAGGAACAGTTGCTAGCTATTATTTTTTTTATCGACTTAGGTCAGTCGCAGCAGGGGCTCGAACCCACGACCTTCTGAACACGGAGTAAAGCGCTCTACAGAATGAGCTGCCGTGACGGTGGAAAACATAGGAAAAAAATTCTTTAATATTCTTCTGTTTAAGTACAGCAAAGCCTGATTAGTAATACTGATACTTCCTCTGACGTTTTTATTTTTTTAAACTATAACATTAGTCGGAAAAAAATATTTCGTTAGTAGTTTTTTTTTCTTCAACATTTAAGCACAAATTAGGATTTAATTAGTTGCACCAAGCTATTTCTTGCACAATTGGCATTACTGCCTCTGTTAAGTTCAGAAGGAAAGGGAGATATACATTGAAAAAATGACCAGAAAAAAAAATGGACTTCATATTTATATGCTTTTATGAATCAAGTTATTTTATTTTAAGTTGAAATGCTATATCATTAAAATGATGAGATCAAAAAGTAAATAAAGCTAAAAACTTTGCTATTGTCAGCATGTATGTCACCCGACATGACCCCCCCCCCCCCCCCGCCTTTCCATGACAACGAGAGCCAATTTGAATTTTGTATGCACAACTACTGTTATTGGTAACTATTATTTTGAAGTTTCATTAAGAATGTCCAAGCCTTTTGTGAAAATCCCCGCGGACAAATTAGGTTTGTACAATAACCCCCTCCCCCAACTTTGTTTGGGACAAGGTTCATGTACTCCTATTCCCTTAATGTAAACAGTTCCTGTGGAAGAGAGAAAAAAATTACCAAGATTTTTTCTGCTTTGCAAATGGTAGAATGATGCTCAAGTTAGCATATTTGGGTTTGGCGATATTTCATGACATTTAAAAAGACAATATCATGTAGATGTTATGTTACAGTGTAGAGCTTAACTCCCCAGTCTTAATTTCTTCGATAGGCCTAAAGGTTGCAAAAATGTCGATTTCCTGGACCAGTATCTACACTTAATTAGCATTTTACTGTAATTAACTCTCACTTCTCTTGTTTTATCATTACATCGTTGACGATTTAAATGCCTTCTCAATAGTCCTATTGATTTTTTCCACTGCGCAATCTATGATTAAATGGAGCCTTAACATTTTGTGATTAAGGTTTGTAATGTTTTCGTGTTATCAATTGTGAAATATAAACCAATTAAACTCCCGATTCACATTAATATTTCATTTTTTAGCTGATCGATTATGAAGTCTGTGCACTCGCTAACGGCATTTGTCAATTTTGCCAGATTCGTGTTTGTAGAAAGTTTGCAAGATTAATGCACCGTGCATGTATTTCTGTTACGTAAATACGTTTTTTGCATATCCGAAGTCGAACTGTCTGCGAAAACAAATTAAGAACAACCATTTGCGAAATATAAACCAGCTAAATTTCATTTTAAAACAATGCAAATTTGAAGACATTCTAATCAAACTGATAGAATACGAAATATTTCAGTATACCCACGTAAAAAAATGACTTGATTGGGTAACCATATAATCAACTATAATCAAGTTTTTTAATTTTCAGTTTGTATCAATTTTTATCCAAGTATTGCAAATTTGAAAATATGAGAAGTAATACTCATATGTGAAACTTGAATGCTTTTAACCGAGTTAAAGGATGCTTAGTGATCAGGCGTATATTGAATTTTCGTGAGCTATACATGTAATTTCATAGGAATGTGCATTTGATAAGTTTAATAGTGCATCAATTTCTACAAGCATTCTTATGCGCTCTTGGGATAAATTCTCTGTAGCCTTATCCAAGCACACCATAAATAAGAACTACATTCGATTAATTTTTCATACCGGAATCAATTGAATGATATCCCGGAAATTCAGTTTCGCATTTTATTGCTTTTTTTCGTTCAATGTTTCTAGAAGAATATTTGCTACACAATCGTGTAATTTAATTATTTTCTCCCCCATTCCGTCGATTAGATCTATTAGGAGTATTAGTTATATAGTTAAGTCTATTGACGTTTGCCTACCGAGATTTCAATCACTCGGTCCTTACCATTAATTCTATAGAAGCCAATGTTTCAATTTCTCTGATTATCAACACAGATTATCTTCTTGGGCCAGCACGTGCACGCAAAATTTTATCTTCAAAAAATAAGTTTTATATCAAATCTTTTTATCTCGTAGACATGCTTAATATGATACATGAAATCACATAAAGTATTAAGAAGTTGGGCTTTAATTTCCAAAAGCTTATCGCGTGAGGAGCTGGGAGAAATGCGTGGTGAGAACCCGTTTCCTTTAAGTCTTCAATTCGAAACTGGGTATTTTCGTGTTTTTATTGCCTAATAATTGCTCTCATCGATTTGCTTGTATTTAATGTACTTCAACTGATCAACTTATTGCAAAAAAAAACTGTGGACCTATCAAAACGAGAAATCATTTTAGGGGGAAAAAAGCGCCTCCGTTTGTCTGAGGTATTTTGGGATAAGTTTTTCATAATATCGTCTGAGAGACAGATATAAAAGAGATTCTATAATTCAAAACTGTCTAATGCTTTAAAGCATATTTCATTTTATTTTATAGCTGTTTTGGTCTATTTTTAAAACTGTTATCCTTGAGATTCTCGTGTATCAGTAGAAATTTTCTGTTATCTATGTAGTGCAATATTTTTCAATGTGTATGAAGTACATTGTACATTGTATTAGTCCAGATGCACTTTTAAAGGCATGCTGATATTCCACGCTTTATGATTTGGAAAAAAAGATTATTTTTAAATAGCTACCGAATATCAAAGAAAACCAGAATAGAAGTTCATTTACTCGATGTCCCAAGATTTTAGGAACTTAGCAAAACAAAGTTCAGAAACGGCACTATAAGAGAGCCATTAACGTCCATGCTTCTGTATTGGAAGATCATAGACAAGAAACCGATTTCTTACAAAAGACACTCTCCTTTATATCTTTTTAACACACCATTCTTGTCGGGCTGTCTTAACAGAACTTCTAACTAATTGGAAAACCATAAACAAACGAACCACAAATGCGAAAAAGCGTAAAAACACAATCAGAGAAAAATACAACAAAGCGGGGAGTTCGTGTGCAGAGCAAATTTAATTTCTCTGATTATAGCCTCTTCAAAGAAATGACGAGCAATGCAGCAAAAGTTGCGATGAATGATCGTACTAATCAAAAGTACTTCTATCCTCAGCATTCAGACAGAACAGGAAATGACGTAGGACATTGTCTGCAAATTTCAGAGGGAAATAGGACGATTCGATTTCATCTCTCATCAAAAGAGCAAACGTTGCTGAAATCAACCGGTTCAAATAATTATCTATTTTATTATAGATTCAGAGGAGAAATAACCCCAGTACTTGATCAAATGAACAACATGAATGATATTAGATTCTTACATTTCCTTCGTTTAGTGTAAGTAGTTTAATAGCCCTATAAATAGCAATATTTATGTACCTAAAGTTTTTCCTCCATTAAATTCATATACTTAATACGCATGTCATTTACGCGTTTCTTCTTTTCTTTGCATACTGTCTTTAAAGTCTTGAGAGAAAAAAAGAAAAAAAAAATTGAACATTTGATTCTCTTAAAGAAAAAAAACACAAGCAAACAAACAACAGACAAGGAAACAAAATTATAAAGACTAGGAATGGGATTCTGTATTCAAGTAATTTTTAAAAGATATCATTAGCAAAAGAAAAGTTGTTTGAAATAATAACTTTATTTACTACACTTCATTTGTTTTTGTGTGTGTGTTTGTTTGTTTAACGTCCTTTTCGAGAATTTTTCACTCATATTGGGACGTCACCACTTCCCGGTGGAGCGCTGCACATTTTAGACCTATAGTCGGCACTCAGGGCCATTGAATAGCGAGGGATCTTTTTCGTGCCAGCACCTATTGCGAAATGGGTCCTCGTTTTATACGGTCTCATCCGAAGGACCGGTCTCCACGTCCCGCAGTGGGATTCGAACCCGCGACGAAAGGATCAACTCCTTACTCCGCGATTCCAGAGCAAACGCTCAAACCACTGCGTCACGCGGATGGCTTTATCATTCGTACTTAAAGTATAATGGTTTCTTCTTTACAATGGATATTGGATATGTATTGTATGTTTTTTTTTTCAAAAACCAACCTCCAAAATCTTATACATATATATGTTAAAGTGTTTAAATGGAGTCTAAAACCTATCTGAACCCTATGTAAATGAGGAATTACATGAAACAAAGAAGATATACTTAAGTAAATGTAGCTTAATGTACTTGTAAAAATCAACCACTTGTTGTTTCACACACAATATAATCTCGCCTCAATCGCAAACATTTTCTGATAGTTATTACACCTTTGATGCCTTTAACACGGACAAACACACTACCCGCATCTTATAAATAGCTACTTAATCGTTCTCATCAGATGTAATAGTAGGGTAATAGTCTCATAACAAAGAGAGATATCATTAAGTGTAGTAGAAGGGTTACAATCCTGTAAGAGAGGTTGTTGTTCCTTTCTGCTACCTTGTTAGAACATTATTCATAAAACTTGTAAATTTCTACTTTGTGGTCGAAGATGATTCCACCAGAAGCAGACGACGATGATTCCAACAGAGGCAGACGACGAAGATAATTCCACCAGAGGCAGACGACGAAGATAATTCCACTGGAAGCAGACGACGCAACAAAGTCAGGTTCCTCTAAATATTTTCCAAAAGGAATTTTTAAATCACCATAGATAATTTTGCAATACATTATCGTTGTAATATAGAAATGTATATAAATGCAATCTATGTTTATATATATTAAGTATGTTTTAGCAATCTGAACGCGTCATTAATCTGGAAGATTTGCTCGGGAGAACAAGCGTTCGGACTAATGAGTTCCGACTGTACAAAACTTAAAATATGACAAGATGTCACATAGAAAATTTTGTACAGTTACTACCATAATATTCAGAATTCATAAAATGATACTCTTTAAGAAATTTCGAAAGGAATAAAATATTAACATTTCAAATTTACACTTTATTTAAAATACGTTTTGTGTAATTTTATCAAAATGTGGAAAAGTACATAAAATATAATAGAATTCTATATTGACCCTTGCTTCTTGCAGTTGGCCGTAAGCGACATGTTTCTCACTGCCGCTGGGGGGCACCCAACCTCATCATGGCTTCATTTATCACTAGTTGCACAATAAACTTTGCCTTTCCCTTCTAATGATTCGGTCATCAGCTCTTTCAATCAAAGAACAGCAATCTAATTGTCATTATTGCCGTAATTGTCGGAAGTGCTCTACAATAAATAATCGCATCAAAATATGATTCCTAGGATAAGCCGGGGAAATGGCGAAGTTTGTAAAAACAGCGATCCTGTAAAATCTAGTGTATTGATTTCTTAAAAACACGTAAATAGGACAGAATCAAAATAAATTGTCGAGTTTTAACAGACGCAAGAGGATAAATAAAAATACACATGTTGTTCATCAGTATTTTACGGTCTTTGTTCTTGTTGTTGCATGGGTCAGTTATGTTTCCTTTTTATGAATCAAATTCTTTTGATAAAACAGATGAATCCACGTTGTTATGTTATCTAGGAGTATAAGTGGGCACAACTACGTAAACATCTTTACATGATGTTAATCGTAAAACAGATTCTTTTAGATATAACTTGGAGCGGCATAATTTCAAAATGTTTATTATATTTGGATCTTTGATTAGAAATCTATCAAGTTAATTTTAAATTTACTGAGTTATTCGCACACGGTAAATCAACAAGTTTGGCTTTCCAGAAAGCCTGAAATGTCATCTCTTTGGCTTCATTAATGTCACAGAATAAACAGTGGAATGTAACATTTTTTTCTCAGCTATTACAGGCAGAAGATTTTTCTATTTTTTTTTTTTTTAGGGAAGGGGAGTGGCAGTTAGAAAAAAAATTACAACTTACCTGAAAAATAAAGGGTAGTGTTCCAACTCCAAAATCCTATGTTGTGGATGGGAAGTGAGATTTTAACTTTTTGATTTTTTCGAAAACACATTGATTTGGGGAGGACATGACTATAAAAGGTTAAAGGGGCTGGGACACTGATTTGAAGATCATATTTTTTAAAATTTTCTAAATAATATCATTATTCATATGTTGCTAAAGCATTTCATCCCGAAATATATTAAAATCGTGTTTAGAAACCTCTTATCTGGAAATTATTAAAACAACAAAGTTGGGACGCGTTTGATTGACACATATCCTTGCACTTTCACAAAGTTAACTTTATCCATAATACTTAGGGTACATCGATACTCTGATAAGAGAGATAACTCTTAATGACAAAAAATGTCTTATATCCCTTTATAAATTTGTCAAGTTGAAGTGTCTTTTTTTTTTTTCCAATTTTGCCCCGCAAGCCATGCTATAATTGTTTGAATTTTACTTAGCATTTACATTTCCTTCGGAAAATCATAAGAGTTAAAGAAACATTTTATATGAGTGAGCAGAGGGTTATGAACCTTCAGAAAAGTACAAATTTTGTTGTGCATTAATGAAAAATATGAAAAACCATAATCCAGAAAGTTCAGAGTAGAAATGCGAGAAAGCAAAACCAACTCACCAGTATTGTCAGTCCGTGATCAGTGATGTGTGCAGACTAAACAAACTGAACACGTTCCGTAAAATGTAAACAATAACAACACTAGAGTTAGCAGTTAGCTCACAAAATGATACCCTGCCTCCCATATGATTATAATGGCAAAGTCCATGTTTTGCTATGGGAGACCCCAAATTTATGTGTCGGATCAAAAAGTAAAACAGGAGGTGCACAATGGCACTATGTAATAAAGATTCTGTGAAAGTCTCATTAAATTTCATTCAATGGTATAAGAGGAGTTGAGGATAAGAGGTGGGTACCCCAAAGCGTAACAGACGGACGTACAGACAGACGGACTGACGGACACCCCGATCACTATATACCCTCCCACTTTTCAAGCAGGGGGTATAAACAGAGCTTGTGCCCTGTTATCAAACACAGGTGTTTGATGTGATGTTATGAAGAATGTCGCTGTCATTCAATTCTAAGAATATTCACGTAAGATCAATTCAAATTAAATTGAAGTTATTTTTTGAATAAACATGGAGAAATTTAAAATGTAAACAATGCAACTGTGTCCAGGTCCCTGTAATGTTTAGATAAATTGAGAGGTGCCCTCCTGATGACACGTGCCTGTAATACTAAATCTATGTGAAAATATTTTTTATTAATTACAAATATTTTTTGTACAATGTATTTAAAAATGTAACCACTAAGCAGTATTCGTAAAATTTGTAAACATTTTTGCAAGAAGATGGGTAAAACCTATGCGTTCCTTTTGATCCAACTGCTTACTCTGACAGCAGACAAAAAGTTTATAAAGCGCTAACTTAAATAAGTCCGAACCTTTCTAAAGATATTCCTTAATCTCATTCTTTTGAGTGATATGGCCATTGAGCCCCTGGGGATATAAAGGGGAAAATGAACTACACTTACATCAAAACCGTTTACTATTCAGAATCAACATTTAACGCTTTATATAATATAAGCACATGCGCACGGTGCTGACGAATACAGCATAGAAGATTGAAAACTGCCATCAACGTAATTAACTTGCAAAGCACATACAATATCAAGTCTACTTTTACACACTTTCTACATAGCTTATCCAAAGAAATAACGCTCACATGCTTTTAAATAGAGGTAAGTAATAACATTTACATGCTATCAGCTAAAATTAAGCATTTACAAATTATCTGAAAAAAGAGTCCCAATTTGCCAACCCTGAATTTACGGCTGTTTTAGGAATATATTATAATTTTGGCTTCATTTCAATAATATAGGAAAAGTGATTTGATGACTCTTTTTTTTTTTTGCCATTAATGCAATTTGAAACTGCATAAAGAAAATGATTGCAAGACATTGATCGCAAAGTTCTTTAATTATAAATCCTGAAAAAGAAAAGTGTAGACATGCAAGAAAATACTCATATAATCATAATGATTCTTTGTGATCTTTCTTCCGATGCCTGTAGTTTCTCAAAGACATTGATGTCTCCGCTTAGCCTGTGCTTTGAATTTCTAAAATTTCTTTCCTCATAAAACATTCGCTGAATAAGATTTGTATTATTTAAAAATGGCAGAAAGTTATAGAATGACTAATGTACCAAAAAAAAAATAAAGTTTTCACCTCCAATTCATATCAGTTAATGCGAGTACTAATGATAATGTTTTAACTTTGATGTTGTTTTTCTGTTAATTCTTGGATCCACGCCTCGGCTGCAGAGGATCTTTAGTGATTTTTGATACACACGCGCTGACCTAGTTAGAACATTCTATCGAGTGCTGACCATCATTTACGCAATAATTACGCAATAGCCTAGATGACTACATAAGAACATATATTTTGAAGACCCACCACCACCCAGGCGATCCTGTGTGTCAAAATCTCTATGATTCCTGTGCAGCTTGTTTTCTTTAAATTAATAATAAGACAGATCGCTCATTGTTTACATCTCTATCGATATATTTAGAAAATCGCATCATCGCTTATTAAGGACCACTCGGTGCTCCTCGGGTGGCTCGTGCCTACTTTTTGTATGGAGCGTATTGGAATCAGCCGAGGATGGCCGATTGATTAATGGCAGCTCACACTGGGACTTTACAACCGAAATCAAACTTAATGTGTCATCTCTCGAGAGAGATGACAACAAGACAATTCCTACAGAAAATGATCAATTAGAGTTAAAGTTTCATGTTAGCTAAGTTATATCCCAGAACTAGACAATTTGAATACTACTCACTTACAGAACTGAATATGTATGACGGTGAATGACACAAAATCTTATAAATGTCACTTTGACTGTATACATGTATATTCCTGTTCTACATTTTGACGATTGTTATTGTTTTGAGCATATCTTCGATGGTACACTTGTCTTATTGTGTATTCAGAAATTGGTATTCGTCATAATTATGTGTCATAATTATCACAATGTATCTGACCCATAGTTGTGGATGTACTTTGGTTGATGGAAAGACATTCGATATTCGAGACAGTTATTACCTTCTAATAACCTCATAAAACTAGAAAATTAATGCAGTAAATTACCATCATTACATATTTAAAAGGCCTAATCTAATAACACATTTTTCTTATAACGGTAGCTAAAAATCACTTACAAGTGTGTTCGATTTCGACAAGTATTTAGAAATATTAGAGAAAAGATACTGACTATGCAGATCATTGCTTGACATCACAAAGTAAAACATTGCAACATTTGAAAACGTCATCATTATCCGTGAGGGTCAATGTTCGTGGGAACCTAATTTCGTGGTTAACTTGTATGTTTTATTAGGATAGATGACCCTTATGTGTTCAATGTATGTGTGTGTCGATGTTCGTTGGGATATATAAATTCGTGGGTTAGGATTACCCACGAACTCCACGAACATTGACCCCTCCCCCCCCCCCCCCCCCGAACATTGATGATTACACAGAAGTGTTTTGTGTTCAAGGATTTGAAATTATCGCTGAAAAGATTTGATTGTTCTTCAAGCTAAAATATAAAAACAAATGTTGAAGTTACTCTGTCTCACTCTAAGTTTTGAAATTACATTCATATATACAAAAATCTCTAACATGTACGTGCCATTTTCTGTTCTTGATAGAAAATTGTACTGCGTTGCATATTCATACTTTTATTTTCATTTTTTAAATTTCATTTTTTTTACCCAATTTTAATTAAATTCTTAATTTTGTTTTGTTCAAAGAGAACATAATTCATATAAATAATAATCTTTTTTTTGCGATTTTCTTTGCATCTGTGGAATTACCATGAAAAATTTGTCTCGGTGATAAAAAGATTCTGTTTACATACTTTTAAAACATGAATCTTTCTAATTCCTTCAAAAGCTTCCCTATACCTATCATTGTTTTTATTCCTTTATCATATGTTTTTCATGCTATGCTCGTTCTCATATTGTAGAATTTAATGATTGAACAAAGGGTTACAAAACTTAATTGTAACTATATTTAGAGGTTTATGATTTTTATACTTAATAGCTAACGTGCTTGTACCTATAAGTATGGTTTGCACTGATTGTACAATTACTGCTGCAGTTACTATGATTGTACCCTACTTAAAAGTAACCATGCATATGATTGAACCTTTACCAAAGGGTAACCGTGATGTATCCACATTATGAAGAAAACATGATAATCGTGCTCACGGGGTTGAAGGGTAATAAATTTTCCAAATTTCCATTTTATTTTCTGTGTTTGTTTTCTTTCTGTTTGTACTAAAAAAAATCAGAATAAAATTAATAAAATATGTGGCGTGCTAAAATAGTCGGTAGGGTGTCTGCAGGGCGTTCCTTTGGAGAGGTTTGTAAAAAAAATAAAAATATTTCTAAGATTTTTGTTCCTAGTGAAAAATTGTTGCAATTAGATAAACAAACATTAGAATGTAATTAACAGATAGCAACAACATTCAGTTGTCATCACATGAGAATTGCAAGATTGTTACATAAAACTGGGGCAACCATGTGTGGTGGACGGTGTATGGACACCAGAACACTGAGTTCTACTAGCAGGTATGATAGACAAATCGCCCTATATTATTTGATTTTTGACTGGAAGGCCACTTCTGTTGCAACACCACTGACCATTGGTAACTACTAACTTCATATCAGTGCAAAACGGTGCGCAGTGGACTCTTAAAAATTGGTTTTCGGATAAGAAAGTCATTAAAGCGTCTTGTCATTTGTCAATTCGACTGCATATTAGATATTACAAAAGTCAATTAGGCAAATGTTTAATTAAAAATGAGTATTTTAAGTGGCGCGTTAGCAATGTTCTCTCTTTCTCTCTCTCGCCGTCACGGTAAATCAGTCGGTAGAGCGCTCGCTCCGTGATCGGAAGGTCGTGTATTCGAATCACCTAAATCGATATAAAATAGGTAGCAACTGTTCTTTCGCCAAGCGCTTGGCATTTTGAAGTGAAAGTTGCGGGTCCTTCGGATGAGGCCTTAAAAACCGAGGCTCCGTGTTACGTTTAAATCAAGAATTTTTTTGCACTTCAAGCCATGGTGAATAACTATTCAATAATAATCATATTCAATCTCCTGTTTTGCACACACAATGACGTTGTTCATGGTACTGTGACATGATTATCTCATTAGCAAAATCACTTCTGATCGATGTTCAAGTATCCAAAGACAGAGACAAAGTACATTTTATGGGTAGCGATTGCTGTCCGATTTAAAACAGAACCGAATTCTGCTTAAAGATGTCAGTGGTGCCAGCACCCTTTTTCCTGGTTTACCAAAGAAAAAGCGGTTGTTAAGATATTAAAGTTTGTGTGAGAATCTTGGGAGGAATAAACGTAGATTTGAAACGGAAGATGAGACCCTTATAACAACCCTCCTTTTGTATAATAAACAAAGTAGAAATTCTTTTATATATATTAAATTGTAGCTGTAAAGATATTTTAAGATAAAAGAGAATAATGAAAAAAAGTGAAGATAACGAACAGTGAATAACAATCATTAACCAACATTCATTAAAAAATTCTCTCGGGATTTAAAAGGAAAAAAGAAGTCTTCAAATATTCTTAGAACTCGATACACAACATTAAGACATCGTTTTTCCATGCATGCACGTGAATATATTTTTAAAATTTGATAATTAAAGTACATACATGTATATATATTTGCAATGTAGGAGAACATGTTAAATGGTGTGAGGCATTAAAAAGGTTTAACAGGAATATTTAAACCGATTAGAAATCAGAGAAAGAGGTTTCTGTTCACACACGGACATACTTTGTATGGCATTGAAAATGCAAACCTCTTATAATAAGATTCTAGAAGAGTGTAATAAAGAGGTTAAAAATAGTATTAAAGTACACACGCAGTACATCTGAAATTCTAAAAATAATTGTCACAGAAAGAGGGATAAGTACATCACTGGGTAGAGGGATCATTATATATATATATATATATATATATATATATATATATATATATATATATATATATATATATATATATATATATATATATATATATATATACATATATACTAGGTGCGGTTACATGTACGCATGTTAGGATACCAAAGGTATAAAAGGGACATCATGTTAGGGAAAAAAATCTTATTGAACTTGCTTTATAAGCGATTTCTTCTAAAGAATAAAAAGAAATCTTTAAGAGAAAGCACTCTCAGTAAACAGAATCTAGAATAATAAGGGCTGCCAACACGTCTCCATTGGAATATACTTGTAGGAGATCTGCCAAGAACCATTCTTTTATGTGATAAAACAATTTTCGTTATTAACTATAATTCATTGAAACCTTTCATGAATAAATACGTTCTGTCGAATACAGTTGCCAAAAAGGACACCATTCCGCAGAATGCAATTGCGAAAGAGGACTTGTAATTCAGGATTCAGGAATTTCTACAAGTAATATCATTCACAAGGGACCTTTTCATCCAGTAATAGGCATTGATTTAGTTTTTGGCCTTTATTTAGATTGAATTTGTATAAACCAATCGATTCCTGATTTCGTGCAGTAGATTTAGATTATGGTTAGATTAAGACGTCTTTAAATGATAAATATAAATCCACCCGTACAAATCATTTGGTTATTTAATCCTTTTCTGTGCAGAGACGAAACAATGTCTAAAAACAAGTATCTTCTCTATGTCAGACGTGAGCTCACACGAAAGCATCCCAGAACACAAAAATGGTGTATATCTCCGTCTATTTCTCCTTTGTCTTCAAACTGATAATAAAGAAAGACAAAATACAAGACGGTGGTCATAGGCATAATAGGTGCAATCAAAGACGTCATCGGAAGGTTTCGTGGACCATTACCAAAATACAACACAAAGAACGCGGGACAACTCCAGTGACTGATGTGGAGACATATCCCCTATCAGAAGATCTGATTATGGAGGAATGAATGATCCCTCTATCATCGGGGGCTGAACGATCTGAATAAATAACAATAATAAACAATGACTGTATTTATCCATTGATTAAATCGTAATATTTGTTGCCTGTTTCATGATGTTGTTAACTTTTTGTTTACTGAAAATGTATTGGTGTCTTATCTATTTTAACGTGTCTTTAAATATACCTTATTATTCAGGTTTTGTTAAGAAAAGGTCATTGGTCTGTTGATATGATATCATGCTGAATTTTTCTCTCTTCACGTTGACCAAATGTTAGTAAAGCATTTATATATTTAACTTTATACATACAGTTCAACGTATATTGAGATAATTAAATTGAAATATCAGAGGAACATACATGTACCATGTTTTTCATTAAGTACAAAAATAAACCAATTCCTTCAGTCACAAAAATATTTATTAGAAAACATATACCATAAAAATACTATAAAGATAACGAAAAGATATAAATTCTCACTTTGTTTAATAAATAAAATAATAAACAAATTAATTTTTAATTTCCAGTTTCAAACTCGGATGGAAAATGAATGACAATTCATCACAGGTTTTAGGTTTGTAAAAGTGGTGAAGAAAATTACTTTATGCATGGCAAAGTCTTCAATACTTGAATTCGCCCGCTTGGCGCAGTGATTAGAATGGTCACAGCGTCTGCTCTAGAGTCGCGGAGTAAGCAGTTGATCCTTAAGTCGCGGGTTCGAATCCCGCTGCGTGACGTGGAGACCGGTCCTTCGGATTAGACCGTATTAACCGAGGTCCCGTGTCGCAGTAGGTACTGGCACGAAAAATGCCCTAAGTGCCGAGTACAGGTCTAATTTTGCAGCCCTCCACCGGTAAGTGGTGGCGTCTTAATATGAGTGAAAAAATCTCGAAGGGACGTAAAACAGACAAACAAACAAACACTTCTTGAATGCCTTCTTTCTTATATTCATTATAAGACTTTTTTTTTACTTCTAAAGTTAATGAGACAAAATTATTGACATTATCATTAAGAGCTTTAAATGTACATGTTTATTTTAAATGTCAACCGAATTCAAATGTTGAATCTGAGGCAGCACCAAATAGTGAAATTAAACAATAGTGATATTTTTAATTTTCGCAAATTTTAAGTAATAAATGTACTTAGTATATAAGTGTCTTAGAGGAAAGGTTTTATGTTTCTTTTATTTTTGCCTAAAAAAAACATAGTTTCTTACTCTATCGTTAGAAAGATGGTTTCACACATGCATCTTCAACGGAAAAGGACAAAACTAAATTTAAGCTTAATAAATATAATTTTAAAAAATCTCAATCACTTTTACCTAACAGAGATTAGAAAATAATGTCATGTTGTAAATTGTAAATTTACTGGTTGGAGGTAGATGCAAAATTTACAGCATGATAATTCTATCCAGTAAATTCAAAATTTATCACATGATAATATCCTTCTCGATAAATTATACGTAGATACATTGTACAATTCATCCTTTTGTAGCAATTTCATTGATAGAAATAATTAGAATCTCGAAGTGTATCTCTCAGTCTTTCAATTTTCCGCTATGAGCTCTAATTTTGTATGTTCATGTAATCTTGCTATCGTTGTGGCCAAATGTAACAAATTACAAGCTTTTTGGGCTGCATGACAAATATCAGGTTCTCCAGAAGTTTCTGAACAGTTTACAAAAAAATATTTTCCATGACCATTATCTATACGAATAAATAACACTATAATGCTTTCTTAGCTCAAAAAATTTTGTAAAATATACTTTCATGTCTTCTTTAAGTTTCTTCATACTTCCCCCTACGTTATGCCGAATGTTATTTTATTACTAACATGTACGTAGAAACCGATGTTGTTTCTGCAAATGTTTTCAGTTTCCCATGAAATGAACGAGGAAACAGACATTCAAGCGGGACAGGGAAGAACGAAAGACTGAAGAAATCTGTTATCAACCCTAAAACTTCATCCAAAAATACATCTTGATTTGTAATTTACTGAAGACACACAATCTGGTTATAATAACATTGAGGAGATTTATAATTGAAACGTGATCACCCCGCGGAGGGATAATATCGACAAAATCAAGTCCACGAAATCTACAGCGTGTAAGCAGTGCCAATATTGCGTAACTTCAAAGTGCTTGGCAAATCATTTTCTATCACTTCTTTCACCTGCTTAAGACATTATTTGATTGAAAATCGGCTATAAAAAGAAAACATTGACTTCATGAGTTCAGTCATATGGGAATATTAATTTACGTTTATTGCACACAAATTACGAGTCATACTGTGATATATAATTGATGATTTCGATTATGTTTATAAATACTTAGATAATGTAAATAATGGATGAAATATATACAAAATTAAGAGATTTCATAGTGTACATACATAAAGATAATGAAATTTATATCCTCCTTTTTTTCTCTCGTAAATATACATAAGTACAACATTAGGAAGTCAAAGATGCAAAACCTGAGCATTGATTCACACAGGGATTTGCCCTCTTGATGATTTTCATCCCATAATTATTCTGAAACTTAACATTTAGATCGCTAATATCTGTTTTACATTATGGCTGATTTCTGCAGTTTTACTTAACCTTCTGAGGTTCAATCAAACTAGCATCGTTTTTAGATCCATAATTAGTATGATATTTTGAAAGCAATGCCAAAAATTGAAATTGAAAATAAAAATATTGCAGGCTACGCTACCTTTGGGGAAGAATCAGAATGTTGAATAATATACTGTAAAATCACATATTTACGTGAGGTCAA
The DNA here is from genome assembly GCF_033153115.1 of Saccostrea echinata. Classification (NCBI taxonomy): domain Eukaryota; kingdom Metazoa; phylum Mollusca; class Bivalvia; order Ostreida; family Ostreidae; genus Saccostrea; species Saccostrea echinata. The sequence continues at coordinate 1,474,590 of NW_026889793.1, forward strand.
ATTTTCGTGGTTTGAGGAGAAAATGTTGGTTCAAAGGAATTTGGTTTCATGGATGAAGAAATAGTGTGTTGTTATACATTCAAAAATTTACATTTCATGAGGACATGGTTTCGTGGGTCTCTTTTTCATACCACGAAAACAACAAAAATCCTCCCCTTAAAATTCGTGATTTCACAGTATACTAGCTATTGATACCATTTTACTATAGTACAGTTTCTCTGCATCGTCCAACATTAACCATTGTAGATGTTGTAAAGTGCAATACATGTACACTGTACGTCATACACTTATTTCATAAAAATTGATATTGTAATTGATGAAACTTTACTATTGGTGTTGATAAAAAATCGTATCTGACAGGTATGTCATTGTGCTTGTACTTTGAACAAATATATACAACGTTGCATATTAATGTTCTCATCAAGATGATTATTTTGTGGCACAGAACACAAGTTACATTGTCTCAAAGAAGAACTGCGCATCATTAACTAGCTACAGTGAAATATGGAGATAACGAACAGTATATTCAAGCTCAGAGTCCATTAAAACGATACAAATCGGGAGCAGAGCAAACAAACACGGACCTCCAAAAACACAGGTGGGATCAGGTGCCATATGGAGGAGTGTGCATGCCCTGCCGACCGGTCATAACCGCCGTGTGCTCCTTGTCATGATCGGTAAATAACGAAAAAATCCGTCGTCAATTCAGTATGTGAATAATGGCCTAACAATTAGTATGAAAACGTCGTCAGCATATGACTTAATGATAGATTGTATTTGCTGACAAAGTCATTGTATCGACCATAGAACTTACGAAATGATGTCTTAACTCTCTTCCCCGCAGTCACGCATTTTAACGCATATACCATTTCCTATTTCTAACGCAAAATCACGCATATACCCTTTCCCCGCCATCACGCATTTTTCACGCACTTTTAAAAGTAAATTTAATCTTCAATTTAATGCCAATTCCCTTCTAATTCATACTTGCTAAAATCTCATAAAATAAGAAAAGTTATGATCTTATTATAATATTACGTCATAATTATTTACGCTAAACTTTAGAGAAACTTGTACCTCGCTATAAAGTGCTTGCGAGGAAAAGGTAACATCATATTTCTATGACGTGAACATTAAGTGTATGTTGCGTCACAGTTCAGTAAGTTGTAAAGAGTTAAAACGAGGCTGTTTATATTCTTGTTTCATCAACTTGTTTGTCAATAACGTTTTAGAAATTGTTCATACGTAGAGCATGCTCTTGCATATTGAATTAACTGAGAGATATACATGAACCCCATATGCAGGTGATAAGGGTATATTGCTGCATAAGTAAGGGTAGTTGACGATCGATTGAAAAATTAAAGTCATCAAGTTTATCTCAAAGCTTTGATGTAAGATTACCATTAACGTCGTTTTCTAGTAAAATATCCAAATATGAAACAGATAGGTCAGACTGTGGTATCTTTTATTTCAAGCTCAGTGGGATATATCGTATCGACATATGAATGGAAATAACTATTGTTAATTGATAATACGTCGTCGATATATCTAAATGTCGAGTTGAAGGCCACAGCAAGAGATTTCTTTTTCTCATGTATAAGATTTTGAATAAATTCTGCTTCATATGAATACAAAAATAGGTCTGTTTACAACAGGGCGCAATTGGTACCATGAGAGTTCCAACAGATTGTAGGTATACCTGGTTTCAAAAAAAAAAACAAAAAAAAAAACAAAAAAACAAAAAAACAAAACAAAACAAAACAACCCCCCCCCCCAAAAAAAAAGCAAACATAGATATTGTCAATCAGAAACTCAAGCATCTTTTTAATATTAACTTCAGAGTACTTGTGTGTACAATCACAAAGTTTTTTAACAAAATAATTTTGCAAATGACCAATGACAATGTGAGTAAATTTACGAGTTCAGTTTTTATTGAAGAAGCAGCTGTCAATGATGTCAAAAAGCTGGACTTTAATTTTTAGTGGGGAGTGGTTGTATACAGAGTTGAAAAGTCGTTTACAAGATTTATGTTATTGATTTTGGTAAAATTTTGTGTATCAAATTTTCCAAATGTTCCTTGGAATTTCGAAGTATCCACATCTGATTTACACCACTTCTCACTGCACAGTACTCCTGAATTTTCTCCTTCACTGCTGTTAATATATTAGTGACAGGTATATAACAATAATAGATTTTAGAAAATCCCACAGATTTTGGGTGGTCTCTTAAGCTAGTCTGGAAGTCATTGGTCTGCTCCCTAAGCACTTCATATCATAGACAAGTTAAAAGTGATATTCCCTTTTACTTACAAAAAAGATATAAATTTTATATATTTCAGTAACTCATTCGTAAAATCTTACTATCAAACATCCGTAAAGTGGAAATCTATCATACCACGCTTATATTAAAATCTACACTGAATTTGAAAAATGACTTAGGAAATGTCAGCTAGTTACATATGATACAAAACTCTGTTGGCGACAAAACACTGATTTACAGGATCTGCCATGGACGTCCATCGACTGAAAATCTTGCAGATGTCTCTGATAGATAATATTTACACGCTGTTTTGAAAAGCATGCATATTTTGTGATAAATGATAAATATATTTAGCAAAGAAAGATAACCCACTTTTTTCTTTTTTTTTGAAAGGAAACATGGAATTTAGAACCCAGACATAAAAACATGTTTTAGATGAGGGGGGAAAGAAAACCCGCAAGAGAAGGCAATTCTTAGTTTTCATGAATATGATTAATCACAGTCTTTCTTTAACTTTCGATACTAGATACTTACTTCGAAATACAGATGTTCTTAAAATGGTTGCTTTGATCAACATACACATGCTTTCTTTTTAAATACATTTTTAAATAAGAAGGGAAATTATTTTTGTAGATTAGACCAATTGAACATCCTCTGATTCAGCAAAGTAATAAACTGTTCGGTCAAAAACGATGAAGAAAAACCTCAATCATCAGACATTTTAAGAATTATTATTTTTTAATAATCTGTGCAGTTATTCATTTTCATTTACATAATTTTTCTGTATTGAAAATGGTCATTATCAATTTGTTTTTGCCCCCCCCCCCCCCCCCAAAAAAAAAACTTGATCGGAACAGTTTGTCTGTTTTTTGCTCTAAAAAATACAACCTGTATACACTCTCACTATATCTTATATTTTTAACCAATTATCAAGACTTATCAGTGTGACCTAAGAATGTTTACATGAAAATGATAAGAATTATATCTGAACATTAAGTTTACATAACTAAGTTTATCTTAAATTTGTTAAAAATACTAAGCTTCATGCCACGTTGAAATGCTACATCCGTCGATGAAATAAGATGCCAGGCTAGGAAATAAAAAATCTGATATATTTCAGATTATGATGTTTAAAATATTTTGTTAAAAATCGGGCTTTTTTTCAAAAGCCTTAAATAATTGATTAATTAATGGGACCCATGTGAATATATTTCATACGATGTAGTCAGAAAGGGGCAACTTTGTTATTTTTGGAATTATACATGTATGAAATATAAACATAACAGACAGTAATCATGCTTAAGTGTCCAAATAAACAATACAAATTGAGAGCAGAGCAATCACAGACCTTTGAAAATCTCAGAATTGGAATCAGGTGCCAAGGAGGAGTAAGCATGTAAAAATGTCCTTACAATTCATATTAGAATATTCAGTCAGCATTCGATCTAACCACAGATTTTTTTTGCAAAAAATGCAATTGTATTGACCATTTGTATAATTCGCAAAATGTTAACTTTGACACACATGTAACATCAACTTATTTTTCAAAAATGATCGTAGAATATGCTCATGAGTATCGAATCCATTGGGAGATATAAACACCATGTGCATGTGACAATGGTTTTTTGCTACATAATGAAAGAAAATTTGAAGTCATCACGTTTATCATAAAGTTTACTTGTTCGTTTGACATCAGTTTAACAGGAGTATTACCTGTAGTCTTAAAACTCTAATCTCTTTAATACATATTTTAAAATTACGAGGTGTCCAACTACATGTACGAAGGAGAGCGCATTTGACTGGCATTCGGCAGGAATCGAAGCGCGCTTGAAAAGTGTCAATTTCACAGATCTGTCACATGAAATTTTAGCATTCTTTTGATGGATAGGGTTCCTGTGAAATAGGAAAGGAAAATATTTTCTTGATATTGAGTATTGACTAGTTAAAAATAACTTGAAATATGGCTAGATGATTCATATGTAAAATACTAAAAGTTACATTTTTAAATTTTTTAAAATTTTTACGTTTTTATAAAAAAAAAATTGCCATCTTTGGTTCATCTCTCCGCGATTTTAAATCAAATTTTATTTGTATGCATTTTAAGGACACGAGCATTCAAGGAAACGAGCAAACATTAGTAAGAAAAAAAATGAAGTTAAGACCCAGAGAACTGAAATGCAATACCAGTCCAGAGCACTCAGGAATCGAGAAAAAGCTTTTGGTTCGTTTCTCGCAATATTATTTATTTCAAAAACAAACAGTCAAATTTTACAGATTAATTTTATTTAGTGATTACGATTTATCAAAATTTCTAAATAGATATCTTTTAGTTCAATTGCACCGACAAGGAAAGCAATTCTTCCAACCTACTGAAACTTCAATATACATGAAATATATGGAGATAACGAACAGTATTCAAGCTCAAAAGTCCATTATACAATGCAAAATAGGAGCAGAGCAAACACGGACCTCCAAACATCAGAGGTGGGATCAGGTGCCATGGAGGAGTGAGCATCCCCTGCCGACCGGTCACACCCGCCGTGTGCTCCTTGTCATAATCGGGAAATAACGGAAAAATCCGTCGACAATTCAGTGTGTAAATAATGGCCTAACAATTAGTATGAAAAACGTCAGTCAGCATTTGACTCAATGATAAATTGTATTTGCTGACAAGGTCATTGTATCGACCATAGAACTTACGAAATGATGACTTTAAACGAGACAGCTGATATTCTTGTTTCATCAACTTATTTGTCAATAATTTACCTCGTTTTAGAAATTGTACATACGTAGAGCATTCTCTTGCGTATCGAATCAACTGAGAGATATACCCCGTATGCAGGTGATGAAGGTATATTGCTGCATAAGGGAAGTTGACGATTGAAAAGTTAAAGTCATCACGTTAATCATAAAGCTTGGTTGTTAGATTACCATTAACGTCTTTTTCAAGTAAAATATCCAAATATGAAACAGATATGTCAGACTCTGTGGTATCTTTTATCTCAACTTCACCAGGATATATCGTATCGACATAAGAATGAAAATAGCCATTGTTAATTGACAATACTTCGTCGATATATCTAAATGTCGAGTTGAACGCCACAGCAAGTGTTTTCTTCTTTTCACGTACAAGACTTTGGACAAATTCTGCTTCATATGAATACAAAAAAAGGTCTGCTAATAACGGGGCGCAATTGGTACCCATGGGAATTCCAATAGATTGTTGGAAGACCTGGTCTCCAAAAACCACATAGATATTGTCAATGTAATGGGACTTAACAATATCCTATTACCTTATAGGTATTTATTATTTTTGGAAACGTACTATATTATCGTGATTATTAAGAAAAACTGACTTATATATTACTATTTTACAAGGTACTGCAATGAAAAAATTAACATTTTCCTATCTGCCTAAGCTTGTAAAGTCTGTCCAGCTGTTGTCAGCCGACCAAATAGTGGACATTTAAACGATGTGTTCCCCGAACGTCTACTGGACTAAACCAACATCTAATTATCACACTCAATTAAGGCGCCCTGTAAGGGGTACAGGTAGGATCTACAATCATTTATGAATTAGCTTTACCTGTATTTATTGAAGGAGGAATTCTACAGCAACAATAATGTTTGATATCTCTTCTGAAACATGGTTTCAGCATGGAAATATTGATAAAAGATATTTATTGTTTTAACATGATTTTTTTTCAGGGGAAATGTAAAAATCTTGAAGATTTTATGCATTAGTTAAAAAATGCTAAAAATAATGTGTTTTATTTTCATAAATAATTTTTTAGCAAAAATTAAAAAAAAAACCTTATCTAATTTTTTTGACATTTTCTATTAAATATTAATATTATCCATTTATTTAGGGAAAACTTTAAACTCTAAAGGATCTTATTTGCAATTAAAACAATCTTTTCATTTTCTCCTAAAAAAGCCCCCAAAATTCATAAAAATTAATTTAAACTAATATCGATCTTTCCATACTTAAGCCATATATCAGAGGAGATGTCTTAAAGATCGGTTAAATAAAATTTCCGTGAACATGTAAGTAGTATTCTCTTAAACAGGAAAAATCTATCGATCATATGTCATTTTAAATAAATTTTGCTTTAGATACTTTTAATTTAATTTAGTTTTAATCATCATTTCAAAGCATTAATTTTAAATATTATAACAATAAATAATTTCAAAATCTTTGTAAGTTTGTATCATAAAACTCTATCACAATATACATATAATTTATTTTGGTAAAAAATCTATCAAGAAGAGTAAGATACGATTATATTTGAAAAAAAAATCATTTTGAATTTCCCCCCCCCCCTAACATTAGATATTGCTTCCAAACAAAGAGGTAGCAAGCAATGGTTTAAACAGTGGGAGAAGGGGCAATCCCCCAGAGAAATCTAACAAATAAAATTTAAATAATTAAAAAAAACCCCTTGAAAATCCTATTTTGTGTGTTCGTGTGTGGGGAGGGGTGGACTTTCTCTGTTTGTAAATTTTTTTTCAAGTGCTGGAATATTCTATTATATTTTAATCAATAAATCTATGCTTTAGTACACAGTTTTATCAGTAAATATTAAATTATTTGATTTTGACTACTTTGTTCAATCAAGGTAACACAGGTAAACTCTACCTGGACCCCTTAGAGGGCCTCTTAATTGAGTGTGATAATTAAATAGTTGTTTTAGCCAGTAGACGTTCGGGGAATAAACCATTTAAATTATAAATATTTCATGCACATAATTCCTGTAGGTCACGTGCCAACTACGCCCATCCTTTTTCAATAGAAGAAAAAATGACAATAAATTTTACGAAAGTTTTCAAATGTTTATTGAAAATTCACATCATTCTGTGGGATGCTCTTTACTGCGTAACAGTTAAATTTATACATGATTACTTGTAAGATAAAGATAGATGTGATCATTGTAGCAGATGTTTACATCATAAATCCCAAGTAAATCTGAAGTCGTGTCTGTAGGTTATCAGGAATAAGAAATGATACATAATGTTTAAGAACAAGCTGACATTTTAAAAATATAAATCTGACAGTTGCTTGCTATTAGAACACATTTATCTCTTTTTCAATGCCAATCCCCAACATTAATAGGAAAACAGGTTAGTCTTCAACTTAAAATTTGCTGTATTTTTGTAAAGTTCAAAACTTGCAGTACTTTTGTAAAATTCAAAACGTGCAGTACTTTTGTAAAATTCAAAACGTGCAGTAGTTTTGTAAAATTCAAAACGTGCAGTACTTTTGTAAAATTCAAAACGTGCAGTACTTTTGTAAGATTCAAAATATGCAATACTTTTGTAAAATTCAAAATGTGCAGCATTTTTAAAAACTGAAAGCAGTAACTTTTTTTATTTAATTCAAAAATTGCAATTTTTTTGGAAAAAATATATTATGACTTTACAAACACAAAATTGAGTTTTTTTTGCTCTTGTAAAATATTTGAATTTTTCAACAAAATGTATCATAAAAACTGCCTGCTGATGAACATTACTTTACATAAAGATCTATAATTTGCTTTAATTTCGATGTTATATTCAAAGTAAAATCCTATATCTAGCATTTAAAATAAGTTTGCATAAAAAGAAAAGAAATTACAAGAAGCTTTTTACGGGTAAGGGGTGTCGTTTACTGATTTTTATAACTGATTTTAATTTTCAAATAAAAGTCATTAAACGACAGAGGTATTAAAAAGCACTTTTCTTTAAAGTTCAATTATATTTCAAGTTATAATTACGAAACATGATAATCTTGAAAATTAAAAATGACAACCTCGTGGAAAGCAGAGAATAAAACTCAAAGGAATTTCCAGAAAAAGAATCTCCACAAACATAATCAAATAACAGAACTGTAAAAAAAAAAAAGAGCACTGTATATGCGGAGGAAATTTGGTTAAATAATTTATTTACTGATCATGAAATATTAATACGTGATATATATTGAAGGACAATTTAAGATATTTTTGCTTTTCATGATAAATACTCTGTTAATATTCATCTTCGTTATAAATCAGATAAAAACCTACATCTGCTAGTGATTAGAGGGGCATATTTCATAACAATGAAATAAAATTTGACAGTTTACAAAATGATTTGATATATACGCAGATTTTACTTGCTGTGTTTATTAAATACTATAGATAAAACCAAAGAAAGACGTTTTACTTTTTTATATCATAAAATCTAAAATGAAATTTTACACCGTCTAAAACAATAATTCATATGAACATTATAAGGAAACAGAAATATTGTACCATTTAACAGTTTTATGAGTGTTAAGTGTCTGTTTTTATGATGAATGGGTTTTATGCAGTCTGAAAATTATTGTTCATCTTCAGGAAATTTGATTAATGTTGACATATCAACATTTTAACTAGGATTTATTTGGTGATTTAAAACATTCATTAATAAAGTATAGGTAAATATAAACTGAAATAAAAATAAATCTAAAATCAAAATGCATCAGTTTATATTAAACTAAAGATTTTTTTCTACACGAAATATATCACATATATTTGTTCTTCGTGTTTTTTGGGGAGTATCAGAGTACCTGAAAGACCACAAAGAGTAATAAGTATGTATTTACAAAAAGCAAAAGTTTCAATTCTCATACCTATATGCAAACATTGAAATTAGGTTTATTTTTTATGTACTTTTTAGCAACTTTTGGGAATTGAAAAATGTTATCATTTTAAGAATAAACCCTGTTTGAAAAAACAAAAGAAGATTTTTATCTATACTAATTTCATGATATGAATTTTAATTGACTGAACATATAACGTCTCTGTGTGGTTATACTTTCATATTAATGGGATGACATTTTCAGTTAAAAGCTGATCATAAAAAAAAGATGTGTGTCGCCCACGTGGCGCAGTGGTTAGATCGTTCGCTCTAGAGTGGCAGAGTTAGGAGTTGATCCTTACGTCGCGGGTTCGAATTCCAATGTGGGATTTGGAGACCGGTCTTTCGGAAGAGACCGTATAAACCGAGGTCTCGTGTCGCAGTAGGTGCTGGCACGAAAAAGATCCCTCACTGCTCAATGGCCCTAAGTATAGGTCCAAATTTGCAGCTCTCCACCGGCAAATGATGGCGTCTCGATATGAGTAAAAAATTTTCGAGAGTGACGTTTAACAACAAACAAACAAAAACAAGATAGAAAAAAGTGATAGGGTATTTATTGTTGATCCAATATATGCTCACTTTAACAATAATAAAATGCTGTTTACACTCCAGCATTAAATATCATCACCAATACCTTCAACTATCAAATGTATTTACAAAAGGAGATAATTCATAATGAAAACAATTTCCCCTTAAAATGGATTCTGCAGTCTCCGTTTAAGGTTCCATAACTCTTACTTTGGTTAGAATCGGGATGATTGTTTTTCTAAAGTGTATGCTCTGCTTTGACAACTTTTAATTTTACATATATATGGCAGTAACATGCATATAATACAATTATTTATTTTAATTTGTTTCTAGAATAAAGATACAATTGTAATTCAGTGAACAATATGGGTATTTTAATTTTTCCATAGATTTCAGAGAGACAGAAAAGGCCTTTAATGTCCTGTTTGTTTTCTAGATGGCTAGAAAGCGAAGACAAATCCAATGTCCTTAAATAAAAAATGTATTTATGTTTTTAATGTTTGAGTCTCTGGCATACAGCTATTAATCAAAAGCAACTCATGCATATATCTTCTTGATAGATACATTTTTTGTTAGATAAGTACCACTAGTAATGAAATCGTTTAAATATCATAGCTTTAATGTGAATATCTTTCTGATTTTTAACATTTTTTTGCATGCGTTGACATTTATATAAGATGTCTAGTATTATTTCTTCATTCTATGTTAAAGGTTCAATAACTCTTTCTTTCATTATGACTACCGCATTTTAAAAGTATGTATGTGTTTTCCATTGACAACGTAAAAAATGCTAGATAAATGAAGTATCAGAATTATCTATTTTTTCTCAAATAAAGGTCATTCAGTGAACAAGTGGACAATATTAAAACTTCGCTCGTAGATTTCCAAGAGATAAAAACAATCATTAAAGCCTTACTTATTTTTTTTTAGGTTGCCAAAAAGCGGAATCAAACCAATTTCAATAAATAATGAATGAAATTCAGCAGTTGTATTAATTCTTTTTGTAATGAATTAAACTGTATTTGTGTTAGGTAGTTTTCATTTAAAACATCACAACCAAAAATCTTCTTGATACTATCTTTTTTTTCAAAATGAAAGTCTATATGTACCCCCTATTAGGATAGATATCATAGTTTTAACATGAATATTTCCTAATATTGGAAATTAAAGTCTCACATGAAAATACAAGAATGCAAGAGAATGATATACGTGTATATGAATATTTTTGTATATTGCCTACAGATTGCTCCCCTTGTATTTAATAGATCAAAATCAGCTGATAAAAAATATCCTACAGAACATAAAAACTTAATTTAAAGTTTTGATTTCGTTAAAAAAATCCATATTGTAATAGTGATGTAGTAGTCACTGACCTATCATGTTGTAAATATGAATTTGCTAGGTGGAGGTAAATGGAAAATTTACAACATGATAGCTATATTTGAATTGGCTAAAGGTGGAGGTAAATGTGAACTGGTTATCATGTTGTAAATTTTGTATTTACTTCCACCTATAGTAAATTCAAAATTTACATCAATTTTGATATAGAATTCTGATACTGAAAGTGACCAAGATTATCAAAATTAGTAATTAGATAAAAACCGTCAAGCAGGTTTGTACAGCTGCCAAAGTAGCTATAAATCTAATGCTTATAGAACTTGCAGGTGAAAATGCATATAATCGTAAATCGATTCCGCGCCTGACACATGTCTTTACCTAAGTGCTTAGTAAATTGATGTTCGGCAGATCTATTTCAAAATACCTTATTTTGACAAATCATGCTTAAATTTTCCATCTTGGGATAAATAGCTAAGTACCAAACATGCCACACACTGATGCTTTTTTTTTCTGGATAAATAAACAAGAACAAAATTTTATCAGCTCCATCCCTAAGTACTTCAAACTCCTATCTTGCCAAGTTTTACAGATACTGTATCTTAGGATGTATGCTTTCAGTATTTATGTATTTGAGTAATCAAAGTAGACCATTGGAATTGCTTCCATTCTTTATTACGTGTATTAATATAATAATATTTTGCCATGCATTGATAATTCCTTACTATGATACTGCAGATGAACCTGTATAGTTTATTTACTTGACGTGTGACAAGTTGATGGGGTTTTTATTTGTTCGTTATTTTGTTAAAAGCTAAGTGTGGTTGACAAAATTATCATTCTGGACAGATGCTACTAGAGATCATTGTTCTTTTAGAACTTTAACACAAAATAATTTCCACCACATATTTTTAAAAAAATATGGATATAAGGCACCCTGTTCCAAATAAGTTCATGTGGTATAAATATATTTTTAGCATGTACATATTTGCCCTCAGTATATCTCTATAACAGATATTAACCACACGTATCAATTTGGGTGTGTGTTTTATACCTGACTTGTTCCATGAATGTAGGTAATTTTTTCCTATATTTTTTCTTTAAAATAGAGATATTATAAAAGGAATGGACTTAACAAAATCTCAAAATATTAAAATAAAGTAGAAGTTATTAATTTATCGTGGGTATTCATAAAAATGAACGAAATTGTATATGTGCAAGGGTTAGAAGGTAGAAAAGAACTGGGTCCATATCTTTCGGGTATGGAACTGGGCAAAATTGCAGCTTTCTGCCATTATGAAATACTTATATTAATTGTGTAAATAACCCAACTCTGAAAAGTTTGCTTATTACAATATAAGAGAAATAAGCAGATGGTCCAGCACGACTTTGTCAGCTTTCTAGTCCATGACGCAAAAGTACAAATCGAACAAATAAATACTTACATGTATATTTTTCTATGGCGGAAACATGCTACATTTTCTGATATATCAGTCATTCTACAAAACATGGCCAATTAAGAATTTTTATGTCGCTTACAAATTTACCGTTGTAATATCTTAACTATAAATTTAAAGATCGATGTCAACTCTAAGACTCAACATACACACATGGTTTTGTAATTATTTACCGATATATATGCAGTTGAAGTTTTGATATGAACATAATGCAATGTTGAAAAACGTATTCCACTGCAAATATTAATGTCGCTTCATTTATTTACAAATCTCAAGATGAAATTTTCAGCCCTAAAAGCGTTCCGAATAGATTGCAATGAATTTAAAAAAAAGTTTTTTATCCTATATAAAAAGAAATCAAACCACTTCTCGCAAAGAAATACATGGATTTTCTTTCATGCGAAATCATAAGCATGTCGCTAAAAATCGACTAAATTCCGTAACTATTTTGTTTTAAATTTCACGCCTAAAAAGCAGATTTCAAAAAGAACTGAAACTTATCTGAAAGTGACCACGGAACCTAATATCATCGATTCTAGTTGCGAATCAGCTATTTTAGACGAGTATATTTTCGACATAACAAAATAAATTAGACAAAATCAGTTGTTTCTTAAAAATTTAACTTCCGTAACAGTAATTCAGGAAGGATTTTGCAATAAATGTATTAAAGAAAAATTTTATTTTGGAGCCAAATGCTTCATACTTTTGTTTAATATCCTAAAACAAACTTTGATTTTAACTATTGCTGAGAATTTTAACTTTTATTGCTGGGAATTAATTTCCGTAACGATTAACTTCCGTAACGATATTTTTCCCGAAAATTTAACTTAATTTCGGATTCATAAATCATACTTCAGCGTTCTATGGTCAAATTCAGGTTTATTTAAAAGAATAATAAGACTTGATCAACCATTAACTTCCGTAACATGCATTAAAATCAATGGTATATTGGAATTATTGTAAAAAGTTAACGATACAGATATGTGGACAATTCTTTTTACTCAAGTTCTCTGATATGTCCTTTAGAGAATTAAGATGTTCATTTTGCTATTTGAAACAATTATTTTTTTCATGTTTTGTACCCTGAATTGGTCCATTTATCGTAGAATGACTGAGTCTACATCAGAAATCTGTGTGAGAAATCTACCTGGAATTCATTGTATAAATCAAACTTTTTTGATAAAAAACACTATATTGATTAATATTATAACTGCTTAGAATTTTAATCAAATGAAAAAAAAGAAAGAAATTGAAAATCTCAGGTCTATTTTCTCGCTTGCCTTGGACATTATGAAAAACCTTTTATTTTCTTTTATTATACATTTCCTCTTTTTATGTATATATCCTATGAATAAAGTGTAAATATGTTTTAATCTAGTTAATTAACGTGAAATCTGGAACGTTTTGGTTTCAAAGTTAAAAGTATCCTAAATACAAAACAAACAAAAATAGTATCAAAATTTAGATATAAATTGTAGTTAAATGCATGTATATAAATTAAACACTTTCGATATGTAAATTGACACTTTCATCTACCTTTCAGTTTTACCCAGATGTTTTCGGTTATTTTAAAAGAAAATGTATTTATATCTTGAATATAAGATCTTAAATTACAGTAACAAGCAACGTTATGCTTGGCAATTCTATCGTGTCCTATCATCCTTTAATCCTGTCGTATCTAACGTGTCCTATCATATGATGAGTGCATCCTATCTGGTTTTCCGTTTATCATGTCTGGACGATTTCCAAATATGGAAGTCAAGAATGATAACTGAAAGTTGCTATAAATATATTTCATACACACATTAATATATTTTTGCCTATTCAGAAAACACCGTTTTTTTTTTGTTAAAAGTAAGATGACGTGTTTGGAAAAATAAAGTATTTCCCATATATTTACCGTGAACAAACTTTTCAAAACAAAAAAAAAAAAAAAAAAACAAAACAAAACAAAAAAAAAAAAACGTATTCCACTGCAAATGAAATCAAGATGAAATTTTCGGCCGTAAAAGCGTTCCGAATAGACTGTAATGAATATTAAAAATGTTTTTTTTTTATCCTATATAAAAAGAAATCAAACCACTTCTCGCAAAGAAATGCATGGATCATCTTTCATTGCGAAATTATAGCATGTCGCTAAAAATCGATTAACTTCCGTGACGATTTTGTTTTAAATTAAACGCACAGAAGCCAGATTTCAAAAAGAACTGAAACTCATCTGAAAGTAACCATGGAATCTTATATCATCGATTCTAGTTGCGAGTCTGCTATTTTAGACGATTGCATTTTCGACATAACAAAATGAATTAGACAAAAACAGTTGTCTCTCTTAAAAATTTAACTTCCATAACGGTAATTTAGGAAAGTTTTTGCATTAAAGTATAAAGATTTTTATTATTTTGGGAGCGAAATGCTTCATACTTTTATTTAATATCCTAAAACAAACTTTATTTTTAACTATTGCCGAGAATTTGAACTTTTATTGCTGGGAATTAACTTCCGTAATGATATTTTTCCTTAAATTTTAACTTAACGGATTCATGCGAGACTTCATGAATCATACTTAAGCCTTCCATACTGAACATTAGAAACGAAACATTGGTCAAATTCAGCTTTATGCAAAAAATAATAAGTCTTGTTCAAGCATTAACTTCCATAACATTACCTTAAAATCAATGGTATATTAAGATTGATGTAAAAATTCAACGATACCAGATTTGTGGACAATTTTTTTTTCAAGTTCACTGTTATGTCATTTAGAGAATTATGATATTCATTTTACTATTTGAAACAATTATTTTTTTCATGTTTTATACTCTGAATTGGTCCATTTATCGTAGAATGACTGATAGATCTACTGAACGCAAGTGTTCATCGTATAGACTAGTTTAAAAATACCACGGGTTTCATGAATGCTGAATACCATGTTATTTATACATTTACTTTAAACGGGCATGAGGTAAAGTGTAAAACATGGGGAAAAGGGAATAAAGACGAATACTTTTTATCACTATAACTTACCACATATACCAGAAACTGAACAATTTTGTTATATATGTACACATGTACAGTGTACAGAAGATAATTAAGAATATTATATTCCCAGTTGCAAAACCTCTTCATGCCAGGTTCTAAAAACTGAATATCTGCCATATTTATATCAAATTTCTTTAGGCAAGTTACGTATTGGGATTGCTACCTCATAGTAAAAGATTTTTAATCCACTAACAGCTGACTGGGAATTTACTGCTAAGCCTTCTAGTCGTGTTTGTTCACGATAGAATTGTTTTATATGCTGCATTATTTCAAAATGTGCAGAAAGTTTACAAAAAGTTTGCTCTAAAAATCTTTTAAGCAAAAAAGTTTAAAACCACGTGTTTTTTGTTTTCTCGATGGTTTGTTTAATGACCGTTATCTGATTGGACAGAAGGATTAGCACCTTATTCTGTGTATTTATAGCAATGTACGGTTATCTTTCTTGACTTCCTTTTATGGAAATAGTCCAGACCTGTATATAGTATACAGTATTGCGTTTAACGAGGGATTGTATTTAAGAAATCATTCAATTTTCACACAATAAAGAAGAGTCGCCCGCGTGGCGCAGTGGTTAGAGGGTCTGCTCTAGAGTCGCGAGGTAAGGAGTTGATCCTTACGTCGCAGGTTCGAATCCCACTGTGGGACGTGGAGACCGGTCCTTCGGATGAGACCGTATAAACCGAGGTCCCGTGTCGCAGTAGGTGTTGGCACGAAAAAGATCTCTCACCGCTCAATGGCCGTAAGTGCCGAGCATAGGACAAAATTTGCAGCTCTCCACCGGCAAGTAGTGGCGTCCCCATATGAGTGAAAAATTCTCGAGAGGGACGTTAAACAACAAACAAACAAACAAACAATAAAGAAGACAATGTCACTGTTATGGGATCATTTCAAAATTAACTGTCTTATTTGAGTAATACGGCCAAGTCAAGGTCATCATGTTTTTTTTTCACGTTTAAAAATTTCTGTCGCCTATCATGTTATGCCCTTTTCTTCTTTGAATTATTATCTGTTTTTCTTTTGGCATTAAAAAGATAATACCACTTAAGATCAATCATGTTACACTACCATACAGAGATGAATACTTTTTTTTTCCTCAAATAGATATGCAATCTAACCCGCTTTTTATCTAATTTCTTTGACTTTTTAAGAAATATTTTTTATTTTCTATCCTTATATTTAACTTTCTCTTATTTTCAATTATTTCGAAGACTTCATCTACCGATATAAAATGAAAGAAAAATTAACCGTTATATAAGGGAGAAATACGGTTTTTATTGATTTTTTTACTAATTGAAAGCTTACAAAGGCTAGGAAGATTGTGGTTTGTTTGGAAATCTTATTCATATAATATATTCTAAAACTACACTCCCTTATTATAAATTTGATTCACTTGGGAAAATCCTTTAATACTTTGTTTAAAACTGTGGTCATCAAGTTTTTTGAATCTATGTTTTAAATCTATTTTTATTTTTTAGTAAAATAAATAATAAACAGGAAACTAATTAAATAAATGCATTTAACAATGATTGTGAAATGTTGAATTGATAAAAGTTTTCATTAGGTAAATTTGTTCTATAACCACTCTACTGGCAAACTAATTTGGTTAGGGTGAAACAAACCAAAATTTTATTTGTTCCCCTTGAAAAAGTATCGAAATATAATTTCAGAAACCTTACGTTTCTTGTATTAAGCCCTTGCTACAATTAAAAGAAATGAAATTACATGTATAGACTAAATATATGATTATGTATACAAATAAAATACAAAAAAAGAAGCTTAAATAAATAATTAGAAATTTATTAATTAAATACATTTCACAAGTTTGTGAAATGTTAACTTAATACAATTTTCCATTACGTAAATTTGTGCTATAATCACTCTAATTACTTGCCTGCGTGGCGCAGTGATTAGAGCATTCGCTCTAGAGTCGCGAAGTAAGGAGTTGTTTCGAATCCCACTGTGGGACGTGGAGACTAGTTCTTCGGATGAGACCGTATAAACAGTGGTCCCGTGTCGCAGTAGGTACTGGTACAAAAAAGATCCCTCACTGCTCTATGGCCCTAAGTGCTGAGTATTTGTCAAAATTTGCAGCTCTCCATCGGCAAGTGGTGGAGTCTGCAGTGAAATATTCTCGAGAGGACGTTAACAATAAACAAACAAACTAATTACTCTAATTGTGCTAAGAGTGACTGTGCTATAATCACTCTGATTAATCAAACTTATTTGTTAGGGTACCCACAAACCAATCTTTTTTTTTTCCTTGTCAAAAAAGTATTGAAATGTAATTTAAAAATTACTTTAAAACTTTCATTTAATAGTTATTTTTACGCCATCAAATTTAAGAATGAATAAACATATTACTTACAGACAAGTAGTGCATGAATAAATCATAAATTCAAGTATGTCAAACTGCCCAACTCATTGAGTAAAATTGATGAAAGATCTAACATCAATTAAAAAGTATTTAAATCGAATTAAAATAAAATAAATATGTAAATCGTATGTGTACCATTTATATTATATATGACGCGAAAGGTCTTATATTTATAGGGTAAATCGTCTCAGAGCAAATCGTCAATAGGGGCCAAAAGGTCCCTTTCCCTGAATTTCCTGATGCCAAATATTCCCTTATTTAGGGACTTAAAATATAATGTTTTAATTATCAATATTTCTGGTCTAGTTTTGATTCGAATGAGAAAGTAAATAATAATAATAATCGGTTTATAGAAATCCTTTTTGGTTTCCTTCCATCACCAAGTTACACGAGATTTCTATATGTTTAGATTTGAAAGTTTAAAATGTCCTGAACAAATATACATGCGTTAATTATAGTAAATGGTAAGCTGTAATTAACAGTATCATAAGTCTGTTTGATCTAATATTGGTTTGAGAAATTGAGACGTATTTTGATCAACTAACGATGGGCTTATTCAATCACTTTTAATTTATTTTGAAATTTTATCCTTGGTTTTATTTTTTTAGGCAATCAGAAGTAAACATGGCACGATCTTGTCATTTTCCTAGTTTACGTTTTCAAAGTGCGATCATGATAAAAATTTTAGTGGTGCTTACCTACAAGAAGAATTTTTTCTTGATATGAACATGTCAGAAATATTCCTTCCTTAAGCGCTTCATCAATGTATCAGAAATCTTCCTAGAGGTTCATACCATAATATTCTTATCAAATAAAGGAAAAAACCCTACATTCAATGTGCATTTTCATAGAGATTTATTTTTAATCAAAAACCTTATTGAAATTGACATTTGAGGAACTGATATCTGCTCGAAGGCATTGGATAGTTTAAAATAATATCTTTCTTGGTAAAACCAAATTGTACACTTCACCTCTGATTTGACTATAAATAGGAGAATTTAATATGGGAGAATGTCTCTATCAAACTTACAGTGTAAATATGTAAATGTGTCCTCACAACATCGACGCAAAAAAGAAACTTCTAATTCAGAGTTTATAATCTCACGATGGAACGGAAATATCATAACTTAAAAAATATAAAAACCGTGAATGATTGACTACGGGAATGATACTTGGATGTAAAAGAGATACAACTTAAAATAAATAATAATTTCGAGCTCATATAAAAAAGAAAAGGAAGAGAAAACGTAAAAGATAACATCTTTTTAATTTTGTAATGAAATAAATTACATACTCTGAAAACTTTAACTTACAGAGTTGACAGAAAGTGTGAAAATTTTAAATATAAAAAACTTAAAATTTTTGTAATAAATTATTGTTGATCATGACATTTCTTTATTATGGACGTAAGGATATATATATATATATATATATATATATATATATATATATATATATATATATATATATATATATATATATATATATATATATATATATATATATATATATATATATATATATATATATATATATCAAATGAGGTTAAAATTGGTTTATGAAGATGTAAACAACACTTATCTGATCAAAAAGCACTGATTTTTTTTAAAATTATTTATTTGACATGTGATAAAAACAAAACGAAACAGGATACCGGTTTCCCTAAAAAAATTAAGTACTTTTCTTACACAAAAAAAATTATACATGCATATTTTTTACAATGTATTTTTTCTAATGATTGATCGAAAAACATCCTTGATAAAAATGTTAATGACAACTTCTCTGGTGAAAAAACTTTTATCATATTTATAACTTGAAAAAGGCCACCGGATATTGCTTTAGTTAAACGTCACAGAACGATAACTCTGAGTTGATTGTTATCAATTAATATACTTTGGCGATTTCTTTTAGGGGATCTTTATGCATGAATTTATGAACGATTAAAATTTCTAACTATGATGTACCTAGAAAAAGTACCTTCGCATATTTAAGTTAGTAGAAATAACTTTTCAAGAAATGTTTTCAATTTCTTCTGATCATGAGGTTCTAGTCTGACAAAATAATAAGCTCATTTGAAAGTGTGGTCGAATGGTTATAAAATTGATTTGTAACTTTCTCACAAATTATTTTTCTACGGAAGCCGGTAGGTTCCAGGTGGAAAAATATTTTATCTGACGGCCGCTACATAAATAACTGGTGGCCGCCAGAAACTTATCTGATGGCCACCAAATAATTTTCTTGCGGCCGCCAGATACGAAGATTTGACGGCCGCCAGATAACTTATCTGGCGGCCGCCATTTGTAAAATTATCTGACGGCCGCCAGAAAATTATTTGGCGGCCACCAGATAAGTTTCTGGCGGCCGCCAGTTATTTATGTGGCGGCCGACAGATAATTATTTGTCGGCCGCCAGATGAAATATTTTTTCTACCTGGCACCAAACGGCTTTCATATTTTTCATATTTCCAAACAAAACTTTAAATAAAATGATATACAAATCTATAAAACGAAAATTTTTGCTGTTTTTAGTCTGTTAGCATACCCCCCCCCCCCCCCCCCCGCCCGGTTGCACAACAAAAGCTTTTGTATGAATTTGGGAAATAACAATTTAAAAAAAAAAATTGTGTTTCGAGGGGGAAAGGGGAGATATTTTAAAAATATTTATCTTTTTTTGTTGATTTCTACAGAAAAATACACAAGTTTTACCAAAATTATTGCTATCTCTTTTTTTCCAAATAAGTTATGTTTTATAGAAATTCACATACATATCTATATAAAATGAAAACTTATTCAATATGTTAACTTTTGAAAATTGATTGAGAGGAATTTCGCAGTTTCTTAACATCTTTATTTTTTCAACGGATATGAAAACTTTCTTGTTATGAATGTTTATGAACCCATTTCTATAATGAAATAATTAAAAAAAAATTTGACAAAAGAAAGCAGTTCATTGAAAAAAATTTTGAATAGAAAATTGAAAGTTTGGGAACATTTTGTTTTATTTCTGTTTCTTCTTTTAATTATACGAACAAGCAATGGAAACGCAACAAGCAGTTAATTACAAATATCTGAAATTTTTATCTAATGATATTCACATTAAAAAGATTTTACCAGTAAGCTAAAACTTGATTTGAAAACAACAAAGAATTAATTGAAACGTTGAATGTTATATTTCAACTCTCCCCTCCCCCCCCCCCCCTCGCCATTCAGTTACAGCATTCCCGCCCACCAAGCACAATTGCAGTAGTATTCCACGATGCATTAAGCTCATCAGTCTCTTGTTTTAGCAAAAGAAATATTCTTCATCCTTTTTAACACGTCATTTTTTTTTAGATGCTATAGTCGAACAGTCATTCAAAGTAATGGGACGTATGAGCATCATTTAGCATGAAATAGTGCATGTTTGCATCTGTTACTGTCTTTCATCAGCAACATTTTTAAAATTTCCAGGCTACATTTTCAGGAAACCTTGAAAAAGAAACGATAATTAGTTCGGAATATTGCTGCAATACTAAAGTGAAACTGAAACAAACTTTTATAAACAAATTATAGCCAAAGAATTTGTTAAACATGCAATTTATGATTTCCGTTTAATGGGGCTCAAACATTGTACCGGTACCGAGATGAAAATCATTCAACCGTACGTTAAATTGCTGATTACCCAAAGTTGAAGATATCATTATTTTTTAAGTACAACATTATACCATTAATCTGAATTTCTTCCTATGAATTGGAATGTTGAATTTATATATGTCAGTATACTAGTATTATCATTATTTTTATGCCCCCGTATCGAAGATTCGGGGGTATATAGTTTTTGCCCTGTCCGTCCGTCTGTCTGTCAGTTTATCCACAAAATCTTTAACCTTGCCCATAACTTTTGATTGGTTGGAGCAATGAGCCATGATTTCACACGTGTATTCCTTGTGACAAGACCTTTCTTTGGGTACCATCATATTTGACCTTGACCTTGGAGTTTGACCCATATTTGCAAAATTTTATGAGACTTTAACCTTGGTCATAACTTTTGAACAGTTGCTTGAGCTTTCAAGCTTCACATGTGTATTCTTTGTGGCAAGACCTTCCTTTAGATACCATCAACTTTGACCCTTTGACCTTGGAGTTTTACCTACTTTTCAAAAAACCTTTAGCCTTGGGCATAACATTTGAACAATTGGTGTATTTCTTGTGAAAAGGCCTTTCCTTGGGCACCATTAATTTTTACCATTTGACCTTGATCTTGATGTTTTTCTTTACTTTTGAAAAACTTTATGCTTTTCCATATCTATTCAGTTGTTGCTGCTAGGGCTTTTTTTATATTTCACAGGTATATTTGATTTGCATTTGAGAAAGTTTAACCTTTGCTATAAGTTACCATACGGGGGCATCAGTGTTTCATAAACACATAAACACATGTTGTTTTTTTTTTTTACTTTCTTCTCCGGTACTTTTTTGTCAGCGAGTGTAACAACTTATCCTATTAAAATGGTGTTGTATTAGGGTTAATTGACATGTAGATGTTCAGAACGAAGGACATTTTTAGCAAATTTGCATGCACGTGCGTGTGCACATCACGAGTGGAATGAATGATATAATTGAAAGAGTTTTAAGTTTCCAATTTTTTATGAAATCATTTGAAAGTATTTATTCGAACATTTATGTTAGTGTAGATAGACGATGTGGGTGAAATTGCTTCGCTGCGATTTGCTGGCTTAAAAGCCCCTATAACTTCTTGGTGTTTGACAAAATGCATTGAAATTGAAATATGGGTAAAAATTTTGAGTTTCTACGAAGCAATAAATACGAAAATTCTTGAAACTTTGAGACTTTGAATGGCTATAGCTTTATTTTTAAACATAACAGGACGAATTAAAAAAAAAGTATTGTGTTCTTACATTATTCTTCTATCGAAACTGAATGAGAAAACATGCATATGCTGAATTCAAATTGGCTATAATACTTAAATGCTCATATCTGTCTTTATTTTCACTAAAATACATTGATATTTTACACATAGGTTTATATTTTAAGTCAAAATACGGAAAAATTGAAAACAATTTAGAAAACATGTGTAAGCACATGCGCTGAAATTTGATAGGCTAATACCCGTATGGCTATATCGTAGAAGTTTTCTGAAAAAATACAAAAGAAAATAAAGTGATCTATAATCTATAGATCTATAATACAAAGATATTGCCCACTTTAATGAAGCTTGTAAAGAAAATAGGGCTCCATAAAGGAGTTGGGGGCTGTTTTTTGAATATCTCTAATGGTTTTCGTTACAATAAGCACTATTTCATGTCTTGAGATTCGTCGTCTTTATCTATGTTTATGATCAATTTTATAAAGCCGTGTACTTTGAGCAAAATTATGCATTGAAATGCTGATCAAATCGGATACTGTACTTGGTGCAGCAACATCCATTCTATGCTGATCAAGGCAGATTAATAATTCAGAGATAGATTGCAAAACTCAACTAAATGCGTCGTACCTATCGATCGAATATGCATTAAACTTACCTACACTCATATCTGCAAAAAAGGATTATCTTAAAACGATATCAATCAATGTTTATTAAACCAAACAAATTTAACGATATGCACTCTGTGTTGTTTTTAGATCGATAGAGGTCAACAACGCAAAATTTTCTAAATATTATTTAAGAAGAAGATAAATATATGATGTATAGTATGGCATGTCAAACGTTGCAATATTTGATATTTCCTATTTGTATTCTTTTATCCTATTTGCATTGTATAATTAATTTTCAATTTGTACCGCATAATTGTTATTTATATTCTATAAATTTCTATTATTATTTTGAAATGTTCAATTTGGGTTGTGCATGTTTCATTTTTCATTGGTATTGTTTGATTTTTTGTATTATATAATATTCCATTTCTTCTTTATAACTACCATTTGTATTTTATAATTTTTTTTTATTTGTTTCGTATAATTTTTCATTTCTATTCAAAGATTTTCTATTTGTATTGTATAATTTTCCATTTGTAATGTCAATGTTTCATTTGTACATGTATTGTATATTTTTCCATTTTTATTCTATAATTTTAATTTCTCTTGTATGATTTTTACTTGTATTCTATAATTTTCCATTTGTATTTTTAAAATTTTCAAAAAAATTGTAATTTCATTTTTTGTTAATTTATTTTGTATAAATTTTCTTTGTATTCTATGATTTTCCATTTATATTGTATAATTCTCCATGTGTATTGTATAATTATTTCGTCTTTATTGTATAATTTTTATTTGTTATCAATATTTTTTTTTAATTTGTATTCTATAATTTTCCATTCGTAATTTATTTTGTTTGTCAGGAAAATTATACAATACAAATGAAAAATTATACAATACAAATGGAAAATTAAAGAATACAATTGGAAACTTATAGAATACAAATGAAAACAAATACATCATAGAATTCAACTGGAAAACTATACAATGCAAATGAAAAATTATACAATTCAAATGAAAAAAAATTATGCTATACAAACTGAAAATATCAAACACAAATAGAAAATTATAGAATACAAATAAAAATCATACAATACAAACTTTAAATTTACATTGCAAATAGAAAATTACAATACAAATAGATAAGGTCAAATATTGCCACGTTTGTCATGCCATAGTATAGAAAATGATTTTTTATAGACATAGATAAATTTTGTGAATACAAATGTTATCAAAGATAATGAAAAATAATTGCAAAATAATTGGAAAAGCCGTGAAGTGTGAAATAATTTACATGTATGTTGGTAAGTCGGATAAAGCTGGAGATTATTTTTATTAAATGTACACTAGTTTCATGTGTTGGTCAATCTTGTCGATGAGCGCATGTTTGTGATTCAATCAAAACAATGTTTTTGGTATGATTCTCAAAGAAAATGAAGGAATTTTGAATGTACATCTGCATATATTTCTTATCATCGACAAAACGAAATATAGCAATCGCAAATTTTTGACCAAGCGAAAACAATGTAATTGACGTGGAAATGCAGATTGAATGTATTTGAGATTAATTTGTTTTCTGAAAACAAATGGTGTTCTAAAAGTAGCTAATTCAAATAATTTGAAATAAGCATAAAAAGAAAAGTGTTATATAGAATATTATACATAATAATAATAATAATAATAATAATAATAATAAACAACGTTGGATCATTAATTTATTAAAATTTTTTAAGAATTATACGTACATTGAGCACATTTTTTTTCTTAAAAAATTCCCGTCACATAAATTCCCACTACAATTTTCTCATTTTTTGATTGGTTGTCTTTATCAATGATAGTGATCAACATATTTTATTATTGCTCGTACTTTGCGCTACACCATGTATTACGTGCTGATCTGAACGCGGAGACTAAGAAATCAACCAAATGCATCATATCAATCATTAAAATCTCACCGACACGCATGCCTACTGAAGGGGGAAGATAAAGGAAACTCATTTTTTTCCAGAATTTCTTAAGAATTAAAATTCAACAATGTGAAGGTATGGCATGTCCCTGCCCAAAAACAAACATGTGTTTTGGCCTTTTACAATGGAAACTTCTTTTGATGTTTTCTTGTAAATAAGCGAGTATACCTGTAAAATTCTTGGCTCGATTTCAGGGTTTATCAATCTAACTAATAAAGGAGTTCTTTATCTCAAATTCTTTCTACGTATATTGTTTTTAAGCCTCTATAAAATTCTGTGCAATTTTTTCAAAATTACTGTAGTACAAGTAATTGCTTTTCAAAAAAGCTTGCCTGACTAAATCAATTAATATCTATGGAACGTATAAGCAAAGGAAGTGCTAAACGTTCTCGTCATCAAAGAGCTACATAGCTGCGATACTTCATTACAAGATGTACTTGTAATTGACTTTTCAAATGTTATAACCAAATATTACAGATTAACGAATATGTAAGACATGCCACTTTTTGGTCATTTATTAGTTAGCCTTCGGCTGACTAGTTACGTTGGGATGAAACTGCAAGTGCACTTGCGTAGATTGGAATTCTGGGAAAAATAGTTTGACGAGTCGTTCTAAAGAAATTTATAATACTCTCTTACCAGAGGGCGCACTTCTTCATGCACACTTTCTGGTAAATGACAGATTGATGAGACGGCCTTTATATATAGACTGGTCTGTTCTCCGTCGTTCTCGGCGACAAGTAAATTATGAACAGTTTTAAGTAGGATAGTTGTCTTGAAGTGTTTGAGACAAAAATGTATCAATACTGCTCTAGAACGCAAAGTAAATGGCTTGTATACTTTATAGCTAGAGCAAAACAAGATACAAATAATCCCCCCAAGGACAAAACTCACTTGCGATGATGGTCTTACCATATATTATGAATGAGTTTAAAATATTATCTCTAAGTACAGTTTTAAAATCGTTTACAGTTTTTCTTTTCAATCGATATCAGAATTTTTCTCATTTCTTCTATAATAACGTGTTCTTTTAATGAAATGAAAACCAGTTCAGAGCATGATGTTTTCTGAAATCATTTGCCGATTCTTTACTTAGAACCTTACGGGAATGGAGCCCATTTCCTCTACGGGTACTAGCATACACTCTTGTCACTGTATTAAAAGGAAACCTTTGTTCATCACAAAACATTGAATGATATGCTACTGACTGACATTCTAAGCTTGTTAAAAAAGCTAACCTTTTAACGTGCATTATTTTGTAATATTGAAAGAAAAGGTGGAAAACAGACTGAATCAAGAAGGGATGTCCCATTTACTAGGTGGAGGGAGTTTGTTTATGATTGGACTAGTCCACTTAAGGGGTAACAGGGAAACAAAATAGTAAACATAATCAGAAAACCCATTGCTTTAGTGTTGCCTGCCCATACAATGTGTATTTTTTAAATGAGATAAAATTTGTAGTTAATAAAAATTGAAGCTTAAGAATCAGGTTAAAGAGAAAAACTTTTATTTATTTCCATAGGATTATCACACCCATTCAATAGAACAATCCAAGAAAAAGGCGCGAAGATAATTTACTTGTGACATTTGTCGCGAAATGATTGTGCCACCCCTTTTGTCTGAGAAAACATGCTCTTTGATTTGTTTTATATCAACATTCCGAGATAAGTGATAATTTCATTATTTAAGGTATATTTTGTAAGAAAAGATAAAAAAAAAATGATGCACAGAAACTGATATTTTTGGCATAGATAAACTCTGCTCATGTAAAGTTTATTAAGGTCCGTGCAAATAAATTGAAATAACTATGAAGTCTGAAAATCAAACCATTTATAATCGTTCGTGGTCAGTTAGAGCTACTGATTGGCATACTGCACGACAGTATCATGAGTCGGTTACCAGTGTTTAGAACATAATTGAAATGCCGCGTAATGCAATCTAACAACTGGTCTTGTTGACTTTATCATGTTGATTATTTAACTTTATGGAGAAAACTGAAAACTTAAATCTAAGGAATTCTGACTCAGATTTAAAAAAAAAAAAGAAATCCTACAGGATTACTTTGCAATATAGCTTTGCCAAATAGCAGACGAGAGCGTTGTCCAACGTGGCTGTCACTGCACAAGTCAGCCACAAACTGTCTACTAATCATACAAGTCTTTTAGAATTAAATAACGTTACATTGATAGATTTCAAAGAATCTTTTAATCAATTACATGTATTTCTGAAATAGGGTCAATTATGTACATCAGTATTCTGGGTAAATTTTAGCAACACTTTTACATTCGCCCCCCTCCGGATTGAAACACGATTTTCCTCACCTTGACATAGATGTTATGTTTTTATCCAAACCACAAAACAAAACAAAACAAAAAAAAAAATAAAAAAAAAAAAAAATAAAAAAAAAAAATAAAAATAAAAAAAAAAAAAAAAAAACAAACCGAAAAATCTCTTTCACCTGCTAATCATATTTGCAGCATGTTGAACTGATTTTTATATTGGAAACAGGATTAAAGGTTTTCGTTTGTAAATAAATCACCTTTTATTCTTCAAGATAAATTCATGTCACTCTACCTAAATTTGTCTTTCATTTTACTGAGAAACCACAAAGTGCCATATTTCGGCAGAGAATCTCATAAAGAAAATGGATAGTTATTAAGAAAATTGAAAAGACATTTGTGTATTTACAATAAAATTAATTTTACACTCATTGTGCTTGCAATTTTTTCTCATTTATGCACATTGAAAAACAATTTTAAAGAAATGCTATTAAAATATTTGAAATTTTATTTATCTTGATCCTGAATTACAGGACATGGAAACCCAGTTTCGTAGGTTTTTTATGTTTAAAAACCCACCTATCTTTATTGTTATCATTGTTATAAGATTGTCTACTTATATGCATGAACGATATTATATTGATAAGATCTGTTGTTTAAAATGTACTGTTGATGCAATAAAATATCTATTTGTGTGGAAAACCCATTAAATGAATAGTTTTCAATCTATAAATATGGGATCAATTTGATTTCCTCCCAGAACTTTAAAGGTAAGGACATAATTCACATTTTCATTTTTTTTTTTATTAAAATGCCCTAATCAGGAAAAGATTTATTTTTAATAACATTAATTATCATGTATAGTTTCATATTTGTAGTAATTTATCTATATCCGTTATTTTGCAATATCACCAACCAGCGACAATTAAATTTGGTTGAACAATGTGTAAGAAAAAGTTTGCAAAAACTCTTGTATTTTAACAAATGTCGCAAATTCTACTTTAATGTTGACTTTTACTCTCTGGATGTACACATTCAACAGTTCTCTTTCTATGTTATCTTTGATTTATATTTGTTGGTTGAAATATTGAGGGACTAATCGTGAAACTTCTGGAAGCAATTTTAACTGTAATTTTGTATTTTATTTACATGTATCTAAACGAGTAACAAAATTTATCTCCGAATTTAATTTTTTTAAAGAGCAAAACTTGTTTGAGAAATGTTTGAGAATTTTTGATCAACAAACTGCTGTCCTTATAAATATCATGTAAATGAAGCATTAGTGATCTGAAAGATATATTTCTTACCATTGCAAGTAAATTTAATGTTATAAGTGTAAGTGAATAGAATTAAATGATTTTCTTTCTTTTATTTCAAAAAAAGGTTTAATTGTCAACATGGTTTTCATGCATATATTTCTGCTGTTCGCGTATTTCTCAAACTTTTATGTGGAGTGTGATGTAGAGGTTGATGACGTCATTGCTGACGCTATTCAAGACACATACAGAGATCCTCAACGTAAATTCGGAGAAGGAGATGGCAGTACGTTTCATACAGATAGCATTTATTATTACTTGAATAATTTTGTAATTTTTAAGGAAGTTTTGCATTTAAAAAAATTCATAATTCACTTCATTTTTGTTGACCCATTTTGTATTGCAAGAAAATAAAAAAAAATGCACTGTAAAACTAATAAGTTAATCACAATAAAGCTATTAAAAACACGAAAGATTAACATGAGATCTTTCCGAAGCTTCATTGATAATTTATTACCTTTTCTTCCCTTTAGCCATTCCTGATACCGGCAACAGCTTTGCTTTTCTTCAGAAACAGAAGGAAGACGAAGACAGGATAGCGAGGGCGGGGTACAAATATATGAGTCTGATCAAAAATCTCATCCAAAGGTACTTTGTGACATATTTTTACATACATGGTATAGACTTATTTAGGTTTGACGAGACTAGAGCAAATATTAGAATTTTTAAGATTTTGAAAATTTTGACCGTATTGCTACAATAGCACTATTTAGAAATTCTTTCAATAAAAAAAAATGCTCGGATTAGATCTTTTAAATGTAATGTCAGAAATAGTAACACGCTTATGCATATATATTAAGTCACATTTCAGTTAATTAAAAGAAGATTCTCGTTAGTTTTTTTTTTCAGTTAGGTTGGTTTGGGAAGTACGATCTTTTGATCTGAACTTTTTATTAAGGTATGTCACTCGTCAGCCTTTTAGAAAATTTCAGTCAGAACCTCTTACTTAAAAACTATTTATTACAATTCAATCTTTATAACATATTTAAATTAAACAATGTAAAACGTTCAACATTCAATTAAAAAACTGCTCAAAAATTCACAAAGAACCAAGATTTATAAGGGACTATTTCTTGTGGCGGAAGGACACTTAGCAGAAAATTCTGCAAATCTACACATTTATTAAATTTAATATCTTGGAACTTTAGCCTCACATACTTTTACCCAGAGAATATTTTCCGTTATGATATGACTGGAATATTAAATATAGGTCTCAATTTATATTTTTATAACAAAATTTACACCTTCGCTCAACAAACATTGCCAAGAAATGAAGATATATTAAGGAAGTCGAGATAAGATTTACACAGTTTTTTGCCTGAAAATCGCATATTTTGACCAATATTTCAAAATTTACATCACTGACCCCAACTTTTTCTTTCATTATTTTAAACTACTCGATACTTTTGACCGATCAGCACTTAAGTCGTAAAAAGTTTGATACAAGAAAACATTCTATTGCCTATTTAGATTTTCAATACCCCAAATATGAGACTTTTTTAGTGCAAAAAGGTCACACAATAATTTACGCGCATTAATTTGCATAATTTGTTCAATGATAAATATTATTCAAACTATTTTACGTAAAATAAGGTTATGTTTATTGCCATGGTTACATCTTATAAAATATGATAACGGTTAAAGTGATTAACCAAAGAGTTACAATTTAAGTGCAAAAAGGTCAATTTAATTGTACTGTAGCTCAGTTAGATGCACACTGACCCCCCATTTTCTCTGCGATTTTGAGACATACTATATGAGTACTTATCCAAAATATACTTCTCAAAAAATCCTTGATATAACAAATTTCACGAGTGACATACCTTAAGTTTTAAACTGCAAACAAATTGTGGTAATTTCGTAAATAATATATAAATATGCAAGTCGCTTGCTTCTGGGGATATAAAAAAAATAGAATTTCAACTCCATAGTAAAAATACTCATATTATTACAGTAAAACATTTTTGCTTTGATTTACTTAGTAAAATCTTCAACCTATGATTCACTAAAGTTACTAGTATTATAGTTAACAATATATTTTAAATTATTGTTAACTTAAAATATTTTGGATTTCCAACGTTTTGGCATAGGCATCATTGAAGAGACATAATTTATCGAAAAGCACATCTGGTGCATCAAAATTGGTACCGCATATGATTTACAATATGACCCCTGGGTTGAGGCCTCTGCTGGTGTACTGTTAGTCCCCGAGGGTCTCTACAGCCCAGTAGCTAAGTACTTTGGTACTAGCTTGAAAATACGGATATACATTTAATTGCTGTGGTAAAATTTTGAAATTTATTTCAAAATTAAGGATTATCTCCCTCAGGCATGGCTCTGATCCTTCGACGTATTTGGCTCAAGTCTTTGGCACCTTTTTTCAGCTCTTCAAAGTTTTTTTATTTAATTATTTTTGATTTCCAACGTTCCGGCATGAGCATCACTGAAGAGACATAATTTATCGAAATGCACATCTGGTGCATCAAAAGAACTGGGTACGTTACGTATAACAGAGCAGCCCTGTCTCCAAATTTGATTTCATTTTTTTACAAACATGCCTACGATGTGTCCTTTCAAAATCATTTTATTTTTTTTTTAATTACCACAAACCGTTTTTTCGTCCGAGGTCTAGAAAAATGAGAATTTTCTTTAGAAATTACAAATTTTGACGTGATAACGTCATCATGGCTTACTGATTTTAACGTTACTTTAAAACAAATCTGTAAATTCTCTGAACCGGAAACTATTTACTTTAACCTGACTTATGTTCCAGAAAACAATTTTGAACTTTTATTTCAATTCATCGTAATGTAATCTTTTTTTTTTTCTTTTTTCATTTCAAGACTTAATTCGAATGCCTTAAAAATGTATTAGGAAAATAATTTCTGAAGAAAACTAATCGAGTTAATCTATCGATTATGGAGCGGAAAGGGGAGTGTCTTGTCCACAAGTATACTGCAAGATCGTGTTTGTATTTCTTACAGAACTAGGAACAGATAATCTTTATTTATAGACAATAAAAAAGGTTGGTTGTATCATGTTTCACTTAAATTTTCGTAGAAAATGCCGAAAGCGTACATCACTGTATACATTGTACGTTTTTTTTAGCCTTGTAAACTTGGTCAACATAATTATCTAAAATTCCTTGTAAATTATAAATTAAACCCGAATTTACTTGAAAATATTCCGATCAACATGATAAATGTATATATAATTAATAAGTGACAATACATGTAAGAACTTTTCCATTCCCAGCTGCTGACCTTCAATAAGTAAATGTAGGTCGGCAGTGGTAGATTTAGAAGTATTTAGTCATACATAAAACACTTCCTGATTATGCGATAAAATACTAGAACCCTTTCTGACATAATTAATTTTGTCAAATAAAAATCTGCAACAATACAGTGACAAGGATAACAAGTTTTGAAAAGAAATGTTCAAATGGTAACTGCTATACGCCAAGCTTCCTATCTACCTCCCCCCTTTCCCATCCCCAATCATTAACTATTGTCTTTTGATATTCATGAATCCCAGACATATATAAATTGAAAACGAATAAAACATACTCAAGAAAGCTGATGATTTTCAATAACAATGTTTAAAAAAATCTTTTCTTGAAGTCAAATAAAGTCAATGTCCACTATGAAGGAGACGTGCATTTTAATTGGAGGTACATGTAGGGTTAAATTTAAATTAATTGTCTGAACCATCCCAACTAATGTCGTTAAATTACTTTTTCACGCTGTAAATATTGATTGAATATTTATCATATTTGCGAAGACTGAAGAATTTGTTTCAACTACATATTTTCAACACGATTGCTCTTTGTGACGTCATTTTTTCAATGCATTGCGTCATTAATTTACATGTAATGCCCCATTGTAAATTTCACTGAGAAAGGCTTATATGGTTTTCATTTGCATAAATAATTGTATTAAATTAATTTTTTTTCAAATGCAGAATTGAATTTAAAAGACAATAAAAAACAATAAAGCCTTCAGATATATTATTAAACAATTAATTTCTCTAAAAACATTGTGGAGAAAAGGTGAAGTCTATCCAAAAATGCAGCATTTTTACTTCAATTTTTTGTAAAAACGGATGTGGCCGCACTTTTGTAAGGTTAGTTTTTCTCTTTAATATTAAAAATCGTAGTATATTTGTTCTTTCTGCAAAGTTTCGCATACATACTCGGATGCGGCCATATCGAAATAAGGACTTGCAGAGCAGGAAAACGTCCAAAATTGGGGAATTCCGGAATATTAGACCGGTTTTGAACGTTATATAAATGAAAGGGCACGTGAGTTGAGAAAATTTTATTCCTATTTCACACACAGGAAAACCTTAACAGTTTATTGATACAATTGATAAAATGTTATCGTGCGTTTAATTTTTGCCCCTTTTTACAGGGCCATTTACAGGGCCATAAATCGGTCTTAACGTACCCAGTTCTTAGTACCGTATATGATTTACATTAACAATAGTATTTGAGGTAATTGCGGGTTTGCTGACGTCACAATAGAATTCGACGTATAAAAGCTACCGTGTTTTCAAGATCAAACTACAAACCGCTAGAAAACATCTTTAGCAGTATAAAAAAAACTTTCATTAAAGCTTGTATGTGTTCTGTACAAATATTTATTAAAACGTAATCAAAAATAGAGGACGCATAAGTTAGAGCTTTCTTAATGTTAAAAAATGCGAAGCTAAAATGAATACTATTTTTTCAAAATACATATATTTTACAATACAATATTTTAGACATAAGAAAATAATGACGTCGCGTAAAATAATAAAACGAAAATATATTTGATGGAAGATTGCAAAAATAAGAGGATTTTTGCAAATAAATTGAGGTAGCACACATATTAGTATTTTTATGGATTGATTCTAAATGGTCTTCACATTAACTGCGCTAAGTATGATAAGTAAAATTTGTCTGCTTTGTTTTTAAAATTATGAGCACATTTTTAAACTGCGTTTACCGGCGTAAAAAGTGTTTTACTATGAACTTCATTGAAATAGCATCAGCTGTGTTCAGCAACATTGGTGCAATTGAAATACAATTAGACCATAAACATGCAGACTAATCTCAAAAAAATAAAAAAAAGAAAAAAAGAAATAAAATTTTAAAACGAATAGATCTAGCTGACAAAATTTCAGCTTGCATTTTAAGCCAGACAGTAAACCCGCCAGCTACCTTAAATGTCACAAAGTTTAGAGTCTTACATATAGTCATACTGTGTTTCCTTTATTATCGTAAAGATAGTACTTGCTTCTATCTTTCTTTCATGTTTATTTACAAGTATGTGCTAAAATATGTAAAACTAACAAAATGTTTCAGATCCGGGAAAACATTTCGAGATTTAGAGAGCAGCGATGAGTATCAAAGATCCCTCCGGGCTCAACTGTGTGATACAGTCCCTACCTCATGTAAAAAATACAAGAATTCAAGATATCGAAGTGCTGACGGCTTATGCAACAATCTCTGCAATCCAACATGGGGTATGGCACTGCAGGCCCATGCGCGGTATTTAAAACCCATCTATGATGATGGTAAGAACACCATATTCTTATCGAAGAAGAAGGTACGGTTTTAGCTTTATTGTGCCCTAAAATTTAATACTTTCAAAAAGTTTTGAAACTGGCTTAAACATTTGTTGAGTATATGACAGTGATAAATCAGGAAAAAATATAGCATGAAAGAGTACCATTCTGGAAATATGACGTCATTAATTTGATGCATTTCTCTATTTTAAACAGAAAAAGCCTCAAAATGACCCATTTCAAGGGTTATTTTCCTTAAGAAAATAGTATCCACAGCCGTCGCCCACGTTTATTTTCGGATATGTTGTGTAAAATTCTTTGAAAAATCACATATCTCAAAATCTTTGTGGGCGATGCCTGTGGACAATATCATGTGAGAGAAAATTCCATTGAAAATTGGTGTCTTCTGCAACTTTTCAAGAAAATACGGGAAAATGCACAAGTTTATGACGTCACAATTAGCATTTAGAAGGTCATGTGAGGAAAATGATTTGTATGATCTTTCTGCGTGTAATTTCAATGACTCAGAAATCATGAGTTTTAATTTTTTACATTACTTTCATTTTTTTTAAGAAAAACACAGGGCAAAATTTGTATTGAAACCGTACCTTGTTCTTTGTTATAAATGCAGAATATATGTAATGGATATATGCCAAATACTGTTCTATATGTAAAATTATCAGACTGTTTGAGGCCCGTTAGGGCCGAAAACAGTCTGATAATTTTACATATAGAATTGTATGAGGCATATATCTTACTTAAAACATTGCTATTCAAATGTCCAAAAGTTACCTGGAGGAGTCCGATAATTACACAATAGGAGTTCAGGCATCAATAGTTTTCTACCTGAAACCATCTAATAAGTAGACAAAAGAAAAGAGAAAGTTTTTTCTTTCTTTAGACAGTAAAATCAGTGAGTGAACTCTTTTGTTTCATTCATTCAATGGCAGTCGTTTGGCTTAGCAGGAACTATGGATAGTGGTCAGGTGATGAAGGATTTTTTTTATGATTCGGAATATTTTTTTCTTTATTAAGTGCGTTGGACATTGATACAGATGCAATGTTGGATGATATCTTCAACATGCAATTAAAGTAAAAATGCGGATTTTTATCTAAAATTTTGATTGGATGATATAATGAAAATATTGGGTTTTAAAAGTGCGGTCATTGGCGAACAAACCTCGTTAAATGAAGAGATTCGCAGACTGGTTCTTTATCAGAAATGGATTTAAATTGGCTAATTCACAGTGCTGTATCGAAAACGCTCTGCAAATAAACGAATGGAAAGCGTTACATTTGAGGAAAGTTAAAACTCTAGTTTCTTCTCGGATTTGCTTTTTTTAACAACTTAATTTCCTCGCTTTCGCTGAATTTTTTCTCCCTAACTTTTTTTTTTTGGTTTCTGGACAAATTAAATCTTGATTTCACTCTAGTTGTTGTTTTTTAACTACTGTCCGATTTTGTTATCACTGCCGTCCGATAATATATTATTGGACTGTTAATTATTATTATCGGACGGCTACAGGTAAATTTTTAGACTGCAAGAACAAAGGCATGACGTCACAGCAATGTTTAATAATTGATAAAACAATATTACGATTTGCACTAAACTAAAAATTTAAACTAAAAATAGATTGTAAATCCAACATTTTGTATGACACCAAAGATTGAAATGCTGACCAGAGCCATTTGTTTTTTTATTTGAATAGAGTATAACAGTCCGCGTCAAAGAAGTAGAAATGGAGACACACTTCCCAGCCCAAGAGATATCAGTAACAAAGTACTGGCAGGAGATATGTTGACACCTCCAGACAGCAAGCGGAATTTGATGTTGTTCACCTTCGGTCAATTTATAGACCACGACTTGACTTTCACGCCCATTGTTATTGGTGAATAATGAAACATTACTCTTAATTCTCAAAATTACTGATCTTCTGGTAAATTATGATTTTGATCCATACTTGTCATTCAGAAGAAATGTCATCTGTTCTTCATATTAAATCAGATCAAATATAAAATGCATGAATTTTTTTTTACAAGTATACACCAGGGAATATCGTTGCAGTTAACTTTTTCTCATCCATACAAGTAGAAAGATTTGAATTGTCTGAACCTGTGTACGTTTCATTTATGGTAATTGTTTTATAGGAGAAAATGGAAGTCCTCTTGATTGTTGTGGAGTCGATGCTTCGGAGTAAGTTAATTCGTTAAACTTTGTTCACATGAAACTATTGCAAAACACACACATACACACAGGAACAACAAAAACAAAAAGAAGAAAGCATTCAATGACTGAATGGTGTAGGTTCATCCTGTTTTTCGTCTTGATAAAAAAATCTTAACTTGTTGATCCTGCTCATCCTATTCCTTTTGCTTTGGGAAACAAAACCATCTATCAGTTTTTTTTTATACTTCTAAAGATCCTCGAAATTGTTGTATTATACTCAGGTGACCGTTAGGACCTTGGACATCTTGTTGATATAGATTTTGATACTTGGATATCTCAAAGTAAACTAAATATTTTATTTCCTTTTATAGCCCTGAGTGTTATGTGATAGAAATCACAACAGGCGATGCTCGATTTCCAAGTAGAACATGTATGGATTTTTCTCGATCAATACCGACTCCACATGACGAAGGCTGCAGCATAGGTACTTAACTGAGATTTAAAAAGTTTTATAAATATAAATAAATATCCTTAGGAATAGCTGCATTAGCCATACAACCCATGATATTGTTATATTGAATAATTAAAAAGAGAAAAGAATAACGGCATATACAATAATATGTGTATTGATTATAGATATTTTCTGAACCTTTGTAAAATAACTTACTGATTCTGCATTCCTTATAGGCCCTAGGCAACAGGTGAACCGACTATCTTCCTTTATTGATGCAGGAATGTTATATGGAGACTCAAAACGATTTAATGAAAATCTCAATGGACATGTTGGTATGATATTATTGAAAAATCACAACATAACTTTCCTTTAACAGTAAACTTGAAAATATCAGCATGAATGTTTTGGGCAATATAATTGACCTTGAAGGAATTTTATATTATTGATATTTTAATTATATGATGTCATTTTCTGTTGCCAGGCACCATGAGGACATCATCAGGTGACATACTTCCTCCTGGAGGAGCCTGTCATACATCTCAAACAGAAGATTTCTGCCAACTGGCCGGTAATGAATTGAAACGGATTATATTCAATTTCTAAAGGGGTGATTTTCATGAGATCCATCATAGCCTTAATATTGTAATGCATGTAAAATTAAAAAAAATTAACTGGTTGTGTGTTTTCAACGGATACTTTGTATTACCATTCCTACTTCAAATACAATTAAATATTATTTCCCATGAAATAACTCCTGCATAAATAAAACAGTGTTCTCGCTTCCTTTCATGATATGGTATAACACATTTCTGAGAACATACTATTTCATATTACAGTGTACCTTGTTTAACTAAATGTATATAATTTCTAGGTGACGAAAGATCAAATGAATTTCCTTCTTTGGGTGGTCTCCATGTCGTATTCCTTCGCCTTCACAATATCATAGCAATCAAATTACGACAAATAACTGGACTATCTAGTCAAGATGTGTTTTTGGAAACGAAGAAGATTATGGGCGCCATTATGCAACAAGTGACGTACGGGGAATACCTTCCGGCTATTTTAGGGAAAGAAACTAGGAAAAAATTGTCTCTGAACCTTCGACAAAAAGGTTATTGGAATAGATATGATTCTAAGGTGAACCCCACTGTTAAGAACGTCATTGCTACTGCAGCACTTCGATATGGACACTCACAGGTAACTTAAAGTTTTGATAACTTCATGATTACTTTGAGAATAACATTTAAAAACATGTTTGCAATTGTGTCCTGTACGATGTGGAATGCACCATTTTTTTGTTTCAATCAAAGTTCCTTGTTATTGAATAATGTCTGAAATTCCGAATTTCTTAAAGATGTCTCGTCTTTTTTATGTTTATTTATTGTTATTTATTTTAAAATAGAATAACGTTTTGAGGTTGTGTACGAAAAAATGAACAACTTAATTTTCCATTTTGCAGATTCCTCCAGAGCTAGGCTATATGACGAGGATGTTTGCCACATCTAGAGTATTTAAATCGGAAGATGTCTTCATGGATCCCCATATAGTTGTTACACAACAAGGACAAAACATTCCAGATTTGGCGCGGTTTTTATTAGCCACGCCCTCAAGAAAGATTGATAGGTATATAACTTTACTTCACTTTAATTCTTATGCAGACGCTTAGGATTGATAAAAAATAATAACAAATAATAAAACAATATATTGAAAAAACTTTTTTGAGATATTAACATTTTGTTTATAAAAATTATTAGATCACGAAAATGAACAAATATCCTTTTTTTGAAGCATAAATTTTAATTCAAAGCTCTACAAATGTTCATAAATAATCATGCTTGGACACATCGGAGACATGAATTCTAGAGTCAACTGTTTTTACTTCACTATTTCAGACAAATTGAAAATGCCGCCAGAAATGAATTATTTCGTGATATAAATGGAGTAACGTTTGACTTAATGTCATTCAACATTCAAAGAGGGCGGGACCA
The DNA here is from genome assembly GCF_033153115.1 of Saccostrea echinata. Taxonomy (NCBI): domain Eukaryota; kingdom Metazoa; phylum Mollusca; class Bivalvia; order Ostreida; family Ostreidae; genus Saccostrea; species Saccostrea echinata. Next base: position 1,513,404 of record NW_026889793.1, read on the forward strand.
CGGTTTACCTGCCTACAACGAATGGCGGAAGTGGTGTAAACTTCCGGTAGCAAACACTTTTTCCGAATTACAAGATCATAATTCTGACACGATTGCAAGATTGCAAAATGTTTATGAGTAAGTGTTTCTATATATTTATAACGATGTCCAGTCAAATCTATTTGTTAAGAATAATTGTGCATATTGAATATTTGAGTTAGAAGATCAAATAAACTACAGCTTCTGGAAAGAGAAAAAGAAGAACTCTTCACTTCTCTTCAGGAAATATGTCTATTGAAATGTTCATAAGAATGTTGGTGTTTCTTTTTGCAGCCACGTTGATGACATTGATGTGTTCGTTGGAGGTATTTCAGAAATACCTCGCGCAGACGCAGTTGTAGGTCCACTTTTCGAATGTTTACTAGGATGGCAGTTCAGAGACCTAAGGTTTGGGGACAGATATTGGTACGAAAAGAGGGGAATAGAGGGATTCTCTAGAGGTATACACAAGTATTTTATTTGGGATAAATATTAGATAGGGCCGAATAAGACTACTAATTTAATCTTTGCTAAATGATTAAATACGGTTTCCTACATATCAATTAATACATCGTGGATACAGTTGCAACGTGAACTCTTGGAGGTTACCTTATCTTGCATGTACAATGTAAATATCCCACAGCTACACAGAAAAAGATGGAACAATGTTAACATGTGCTTTTAGGAAATAGAAAAAATATAATGCACTGTTACATCCAAAATGTATGGTCTCAACTTGATAAATATTTTTAAACCAAGTTAAACTTTTGAAGTTTTCTTGCGTTTATAAATCCTATTTGTGTTTTGCTCATTTACTTGTAAATATGTTTGTTAACAAATAGGTAAACTGCATGTCAAAGCAAATCTACAGCTGTATATTTGACAAACATGATTTTTGATAGGTCAACTTAGAGAAATAAGAAAAATGACGTTATCTAAGATTCTTTGTGAGACGCTGAATCTGGATAAAATTCAGGAAGAAGTTTTCAACCTCGTAGGATCAAAGTAAGTATCAGGCGTGGATCCCACTACAGCATTTATATACGTAAAATTGATCAAATGCACAATGGAGTAGTGCAAATACACAAAGAAGGCGCGTTTGTGGATTAGAAAACTTAAGATTCATAATAGATAATTTGGTTTCTGATTTTGATAAATTCACCAATTTCATACATATTTACAACATATGTAATGAACTTCGGAGGAGGGCCGTCGGGGGTAGGGGGGTGGGATTTATAAAACGTTCATGAGTAAAGTTTCATTTTTGTTAGAGATATTTCATTCCAATTCTTAGGCCTTTTGATTTTAAACTAAATGTAACAACAGATTACTCCCTCTTAATAAGTTTAACAAAGGATTACTCCGTCATCCTAAACAATGCAAAGTGCTCACAGCAGGATGCTTAATCCTCCTTGGCAGCTTATCCCACCTCTGGAATTTCCAGGGATCCGTATTTTTCCCCTTTTCACTGATTTGTATAGTTTTTAGGTTTTTTGAGGTCGAGCACATTTATCTTCAGCTTATTTTACTTCTTAACACAACATTTATTTACCAATCCAAACTACAACAGATTATATTAAATTAGATTAAAAGGATCTTTAATAATATTATTAAGTTTTTCTTGTATATCTATGCATACTTTTGCAAAAATAACAAAATTTTACTTTTTTTGCAGAAATCCCCTTGTTAAGTGTTCTTCATTGCCCTTTATGGACCTTTCAGAGTGGAAGAAATCCCCCTTTCCCTTCATTCACTGGAGAAAATTTCTAAGTTCAGGGGGACTTTATAATTAATATTCTTTAGAACCTGTACCGAATGACGAGAAGCAGGCTTAGACTTCTTGAGTTGAATTAGAATTCATATTGTGTATATATAGATATGACTTATAATTTTGCAGCATATCCTTATTGGTTATTTCAGATAATATATACATGTGTGCACTTTGTATTTATATTTTATCTTAAGCAAAATAATATGCATTTTTTCTTACATTTATGCATGTCAATCTGTTGAATTAAGGAATCATTCATAGCAACATCATATAAATGTAATAACTACAAATGAATATGTTTAAGTATTTCTATGACATTTGTTTACTTAATTCGTTCAGATAACTTGAATTTGGCATTGCATAATGACTCCAACAAACAATTTCTAGGAAAAGTATGCACATTGTTTCAAGATTATTATAACTTTTAAATTCATTGATTACCATTTTTATTAATAAATAGTGAAACAATTGCCTTGTCTTTTTGTCATTTTTCTGCTGTCTTTTTTATAAGTGTGTCAAAATAACGGACTGTCTGAATCAAATCAGCGTGTCAACATATCTTACCTGTTTAAATCATTCCGGCGTGTCAACATAATGTGACTGTCTAATCACTTCAGGGTGTCTAGCTAACATATGCGTCTGAAACAAACCAACATAACGAACTCTAAAGCAGTTAAGTGTGTCAACATAGCATACCTGTCTAAATCACTCCAGCGTGTAAACCCAACTTGCCTCTCTGACTCGCCTCGATTGTGTCACCAAACTTTGATTCACTTGCATCTGGGTTTTGATTATAGACAGGATTTCTTATAAAAGTTTATCGTAAATATACTTATTGCACAGCTATTGATTTTTCCCAAATTGTAAGCAAACAAATATATGGATAATGGAACAGATATAAAGAGAGAAAGAGACAATTTTCTAATACACTTGTGCAAAAATTCCGCAAAGAAAGTGATTATGCCCTACATCATTCAGAACACTTCAATTTAAGCCTTACGTTTTTTTATTTTCTTTGCAATCTCTGAGAAAGATCTTGAACGTAATATAAATTATATCTTTGGTCGTATTTTAACTACATGTAGTAGGGTAAACTGATCGGAGGTCGAACACCTACATAGATATAACAACAGCCTTATTCATTCGGTGCTATATATGTCATATGGTAAACATCAAGGTTTATCGAGAAGTTCGTCTCAATTGTTTTTTGACTTGTTTGAGATTGTACAATATGTTTGAAACGTTTGATCAAGGAAAATGCCCAAGAGATGAAATTTGATCACGAGTCGAACGTATCCGACTGCAAATCGAACGGCTAGATATTGAGTCGAACGTGTTGATATATCAAGTCGAACATATCATAATCGGGCAAAATTTACAGGCTGAACTTAATTTTTTCAATTGAGTTATTGGTCCACATGGCCATAGGAACCCGTGTGCACGGGGGGGGGGGGGGGGGGCTGTGCCCCCCAATAATTTTGCCGATATATAGTTTACTATAGAAAACATAGATACTATTATTGTGTTCCCTCAATAATAATTGATGACTTTTTTTGGGTTGTCAAGGAATTTTTGGTAGTTGATAGTGCCCCCAACTGAAAATGTATGGTTGTGCCCCCCCCCCCCCCCCAATTAAAAAAAAAAAAAAATGAAATTGCTTCCTACGGGCCTGGTCCATATGTATCATATATAACCAGATGTATTGAACAAAATTAAAAAAAAAAAAAGGTCTGGATGATATCAGGTAAACGCTTTTCTTTTTAAAAATATAATTCCTCGGCAATATAGTTTTTATCCAATTTTAATTATGGTGACAGTTTCTCATTTAACAAGCTCTTTGGTTCTTTGAATACAGGTCATTATAAGTTATTTTATTAAGTAAGCTATATTTTTTTTTTTTACTTTCAACTTAAGGAGCATTGCGCATTTATTGTGCGTGAAATAAATGACGATTGTAGAACTCAACATGTTCAACCAAGTATTCATTTTTTTATTCAAATATAATCAAACACTTGCAAACAAATTCCAATTTGATCATTTGCGTTATTTAAACTTTTTTTTTTCTCGACATTTTCTCTTTCATTTTTTTCTCCTTTTCTGCTGCTTTCATTTTTTTCATATTTTCTCTCTGAATTTTTTTTTCTTCTTTAATTTGTTTTGCCTCTCTCTTTTCATCTTCCTTCTTCTTTCTTTCTTCAAAAGCCTCATTTGAGGTTATTACGAAATACTGACGTTCCGTTTTCTGCTTTCGTTTCTTAGAATCCTTTATAATCTTTGGGATGGTAAACATATCAGAGACGGAAGCAGAGCCACTGCTCCTTCCAAGATCTTCTACATGTTCCTCAATACTAGTTTCTAAGCCCGACGAAATTCCTGTTAACTCGAGGCTTCCATCAGGACGTATTATCAATGGCAAATCTGTAACAGATTCCTGTATGGGCACGGTCAACAATATATTATTGATTGTTTCAAAACTTGCAGAAAAGCTTTCATCTGAACTTGCATCCAACATTGGGTCCAACGGTAGCATTGGTGTTTGTGAGGCGCTTATAGACTCCATCAGGGTGTGGCCACTTACATCAGGAGCTGTGTCTGCTACAGCCGGCGTGTCTGTATCATCTACAGATGGCGATGGTGATTGAGCGATGGTGATTGTCTCAGCAGGGTTACAAGAAGATGGACCATTGGTATGGTTGACATGCTCATCTGTGTATAATACTGATGGAAGGAAAGCCTCCGCCGGAATCATGTTTGGATCTAAAGGAAATATTCCCGTCGCTTTAAATCCAGACACTACATTGGATTTCTTTGTAGATGCAGACCAAGCCTTCTCAAATACCTTTAGAAACTGGATGTGTCCTACAGCAACTCCAGTTGTGCTGATAAATGAATCTACTTCTTTGTTCCATCCAGATTTCAAAGACTTAAAGAAGGAACGGTCTAATGGCTGTGTCCAATTACTGGTGTGGCTTGGTAGCTCTATCACCACAATGTTGTTGGATCGTGCTATCTCTATGAATTCAATGTTGTTATGAGACCCATGCCCATCGCATATAAGTAATTGTGGTCTTTCGTTTCCAATGTATGGCAAAAACGTCTGCTCAAACCAGAGACGGGCAATGCCATCCTTTGTCCAACCACTCTCAGATACTGAAAATTTTGCATCTTTTAGTACAGACTCCTTTGGAATATTTTCTATTCCATATCCTTGCAGAGCCCGTATAGTTTTCCCTGGCATTATGAAATGGGGTGGAACTGTGGTTCCACTTGCATTAGCACAGGCTATAACAGTTACCATTTCTCGGGACCCTGCTTTTCCATGAATTGTCTTAGCGCCCTTTTGAGCAATAACTTTTCCAGGTTTGTGAGACATCGTTATACCTGTCTCATCCATATTCCAGATGGACATCGGTTTGTTGTAAAGTTGATGTTCTGAGTAAACTTCACGCAAAGTAGAAAAGAATTTATTGATTCTTTCTTTTGTCATTCCCTGATGACGTAGAACGCTGGTAGATTCAGGTGTTCTCAGCGTAAACTCTGGGTGGCGTCGCTTGAGTCGTCTCCACCACATCTCTGATGGCACTGGATGCTTAAATTCTTTCCCTCTTCTTTTCGCCAGTTCAGATGCGCATCTTAAAAAGTTGTGCTTCGAATACCCTACACCCAGTTCGGCTCTCTTCTTCGCAATCTCCAAGAGTCCTTCCTCATCTTTTTGTGACAATAAAGGGGCACCACCCCACCTTGCCCCTTCTTGAATTTTTCCGGTGGTACGGTTATTTAGCGTTGTCGGTGGAACCGAATACTTCGCGGCGGCTTTTCGAATTGACATTCCGTTCTGCTGAACATCGGTAACGGCTGCCGACATTGCCTCTTCTGTCCAGTTCCTGTACACAGGTCTTGTTCTTTTTTTCTTACTTTTAACTGATAGCATTTTGGACATCTGCAATAAAATTTTAAATACGATTGTGTTTAACAAACATTCAACCGTCTTGGGAAGAACCCATTTATCAGCCATGGATTACAAGATTCTCAAATAAATCACCTAAGGGTTCGAAGATTTATTATAAATTCTATGTAAATTTACGGTTGCAACCATTGCGAAAAATTAATAGCCCGCATAGGCAGGTAATATATTTTTATGCAATAGAAGCAACTGTTAATCCCCGTATGTGCAATAAAAGACATTGTATAATTAACATTTATATAGATTTACATAATTATTCCTTTAATTGGATGTTTTTTTTTTTTTTTTTTTTTTTTTTTTTTTTTTTTATTATTATTGATCCGCACCTTAATGAGTTACATTGATGAACTAGCCCACTTTTTAAATTTGCAAAATCTAACGAATGACAAGCAAAACTTTTCTGTGGACAAATTCTGTCAGCAAAATTTATTCTATGGTAGAAAAAAGGGGGTTTTGTGCTTTTGTGTGTGTGTGTGTGTGTGTGTGTGTGTGTGTATGTGTGTGTGTTTTTTTGTTGTTGTTTTTTCTTTTAGATTTGAACCCAAGCTCAATAAAAATCCTGAGTGTCAGTTTTTCTTAAGATGCTGACACGCCAACCACTTCACCATATATCTCATTACAGGTAGAAGCATATTAATATTGTTTGTTATATGACCCTTCAATAACTGGACTTCAGATATTTTACGGAAAGATACGAACTTTGTGTCATAAAAGTGTATTTTTTAAAGGTAGGATCGTCCTTGGACGTAAAACAACAATCAATCAATCCTCCTTGTTTTGTTATGTGAAAAAATGTTTATTTTATAAACATACTTTGAAGAAATGAAGCGAAGACCCACCTTTTATTGAAAAAAGGCCAGGGTTCGACACTAACTTTTTAAGGCTTTAGTCCAGCCGGACTAGTGCTTCATTACTTTTACTAGTCCGCACGCGATTTTATTAGTCCCTCAAAAAAAAAAAAAAAAAAAAAAGAAAAGAAAAGAAAAAGAAACATCAATGTTTATTAACATTAATTTAACGTGACAATTAATATACGTATTATTTTTTGAAATAAACAAAGTATTTACGTAAAATGTATTATTCCACAGATTCATTGAAATCTCGCAATCAGCAAGTACCATCGTATTCCCGATCTCGTTTTTTTTTTTTTTTTTTTTTTTTTTTTTTTTTTTTTTTGTCTTTACATTACATCCAAAACGTCCAACATCTTTCTTAAAGGTGTCATACTAAATCATGATCGCTCATATCGATCAGTCGAAAAATTAAGGAGGCTGGGGGGTCAACAAATTAACCACAAATTAACCACCAGATTTAACTTAATTTTTTAGATATGATATCTTAAGCTGTCAACTATCATTTGGCAAAGAAAAATTTCAAAAATTTTAGTTTTAAAATTTGATCATTTTCTTTATCTTCATATGGAGCTCTTCTTCTAAAGGAGATCAATATAGTCTAAAAATGGCCACAACCCCCCAGCCTCTTTAAGCGCTGAATTGACCCAGCATTGCGTAACTACCCGCCAAAAGCTAGAAATCTAAAAATACACACGGGGTTTTCCAGTAAAAGTTGTCGAGAATCGGACATCGGTAATTTATTGTTTTTCAGAAATTTTTATTGGTTTGTTCGGACTAATTAGCCACATATTTTATTAGTCCGAATGAAAATGTATTAGTCTGAGACTAACGGACTAACGTTAGTGTCGAACCCTGTTATTAAAATGGTGTTATAATATGAAGAAATAATTTTTGCCCTCTTTGGTATGTGCATGCTATTTTTGTAAACGAATAATTTCAACACTTTTGAGATGAATGAGATTTAATTGTTCACTTTTATATCGAAACATAAGTATTTTTATTGGCTTGTTCGCCCATGTTTTTATATGCGGAGGAAAAAATTCATAAAAAGTTACAGAGATTTTATTAGAAAATGTTTAAAACGTAAGGGAGACCCTGCAATTGAGATTTAACGATTTCTATTTTTTCATTTTCGCATTTAAATCCGATGTTAATCCTCTGCTGTGGTCCCGATCTCTTCGATATTTTTTCAACAGGCCCCTTAGCCTTTAGATAACAGTGTCCGTTCATAACACCTTTCTGAAACAGTTCAAACACAACAGCAGCGTCTGACCTCCTTAAGTATGCAGCTTTATGTGACATACTCCTGTCATGGTAGATAGCCACGGCCTTTGGGTCCCATCTGTTATTTGGTTCCGGGGAACAAAACATGGGAGTTTCTATCGGTAGCTCTCTTCCTCCGTGGTGATGCATTCCAACAGCAAACAGATTTTTAATTACTATGTTCCTCATCCTATTAAGTAGTGTTTGGAAATTTTAAGAATTTTAATTGCTAGAGTATTAATCTTTCGTAATTCCAATACTTTCTTACAATATAATTAACCTAGTACTTTTTTCATTCCAGTCTAACTATTGTTGCAGTATAGAACCAAAATATGAATTGTTTATTGATTTTTAAAAATTTTGCCTCTAAGTAGTATTCCTGATTTGAAATTTAAAATATTTTTTTAAAAATTCATTTTTACATATTCAGTACTCAGAATATTGTTTTATATTTAAAAAAAAAAACAGTATTAGGTCTATATGCTAGAAGGCCTATATTTTATTTCAAATTCTTTCCATTTTTATAGATATATCTTGAGTCGAACACCGTTCGACTTTCGGTCATTTTTGGTGTTCGACTCAATATCATTTGGGGTATCTAAAATGAATGACCTTTAGGTGTTTTATTTGTAAACTATGCATCCAAAACTAAAGAAAAATAGCTTAAAGAATATTTAATTTATCAAACTTGTTTACTTTTTTGTACACTTGCTAAAAAAAATTAATGACTGAAACTTTTTAATAACATTGATAGTTCAAAATAGGGTATAAAATATAGAGAGTTTACCTTGAAATTTCCCGGCACCTTGCACTCTTGAACAGAAGAGTTCAACTAACGAAAGATAACTCTAACTTATAGAGGATGACAAAAAAAGAAGATTGAGCAAAAGTTGTCTATCTTTTATTTATTATCAACGGATTTATAAGACGATGAAAATGTGTTCGACTCGCGATCAAGTTCGACTTCCGATCAGTTTACCCTATATTTCTACATATTTTTAGGCCTTGTTCTAATAATATTTTGAATACGGATTACTCCGTTTATCTATAGATAATACAAAGTGCTCACAATTTATCTCTTAATACAAATTATTAAACCATTCATTCCATAATGATTTATATTACAAAGAGAAAGGGCTCACGGAGGGTGTGACTGGGCGACAGGAAATGCTTTTCCCTACTATGTACCTGATTTCACTTTTGGTGTGTCAGTGGTCCGTTTTTGTCCTGTTAACGATTCACATTCTTTATTAGATTTTGGGATTTCTGTGATTGATCACTGTTCGTTATCTGCACCTTCTACATTTGATATAAAGTAAGAACATCTTCTAGATTAAATGTTTTGTGTGTTAATATACTTGTTTAATGGAAAACCACATATATAAATGTAGTAATAATTTGCCTTCTAATAATTGAACATAAATGAATAACTTGACTAAAATTGAATTAGGGATACTCAACACTAGTACCTAAAAATTGTAGAAATTTTCAAACATATTGTATTAATCCAAAATATGAGCATATATTTAGTTAAGTGGAGCTTTAATATATTCTTGAAACTGTTTCTTTCTTCTTTTTTTTTTTAAATGAATTGTTTATTATTGAATGTAAGCACTGTAACTCGTTTATGGTTTGTCACATCTTCATCCTAGTAAGTCATAATCAGCTACATTCTGTTAAAGCAGATGTGGAGTATAAGGGTGGTATAATTACCGAAATAACAAAACTGATTTTGGTGCATGTTGCTTTTTTATTTGAATGTTCTTGATATGAATTAGATAATCTGGGGAGAATATTAAGGTAATATGATACCCGAAGTCCGGAGAAAGTTGGGTATTTTTTGTAAACATCCTGTATTGTTTTGTTTTAAGATTCAGATTAATTTGTTACAAACAAACGAAAACCAGCCTGAGGAAAAATTTATATTTCTGCTGGGAAATTCAATTTCTTTTATGTTTTTGCGTTGAATTTCAATGTACATATAAACATTAGTTTGAAGAATATGAAAACAAGATATGTTTGTGAAATACTATGCTCCCGATGGTAATACAATTCTGGAGTGGGACGTAGACTACAGTGCAATAGTTATGGCCATTGTTAAAGTTTTTCAAATTTCACAGTTGAGGTCACATGATCAAAAATTTCTGTACCAATGGAAAAGTCTTGTCATAATGAACACTCATGTCAAATATTAAAGCCCTACACTTGATAGCGCAATAGTTATGGGCTATGTTAAAGTTGACAATAGACAGACAGACAAACAGACAGAAAGAACGGAAACAATATACCCCGGGATCTTTCGATCTGGAGGCATAAAAATAAGGCAGGTTTTGTTAAAAAAAATCGTGAACATTTTGTGTTTTATGATAAAAAAAAAGCCCGGGAAAACTGTTTTACAAATTCATATTTCTTTTATAAAAAATCTAATGTGAAATCATGCATTTACCTCATTGGGAATTTTAATTTTTGTTGCTTTGTGGAATGAAGAGACCACCGAACTTGTATTCACATTGAAATGTTAAAACAATGGAACACCACACCTCTTCAACCACGAAATCAAATCCCTTCGAGTCTACATTTTTTTAAACCATGAAAATTGAGCCCTTAAAAAATAACGGACTTTACTATTATTATTTACATTATATCTTTAACTTTAAAATGACTGCCAGTTGGGGTTTATTCCCCGAACGTCTACTCACTAAAACAACTATTTAATTATCACACTCAATTAAGAGGCCCTCTAAGGGGTCCAGGTAGAGTTTACCTGCGTTACCTTGATTTAACAAAGTAGTCTAAATGAATTGATAATAATATTTACTCAAATAATTGTGTACTAAAGCACAGATTTATTTGATAAATATTTGCTATAATTGAAGACAATGAACAAATATTTTGTCACATAATTATAATAAATATTTTTATTTAAAATACATTTAAAATTCGTAAAAGAAACATTACTGCACATGTGAATTAATAGATAGCATGTTTATGAATTATTTTCAAATATTACTTTATTGACCTAACACTTGGCACTTCACGCATTACTTATATCACATTTTAAGCTTTGTTTAATATATACTTAACATGGAGAAAAATTTTCACATCGCATTTGCATTTTTCTGAGTATAGACTTTTCCTGAAGAATAGTCTTTTCCTCTAGATTTGATATGTAAATTTTCATTTACATGCTGCCCCCACTACTTTTTGTTGCTGTAAGGTCGAGCGCTGGCAAATTCCAGCACTTGAAAAAAAAAAATCTAAAACAGTTGGAGGATGTCCTTCCCTCCCAACACACAAACCCACAAAATAGGATTTTCATGGTTTTTTTTTAAATTCTTTTAATTTCACTTGTCAGATTTCTTTGGGAGGTTGCCCCTTCCCCCACTTTTAAACCATAGCGACCTGTTTGTTTGAAAGCAATATCTATATGTTAGCACCGTTTTATTTACATCAAAGTTCAGACACGTATACTAACTTATCGTTTTTGTAAAAGGGGAATGTGCAGAAAATATTTTGACAATTTACTTTTAAAAATATTGCTTAAAATCCAATTTCATAGGGGTGTGTGTTAAAATTCAAATTTTAATTGCAAATAAGATTCTTTAGTGTTCTCAAAGTTTGCCGTAAATAAATGCACAATATAGATATCTAATAAAACATGTGTAGAAAAGTCAGATAATCTTTTTATTTTTGATAAAAAAAAAATATTTATGAAAATAAAACACATTATTTGTAGTTTTTTTAACAAATGGATAAAATCTTCAAAATTTTTACATTTCTTCTGAAAAAAAAGTAAAATAATAAAGATCTTTTATCAATCTTTGCATGTTGAAACCATGTTTCTAAAGAGATACCTTAAAAAAATAAAATGTTGCTGTTGAGTCCTCCTCCAATAAATGCAGGTATAGTTAAGTTCATAAAGGTAAACTCTACTTGTACCCCTTAGAGGGACCCTTAATTGAGTGTGATAATTAGATGTTTGTTTTGTCCAGTAGACGTTCGGGGAACACACCCCAGTAGGAACCATGACACTTTAACATATATTCAAATTATCATAAATGTTCGCTAGATAAACAGTATTTTATTTTTTTTCATAAAAATGCTATCCCCTTTTATTTTTAATAACATTTATATAATCATAGTAACAGAATTTATTATACTTCTTTCTAGTTTTACAATTGTTAGGTGTTTTAAATTGTAATATGATTTTGAAAAATATGTTCCCCACCCCCTTTTTACCCTACTCCATCTAGTATCAAATCTTGATTTATAGTTATTAAAAGATTTAATTTAGAGACACGTCTATTATAAGACGCTGTCTAAAAAATAAATTTCCAATTTTCACAGAAAAAAATTAAATAACAACGAGAGAATAACAATCCGATTAAATGTGTTAGGTATTTTTAGTTGTGTTCTGCAAATAATGAAAGTATGGTGATTGACAGACTGCTCTGAAAATTAAAAAGACTAATAAAAAGAAAAATATATCCATTGATAAGAAAAAGTGATTATAGCTAATCATACTGAATCTATTTGTCTTTCCAACGAGAAGGATTTATGCCATTTTTTTTAACATAGGTTTCAGTATAATAAGCACTGTGAGATTATTGTGTATTTTTAAAATTCTGCGTTCTGTATTAGATTTTTCCAAGGATGAAATATGTTCTGTACGTGAGTAACTACGTAGTGCTTTTGAAATATTCAGAAATTTTTACTCATTATTTCCATCTTTAGTAAAGTACAAATAAAGTTATCCCAATCCTTTCAAAACTTTTGTTTTCTTTTAGTTTGATTATTGAGGAAATGACTGCATATTTATAATCATAGTAAGAATAAAATAATGTGAATTTTTCACCACAGTGTGCACCATACACAGGTTATCGGGTATTTTAAAAACAAGGTGAATGTCATACAAGGACTCCATTGAAAACTTTGGAAACAAAACACCCACTGCCTGTCAGATGATTGATAACAAAAGTACTTCATTGTAAAGAAATAGAGGGATGTATTGATGAGGTAAATAGATGATAAGAGATAGATTTAAAAATATTGTCTCTGAAAGTACGACTTTTAAAAGATAAATTAAAATATCTAGTTTCGTTTTAATCATTGTTTGAATGGAACAATGGTTATGTGTTCCCACAGGACATTTTTGCGGATAATTATAAACGAGAGATAAAAAATAATTGACTCTTGTTAAAACTACGGAACGCTAATTTTTTAATATTTATATATTAATAGAGAAAAATACATAGAATACGCTTGAGAAAATTGTTAAAATCATAGCCCCAAATGCGAATTATTAAAGATTCGGGGACACAGATTTGAAGTTAATGTTTTCTCAAATTTTCCGTATAAAATCATAACTTACATGTATGTTGCTATAGAATTTCAGACCGTTATATTATGAAAACGTTTTTAGAAACTTTTCTTTATCTGAAAATGATGGAAACTTTAAACTTACGGACGCGTTTGTTTGAATCTTATCTTTGCACTTTAACAAAGTAAAATTTATTCCTAAAATTAAAGAATTATGGACCACTCGTTTATTATTAATGAAAAATATTAAAACTATAATCGTTTGTTTATTGATGAAAAATATTAAAATTATAATCCAGGAAATTCAAAGTAGAAATGTGAGAAAGCAAAACCAACACACCAGTGTTGTCAGTTAGTGTTTAGTGATATGCTCAGAATTAACAAATTGAACACACCGGGCAAAAAGTAAACATTAATCATAACTGAACCTCGTGCATATGTTTATTAACACATACGTTTCAAGTAATATTATTAAGAATGTCTTTGTCATTGAATTTTAAAATGGTGCATGTAAGTTCAATCCATTAAACTGAAGTAAATTTTTGAATAGAAATTTAAAATTTTAAGCAAAAAAAGCAATGCAACTGTGTCCAGGCCCCTTTAATTACAAATAACGCCTAATCTAACGGATACAAAGTATTCAATGGATGAAGATCATATTTACTCCACAAGCAAAGTATTTGAACTTTATGTGTCCAGACAAACTTTAAGTGGTCAATTTGTAAAGCTGAATATTCATATTATTTTTAAGTCATATTCATGAATGTTCATAAATCACAAGGCAAGGTCTTGTCTCGAGAAATATACCTGAGAAATATGAATGCCCTAGCAGCAACCATTGAATAGATATGGACAAGGTTAAAGTTTTTCAAAAGTAAGTGAAAAAAATCATCAAGATCAAGGTCAAATGGTCAAAATTATTGGTATCCAAGGAAATGCCTTTACACAAGAAATACACAGGTAAAATATGAAAGTCTAGCACCAACTTTTCAAAAGTTATGGCCAAGGTTAAATTTTTTCAAAAGTAGATCAAACTCCAAGGTCAAGATCAAAAAGTCAATGTCGATTGATTGTATGTTGTTTGACATTCTATTCGAGAATGTTTCACTCATATAGAGACGTCACCATATACCGGTGAAGGGATTCAAATTTTGACCTTTACTCGGCACTCAGGGCTAATAAGCAGTCAGGGATCTTTATCGTGCCAACGCCTGCCGTGGTACGGGGTTTCGATTTTTAAGGTCTCATCCGAAGGACCCACAACTTTCACTTCAAAGTGCCGAGCGCATGGCGAAGGAACAGTTGCTACCCATTTTTGTATCGACTTAGGTCAGTCGCGGCCGAGATTCGCACTCACGACCTCATGATCCCGGAGCGAGCGCTATACCGAGTGAGCTACCGTAAACGATCAAAGAGTCAAAGTTGTTGGTATCCAAAGTAAATTCTTGTCACAAGTATATCATATGTGAAGTATCAGAGACTTACCACCAACTATTCTAAAGTTATGGCCAAGATCAAAGTTTTCCAAAAGTAAGTCAAAATCAATGGTCAAGGTTAATGGGCAATAATTGTTGGTATTCAAAGGAAGATCTTGTCACAAGATATGAACCTGTTAAGTATGAAAGCCCTGGCACCAGCCAGCGTTCAAAAGTTATGACCAAGGCTTAAATTTCTCAGAAGTTGGTCAATCTTCTAGGACAAGGTCATAGGGTAAAAGTTGTTGGTATTGAAAGGAAGGTCTTGTCACAAAAAAATCATTTGTGAAGTGTGAAAGCCCTAGCTCTAACCGTTCAAAAGTTACGACCAAGGTTAAAGATTTTCAGAAGTAGGTCAAACTCCAAGGTCAAGGTTAAAAGTTCAAAGGTGATGTTATTCAAAGGAAGGTCTTTTCACAAGGATTACACATGTAAAGTTTGAAAGCCCTAGCACCAATTGTTTAAAAGCTATGGGTAATGTTAAACAGATAAACAGACAAACAAACAGACAGACAGACGGACGGATAGGACAAAAACTATATACTCCCGAATCTTCGATTACGGAGGCATAAAAATATTTCAGAGCTTTACAGTCTTAAATCCAATGTATAGTCAATTGAAAAAAAAAATCAAACTTTCATAATATTACTCTTTACTATGAGTAACTTAAATGTACTTGATACAGTATTCAGGTCTATCTTTAACATTTTTATTCTTTTGAAAATTTTATTTTCGTTTTCTTTTTAATATCCTATTCAAGATGTTTCAAATTATTTTTTCCTCAAAGCTAAGGAATCCTTGATTAATTTGGTTCTATTCTTAGATTCAATATACACGATAAGAAAACTGACTAAATTTCGAAAACGCATACAAACATTAAAAGAGCTCTTATTCAATGGTCACCCGGTTATTCAATAGGAAAAATTATTTTTTAAATTTTTTTTTCTAGAAACTGGCCTGAGAATGAAATATATATATATATATATATATATATATATATATATATATATGAAATTTACTGATATCAAGATTAAGATCGGTTAATTACGAAAACAATTTGCATATTTTGCTTTTTTAAATGCTTATCACTACTTATTTCTTGTATATCATTAAAATCAAGTTTTCCTTAAATAATTCTTAAATGACGTTTAATTAAACGATTAAAGGATTGCTATTTTAACTTGTCATTTTTATTGAAAATTGACTGTATCAACGGTAACCGCCACCTTACTCTATTTTTTGCTATTTCAGGGCTGTTTGTCGAAAATGAAAGTAGACTTTTAATTAAATTTAATTTATTGTTGCCTTGTTATTTTTAATTTTCATATATATATATATATATATATATATATATATATATATATATATATATATATATATATATATATATATATATATATATATATATATATATATATATATATATATATATATATATATAAAAGAAGAAATAAATCTCTGTATGAAATACTAGCAAAAGAATCAGTTTTCTTTCATTTTGATTCTCTAAGGATTTATATACTTTGTACATTGTTGAATCAAATAAGAGGCTGGTGTGTTTGTAACTTTTTTTTTAAGATAGCGTATTCGTTTCTTTTTTTTTGAGCCTTTTCTCAAGTTATTTAAACTGCATCTATATCTGCATTTAGAATCACGATAGTTGTAATATAATTGGCATGCTGCATAAATCTGTATTCTTTGAGAAGTAACGATGAGTGTTTTAAAGCATTTTTAAAATCAATATTATTGCAGATAGGCTTTGCACGACACCATAAATGGAACTGCTATCAGTAAAGAAACGTTACATGAAAAAGAGGTACCTATATTTCTTTATTCCTTAAAATGTTATAATATACTTTTTTAGGATTTTTACATTTTGCATTATAACATTTTGTGTCGAGATTAATGCAGAATGTGATAATGTACATTTTGATTATTACATTTTGTGTCATTTAATTTTTGCGTTGAGGGCAACGCAAAATGTAATAAAATGGAAATGGAAAAACACAAAAAAATTATAATTTTTCTGTATTGTATTCAAAGCAAAACATCATAAAATTTATTTAAACATATCTTTAATATTATAAAATATGAATAGGTAATTGTGCCGAGGTTGATGAGTCGGTTAAGAGTATGAAATGCTTCCCATTTGAAAGACTATATCTAATTTCCTTTTCTTTTCCAGCACTTGATTATCATAACACTATGGAAAGGACAGTCGACTCTTGTCCCCAAAACCTGACCAAGACAGTTGAAGCTAGTGCAAGACTGGGTTGTGGTCAGGACAAGTATGGCAATGATCAGTATGTATGTCTTCCTAACATAGAGAAGACTGGTCTTGTAGAATTCTGTCACAATGGGATCATGGGGTTAATAGAGAGAGGTGAGTGATATTTCGGGAGAACCTATTTATGTCTGCATTTTAACAGGCATTCTTAAGTTTTAATGAGTTGTCGGAAGGTATAGTCTATAAAAGGAAAATATCTTCCTGCGTTTAACATGTACACGACAAGGACACATGAGCTGTTTTAATGAGATACTATTTTTGTCTTGTTTTATTTCAACATTTGACACTTCCAAATAATTTTACTACATTTTAAAATCACCCAGACAAAATATTGTCAAAGAACTAATGCTGTTTTTTTTCCTAATTCGTCCTGTTTAAAATTTTCCCACTTTCAATGAGAGTGAAAGGTGCGAAATATAAATTTAACTACATAAATCAAATTTCACCCCCCCCCCCCCCCAAATTATTCAAATCGTTTTGGACAAAAGATTTGAGTTTATTCTATTTATTACATTGAAACTTTGGAATCTCCATCAATTCCTTTTAATACGTTTAAGGTAATTGCTTGGAAACTGCAGAGGGTAACCTTTTTACACACAAATGTTCCAAATTTGTTTCTGGCTGTCCAGATGTAGACTTCCGCAGTAACGAAATCTACAAATGTAAGAACAATTTCCTTTAAAATCTTTATTTACACTGACATCCTTAAACTTCTCGAAATATCATTATAATATGAGTTATTGATATCTTATTCATATTGATTGACATCAGACCCTGCTTGCCAAAGGATTAGTACATGGCATCATTGCTATCTTGCTGATTCATCATGTGCAAATAGGTAAGTGATTGATATTTATTGATCAAATTAGGGAACATTCTGCATGTGTTAGTACATGCAAATGTATACATAACGTTTCTTTCACGAATAGCACATGGGATATATCTCCTGAAGAAACAACGGAATCATTTCTCCCCAACATTACAACAAATAATGGAATTTCCAACACAACAGCAATAAATAATCAGACAACCACTTTCGCAGGGGATGACTCTGCACATATTGGGATAATCGTTGGAAGTCTTGTTGCTGTTGTGTTAATCATTGTTCTTCTGATAATAGCAAATTTTGTAAGGAAGAGAAAGCAAAGACAGAAAAGAATAGAAGAAATTGAAAATCCAAGTATGTCTTTTCAGTTCTCTCTATATATACAAAAGTGTTTACTTAATTTATGTACATGTATAGCTTATTGGTTCATTTTTATGTAATAAAAGTTATTATGAACTCTACGCGCCATAAATGGTGTCTTCTTCTTTGTATAAAAATGAAACATCTTTTAACGAACAGTTAAGGAATTTGAACATTAAGAAATTTTATTTTGTTTTTTGAAGATGAAAGTGAAAAATTGTTGCCAAAAGAAGAAAATGTCCTAGGTAATTTTAAATTTATAAGAATGATGTTTTGTATAGTTTTGAAATGAGTATCTGCAATGCTGGATAAAGATTACAATTTCAATTCAATATTCATCCCTTAACAGCAGTTAGGTCATAGAGATAGGATTTAATTCAAAATAATCAGGAAATGAAACTAAAATAAAAAACAAAGGTACAATAATATTGAAAAAAATCTTTATTAAGGGACAATACAGAAAAAAGAAACTGGCTTTAATAGTGACCCAAAGGAAGGAGGGAATAGTTTAACAAAGGCTGATAGAAGTAGTGAAAAAGAAGACAAAGAACATTTTGACGTAAAGATTGGTGTTTCTAATGAGCCAAGAGAGATAGGACATTGTGTCACAAAGGCTGGTGTCAATCGTGAATCAGTGGAGGGAGAGCATCCAATAATTGAGACAGAAATTAAAAGTAAACAAGAGGATAGTGTAACAGGGACTGATGTCATCAATGTACCAGAGGAGAAAGATCATGATGTCGTGGATGTTTGGGTCAATATAGAACCAGAGGAGAGAGAGCATGGTGTCATAGAGACTGATGTCAATAGAGAACCAGAGGAGAGGAAGCATGGTGTCATAGAGACTGATGTCAATAGTGAACCAGAGGAAAGGAAGCATGGTGTCATAGAGACTGATGTCAATAGAGAACCAGAGAAGAGGGAGCATGGTGTCATAGAGACTGGAGTCAATAGTGAACCAGAGGAGAGGGAGCATGGTGTCATAGAGACTGATGTCAATAGTGAACCAGAGGAGAGAGAGAATGATGTCATAGCCACTGGTTTCAATAGTGAAACAGAGAAGAGGGAGCATGGTGTCATAGAGACTGGAGTCAATAGTGAACCAGAGGAGAGGGAGCATGGTGTCATAGAGACTGATGTCAATAGTGAACCAGAGGAGAGGGAGAATGATGTCATAGCCACTGGTTTCAATAGTGAAACAGAGAAGAGGGAGCATGGTGTCATAGAGACTGGAGTCAATAGTGAACCAGAGGAGAGGGAGCATGGTGTCATAGAGACTGGAGTCAATAGTGAACCAGAGGAGAGGGAGAATGATGTCATAGCCACTGGTGTCAATAGTGAAACAGAGGAGAGGGAGCATGGTGTCATACAGACTGGAGTCAATAGTGAACAAGAGGAGTGGAAGAATGGTGTCATAGAGATTAGTGTCCCAGAGGATAAGAATTTGCTTGATATTAAAAAAAATTTAGGTAAGAATTTATGTAAATGGTCACCTCTTTATCTCAGTCTAAAATGAGTAATAGAGAAAAATAATGATTAATATATCTTGGAATGGTAATCTAGTCACTATTTGAATTGCATTTTAGAGGAACTAGGATTTAATTCTGAAATGATAATCCAACTAATACCATAGTTCCCTTCTAAGGAGGGACTTCTTTAAAACCATATGCCAATTTTCATATCTTTAACGTTCCAAACAATCAAAATGACTTTGATTCACCATAAACTCCCCCATAAAACCTTACAAACAAAGATAATCAGCGGGTTCTAGTAAAATTAATGTTTTTCTTTAAAAAAAAAAAGTTTATTTTTTCAAACCCATTTCTCTACTCCTCAATAAAATATTTACAGCAGTGA
The DNA here is from genome assembly GCF_033153115.1 of Saccostrea echinata. Taxonomy (NCBI): domain Eukaryota; kingdom Metazoa; phylum Mollusca; class Bivalvia; order Ostreida; family Ostreidae; genus Saccostrea; species Saccostrea echinata. Next base: position 1,533,398 of record NW_026889793.1, read on the forward strand.
CAAAGAAACTTCAGGAGTATTGTACAGCAGTATCTTCGAGAAGTGGTGTAAATTGGATGTGGAAACTTAAAAACTCCACGAAAAATTGAAATCACGAAGTTCTACCAAAATCAATAACATCAAAACGCACCTCTTTTAAACTCTTTACACAAGCATTTCCAACGATAAACAAACAATAAATGGAAGTCCAAGGTTTTTGACATCATAGATAGCTGATTTTTCCAATAAAAATGGAATTCGTTATTATATTTACTTTGTCATCGGATATCTGCAAAATTATTTTGTTAAAAAACATTAAGATTGTATACTAGTACATAGGTACTCTGAAGATGATACTGAAAAGATGCTTGAGTTTCTGATTGACAATATGTATGTAATTTTTGGAGATCAAGTCTCCCAACAATCTGTTGGAATTCACTTGGATACAAATTGCGCTCTATTATTAGCAGACCTATTTTTGTATTCATATGTAGCAAAATACACTAAAAAAATTTTACATGAGAAGAAAAAAAATGCTGTGGCCTTCAATTCGTCATTTCCGTATATCGACGAAGTATTATCATTTAACAATAGTTACTACCATTCATATATCTACTCGATATATCCCAGTGAGCTTGAAAAAAAAGACACCATAGAGTCTGACAAATCTGTTTCATATTTGGATATTTTGCTAGAAAAATTTGCTAATGGTAACCTAACAACAAAGTTTCTGATAAACGAGTTTATTTCATATTTTCAGTCGTAACTTCCCTTATTTAGCTATATACCCCTATCACCTGCATATGGGGTTTATTTCTCTCAGTTGATTCGATACACAAGAGCATGCTCTGCGTATGAATAATTTCTTAAACGATTTAAGTCTCGTTTGATTTATCATATCGCAAGTTTTATGATCGAAACAATGACCCTGTTAGCAAATACAATTATCCTTAAGTAAAATGCTGATTGACGTTTCATATTAATTGTAAGGACATTATTTACGCACTGAATTGTCTAGGGATTTTTCCGTTTTTCTCGATCATGGCAAGGAGCACACGGTGGGTATGACTAGTCTGGAGGGAATGATCACTCCTCCATGACACCTGAACCCACCTCTTATGTTTTTGGAGGTCAGTGTTTGCTCTGCTTTTCATTTGTATTATTTAAATGGACTTTGAGCTTGAATACTTTACTTTATCTCCATATTTCAAGGTAGATTTTTTTCCTGTGGATTTTTCATGTCATTGTTTTATTCTCATTTCATGCGTTCACCCGAATGGATTGATAAGTGATGTTTTAGTGGAATGGATAAAGACCGCAATGTATTTATAATATACCGTAAATCTGGAAATTTTTACGTCGAATTATTTTTGCTAATCTAGGTCAAAAAGCTGTTGATTAATTTTTACATTTCAAAATTTTGCGAATTGTCATTGGTGCTAAAATTTAAAAGCGCTCAAAATTTTTCATAACATTTTATAAGTTACGCATGTACATACAATAGATTACACATGTTCATACTAGGGATGTCGATTTTGTCAATAATTCATATTCGAATATTCAATTAAAGTATTCGAATATATTCGAATCTTCGATAATATTTGGTTAATTTTATATATGCATCATCTTACCTTCATGACAGATTTGGAAGAAAAAGTGGGTGTGTAATTTTGAAAGTGTACAGTAAGGAATTTTACATTCGTTATTTGTTGATTTATGAAATAAATATATTGAATTGAGTGTACATGTAAACACCCGAAATATGATTCTAAAATATTATATCTTGAATCTCTAAACGACGAACTGATCGTCTTACCAAGGGCAAGATTGTTCAGATTTAAATGCATATAATTAATTACAATTATCTAGTACTCAATAATAGTTGAAATTATACTCCTTGAGTCAATGTTTTCAAAACATAAACAAACACTTCCAAGGACAATTTTCGTAGGTAAGTAACTATTTTCCCGAAAATAATTTTTAAAATTTGGAAGTATAACCCGAGATAATCAAGTAATTTACGCAATTTATTATGAAATTGATCTCTTTACGTTATAACAGACTAATTCTATAAAACAAGTAATTCATTGATCAATGAATTTATTTTGTCGAGTAAACTCTTCACATCTTTAAGACTGACAAAGAAGGGTTTCATTTTATTGACCTTAAAATTAACCATAGTTATCTCTTGTTGTGAAAGCTGGAGAAGAGAAAAACGAATATTCGAAATGTAAATTCTTATTCGAATATCAAATCATCGAATGAATGAATATTCGAATAATCGAATATTCGTTGACATCCCTAGTTCAATATGTGAAGATGTGAATGTGAAGAAAATCCCTCGTAGATCATTGACATGATTGGAATGCAATTTTAAAACTTTTATATGAATTACATTCACACTGTCAATTTTTATTTTTTAATTTCAAACAAGGTAATGGCCTAAATTATGTTAAAATATCTTAAATATTTAACATGTATTATCTATCATATTTGGATCGGGGATTGATGATAATAAGTTTATTTCATTTTAAAGAACTTTTTTCTATAAGATTCGGCTATCATTACGTAGACGTCTTCTATGCAGTGCAACCCTTATCAAAACAATGCACTTTATGCACACTCATTATTGGGATCTTGCGGTCTGCTCTAACGTAAACAATAATATTCATTGAAATCTAGGAAGATTTAGAGCTTCCTCGATATTACCGCAAAAGAGTTCAACTAATTTTTGATAATCTCGGGAGTGAACGTGAGTCTATATGTGAATATAAAGATGGATGCTTAGAATATATAGTTTTTAACAGAGCTCACGTGAAGATAGTCTTGAAAAAAGGAATAGTCGGACATGGGGTCATAAAGTCACTATTATGAAAAGTCTTGAAATAAGTTTGTAGACTTTTTTAATTACATATAAGGAAAGTTTACTTAATTGCAGTTTAGGTTAAAATTACTTGCATTTCCTCCTTTTTATCCATATACAACAATAGGTAATTGATGCTTGTTCTTTCAGTTCAAATGAAAATGTAACAAAAGTATCTAAAACATCAAATAATTCTTATTCAACATGTTCAAATTGCAAAATACTTTTACTGTATATCCGAAAATTTCATGCATGGGCACTGTTAAAGTCGTTGACTTAAAAATACATGCACTCAAACGCAACTTGATTAGCAGAGATATAGACATTAGAAACAGTTCTCTCTCTCTTTTCGATCATTCCTTCAAAAGGAATACTTCTTTATCCCTGAAAAGCCCCGAAGCCCTCGTTACAAGCGCTTTCTCTTTTCCAAGTTTCTATAATTTACGTTCGTATTATAACTCTCTTGAATTGATAGATTCCTCGACTAAGTTGAAAGTCTCTGAAACTATTTTTTATCTCCTCGTATGAAGACTAAAATGTACCTACTACAAATATTAGTAAAGAATCAATGTGCTAGGTATATTAAGATCACAAACAGACTAGTGCCAAAATATTATTTTGAACATTCAATAGAACGTAAACTTTTTTTTTCATTGATATTCTTCAGATAATTAAAGATGTTCTAAATAAGAGGGCCTATAGATCTTTCAAATTCGAATGTATATTAGTCTTATAAAGCTTAAAAGCTCTTTCTTGGTAAAATATCGGGCAAAAATGCAATTGTCGCAAACACAATGAATAAAAACGGATTTTCAGCTGTCAAGAAAAACAAACAAAACCAATTATAGAACTATCTCAGAAATGAAATGTACCCTGATTGCCTACACTTTTCTCAGAAAAAGCGTGAATCATAAGTTCTTACGTTCCTGTTTTTTCCTAATTATTTGAAATTAAATAATGGTATCCAGATTATTTTTCATATAATTCTAAATTAAATTCCTTGAAAATGCTTTATTTTTGTATATTCCAGTTGTATACTGTAGCTGTAAGGAAAGGGAAATTTAAATTGAAATTTGTAAGGATTTCATCCTAGACCTATCACAAATAATGCTTTAACCCTGATATATCTTTATCTTATTTTAAAGATTATCAACTGTATAAGGCCATCTTTGAAAAAAACTGTTTGGTTGCCCTCTCCCGACTGACTGTCTAAAAACTGCCCGATTCATGAACACCTTTTTTTCACCTCTAGGAAGCAATTATCATTTTTTAATGCATTCCGGAAAAAAGACTTTGCAAATTTACCATTGTCACCTACAAACCGATTCATTTTTTTTTCATCCTGAGTCGGGGGAGGCCAAACAAATATTGTTTCAAATTTGACCTAAACAATTCTCTCGGTAGAAAATGGCAGGTTGAGTTATACATGAATGTTTATTCCGTGTAGATAAAACAGGTGAAAGTAACGTACAGTGATTGATCTCAAAAACCTACGATCAATGCTTATCCATGTAGAGGGCATGAACACAATGGAAATTCTTGAGGTTGAATCAGGTGCTTAGGAGGAGTAAGTATCCCCTGTTGATCGGTCACACCCGCCATGAACCCTATGTAATCAGGTATACGGAATAAACCCTATTCAACCATTCAACCAAAGTTCCCTGGGCGTAGTGTTCAGACCCTAGGCTGAGTACAATAAAACAAAGGCCTAAAAATTGACATGAATTATGTCAGCAAAAATACGACCCAATGGTAGGTTGTATGTGCCAACAAGTTATTTTAACGACCAAAACGAAGTTTGTTTAAATGAATAGGCCTATAGAAGTCAAAGGCTCAAGTGAGCTTTTCTAATCGAAATGTGTTATATTTTCGTCCGACCGTCAAACCTCTTTATCTGTGTGTCTGACTATTCACGTATAGCATTTTTTGAATCTTTCCGGAACAATGAACAATATCAAATAAATATGAAACTATTCATTCTCGAGTGAAAAGGATCCAAATTTATTCAAATTAAGGTAATTACTTCATTGAAAGTAAAATATTGACAAAAAAGTCCCCAAGTCTTTTTAAAACTACTGGACCAGCAGTGATGAATGTTATGTGAGAGTTTTCTGAAATATCGTACGTTTACATTTTGATAAAATCGCTACCACTTCGGAAGGATGGGGCAAAAAATGGAGATCAATATTTTTTCAAAACATAGAAAATAAGAAATCTTTTAAAATCTTCAAAGAACAGGAGGGTTCTGACTTGACATATTTTTATGCAAGCATCATAATTCAAGTACATGTTTGTCAAATTATAGCCAGCCCCAAGAGGTAAGTGTAGGCCAAAATATTGGGAAAAAAAAGTGTACGTTCAGGTTCCTTCAAGTAATTTAAATTAGGGATAGAGTGGGGATTTAACTAAAGGATGAATGTTTTATTAGGAATTTACAGGAAATCAAGATATTAAACTATGTGAAACATTCCCAGATTCTGTGGAATCTTTTTCCCCAAACCACGGATCCTTGTGATAGCCTAGAATTAAATTAGATTTTTCAAAATTTTGACGATGCATGTACAATAAAAAAAAAAATTAAAAATCTTCTCGAAGAAAACAATGCTCGTCATTCCGATATGGAAACTTCCAATGTATAGATTCAGGTTCTGTTAAACCATAATCCCTTGTGACTACCTAGATTGGAGCGAAATAAAAGTGTCGAGGTTTCCCATTAGAAAACAGGAAACACGAAAGGTCCAAGGAGTCGGAGGAGAAGGTATTGAAGCGCTTTAAGTCGCCTCGAGAAGAACACCTTTAGGACATAAACCATATGAATTTGCTCCTAATCATTATGGAGAAACGGGGGACTTTGTAGACGATTCCCCCAGTATTTAATAATGAATAAATGGTCTGATAATTCATATGAAAGATGAAAAATTTGACCTAATTGTATATCGTATTTGCAAACAATGTCATTGTATTGACCATGAATTTTGCAAAATGTCGAATTCCTTGTATCCTTGTACCCTTGTGTCATCAACTAAATTGTCGAATTCCTTGTATCCTTGTACCCTTGTATCATCAACTAAATTGTCAGAAGCATCCTTCGTTATAAAAATGACTCATACAGAAAGATACTCTTTTGTATTGAATCAATTGAAAGATGTTATCACATTATGCATGTGATTATTGTATAAAAATAATAAAAAAAGAGATCTGTCGATAAAAACGTTAAAGCCATCATAGTTATCAGAAAGTTTAGTCTTTAGCTTGCCTTCAATGTCTTTCTCTCTTTAAACATTGAAATATAAAACGAATGTGTTAGGCTCTGGTGTATTTTTTTCTAGATCAATGAGGAATATCGAATGAACGTATAAATAAAACAGAAAAATGTTAAGTTAAACTTTTCAGGTAGAGTTTCTGCATGAATTCTTCTTCAAAAGAAAACATAATAGGACTATAAAGTGCCCTGTATAGTTTTTGGCCAGGTCTCTTCTGAAATGTTAAATGATATTTAAATGTTTCAGCTCTCATCTCTGAACATCAACAACTTCAATTTTTTTTTTTTTTTTTTTTTTTTTTTTTTACGGAGCATCAAATAAGAAAGAGGAATAGGACTGTAAAGACCATGGTCCAAGTTCCCTGGGCGTAGTGTTCAGACCCTAGGCTGAGTACAATATTGATTTATGTCCCGTAGACAAGGGTTCAGTTAGCAGTATTAGGCTAAACTGTTTATATATTGTACATTGCAATTCATCTTTTTTACTCCTTTTACTCACTAATATTTATAAGGCTATTCGTTTGTCAGGGTTTTTTTTGAAATTGGATTTAATTTGTCGGAAAAAATAGCATAAATTTAGGAAAACCGAGGGAGATTTCGCTAAAATATTCAAATGTAAAGACCTCTTGCATGATCGCTTCTCTTGTACAATCCCCACTTTCTTGCTCTATCTAGCACATGTTTTCTGTTTCATTCTTATTGTGCTTGCACATCTGTGACGGTACATATTGTCGTTTTGTACATATTGTCGTCGGCGACAATATGTTCCTACCCTCACTGCACACATTGTCGTCCATCGGTACATATTGTCGCCGGCGACAATATGTACCGAGACGAGCCTTATTTTCCTCCTGCATAATGGACGACAAAATGTACAGTCAAGCACCGGCACATATTGTCGTCGCCGACAATATGTACAGTCAAGGTCGGTATATATTGTCGTCGATATATTGTTTTGACGAATATTTACTTGAGAAAGGAAAAAGAGATTGACAAACACACACACGCACACGGAGGAGACAGACAGCATTCCTAGCAATACTGTAGGAAGAAAACTTTTTGGTCAAAAAATTTTGTCCAGAATTGACGTACATCACTATGATACATGTATGTCAAGATACCGTAATTCATCAGATATAAGATAAGTCAGCCTATTCTTTTTTCTTAATATATACACGGAGATTGAAAATATGTACATGTATTAGTTTTTTTTTTTTTTTTTTTTTTTTTTTTTTTTTTTTTTTGTTCAGTAGAAATGATTATTTGGAAATTATTTTTTGCGTTATTCTTATATATACAATCATGTGCCGATAAAATTGGTGTTGGGGTTATTTTTTAGATCACCTGAACTGGAAGTTCAAGTGAGCTCTTCTGATCGCATTTTGTCTGACCGTCCGTCCGTCTGTGAACGTTTCACAATTTCAGCTTCTTCTCAAAAACTACTGGTCAATTTCAACCAAACTTGCTCAAAGCATCCTGGATAAAGGGGATTCAAGTTTGTTCAAATGAAGGGCCATGTCCTCTTTCAAAGGGAGAGTTCAGAAAATTTAGTGACATCTTATAAAAATCTTCACAAGAACCACTGTGTCAGAAAAGTTGAAAGTTATGCGAAAGGTTCATTATGAAGTGTAGTTTCACTTTAATTCAGATCATGTCCCTAGGGGGAAGGGTGTGGCTAAAAAGGTGATCAAAGTTTTTCATAGAATATTTGAAAAAAAATCTTTCAAAATCTTCTTTCCAAGAACTTTTGGGTCAGAAGAAACTAATGTGAAAGCTTCATTACATAGCGTACGTTCAATTTTGAGGTGCTGGCACGAAAAAGATCCCTCAATGACCCTATGTGCCAAGTATAGGTCTACATTTGCAGCCCTCCACCGGCAGGTGGTCACGTCTCCATATGAATGAAAAATTCTCGGGAGGGACATTCTACATACATACAAACAAACAAAAACAAAATTAATTTTGTTCAAATCATAACCCCATGGGTAGGATAAGTCCACAATGGGCAATCAAAGTTATATATAGGAATATATACAGAAAATCTTTAAAAATCTAAAAAACCAAAGACAGATGAAGCACCGGCGCAACCCCCCCCCCCCCCCCCCAACCACCGCTTGGCGGTTTGATTTTTTTTGTGGTTTTGGTAAAAACTTGTATAATAATTATACTCTCAATTTAGTCTATAGCTAAAATTTCATAATTTATTTAACAATACAATCATGTATATGGAAATTATCTTCTCAAAAAGAGCAAAGCAATGATTAATGATATTTACATGGAGCATTGCCATACATTGTCCTGCAACATGTTCTGATGGACGACAATATGCGCAGTGAGAGTAGGTACACATTGTCGCCGGCGACAATATGAACAGGACGACAAAATGTACCGTCACAACACGCTGCATGAAATAACATACGAGACACGTCAGTGTGATTCACACACCAATTACATTCACAAAATTACTAAAAAACAACAAAAGAAATCTTTAAGCAACAATATCTGTGGGGCGACAATATGTGCAGTGAGGGTGAGGCACATAATGTCGCCAGCGACAATATGTACATGTGTAACTTTTCAGCCGGTGACAATATGTACCGATGGACAACGGTATGTGCAGTGAGGGTAAGTACATATAGTCGCCGACGACAATATGTACAAAACGACAATATGTACCGTCACACTCATCTCTAAGAATACTTTTTCTTTATGATAAATGATAGTATGCTTAAAAGAATTCTTCAAGAAACAGAACTGATTGAAAATATGACGCGATCGAGGTTAAAATGACTTTAGTTACAGGTACAAAGCGTACAGATATTCTGGTATGATAAGAAATATGTCTTTACATTTTAGAGCAGATAAATTAATCTTAGAAGTATAAATGTTTCTATTAAATGTTAATTGATACATGTATTGTTTCTTAGTTATACCTGTATTTTGTTTTTCTCTTGTAGGGGAAAGATACGTTGGTGATTACAACCTCAGGAGGACCAAGATATCAGGTGAGCTTATATCAATAGTAAGAAAATATGTACATTTACTTAAGTTGATATGCTTACGCTTTATGAAAAGAATTAACATTTGTGCGGTGGTGTAATTAAAACAAGAGGCCCATGGGCCACAACGCTCACCTGAGTAACTTTGGCCTTTTCATCTGATTTCCCCCTTGTAGTATTTATTGTGGCACCGCCCTACCCCAGGGGTCATGATTTGAACAGTTAGAATCTCCACTACCCCAGGATGCTTCCACTTAAGTTTCAGCTTTTCTGGCCCAGTGGCTCTTGAGAAGATTTTCAAAGATTTTTCCTACATATTATAATATGAAAATTGGATTCCGTTTTGTGGCCCCTCATTACTCCCAGGGATCATGATTCGAACAATTTAGAATCTACACTACCCCAGGGTGCTGCCACTTAAGTTTCAGACTTTCTGGCCCAGTGGTTCTTAAGAAGAAGATTTTTAAAGATTTTTACTACATATTTCAATGTAAAATTTGGATTCCCTATTGTAGCACCGCCCTACTCCCGGGGGTCATGATTTGAACAATTTAGAATCTACACTACCCCAGAATGCTTCCACATAAGATTCAGCTTTTCTGGTCCAGTGGTTCTTGAGAAGATTTTTAATGAACCCAACCAATTTTTGTCTTTTCTTGATTATCTCCCCTTTGAAGGGAGCTTGGCCCTTTATTTTAACAATTTAAACCCCCCTTTACCCAAGGATGCTTTGTACAAAGTTTGGTTAAAATTGGCCCAGTGGTTCTTGAAAAGAAGTTGAAAATGTGAAAAGTTTACGGACGGACGGACAGACGGACGGACGACGGACAATGGGTGATCAGAAAAGCTCACTTGATTTTTCAGCTCAGGTGAGCTAAAAATACGTACTCTTTTCATTGTTTTTTTTCTTTAACGTCAAATTATTACCAAATGTGATGGACATATTTAAAGAATATATCCAAGAAATATGAATTTATAAAAAATAGTTTAATTATTATGATATTTATCAAAAATTGGCTCAAATTTTAGACAGCGAAAATGGGATCACAGAGCACAGTCAAAACTGAGTGTTTTATATTTTCAAACAGATACCAACTTGTTATGCAATTTGTTGCTTCGTTTTAAAAAGTAATATTTCTTAAGACAGATAACCCTCAAAAAAAAAAGATTGAAATAAAAATATATGAATAAATATATAGATAAAAAAGACTTAAAAGGACGTCATGGAGCATCGGACAGGATAAAACTTTGTTTTGTACTGGGCTAATCTCTAAAACAAACTGGAAATTCTGGAAGAACCAGAAAAAAATTAAAAAAAAAAAAAAAAAAAAAAAAAAAAAACAATGAACCGTGCAATATATTTAATGTAGTGGTAAAGACTGTTTATGAGTGGTAGAAGCTTCACAAAAACAAAACAGATTACAGTTAAAAATCTGCCCAAAAGAGTTTGTGATATTATGGGAGGTGATGTGCTCTTAACTCTTGCAGAAAGCAGAGTGACACGGTAAAGAATTTGAAACACTAACAAACGAACTTTAGCTACTCGAGCAATTGTTAGCAAACTAGGCTTCAAGTTTTATGGATACCTTTTACTGAATGGGTAAGGCGCAACAGACAATGTGAGAGGGAAAAGGCGGTGATTTTGAAAGAAACTTTCTTGACGTTGTTTTCGACGTTGCATTGCCTTTTAGCGTGATCCGCGGAAACAAAACATTTTAATTTCAAAATTGGGTAACATGGATTCCATTTAATCAAGTGTAATTAACTTTTACACATCGAGAAATTAAATGTTTCACTTTAATGAAAATATGTTGATCTTTAATATTGCAAAACATAACATGAAAAAATGGACATTGTCTACGTATATTTTTTATTACCCCCCCCCCCCGTACAGAAAAAAAATATAACGTATATTATATTTTGTCTATTTAACTATTTAAGTGTTTATACATGTATCTTTTGATAAAGTTATATGACCAGTATTATATTATATTCATAGTTTGCATTTCTCCAGTAGAATCTAGATTGTTTAGCCTCAAAGATATATAGGTGGGTTCAGGAGAGTTTTCTAAGAAGATCTTTACCCAATTAAAAAAAATCAAACTCAAAAGAATGTTTGATAAAAAATAGAGGATTCTATTTTGTGAGAGTGGTTGTCGGAACGAACAAATCGTCAAGCCGCTTTCTATCATGTACCAATAAACGAAGGGTCCGTATTTTCTAGCTGGGGTTCATGATTTTTTTTGGTTGTATCATCACATAGATTTAATAACTCTTACCTATTCCCAGATCAGCGCATGGTATTTAACATCAAAACAAGTTTTACAAAACACCGTGATACAATTAGCGTTCTTACTTAGCATAAGAAAATCCCTATACTATATCGAAGAATATTCTTTGAACACCTAGAAATTTATATCTTATAAAGATTTAATTATCAAATTTCTCAACTCGGTTTCAACAAAAGGTACGAGCCATTCACCCTCTGAAAACAGTATAAAGATAATGAAATATAGTAAAAGTTCTTATAAGGAAGTTATTGGGACCCCAGATCAAATATATTCGTAATAGGAACATAGTGAAATGTGCTCTAAGGGATTCGTACAAACGTTCCTTATTACCGAGATTAAAATTTCCTTATAAGTGAGTTTCTTAACCGTGTATTTTTTCTATAAAGTTAAATCAATGCCACTCACCTAGGTTGGGAAAATGGTAATATTACTTGAATTGATTCCAATTCGTATAATGTACTGAAGAATCCAGTTTTATTTATCAAGTACTCTGCATGGAAATACCATAGAATTAGAACTCTTTAGTGTGAATTGTGCTGAGGTTCTTTAACTCATGAATCGGTGTTATTGAGTAGGATTAACTCTGTTTCCACCCCTCAAAATGTCTCCTTCCTTCTTTCTCAGATTTCAGATTTTCCCCAAAATTGAATTGTAAACCTCAGGGCAGTTATAAAACATAGCGACACTATTTTGTTAGATAAATCAGGTTTTCTCTTAGAATTGAAATAGAAGGGGAAATAAAAAAAATTAAAAAAAAAAAAAAAGGTCTGAGTGTCCATCCCCAGTGGGCCATCAGGAGGCAACAGCCCGGACAAAGGGTGATAGAAAATAAATTTCAGAAGTTTCAGCAATGATTTAGAGGCCTCTGGAGAGACCTGAAACACGTTATTTTTTTATTTTTTATTTTTTTTTGCAATTTCAACTAAGTTCTAAACATTAGTTTTAATGAAAACTCACATAATGCAATAATACAGACATTGTAAAATCGAAAACGTCATGTTAGGAAAATAAATGTAAATTCTTCAATCAGTTTTATGTTTTCACTCTTATCTCTAAATAAAATTAAGATATTTATTGATTCTTTTAAATAATATTAATGGAAGGTAGAACACTGATTTAAAAATCACCATCATAATCATCATTATTATTATCATATCCCTCATATTTTGAGTATACTGAAATATTGAATTCATCCTTGCTGAATAATGATCAATCTTTCATATAAGCTTTTATTTCTTCCATTACATTCTCCTGCAGCATGGCTCTATTTCTCCTGACACTGGGATAAGTAAAACCAGTTTCAGTTCCATTTTTTTGTCTCTATTTTGTTCAACATATTTGAACCACTTTGAGTTGTTTTTTAACCCTCTCCTTTTCTTTGTTTCCAGCCATATATTTACATCTTCTGAGATTATAGAGGTGGCTCATTTACTTTCTGCTTCTTTTTCATTTATTTTTACTGGCATCAATTCATTTAATGTATGGTTGTCTTTAATCTCTTAACACAACTGGCTCCTCTGTCTGGCCATGCATCAGATTTAGGGTCCACCAGAATCGCTTCTGCAATAAAGCTCAATCTGGGAAGAAAAGTGTTGCCTCAACAATCTTTTGCAAACACGACTACAAAGATAAGACTTACACTCGTTTTGGATTTTTGCTTCCGTGATCAGTTTGCATATTTAATTTTTCCGTACTCTGTAACTATTTAGTCATAAATTATTTTCCTTTGGGATCTTCATTTAGATTGAGAGTGAAATAATTACACAGAAAGGTGATTTGAGATTTTCCATAAATTTGTAATCCTGGTGAATCTTTGGTGAATTTACGAGACCAAACACTGACAAAAAGCAGCACTAGTAGATCATTCTTTAAATCGTCTTTCAACTTTGTAAGCAAAACATATACGTAATTGATGCTTTCTATCAGTCCTTGGTGTTCTGTTGAGGTCATACCCAATTCTATGTAGCTTCTTTCTTTTAAACCATCTTTCCGGCTTGTTATTGGTGAATTAATTTGATTACATGTATCTTCAATAATTTTTTTCTACTGTGTATTCCAATGTTGATCCTATCTTTTAAAAGCAATAGACCCTATCTGAAAAGTTTTAGTAACTTCTGTTAGTATAAGTAGAGTTTTAAAAAGCATATATATAACGCCAATGAATTTTACTTCGTTCAGCTTTTGGTACCACACCAAGGGCTATTGGGTCTTTTTCTTTTTATACATTCCATATATGGAGAATACCTCATAAATGTAACTAATGGCCTAGACAGAAGAATGAAAGGAAAATAATCTAGTAGTACATGCTTTTTAAAATATTGTAGAGGTTCAAGATTAGAATCGTTTTTTATCAAATGAAAAATTCTTTATTCTCAGTATCGTTTGCAAGAAGGATATAATTTTTTGGGGTATTTTGTAAAATGTTCCACATATGCATAAGCATTGAATGTGTATATTTTTAATTTGAAAAAGATGCTGAAGAGGAACTGTGCATGAGGGTCTCAACGATGAGATACAGTGCACTCTGACAGCCTAAATATGGCTGAAATATTTCTGACTCGGCGTTAAACAATAATAATCAGTGCACTCTTATAAACTGTGGGGTTTTCTTTCTTTAATTGAGTTACCATTTCTGATTTTACACTGGTCATCATAGAGCACCGTCAGAAACAAATACACAAAACCTTCTTTATCCAGTTCATTTTTTTCCCATATTGTTGAAGATACGAGGGGTGAACAAAAAGTTTGCAAACTATCTCTCTATTTTCAAAACCACAATTCATATTAGTATGAAATTTGGCACACATATAGTCATACAAGTGTTCTATATATAGCAGTTTTATGTAATGTTTTGATCCATGTTTGTGACGTCACAATGTGAAAATGACGTCATTAGGTAAGTTACTTGTGACAAAAAATGATTGACTCAGTCGTACTCGAGCAACAAACTGCTGTAAAGTTTAATGTGTATCTAGGAAATTCCTTTGCAATAGCATATAATACTTTGTACAAAGTTTATGAAGACAAAAGACTTGCCAGGAGTTTAATCATTAATTGGATTGATTGTTTTAGTGAAAGAAGGGAGATGGTTAAAAATGATGTTTGTTCTCTTGCCCAGTGAAAGCAAGCTGGGGAAGAGATGTGTTCACAGTTGAGGAATTTGATATGAAAGACCGCCAAGTTACAGTTAGAAAAATAGTTGAATATCTTTACAATAATACAGTTATTAAATCCCTAAAATATCGTTTACTTTAGAATTTAATCATATCACATATGATAAAAAAAAAAGGCGCCATGCCTTATATCCACATTGGGTAAACGACGCTCCCAAGACGGAAAACTCGGGTTGCGATGGTCACCATGCTCATTCCGGGAAAGGATATCCTTATCCACCCATCCTATTGCCGAGATTTGGCCATTTTTGACAAGTTGACTGTTCTTGTAATAAAAAATAACTTGCATGGTAAGGAATATAAGACTCGAAAAAATCTTTTACATCCTGTGAACGGAACGCTTCGGAGCATGTCACGTGACCGCCTGTATCACGTGATTTGCGCATGGGCAGAACTGTGGCAGATGTGCATTTAAATCGAAGAGGACAACTTTAAAAAATAATGAACACTAAAACCTAATTTCATTTCTTTTAAAGAAGTTATTCAATTAGTTCGCGAACTTTTTGATCACCCCTCGTAGTTTTTCTGATAGATTTTGCATTTGTAGAACTGACTCTTAACGATCATTAAGAAATAGAAACTTTGATTTCATTTACCATCGGATTTGCTATAATTCTGAGTAAGGTATCCTTTTTTCAGCAGTTGACTTATCTGTCAATTCATCAAACCTCAGCCCATAGCTACTTCCTATTCAGACTTCTTGTAGATATTCATGTTGAACAGCTTTACCAAGTAAAATTATTATTACTGTAAAAGTTCTTTGTGATATACGTTAAAAATACATAATTTCTTTCCACCTCAATCTCTCCAGAAATATCAGTATTGATATGATTTAACTGTTTGGTAATTCTTAGTAATAATTAATTCATACATATTTTTAAAGGTTTTCACAAGAACTTCATCAGAAACCTGATCTTTTTTTCCAGAAATATTTCTCCGAAAAAAAACAAAAAAAAAAAAAAACAAAACAAAACAAAACAAACAAAAACAAAACAAAAACTCTCTGAAGCTTTCAGTTTTAAAGTGATTATAGTAATACACTCTGGACAACTTCTCTTGGGGTTCTTATTAAAAACCTTTATTTTAGTTTGCGTGTTCATTGTTTCTTTTTTTTAACAAAAGCAGCTTGTCTGTTTGTTTGTTTGTTTGTTTGTTTTTTTACCATTTTCAATAAGACAAAACGATTAAGAGTTTTCACAACATTTTGCCTTGCATGTAATGATGTTGCAGATATTTATCAGGGAATAAATCTTTAAATGCTTATGATATTGCTGACACATGACTGGCAATGACTGAATTGCCATTGAAATTTAAATTTTCCTTTGAAGTTGACTGTAAAATTAATAAAAACGGAGAACCATCATCATCACATTACATCATTATCACATCCATCAATTTTGCTCTGCAATTAGGCCAAAAATATGCTTTTTGAAAAAAAGAATGATATTTAAGAAGGGGCAAATTCGCTCCAATGGAATTCGGAATTTATCAAATACAATAGCATTAACCCACCCACTCCCTCCGAAAATTGAATCTGGTGTAGGATTTAAATGGGAACACTCGTAAGTTAAAGCCTATTCTCAGGGGTTCCTACTCTTAAGCCAGTTTTCCAAAGAAACAGATTTTGGAGGGGAAAGCCTACTCTTCAAGACCGCTATGAACCAGGGACTACTTAAGTCTAAGACATTGTTTAAGTAGGACTTAAGTACAATCTTAGACTTCAGACCGTAACTAGAAGCGTGCTAGGATTCGACAATCTAAGTAAAAGTTTGGGCCAGTAGAGGTGACTTAATATTTCTTAACTATCTTATACACATATTTAGAACTATTAAATACTGAATCTCGACGATAAAACATTCCTCTATTCAAATCATGCATTAAAGAAAATAATTATCTCTATTTTATACTGGTATATGAATTTCAGATATTCGTCGGGGGGTGGGGGATGACAATATCACTCTAAACATGGCAAACATGTATATGCCAAATTTATTTTGGGGATATTTTTGAAATACTAGTAGGACCTGGTTACAGTGTACAGACAGTTTCCGTAATAAGTCAGTTGTTCAAAATAATCATTGATTTGTATGTTCACTGTGAAAATGTGAGATGAAATAGACTTAAAGAGACAGAAATATTGTCTCTGAGCGGGAGGATAACATTAAATTAGATTCAAATACAATGTAGAACGGGACAGGCACGAATTCAAACAGGCTCCCTACAGAGAGAGAGAGAGAGAGAGAGAGAGAGAGAGAGAGAGAGAGAGAGGAACTGTTGATAAGTTGGAGACGTACCAAAAATTATCCTCTGATTTTTTTGATCCTTGATTAAATTATAAACAAGTATATTACAAACTACAAATCGTGTATAGCCTTTGTACTTTTTTTTGTTTTATCAATATATGTAAAAGAGATGTCTTGGAAGAAAAGTTAGGATGGTCCTAAGGCACTTCTGAAAATAGAATGGAAGCTCTCTAAGGAATGTTCTAATTAGGATATAGACAAAGGAGATTCTTTAGGTTATAACATTACAGATCATGTTTATATTACAAAGAAAAATATAATAATGGAGACTTGATATATTTTAAAAACATGTGAAATTAAATTTGTGATGAGTATTCGTAAAACAAATATCAGTTGTTAATAAGAAAGTGATATTGAATAATTAAATCACAGTTTACAAATAAAGGAGTAATTATTTAACTATACTGCAGAGAGCACATTAAAGTACTCAACAGATATTAGTATATAGCAGACAGTACCTCGGGCACTGTGAAGACAGTAGTATATAGCATACGTATCTCGGGTACTCTATAGAGAGTATATAGCAGACCGTATCTTGGGTACTCTATAGAGAGCATATAGCAGGCAGTATCTTCGATACTCTATAGAGAGTAGTATATAGCAGACAATATCTTGGGTACTCTATAGAGAGTAGTATATAGCAGACAGTATCTTGGGTACTCTATAGAGAGTAGTATATAGCAGACAGTATCTTGGGTTCTCTACAGAGTAGTATTTAGCAGACAGTATCTTGGGTACACTATAGAGAGTAGTATATAGCAGACAGTATCTTGGGTACTCTATAGAGAGTAGTACGTAGCAGACAGTATCTTTGGTACTCTATAGAGAGCAGTATATAGCAGACAGTATCTTGGGTTCTCTATAGAGAGTAGTATATAGCAGACTATATCCTGGGTACTCTATAGAGAGTAGTACGTAGCAGACAGTATCTTTGGTTCTCTATAGAGAGTAATATATAGCAGACAGTATCTTGGGTTCTCTATAGAGAGTAGTATATAGCAAACAGTATCTTGGGTACTCTATAGAGAGTAGTACGTAGCAGACAGTATCTTTGGTTCTCTATAGAGAGTAATATATAGCAGACAGTATCTTGGGTTCTCTATAGAGAGTAGTATATAGCAAACAGTATCTTGGGTACTCTATAGAGAGTAGTACGTAGCAGACAGTATCTTTGGTTCTCTATAGAGAGTAATATATAGCAGACAGTATCTTGGGTTCTCTATAGAGAGTAGTATATAGCAGACAGTATCTTGGGTACTCTAAAGTTAGTAGTATATAGCAGACAGTATCTTGGGTACTTTATAGAGAGTAGTATATAGCAGACAGTGTCTTTGGTACTCTATGGAGAGCAGTAGATAGCAGACAATATTTGGGTACTCTATAGAGAGTAGTATATAGCAGACTATATCTTGGGTACTCTAAAGTTAGTAGTATATAGCAGACAGTATCTTGGGTACTCTATAGAGAGTAGTATATAGCAGACAGTATCTTGGGTATTCTATGGAGAGCAGTAGATAGCAGACAGTATCTTAGGTACTCTATAGAGAGTAGTATATAGCAGACAGTATCTTGGGTATTCTATAGAGAGTAGTATGTAGCAAACAGTATCTTGGGTTCTGTACAGAGTAGTATATAGCAGACAGTATCTTGGGTACTCCATAGAGAGTAGTATACAGCAGACTATATCTTGGGTACTCTATAGAGAGTAGTATATAGCAGACAGTATCTTGGGTACACTATAGAGAGTAGTATATAGCAGACTATATCTTGGGTACTCTATAGAGAGTAGTATATAGTAGACAGTATCTTGGGTTCTCTACAGAGTAGTATTTAGCAGACAGTATCTTGGGTACTCTATAGAGAGTAGTATATAGCAGACAGTATCTTGGGTACTCTATAGAGAGTAGTACGTAGCAGACAGTATCTTTGGTACTCTATAGAGAGCAGTATATAGCAGACAGTATCTTGGGTTCTCTATAGAGAGTAGTATTTAGCAGACAGTATCTTGGGTACACTATAGAGAGTAGTATATAGCAGACAGTATCTTGGGTACTCTAAAGAGAGTACTATATAGTAGGCAGTATCTTGGGTACTCTATAGAGAGTAGTATGTAGCAAACAGTATCTTGGGTACTCTATAGAGATTAGTATATAGCAGACAGTATCTTAGGTACTCTATAGAGGGTAGTATATAGCAGACTGTATCTTTGGAACTCTATAGAGAGTAGTACGTAGCAGAAAGTATCTAGGGTACTCTATAGAGAGTAGTATATAGCAGACAGTATCTTAGGTACTCTATAGAGAGTAGATTATAGCAGACAGTATCTTGGGTACTCTATAGAGTAGTATATAGCAGACAGTATCTTGGGTACTCTATATAGAGTAGTATATAGCAGACAGTATCTTAAGTACTCTATAGAGAGTAGTATATAGCAGACAGTATCTTGGGTACTCTGTAGAGAGTAGTAAATAGCAGACAGTATCTTGGGTACTCTCTATAGAGAGTAGTATATAGGAGACAGTACCTTGGGTGCTCTATAGAGAGTAGTATATATCAGACAGTATCTTATACTGTAGGAAGTTAGCTTTTCTAGTAATGTGATAGAGTTTCTTTTCCTTTTAAGCACGTTATACAGCAAGTATGCGTAGCCCTTGGATGGGTGACAGCTTCATCTTGAAATATCTAATTAATGCACTTATCCTCATTCACTCATGATCGTCGATCAAATTGACAAAAATAACTCTAGACTTCAACGTATTATGAACCGTTTAAGAAATCCTATCTTCAAAGTGTAACTTCAAATATATCAGAAAGTTGTTACCAATAATTCCAAAAATGAAATCAATTCGATTTTTTCTTCTTAGGATAAACATTGTATTACACAATTATATATGCAAGGGCATTGCTTTTTTTCAAAAAAAGGGGGGGGGGGGACTAGTAGGTAATAATTGACAAAAAAAAAAAAAAAACAAAAAAAAAAAACAAAAAAAAAAAACAAAACAAAAAAAAAAAACAAACAAACAAACAAACAAAAAAACAACGACAAACAATTCTCTGAAAAATAAAAAAGGGAATCTTCCCAAACACGATATATTTATCCGAGGGCTTTGAATTTTTGAAGGTTGGTTTTCTTTTGACAATTGTGTTTATTTATGTAAAATCTTTTAGTATTTAACACGTCTATTGCATATATTCAGACATCTTTTAGATGAAATGTCAGTTGAAGTGTAGGCCGTCACCGGTTCTAAATTTACACGTTTTCCAGAATCAAAACATGAAGGCTTGCGAAGAGAAGTGGACGTAGGCGAGAGCCTGTCCACTTCTCTAAAGAGAATAATGTATGCGATGAAAATGTTGATTCTATTAAAGTGACAGTTCGGCACATCTCATCAAAAAACTGACTTGATAAAATTTTCCTACAAGATTTGGAATTGTTTTACTACTCATAAATATATAAACTTGCAGAAAATTACAACTTTCACAATCAAATAATTTTGATTAGTTCATTAAGATTAATAGTTATTTATGGGACGTAAATATATACATCGCAAAGTGTTCGGGGTTCCACATTCCATGCCATGCACGCATGCATAGTTTTCATAACAAAACAGCATGGTAAGAGAGGGGAAGCCCAGTAGGCCTGCTACATTGACAAAGTCGACCAAAAAGAAAAAGAAACTGAAAATAGAGCTTGAAAAAGCAACTTTCCTGACTAAAATTTAGTTTGGGGATTAATATAATAGTTGGATAAGGAAGAAACGGGAACTCGGCGACACTCACGCAGGGCTCTCGAAGGTTCTATTCGACAGGTTTGTTGATACTTGTCATCATTTCTCATTTTTCCATCACTTTCATAGGAAAAAAAATAGTGTAAACTCAACATAAAAATACACTTATGATTATAAACATTGTTGCCATTTGAAGTGCTAATTTTTTTAGCTGTGCAGAAAAATATTTTGCTTGACATTTGCCGCGATAACGTATGACTTGGTGGTTTTTCCTTTCTCGGACCCCAATACACAAAACGTCAACATTTGTACTTTAAACACTGTTTAATTCTTTTAAATTCGCCTGAAAGCAGACTAAAATCTTAACGATTATTATTTTAGATTATTTCATCAGAAAGTTATGATAATTTGCTTTTGAAAATTGCTTTTATCTCATATTCATTATAATTGCAAACTCTACAATGTAGGCACGTGCTGTTTTAGAATTCACGTGGTACAAATAAACAGATCTAAGATTGCTCCAGTTCGTACGACCCTTGATTTTCTGGAAGATTCTAATTACGTTAATTTTGTATGGGGAGAGAATATCTTTGTTTCTCAAACTGCTTACATCAACTTTATATTTTATTTCTTAATGACATATTGGGTAAATTTGAATGAAAAAAAAAAAAACGTTTTGCAGCCGCACTGTCACTTTAAATAAAGCAAGGGCCCTTTTGAATTTGAGGTGAAAGGGAAAACGGTTAAGGACGTAAACTTTTACAATTTGGTTTCAGATAATATTTGAAATAAATATCTGACCACAAAAAAAAAAAAAAAAATAACCTGCATGTTTGTTGCACTATATGCATTTTGCTCGCCTTGTTCGTCCATCTTCTTCTCTCGGTTACCTTGTTTCGTTTTTTCTTTGTGTGTGTGTGTTTATTAGAAATTAGAAATGCGCCAGGCACTTATATCTTTTTTTTCAAATTAATGTCGTGGAGTCATTAAAAAAAAAGAAAAAAA